>NC_090931.1:662984348-663609348 GCF_040938575.1 Ambystoma mexicanum
AGAGCAAACTACACCCCCCTGATGGCTGGCGCTACAAATACACTGTCGCTGGGTTCGCTTAACGTGAGAGGTCTAAACTCCCCACACAAAAGGTCCTTAACAATTTGACAATTCAATAGGCTGAAGCTAGACATTATATTTCTACAGGAGACCCACTGGCAAAGGGGAACTACCAATCCCTGAAAGCGAGTCCCATATGGGAGGTATTCCATGCTTCCGGCCCAACCAAATCAAAAGGAGTTATTAGTATCTAGTAGACTACACTTTACATTCAAGGCTCAGTCACAGGATCACGAGGGTCGGTTTGTTATGGTGAAGGGGGATGTCAAGGGATATGCTCTTACAGTGGCCTCAATCTACTGCCCAACTGAGGCACAGGACCAATATTGGGAGTCGGTTAAGTGCAAAATCAAAACCTTTGCTGAAGACTCCCTAATAATAGGAGGGGATTTCAACATGGTCATGCACCCCGAAAGTGACAGAAAGAGATTAGGCCTCTGTACTATAACTCGAGCACAACAGAGGTCTACCTCGCGCTTCCAGAAAGTCAACACAGAATTGGGAGTGACAGACACCCACACAAGACAGGGTCGGAACCCGCTTGTTACATAGTACTCAAAGGTCCATGACATTTTCTCAAGGATGGATTATATCCTTGTGGAACCTCCCCTCCCCCTAATGGAGCGCGTGAGTGAGACTGACATGGTGAGAATTTGAATCGGGGCGCCCCACTGGGTACAGCACAACACTCGGTGGTCATGCAATGACCAGCTGTCACGGGGCAAAGAACTAGCCCAGTCACTCCTGAAAGCGATTATAGAATTTTTCAAAATAAACAACGACGGGGAGGTTGGTAGGCATGGGCGCAAGGAGAAAGAGAGAAAGGGCTCCTGAGGGGAGGGACCTCAGGGGGAACATTGAGTCCATACAGCCAGGGGGGGGGAACTGAAAACCCAAATGTTCCGAGGGCAATGGGCTCAATTGCATGAATATAAAACCAAGCTGAAGGCCCTCATGGTCTGCCAAACAGAGAGAAAACTTTCATTTTTGCAACAAAAATATATGGAAAAGGTGATGAGGCCGATAAAATACTGGCATGGAGGTTGAGAGAGCAGAGAAGGAGTAGGAGGGTGGACGCGATTCGCTTAATGGGAGGTGAAAAACTGCTTGAAGACCCACAGATAGCTGAGGAATTTGGATCATATTATGAAACACTTTACACCTCAGAATAAGAAGGGGACGGGTCAGAAGTTGACAGGTTTCTAGACTCCTTTCCAATCCTGCGTCTCCCAGCAAGAAGGCAGAACACATGGAAGTACCTATTACAGCCCGGGAAGTGATGGACACAGTTAGTGGTATGAAGGGGGGGGGCACCACCCTGGGGGAGGTTTGGATTTACGGTGTCCTTCTATTAAAGATCCCATTCAACCCAGGCGTCGTTCATGGCCAAACTGTTCAACAGTGCACTGGAGATTGGGACCCTCCCCCAGTGGATGTTGGCGGCACTGATAGTAGTGATCCCAAAGGAAGGGAAGGACCCAGCTCAGTATCGTATAGGCCCATTTCGAAGGGATTGTGTCCTCCGACGTATTCCTTATCTTTGATAATACTTTTCCAGCTTGCTGGCCTTGGAAATTTTTTCTGTAGAGGGCGCTGCGCGTGGACATCCGCCGAGTCGATGTCCCTCGATGGCCACCGTATCGGCGCCGACGTCATCATGCACATAAATAGCCACGCGCTGCGTCCGTTGCTCAGTTCCGTTTTTCCACGCTTCGCGGGGCCTCGGAACGTCGTTGCTCAGTTCAGTCAGGATAACTCTATATCTACTCGAATAATACCTTCTCGTTCTCGATGGCATCTTCATCGGATCCGACGACGCCGCAATCCGGTTTTAAGAAATGTCGAGACTGCGGTAAAAAAATGTTGATAACGGATCCACACAGGATCTGCTTGTGGTGCTTGGGATCCGAGCACCATTGTTCGGAGTGTGAGGACTGCATGTCCATGACGGCGAAAGCCTTGAAGGAGCGCAAGGGGAAGATCGAGAGAGGTAAGTTAGTCAAAACCTCCTCGAAGGTTTCTTCGGCTGAGTCGAGGCATTCGTCTCCTCGCCGTCAAACATTCCCATTCTAGATCTCGAAGTAGCTCCCACCATTCGTCGAGATCAAGACACTCAGAAGACAACGAGGAAGGGGATCTTCGACGTCTCTTTTTTGTGTCCCCAGAAAGGGTCCCCTGTCCCACTAATCACAGCTCTCAAGCTGAGTGGGAGGAATTCAGAAAGAAAATGTTAAGCGTCTTCGAGAACGCGGCCTCGACCCCCTCGAAGACAGCTGAGGGTGATACCACGGGTGAAAAACCCAAAAAATCAAAACGCCGCGAGTCGCAGCACCCGGCGAAAAATTCCACCCGAGAGCGCCACGAGCCATCGGGTAAGAAGGCACCATCTTCGACGCCGTCGTCGAAGATTCCTTCGACGCACGGATCGGCGCCATCAACGCCGTTGTCGAAGGGTTCCTCGACGCATCGGTCGATCGACTCGACGCCATCGTCGACGCCGACATCGACGCCGATGAAAGAGAAGAGCAAGGCCACTCCACAGCCAACGGTGATTCCATGGGCCTCCGGCTACGACGCCGAGACCGTCGTCGATGTCCTCGAGTAGGATCCCGATCCTCTCGAGTTCTACGAGACCCCTTCCAGTTTTTTCGACGCCGTTCTCAGCTCCTTTGAAGCCTGTCACATCGGCGTCAATGACATCGACGTTTTCTCGCCCAATTATGACGAGTTTGGCTCCTTCTGCCTTAGAGATGGGTTTTACACCATTTCAGAGGTCAGAGTACCCTGGACTATCTTCAATTTTTGAAGAGGGGGAAGATTCTGACCAGGAAACATTTGGGTTACAGAGGACCACACTGCCTATTTCAGAGGATTTCACCTCTGAGGAAAGAAGGCTGAAGGACCTACAGGAGTCACTGCATGAGGCAAGTGGGCTGGACACTTTCCCAGAAGTAAAATTTGTTAAACCAGACCCAGGGGAACATGCCGAAACACCCGAAAGAACCCTTATGGCAAGAATTATTGAATTTATGGGTTGGTCTGCGCCTTCACCTGTTTTTCAACAGGATGACCTAACAGACATATTAGACAAAGGTCCACAGGAGGGCCCTGTGGTCCCCTTCCATGCAGCCTTACAAAGGAAAATGACATCTAATTGGGAAACTCCTGAAGTTATCCCTGCGGTCAATAAAAGATTGTCAGCCAAGTATAGGGTAGCAGCTGCTGACCCTGAATACTTATCAAAACACCTGACTCCAGAGAGCCTGGTGGTTCAAGCGGCAACTTTATCTAGCAGTAGGACCGCTTACCCTACTGTCCCACAGGATAGAGATGACAAGAGGTACGATTCTATGGCGAAGAAAGTCTTCTCTGCCTGTAGTATGGCGTTGAGAAGTCCATCAACGCCACCTGTACGCTCGCCAGGTTTAGTCACACACTATGGGAGTGTGCTTCATCAGCGGCTGACTGCATACCCGAAGGAGAGGAAAAGGAAGCCTTCCTTAACATTATTAAAGATGGCAAAGATGCCATGTGCGAATCACTTCAAACTGGCATCGATTCCGCTGACAGTATCAGCAGGGCCATGGCGGCAAGTACAAAAATCCACAGGCATGCGTGGTTGCGAAAGTCGGGCTTTGCCCCTGATGTACAGGCCAGACTTTTGAATATGCCCTTTGATGGCTCTTCATTATTCGGGAAAAAGGCTGATGACAGTCTGGAAAAGTTGCAGACTTCTAAAGCAGCAGCAAAATCCTTAGGAGCTGCTATCCGCCAAACTCCTTTTCGCCCCTCAGGAACTTCTGGGAGAGGAAAGTCCTTTCGCTATTATTCCGCATTCGGGAAAGGCAGAGGACAGCCGGCTCAAAGAGGCCAAAGGAGATCCACCCGAGGTGGACGGGTCAAAAGTACTAAGACCGCAGCAGCAGCAGGTGCCTCTTTACCCTTGGCATCTGCATCAGCCGCCCCCAAATCACTCTGAGGCCTTCCCACACAATACACCTGTAGGGGGCAGGTTAACTCACCATCTGACGGAATGGCAGGCTATAACGTCAGATGCTTGAGCATTGGAGACAGTTGCCCAAGGTTACTGCCTACCCTTTCTACACATCCCTCAGTCATCCACCGGGGAACAGCTCTCTAAAAGTTCCAGATCTGCTCCTGTTGCAGGAAATTATAGATCTGCTAGAGAAAGGTGCCATAGAACCAGTACCTGTAGCGGACAGGAACAAGGGCTGGTACTCCCCCTACTTTCTCATACCAAAGAAGGACGGAGGACTGAGACCTATCCTGGATTTACGAGATTTGAACAAGTTCCTCAGGAAGGACAAGTTCAAGATGGTAACCCTCTCAGATCCTTCAGGCCCTCCAGCTCCAGGACAGGCTGGTATCTCTGGACCTTCAGGATGCTTATTTCCATGTGCCAATCCATCTCAAACACAGGAAATACCTGAGGTTCGCAATTGGCGACTCTCATTATCAATTTCGAGTTCTGCCATTTGGGCTGACCTCCGCCCCAAGGGTCTTCACCAAGCTGATGTCGGTAGTGGCGGCGAGTCTAAGGAGGGAAGGGATCCACGTCTACCCCTACCTGGACGATTGGCTGATCAGCGCTGTATCTTCGAAACAGGCCCAGGCCCAGCTAGATTATGTCTGCCCCTTCCTTCACAAACTGGGCTTCTCCCTCAATTTAAAGAAGTCACAGATGATACCATCACACAGACTCCAGTTCATCAGAGCGGTCCTGGACACTTCCCTGGGAAAAGCCTCACCACCAGAGGTGAGGGCTCAAGATATTCTGCAGATGGTCACCAAGTTTCAAAATGCCCAACGTCTCCCAGCCTTCGACTTTTTGAGGTTGCTAGGCTTCATGGCATCCTGCATCTTCCTTGTGCCAGAGGCTCGCCTGAGAATGAGATCTCTTCAGTGGGCACTGAGAAGTCAGTGGTCGCAATTCTCAGGGAGAATGATAGATCTCCTCCGGATTCCGGACAAGGTAGCCCGCAACCTTCAATGGTGAGCCTATCCAGAGAACATCTTGAAAAGAGAACTGTTTTGGCAACCATGGCCGGAGATAACAGTAGTCAGACGCCTCACTCACGGGGTGGGGAGCCCATACCAACGATTTGACCATCAGCGGTCGTTGGTCTCCATCGGAGTCCAGACTACACATCAACCTATTGGAGCTGAGAGCGATCAGACTAGCGCTGAAAGCTTTCCTGCCATCAGTACAGGGGAGAAATGTCCTGATAATGACGGACAACGCGGTGGCCATGCACTACCTCAACAAAAGAGAAGGCGTAGGATCACTGCCACTGTGCAGAGAGGCGATGCAGCTCTGCTTTTGGGCAATCCAAGAATGAATCTCTATCAGCAGTCCACCTAGCCAGAGAGAAGAACTTGACAGCGAACGCTCTGAGCAGGCAGAGCAGTCTCCCACGAGTGGGAGCTAGCTCAGGAAGTCCTTCAAGAGATCTTCGCCCTTTGGGGAACCCCTCAGATGGATCTGTTCGCCACAAGCACCAACAGGAAGTGTGATCTGTTCTGTTCAAGGGAATTTCCCCCAAGAGGAGCTCAAGGAGACGCGTTCGTAGTGGACTGGGAGTTTCCACTCCTTTACGCGTTCCCACCAGTCCCTGTTATTCCTCAAATGATCAGGAGGTTGAGAAGATTCCGGAAAACCATGATCCTAATTGCCCCGGATTGGCCCAGGACAATGTGGTACCCGGACCGTCTAGATATGTCCATCTGTCCTCCAATCCGTCTTCCACTCAAAGAGAATCTTCTCTCGCAGAAGGGAGGTCAGGTTCTCCATCCAGACACCAGAAACCTCAACCTTCACGCTTGGCTTCTGAAAGGGTGAGGTACAAGAATTGGGATCTCCCTGATGACGTCATGGAGGTGTTGCTTTCGGCCAGAAGGCCAGCAACAAAGTCTTTATACCGCTGCCGTTGGAACACATTTTGCAGCTGGTGTAGGGAAGAGAATATCGAACCTTTTTCATGTGGTACACCAACAGTGTTATTGTTTCTACTCTACTTGGCAAACTCAGGCCTTCAAGTTGGCACTGTAAAAGGCTATCTCGCAGCGCTTTCTATCTTCAAGCGCACTGCGGAGGAACCATCGTATTTCAAACTTCCTCTAGTGGTACAATTTCTCAAGGTATTAACTAATGTTTATCCTCCAAAACCATTCCAGGTTCCCTTATGGGACTTAAATTTAGTCTTAAACTTCCTAATGGGCACTCCATTCGAACCACTTCACTCTTGTGCGCTGAGATGTCTCGCTCTTAAAACTGTCCTATTGGAAGCACTAACATCTGCTAGGAGGGTGAGCGAGCTACAAGCTCTCTCCTGTAAACCCCCACATACAATCTTCCACAAGGACAAAGTTGTCCTACAGGTGAAGCCTAATTTCCTCCCAAAGGTGGTTTCTGAATTTCATATTACTCAGAAAATTACCTTACCTTCGTTCTACCCTCCTCCCCATCCGGGGAAAGAGGAAGAAAGGCTACATAGGCTGGACCCAAGGCGAGCTCTCAGCTTTTACATCAACAGAATGGCTAGGATCAGGCAAGCAGACCAACTTTTTGTAGGATAGTCAGGTCACAAGTTGGGACTACCCATAACAAAACAAACCATCTCCAGGTGGATTATTTTGGCCATTCTGGAATGTTACAAATTGGCAGGGAAAGAGCCACCCCAAAATCTCAGGGCTCATTCAACCAGGGGTATCGCAGCCTCTTCGGCTCTCCAAAGAGGGGTACCGGTCCGAGACATATGTGCGGCTGCCACATGGTCGTCCGCACATACATTCACAAAATTTTACAATCTGGATTCCTCCACTACTCAAGAGACCAGATTTGGCAAGGCCGTATTACATTCGGTCCATCCCTAAAGGGATACATAACATTCTCACTCCCACCTCCAATTACATGCCACTGCTATGGGAGTCTATCAAAGATAAGGAATACGTCGGAGGACACAATCCCTTCGAAGAACAAGTTACTTCTTACCATGTAACGTTCTTTCGACGGGATGTTCCTCCGACGTATTCCTCATCACCCCTCCCATCCATCCCCGCAGTGATACTTCCCTTGTGGTTGCAGCTTACGCTCCTTCAAGGTCAATAACCAATTCAGGCATGACTTTTCTTATGCTACAAAACGGAACTGAGCAACGGACGCAGCGCGTGGCTATTTATAGGCATGATGACGTCGGCGCAGATACGGTGGCCGTCGAGGGACATCGACTCGGCGGACGACGCGCAGCGCCCTCTACAGAAAAAATTTCCGACGCCAGCAAGCTGGAAACTTATTATCAAAGATAAGGAATACGTCGGAGGAACATCCCGTTGAAAGAACGTTACAAGGTAAGAAGTAACTTCCCTGCTGAATACAGATGTCAAAATAATGGCAAAACTGCTAGCCAACCGACTTGCTCACCAAATGACCTCATTGGTTCACAGGGATCAGGTGGGATTCATCCCGGGGCATCAAGGGGCAGATAACATAAGGAAGTCCATTAACATAATGCACAAGGTGAGAGGCAGGGTGCTGGAAGCACACCTTATATCGATAGACTCAGAAAAAGCCTTTGACCGGGTTGAGTGGCAGAACATGGGTAAAGTCCTGCAGAAGATGGGGCTCGGTACGAACCTTAGGCGATGGATATCAACACTATACTATGGCCCCACGGCAAAAGTGGCTGTTAACGGCACTCCCCTTTACCTCTCTAGAGGAACAAGACTGGGCTACCCCATAGCCCCATTGTTCTACGGCCTGGCCATGGAGCCCCTGGCGATCGCCATTAGGGAAAACTGAGGGATTATGGCAATTCAGTGTGGTGAGGTAGATTTTAAACTCTCCTTATTTGCCGACAATATCCTTTGCTACCTGACTGACGAAACTATTGGAATCTCTACCCAAACGTTTATGCCAGTTGAGGAACTTTGGTAGGTTCTCGGGTCTGAAAAGTAACCTTCCCAAGTGTAGTGTGATGTCTATAGGAGCAGACGAATCGGTGACCACAGGTAGTAAGACAATCGGTGGAATGAGAGTTGAAGACTCAACCTCCATATACCTGGGTATTCACCTTCGCAGTGACTTGACAAGATTAGCAGAAGTGAACTGTACCCCCATCTTGGAAGAAATACGATTAGATCTTCTTCGTTGGGCGCCCCTCACCCTCTCTTGGTTCGCCCACCTTCTATACTTATTCGCTTCCCTCCCCTCACCCGTGCCAGAAACCTTTTTTGTGAAACTGCAAGCCATGGTGAACCAGTTTGTAGGCCTTTTCCCTTTCCATATAATCAAGTATGCCACGTTGACTCTCCCCAGGGACTTTGGGGACTTTGGCCTCCCGGACCTCAGGTTAAACTGTAAAGCAGCGCAGCACCGAGTAATTTGGAGCACTTGAAGCACGACATGGGGACCTACTGGTCATACATAGAAGACACACACACCCACCCAAAGAAAGTCAGGGGCCTCTTGTGGGCCCATACCCTACGTCAGATCCCATCTGACTCTATCAGTACTATGGGGAATATGAAAGCATAAAAAAATAAACGCTCTTCTCTCCTCATGGCCTCGCCCCTGAGCTTGTTGTGGGGTACCCCGCTTGACCTGGGAAACAAGGGCTTCCGGAATATGCAACAGTGGTCAGTTGGAGAGGGTAGCCCAACTGTTTAGGGAGAGCTCCTTAATTAAGTATGAGGGCCTGGGAAGGAACAACATGAATGTCCTGAAATACCTGCGCCTGAAGGGTATCTTGACCGACCCCTAAGTGGCAGGTTAACACCGCTCGTACCATTACCCCTTTTGAGAAAATCCTCTGTGAATCCACAACAAGGAAGGGTGTTCTCTCCAAGATTGAGCTGGAGGGGAGGCTGAGCATCAGGGGAGGCTGGACTTCAAGCAAGTGCTGGGGGACGAGGGCAGGGGAGGAGATAACGGAGGATACATGGGGGAAATCTATACGCTAATGTTTCTGGGAACCCGTTCTCATCAGCCATGAAACACAACTTCAAGATACTGCACACCTGGCATCTGCCCGCCCCTCCCCCCCCACAAGTCTATCCAAAATGTTTAAGGGATCGTCCCCATTCTGCCCAAGGGAGTGTGGACAGCAGGGAACGTGGTACCATATGTGGTGGGAGTGTCCAAATGTGCAGGTATCCCACCCGCTGACTCTGAAACCTCTAGGTTACCAAAAATCATTGAAGCAATTCTGAGAGCGGGAAGAGTAGCCCTAGCCCAGAAACGGAAAGACAGAACCACTCTGACTTAAACGGAACTGTTGATTAAAATGTGGGACATTTTTACGTGCGAAAAGTTGACTGCCATGATGAATGATAAGATAGAAAGCTTCTTTTTTGAGTGGAGTTTGTTTTTGCTGCAAGAGGGAGGGGAAAACCTCAGTCTCTAAGCCGAAGTGTATGACTGGATTTCAGGCCCCACTGGCCTCTCGTGTTGGTGGGGATAGACGATGTGTAAAGAAAAGATATCCAGACCCCACAGTGCTGGGAAAAGCTGAATTTGTTTTTGGTCTCGATTATTGGCTCTAATGTCCCAATGGACAGGTCGTAATGGTACAAAAAGAACTACTGGCAAAAGTAACTTAGAGTCCACTGCGCTTGCAAGTTCAATTAGAAGTCACTGAAGCTGGGGGCGACTGCTGAGGTCTAGGTACTTTGCCTGAGTAGAACGCCAAAGTTGTGAAGTAATTTATGCAAAAACAGTCACACGGCGCCAATTGTGATGCATAAACATGTGCTTCTGGTGCACAAATGGTTTATTGGCATAAAACTGATCAATGCAGCCTGACATGTGTTTCGAGCATAGGCTTGCTCTTCTTCAGAGGCGGTTTGTAAATTATATTAATACAGAATTTTGGTGCAGAATACAAATATTTTTTGCCCAATGTTATTTTCCCATCCAGCCGCCCAGCAAGGTGTGACAAGCAAAACAACACATATTGCATTCCATATCATCCAAAATGATGTTAAAAAACATCAGTTTGTTATGTTTGCCCAAAGATAATTGGGAAATTTATGAAAAAGTCATCACAGCAATAAAAAATAGAAACATGATACATACCCAAGCAAATTGAAGAATGGAAATTAAAGCAGAGAAAAAGAGATAGAGGCAAGGGGTCAAAAGACATTACAAAACAATCCATTAGTAAGGCACTTTAATATCATGATCTCGAAAGATAATAACTAACAAATGCACAACGAAGCACCAACGCGCCTAAGTCAAAACAAGACCAAAATAGGTCAAAGTACCTTTTATCAGCTATGGAAATGTCCAAATTTTCAGATAAGTCCAGTCTGGTTGTGTTACCAGCTGGTGTCCCATAGGATAAACGACCAACTAAAGTGGAGCACATAAAAAAATATGCATGGTGTCACGCTGTCTATTAGTTTGCCAAAATTCAACTTTTTCACTCTTAATTGGAGAAACCAACTGCTAGACATACCTCTAATCCTTTGCTGTTGCGGTCAGTTACTGTTAAGGATTACACAACGTACTATGTCAATCCACTTAAATCCAACGTAATTGTATGATGGTGCCAATGATCATTGGCCATAGTTATGAAGAAAGGGAAAGAGAACACAAACAAGTATCCATCAGCTTAACTAATCTTCAATTACCCCTGCATGATAGTACATAATTGGATGCCGCAATGTCACGAATCCGCGAACGTCTAACGGACTGTCCTAATAGTCTTACCTCTGCAGTACGTGTAGTGATTCTGAGTTCGGAAGCTAAACGCTGTGCATATTTGGAACATATATATAGAACCTAGCCCGATCTGCCCATATAGGAGCGGTAGCTAGTTGTAGCCGCCATCTTAGGTGTATTAACACCCATTCTCCATTTCCAACTGGCGCACTGGCCCATTAACTTCCTGTGCGTCGACATTGAAAGTAACAATGAGCTACTGCTTGCATCGTTTATCTTAAAATTAGCCCCATAATGTGTTGAAGAGGAGTGAGTGAAACAAACATATATTCCAATGTGATGAAATGTGTTGTGTTCAGAATCATCGTCCCATAAGTTTGCGCAGAGCTAGTGTTAAATGCCACGTCCCCACTGGGATCACATAAAACCTTAATATACATGTTGATACGCATGTATGAATAAATATATTCAGTGATATTGGGAAATCTGTTATAATTGGGTCATTGTTAGTACTTGTGCATCCCGTTAGCTTCGCCGTGCAGTTGTCTATCCCTGAATGGATGGAGACCACACTTTGGTCATGGAGCAACCTCATATCATAATTGTATTAAGGACCACTAGTGATGTTTGGCAATTAACATCAACAAATAAAAAAATATATATATTCAAACAAATGCTGCCCATACTTGGAAAATCACGATATGGATAGCCTCATAAATTTAAACACATTCATAAAAACACTGCAAACTCATGATCTGGGTTGAGCCCAGAATGGACAGTTCGGTATTTGCAAATAAGTTTTGCTTCTATCCTACGTAATTTCAAGGTCAGATTGCCACCACGTGGTGACATCATTGCCTTGACCAGTCCGACAAACCTAATGTCTGTTTTGTTGTGAATTTGGTGGCAATGGTGCCAATGGTTGGCTAGAGGATATTTCGCGTCCTGGCTGGCAATTGTGGAGAGGTGTTCCCTAATCCGTATTTTTAAAGGTCTAATGGTGATGCCAATATATTTTAAACCGCATACACATATAATACAGTACACAACGTATTTTGTCTTGCAATTAATGAATGACTCAATGTTATGTTCCCCCAGTTTGTCAAACGTAACTGAGGAGGTTTCAAAGGCATATGTACACATTGCACAATTTCCACATTTATGAAAACCCTTGTTTTGATGTAAGTGTAGCCATGATCTAGTCTGTTTCACATTCCTCATGAATGATGGACACAAAATATTTTTAAGTGTGACCCCTTTGCTAACTCGGATAGGGGTCAATCCAATTTGTCATATCCTGGTCTAAATGTAGTAAATGCCAATCAATACTTTTTGACAATTGAATGTAGCTTGTAGCTATCAACATTATAGCGAGTAATCAATCTGATTTTCCTAGCTGCACTTTTCTCTTGGCCTGATTTGGGTGTCAGTAGGTCAGCCCTCTTGATTTCACTACCTTGTTGTTCTTGACGTTGTAAATTGCTATCATCATAGCCTCTTTCTATGAATTTGTTTGTTATACGAGTACTTTCAGATTTGAAATCTACATTTGTAGAACAATTACCTCTCGCTCTTATAAATTCACCCTTGGGGATGTTAGCAATCACTAATTTCTTGTGACAACTGGTAGCGTGAAGTAAAGCATTAACAGAAGTGCTTTTGCAAAATGTTTTGGTTTCAAATAAATGTTTGGTTATCAAAATAGTGATATCAAGAAAGTTAATGCTACTATAACTAAGAGTATGGGTGAACTGTATGCCCCACTGTTACGCTCACCTGATATCCCCGGGGGCGTCTGGAAGGCTCTGAGATCTCGAACCCTAGATGCGTAGTTGCCCAGTGCTGAATAATGAATCTGCAATTACAGAAGGGAGGATTTGTGATAACTGTCTCTAATGGGTCAATCTCCCACCTCCCTCTGACCGAGTCCCTTCCAACTGGGTTCTTTTCTCACCTTAGTTATTAGTAGGGTGAGCTATCCGTCCTGCGTTTCTTGTGCAGGGGCGCTTGACGTGTGTTGGCGAGCTGCCCGAGTTGCTTCACTGGTGCAGTATGCCTTCCTTGAGCCCAGGTCTGCTGTGACCCCGAATCTGCTGGTAGACGGGTAGGTTTGTTAATTGTAAGTCTTTGTTCTGTTTATGGTGGGAATTCGTTAATGTCTTTATCTCCTTCTTTTCGGGTGCGACGGTTTTGATGCTGGCGTGCCGGATGGAGAAGCACGTTTCTAGGTAAGAGAAAGTGCGAAGCACAGCACCTTTATTGTCTTTTGAAGCTAACCTGTGTTTTCATCATCTTCTCCTCACAGGCCGCTGTGGTGCTGCGAGTGGATGAGAGCGCGATGAAAAACAGGCCCCCGGAATCAATTAAGGTAGTACAGCGCTGTGCGGTTGTTTTAATATTGAAAGCGAACCTGAATATGTCTCTTTTCCTTTGCAGATGTCACGACCCTCAGCCCTGATCCCCACTGGCAAGCTCATTGGCCAGGTGGAATCAGGGCTCGGATCATTAATAAGGCCGGGCATCCACTTTTCAGGCCCTCTTGGGGCCAGGCTCATCAGTTAGGAAAGGCATCTGCTTATGGAACTACTTTATTTAGGCTTTCAGCCAACATGGAGGCATCCACATAGCTGGGTTCCTAGAACCAAGCTATGCGGTCTAGTGTTTTGGGTGTGGTGGCCTGGGGACTACTTTACCTGGACTACTTTACAGTGGCTATTTAAACCACACCCGAACAAGACCACACGCTTCGCGTTAATTTGCTTCTAGCAACGTGACGCTCGCCGTGTCCAGCTTTCTCTTGAACCTGGCGAATTCCGGACCTGCAGAAAACAAAGCACATCGTTAGCAGCAGAATCTTACCTGCAATCTTCATCCTTCTCTGCTCGCAGCTCCTGGGCAGCTCTGTTGGAGGAGTTCGCCGCTAAGATCGAAGGGACCCGAGAAATGGAGAAAGACCTCATTAACGGAGGTACCAGAGACATTACAATCATAAAAGCGCTTAAAGACTTACCTGGCTGGTTGCTTTTCGACCGGCACTGCTCCGGAAACTCCATCTGCGCTGGGTACTCTCCGCGACCTACGAAAAGAGAAAAGCACAGGTCAGTGAGGACAAGGCATTGCTGCGCTACGCAAAGCGCCTCCTCACCGCATCATAGCGTGCCATCATCTCCCGATGAGAACCAGCACATCCCGTTCTCCAAGCGGACACTCCGCTTTCTTAGAGGCAGGGACATTAGAACAGACAAAAGGCATGCAAGAATTACGATGCCATCAATCGCAATAAGACCTACCTGAAAGACGCTACAAGGGCCGCAGTCAGTGAAGTAATTGGACCGCCAGCGCCCACAGAAGCCAATGCGCCCCTGCCCAGAGAGCAGGACGGAGAGCCCACCGATTCCGGCAACCAGGTGAGAAGAGAACCTGGGGGGGCTGGAAACATAAGGAGGTGGGGTATTAAACTACTTACCTTGGTCCTGATATAGTCTTCATTTTCCAGGCGGAATTCCCTTGACACCGAGACCACCAGGGAACCATTGGGAAGGGCATCAACGATCAGCTGGCTGGGTGGCGTCCCCGTGGATACTAGGTGAGCGTAACAGAACGCAAAGCCTCACATAAATAATCCACCTGGGCGCCATGGAAACATCAGAAATCGACCAATTGGCCTAATTGTTGGGCACCTTCGTGCTGAGGTTCATTCAGCCCGACAAGAGACTAATGCACTCCGGAGAGACCTAATAGTGACCAGGGAGCGCACCGACGGAATCAGTAGACAATTCTTGCAATCGCAGGCAGGGCAGACTCCTCTGCCTGGAGGAAATCCATCGATGCAAAATCCTGTTCCACCATTTCATACCCCCACACCAGTAAAGATCACGTTGCCTGGAACAGTTCCCCTCGCACCACCAGAAAGGTTTTCGGGTGACCCATGGAAGTATGCAGCATTCATAAATCTGTGTCGCCTCACCTCCTTTGTCGCCCTGGGGCTTTTCCAAATGACCAAGCTCGGGTAGCTTTCATCCTATCATACTTGAGTGGAAGTGCAGCATTTTGGTCGGTGCCGTTGGTGACCCATAACGATCCGTTGTTACAGGACTATGGGGGCGTTCCAGAGAGAAATGGAAAAACTGTTTGCTCACCATACCCAGGAACAAGCAGTGGATAACGAACTTAGCGGAGTCTCCTGCAGAGTCTTTTGGTCGTGTTTGGGAGAGACTACAACTCTGTGCTCCATCCAGTGAGGAACTCCTGTCCTCTTTCTACGTTCACTATTTGCTGATTGAAAATACCCATAACACCACGGAGCGGCCGCAGAGTCTGCTGCAGAGTCTTTTGGCTCTGCAGGCTCCGCGGCGCTACTACAACCCGCTCGTATCTACTCTTCAAACAAATTCCATGGAAGATAACTCCCGAGCGCTTGCCTCCGCACAGCTCACCACCGCTTTCGCTGGCCTGCCCTTGCGGTGAGAGTGAGAACCGTCCCCCCTCACCTTCCTACCCCTCCTCACCCCTCTTCCCGTGCCCTGCGCACCACGCGTGTCTCGTCTGCACTTCTCGCTCCTCCTTCCCCCCTGCCTGCGGTCCGCGCTCTCCGTGACATTGAATCCTCCATCTGCCCGCCCCTCCACGAACAGATCTCTATCTGAGACCTCCAGTGCTCCCATCGCACTTCCCGACTCCCGCTAGCCCAACTAGCCCTCACTCCCCTGCTCTCCCACTTCCGCCCCCAACACACCACCCCCAGCCCCCTGTCTCACGCAACACCAGAGACAACGGTACACCCTCCGAAGAGCCCTACCCTCCAGTAGCCACTGATCCCTCCGCCACCGACCCTCTTCCCCCTCACACCATCCTGAGCCACACAGACCCTCCCGTGGTCCTCCTTACCCTGCCCCTGCAATAGCCTCCCCTCGCCCACCTCCTGTTTTTCGAACCAGCAGCAACAAGACCTACCTCACGACGCTCCGTCACCTCAAATCGTAAATCCCGCTGACAGCGTCCTCCTGGTTGACTCAGGACGTCAATCCTCCTGCTTCCACTGCCTGGCTTCCGCTCTGCAGTCCAACTTTGGATCCTACAACCGAATCCGCGTTCTGCCACTGAACAGCCCCAATCACAGTCAGCAACCGTCCTTGCTGACAGCGTCCTTCTGGTTCCTGCAGGACGTCAACCCCCCTCCTTTCACCGATCTGGCATACACTCCTCTGTTCAATCTTGGATCCTGCATTTGAATCAACGTCTTGACGCTGAACAGCCACGATCACCGACAGCAACCCCCCCGCCCTTCCTCCCTGGGACCATGCTGAAAGCCTCCTAGTACCTGACTCAGCCTCTCTCCTATGCCCATACTTTCAAGGTGCCTCTATTCAAACAGACATACAGACTTGCACCTAAGCCTGCACCTTGCCTGAATTTAGCACAGACGCCAACACGACTTATCCAGACGGAATCTACCAGCACTAACTCACTAGTGCATCAGCAAAGAACATAAATCCAAAAGAAGATTAATTCTGAAAACAACCCACACGTCGGTGCCACCTTTCAGTCTGTACTTTTAAGTACCAACATATCAGTGCATCTCTAAGGACGCACAATATCAAGGAGAAGACGACACCACTCTGTGCCATCCGGACCAACCGCCTTATAGAACCTTGATCATCCTAGGCAGGATCGCCACAGAGTATGGCCTTTGACTCCACATAGAGACTATACAATACAGTCTAAGAAAGAAGAAGGTAGTATACCTGGGGACCAGCAACCCATAAAGTCATTGACCATCTAGGAGTACCCCTGCTGAGAGACCGAAAGGGCTTGTCCCTTGGATCTCAACAGTGCTCTTCAATACTTGTCCCTTGGACCCTGTAGCCGGTAGGGTCAACACCAGATTACAACCTTCTCAGACATCTGTCAACTCTGTTGAGAGACCGAAAGGGCTTGTCCCTTGGATCCTGCAGCCTGAAACTGTGACTCCAGATCACTATACATATGAAGGAAAAGTCCAAATGGTGTCAGTAATATAATACCAATTAAAAACAGTTTTTTGTTAAAAACGTATTGCTAACTGTCGAATGGATAATACAATTTTCATTCTCAATCTCAAAACGGCTATAAGATAACGTTCAGGACTCCATACTCAAGTATCTTTTTCATTTAACGAGAAAAGCGACACAGGGCGCCATTGTATAGACCTACACAATCTGAGGATTGGTTTTAGATATGTTGATCTGTGGATTTCATAAAAATGATCAAAAAACATAATGTAAATAGTATTTCCTCTTCATGAGGATTACAGTAACAAGATGTAAACCCATCATGGGACTATTTCACTGTGTTTGCAGCCAAAGTTAATTGGTTAATGTAAAATAGTGTGCTCTATATTGTCTCGCCACAGGATTCGAGACATGCATAATGTAGTTTATAAATTCATTTTTACCTAGGTATGTGGATTAAATTACCTCAGAGGCCTTTTCAATTGACAACACTCCAAAAAGAAAGCTCTCCAGATATGCCCTTTTTGAAAAATCCCCATAACCTCGGGGGTTATTAATTATGTGTGGAGACCATATTCTGGGATGCCTGCACGAAAAAGTAGGCTGTTGAGCTCATTAAACCAATTTTCTGCCTTACAATTATCCAATTTCAGAACATCAACCACATTTTCCCTGTGAGTGCTCTTGTTTAATCTGTCCCCAATGCCACAAAAAGGCTGGCATTGCGGACAGGTCTTCTCATCAGGGATTTATCTGGATTTCTAAATATAATAGGTCATTGCCATGGTTGGTGAAACAATCAACGATGATTATCGTTCAACTGCATAGAGGGTTGAGATCGATGTTAATGCCCAGACACTGCTCACATATCTAGCTAGCTCTCGACATTGTGCTGCATAAATCCTCTCTATTGGGTAAATTGCACCACCTCAATAGATTTTTGTGAAATGCACAAGCCAGTTTCATTTTTATAGCTATTTTCTCTATGCGCTGCAGATGGCTATTCCTAGACGAAAACCTTACTCCAAAATAGTCAAAATCATTGACTATTTTGAACATGTGATTTTTCAATATGGAAAGAGTAGCATTTCGATTTTCTACGCTTATAAACCATGACTTTGTACGTGGCAATATTAACAGTCATTCGCCGGGAAATCTTAAAATTATTATATGCCTTCAAAAGGGCTTGTAGAGCAGCTGAATGCACCCTATACAGACAACATCATCTACATATGAGACAAGGAATGTACCTACAATTCATGGAATATCTAGTGTATGAGCTGGAAGGCTATTTTTAACATAAAGATTAAATAGGAGTGGTGCAAGCGCACACCCTGGCTTAATATCTGGAGATATTGGGAAAGATTTGGTATAATCACCATTTTTTTCCCATACCTAACAAAAGCCTCAGTATGTGTGTGCAACTCAGGATTTCTCTATGAATAAACCACTGCAAGCTAAATACAACTCATCCCATTGAACCCTTTTGGCAGTATTCTTTGCCCGAGCTAGAGTTGCTCCATAGTTGGTTCTAGCAGGAACAACCTATTTTTTGTAGAGTTCTTATTTTTGAGACATTGGAAATCTTCCTTTTAGACTGCTTACCCTTCTTATTATACTAACACTTCCCCATCGGATTTTGACAGTTTAACCTAAACTGTTTAGAAATAACAGAATTCGCTATAACACTTAGAGAGCAAAAACCTTCTATGATTTGATCAGGAGCAATATCAGATGACAAATATAGCAAAATGTCAATTTTGTCTGTTTCATTTTATGTTGCAAATGTCTAATTTTACATTCTTTCGACCATTTTAATCTTTTTTTCTGGAATTACTGGAGGACACAGACCGATGTTGAGGAGGTTTGCTGATACTCGTTGTTAGTGCGGATGATAGCCTTACAGATAGAGTGAAATTGTCACTTTCAGTATCCGATAATCACTTCAAAGTTTCTTCTACACCAGTACTATAGTCTGCAAAGAATATAGTCTGCTAGCAAAAAGTGCCTGTACTTTGCACGGGTTCTGTAGACAGACATAACATTCTCATTAATAGTTGACAACCACGGAGCAGACATGGAGGGGAGGTGCAAATTGGCATGCTACAGCATGATGGGACCTTCTGTGCGCTCTCCCCACCTGTGGCCTCACCCTGCTACCGTGCAGTATGTTGCAGTGCTTTGTGGTGCAGATATCTCAGAAACGGTGCATCCTAGGGCCTTGAAGCATTGTTTTTGCGGTCACTGACCTTCAAGTTTTTTTGTTCCTGGCGTCAAGACGGTTAAAATGAGCTTTGTCTGGTTCTTCTATGACCACACTTATGTTTTGCCCCTTGTGTTACAAATATCTTAGAAATGGTGCGTCCTTGTTCCTCGCATCCGGATGCTTGAAATGAGCTCTGCCTGGTCCTTCTATGACCACCTTGATGTTTTGCCACTTTCAGGCAACCGTCTCATGTTTGCAGGGGCTGAAATCCAGGGTACGGGGTGGGGTATCCACATGTAATGTAGCCGGTGACATCCGGCGGGTCCTAACAGTAGCTGTGCAGAATTTGGTGTGGAATTGTATGAGAAACAAATGAACTGATTTTCTGATATATATACATATATATATATATGTGTGCCAGTAATACTATCCCTAGTGTGACGTCCACTGTACCCAAGATCCCTCACGCGTGTAGGATCCTCAGATTGTTTTTTTCCGCCATACTGGTCGGAAGCATCTTGCGGAGTTCCCTGGCCTTAGCCATACTTTTGCTTTTATTATAATTCTTATTCATTCCCTTCCCCACCCCAACGTCGACCCTCAACCTCGACGACGGCTGGAGAAGTCATCGACCGTCGACTGCTGCACGACGGATCTGGGCCTCGGAAGGCCGCTGGCCTCGGCCCGGGCCTAGTAGGCCGCTGGCCTCGGCCCTTACAAGTAGGGAGAGTGGGGGGTGGTACATACTCTTCACTCTTGATATATAGTTACATTTTATATATTCCTACACTTAGCAGCCCGCTGCCTTAAGGTGCGTATGGAGGGTACCCCTTTTCAATTCTGCCCCAAGTGCAATCGCAAATACCCTTGGGTCGACAGGCACGCCACGTGCAATCTCTGCTTGCCGAGGGATCACCCCGAAGCGAACTGCAGAGCGTGTAGTAGGTTTAAACCTAAGACACTTAAGGACCGTTCGACAAAGCGTTGGGCCCACCACGCCAGGCAGGAGGCCATGGCAGCGGAGGGCGCCTTCAGCGATGGGAGCGACGCCGCACTTTCGGACGGCGAGGGCATTACGGCGTCGAAAGACAGCCGACGAGCGCAGGTCCCCGACCTCGGAAGGTCGTCCGGCAGGGCGGCTATGGGGAAGACCCCCGGCGACGCAAGCGCTACACACCTAACACACACTAAACACACTAAGACCAACCGGACCTCGACGACGTCGACTTCCCGGAAAGAGGCACAAAAAGAACGGTCCGACTCGGTGTCCTCTGGGCGCTCTCGATCGAGATCGCCTCACGACGCAAGGCAATCATCCACTCTTGCCAAGAGTGCCTCGCTACACACATTAACGGAAGTTCGATCGTCGGGAGACGAAGACGACTTCCACCCCCAGGCCGCGCTCCAAGATACCGAGACCGCGGTTAACACCAGTGAGGCCCCACGCCCAAAGCACACAGATACCTCTCCAGACCCTCGGCGCCAGGCGTCGAAAGTCTCTGGGGCCTCCAAGGGACAGGGAAAACATTTTTCCACGCACGGGGAGGGGGGGGAACAGCGGAAAGCACAGCCTTCAACCCCTGTAAAGCCATCCTCTCACCCTAGGCAGACAAGCAAACACAAGTCTACCCTTGAAAAGTCCCATAAATCATCACCTGCTAAAGTAATACCCTGTTCCAGGGAATGGTCCAGTGAAGACATAGACAGGGTTATGTCTAGGATGTCTTCCTTGGCTGATTTTTATGATAAGAACCCAGAACACTTTCTTTCATATAACCCTCAAGGGGCCACACCCTCAGGCTCCTCCGATCCTATCCCGCTAAGTAAAAAGCCCCGGTTCGAAAGACCTGAACCCTTCGAGGTTCAGCCTTACTCCACTCCATATTCTACTCCACTCCCCAGTTACCAGGGACAAGTTTTCCCTGAAGAGGACCAGGAGTTTAACATTATGGAAGAACAAACCGGGACAGATTACTATGCAGAGGATGAGGACCTGGAGGAGGGAGAAGATGAGCAGGAAATTTACAGAGTAGATTCCCCAGTACAAAGCGAAGCCCCAGTTACTGACTCTCCAATTGATAACCAGCCCCTCCTTAACGAGGTTCTCGCTCGAGCAGCGGAACACTTCCACATCGACACCCACGGTGTACAGGAGGAAAGGGACTTCGCGGAGGAGTTTGTAGGAGAGAGAAGACCGGTCGCTCAGACCATCCCTATCCTCAAATCCATCCAACGAAGAATAGATCCTTCCCTGGTGAATCCGAACCTCACCAGAGCTGTCAACCCCAGAATTGAAAAGATTTTCCGGGCAGCCCAGTCTGACCCTCTGTATATAAGGGGACATCTTAAACCAGATTCCCTAGTGGTTACCAACACTAGAAAAAGGGCTGGCACGCCCTTATCTTCATCAGAAGCTCCTCCCGACAAGGAGAGCAAAAAACTTTACGGGTTTGGCAGGAAGGTAGCCTCAACGTCCGCATACCAAGCAAGGATTGCGAATTCCACCACCCTGTTAGCTAGTTACAATTGCCATCAATGGGAAGAAGTCGCGGCGCTCATTGCCTCTGCTCCAGAACCATTAAAGGGCCAGCTGGCTTGGATCTCGGCAGAGGGGAGAGCCGTGTCTGGTTGCATTTTAAAAGCAACTTTCGACGCCGCTGACAACGCAGGGAGATTGATAGCAGAAGGTACTGTTATCAAGAGACATGCGTGGTTACGGCAGTCGGGATTCAAGACAGAAACCCAGGCTTCTTTAATAGACAAGCCAGTGGAACACGACCTATTGTTTGGGAAAGCGGTCGAAGACGCACTTAAAAATGCCAAAGATGAATATGAGACTCTCAAATCCCTTGGCCAGCTTACCAACAAACCCCCTAACCAGAGGGGGAACAGTAATTTTCGTCGCCCACGCGGCCAAAATTCACAAAGAGGCAACTATGCCCAGGGACAGGGTACACAATGGAATAACAACCAGCAGTCTACCCAGAGTTACGGCAGGGGTAACAAGAGAGGTCGTGGAAGAGGCAGAGGCAGCCCCAACAAGGGAGGTGGCACGCCTCCACCAAAACAGTGACGCTCAGCTCAGGGTCCCTTGCCACGCAACCCCAGTAGGGGGACGCATTTCCACCTTCACCCAAGCTTGGGAAGGGATCACCTCAGACAGATGGGTGCTGTCAACAGTATCCGCAGGATATTGTATAGAACTACTGCAGCGTCCCCGGAACCATCCTCCACGACAAAGAGTGCACTCCCTAGAGCATCAAAGGATCCTTCTCGAGGAGATCGTCATTCTGCTAGAAAAGGACGCGATAGAACTCGTCCCAGGACACCAGGTAAACAAGGGTATCTATTCTACTTACTTCCTTGTGCCAAAGAAAGATTTGACAATGAGCCCAGTATTGGACTTACGGCCTGCCAACAAGTATGTCAAGCCCCAAAAATTCCGTATGACCACGCTACAAGAGGTAATCCCCCTCCTAAAAAAGGGGGATTACATGGCAACCTTGGATATGAAAGATGCTTATTTTCATATTTCCATGCTCCCAGCGCACAGGAAGTACTTGCGCTTCAAGGTGGACAGCCGCCACTACCAATTCAAGGTACTGCCCTTCGGGATAGCCTCAGCACCAAGGGTATTCACCAAGGTACTGGCGGTGGCGGCGGCACACCTACGCAGGGAAGCAATCCCGGTGTACCCTTATCTGGACGACTGGCTCATAACGGGGGAAACCCCGGGAATTTGCAGGTCAAACATTCAGAGGACTATCGACCTCCTCCACCAATTAGGCTTCTCCATCAACGAGAAAAAGTCAAGTCTGGTGCCAAGCACCTCAAAACAGTTTCTAGGAGCTATCCTAGATACTCAGAAAGGATTGACCTTCCCTTCGGAAGAGAGAATTCGGAATATACTTCTGCAAATTCCGTATTATCAGTCAGGTCAACAGATAACAGTACGCAAAGCTATGCGGTTACTGGGCATGATGGCGTCATGCATTTACCTGGTCCCCCACGCGCGTCTGCGCATGCGTCCCATGCAGGAATGGTTGGCGAAACAGTGGTCTCAGGCAAGTGGTCATTGGGACGATCTAGTGGTCGTTTCGCCAACACTCGTACAAAGCCTACACTGGTGGACAAGAGAGAATCTCGCAAAGGGGAAACCCTTTTACGATCCCGAAGTACAAGCCGTGGTGACTACAGATGCATGCCTGACTGGGTGGGGAGCTCACCATCTCCACCACACAGCTCAGGGTCTCTGGTCTCACTCAGTAGCCAAGAACCACATCAATCTGCTAGAGCTTCTGGCAGTATTCCGAGCGCTAAAGGCGTTCGAGCCCCATCTAATGAACTTTTCGGTGCAGGTCAGGACGGACAGCACGACAGCCATGTTCTATCTGAACAAGCAAGGGGGGACTCGTTCGCCAAATCTGTCCAAGCTTGCCCAGAAAATATGGATATGGGCACTCAGACGGAACATCTTCCTGTCATCGCAACATGTTCCAGGGGAGCTCAATTCCCTAGCGGATACTCTAAGCAGAGACTCCCTCCCAGAAGAACACGAATGGGTCCTTCACAGAGACGTAGTAGAAGATCTCTTCTCTCAGTGGGGTTTCCCCACTATAGACCTATTCGCCACAAGCGAAAACAAACAATGCCCAGGATTTGCATCCAGGTTCCCCCAGCCAGACTCCCAAGGGAATGCCCTGTGGATGAACTGGTCAGGGATGTTTGCGTACGCTTTTCCACCAACTCCTCTCATCAGGAAGGTGGTGTACAAGATGAACAAGGAATCGATGACGCTCATCCTAGTTGCTCCCATGTGGGCGAGACAACCATGGTTTCCACACCTACGCAGGATGGCGGTGTGCGAACCCATCAGACTCCCAGCCTGGTACAACCTACTGTCCCAGCAACAGGGTCAAACAGTGCATCAGAAACCCAACTCTATGAACCTAGCAGCATGGCTCCTGAAGTTATAGAGTTTGGACATCTCAAATTACCACAGAGGTGTATGGACATTCTAAAGGAGTCCAGGAAACCAAATACAAGGCACTGTTACTTTGATAAGTGGAAAAGATTCGTTATCTGGTGCCAGAATAAACAAATCAACCCGGTTGATTGCACTCCTTCCAACGTTGTAACATACATGCTCCACCTGCTGGATGCAGGGTTGGTTTTTAACTCGCTGAAAGTACACCTGGCAGCCCTCTCGGCTTACACCACATCCCATAACAAGGTCTCGTGGTGGAAAGTACCAGTGGTTAAAGCCTTCATGGAAGGAGTAAAGAGACTTCACCCTCCTATTTCGAACCCACCGCCAGGATGGGACCTCAACGTGGTGCTAGCTAAGCTCATGGGACCCCCATTCGAACCCATGCATAAAAGTAGTCTCAAACACCTGACTTATAAAACGGCCTTCTTAGTAGCCATTACCTCCATAAGAAGGGTCAGTGAAATTCAGGCTCTGTCAGTGCAGGATCCTTTCTTTACTATCCACAAGGACAAACTGGTTTTACGCACACACCCTAGGTTCTCACCTAAATTCATATCCAAATTCCATGTAAACCAGTCCATCGAGCTTCCGGCTTTCTTCCAAAACCCGCAAAGCTCGGCTGAGGTGAAACTACACACCCTAGATGTGCGTAGGGCGGTCCTATACTATGTAAATAAAACCAGACCGCTAAGGAAAACAGATCAACTGTTTGTCTCCGTAGCTACAGGCAGAGAGGGGGATCGCGTCTCTAAGGGCGCTATCTCGAAGTGGATTATCAACTGTATACAGCTGTGTTACTCTCTTTCTAAAAAGACTCTGCCTTTTACGCCAAGGGCCCACTCTACTAGAGGCATTGGTGCCACTCTGGCTTTCATTGCAAATGTTCCCCTCGACACCATTTGCAAAGCGGCTACTTGGAGCTCTATTCACACTTTTACTCAGCATTACTGCATTGACACTCATTCCAAGACAGATACACAAGTGGGACAAGCGGTTCTAAGACACCTGTTTGCTCATGACCCTTCTCACATCCCACCTCCTTCTTCTGGTACTGCTCGCTAATCTATGCACAGCATGTGATCTAAGCAGATTCCACAAGCCTCAGAAGGGATACATTACTCACCGTAATCGTATTTCTGATGCTTGTATCTGCTTAGATTCACATGCGACCCACCCTTCCTCCCCTCCGAGAGAAGGCGCATGATTGCTTGTAGTCTTACCTTTCTGTCTATCTGCTTGGATTATCTGTACTCGCGCTACTCCTCATGCTTCCTCATGTCAGAAAAAATACAATCTGAGGATCCTACACGCGTGAGGGATCTTGGGTACAGTGGACGTCACACTAGGGATAGTATTACTGGCACGCCTGTGTCGACGCCCCATTTTCGACTTTCGAAAAACAAACTGTAATACTCCGCAGCTTCCACTAGATGTCGGCCTATGCACAGCATGTGAATCTAAGCAGATACAAGCATCAGAAATACGATTACGGTGAGTAATGTATCCCATATGTGTGTGTGTGCCAAAGGTGTCTTAAAAGTATTTTTTGCCGGTGGTTCCGTCTTAACATGCCCATTTAGGACACATATTTTACATTCCCCAAAAAATCAGACCAGTTCCTTCCCTTCTGTATTATAGACGAAGACCTAACTCTTCACAATGGAATACCCCAGGCCTCCAATCCTTTAACATTAAAAATCTCTTGATGTTGAAGGGCCAATATGGGTATTAAAATATTCAGCTACCAGCACAAAATCCCAAAGCACTGGATTCAAAGCTAGAGCAACGTAGATCTCCTTCAATTCACCAATTAATACTGTTTTATGAACATCAATATACAAATATTTAGTTCCAATATAAAGGTTTATCGTTTATATTTGAATATTGGGGTAGTGTCTACAGTTAACCCCCTATGTTACGATCTCTGACCGCAGTAGTTGCTGGAAAAAGAAAGTGGCTATACACATCAAGATAAACTGCATCAATTAGCCAAGTTTCCTGTATTAAAATAATATTATACTCTGCCACAAATGTCTTCCAAACAGTGGATCAATTTGCTCTTCAGACCTGCGACATTTCATGGAAGTATATTAATTTTGCCCATGTTCCAAGATGAGAAAAGGGTTTCATGGGAATCGTAAGAAGAGGGATATTTAAAATTCCATCCAACAAGTCCCCATCTCCAGCTTCCACCATCATTGTGCTTTGACCCTCTTCCTCTATATTAGCTGTACCGACCTCCTCAATATAGCGCTGACTTGTTTACAGAGTTGCCATGGGTTGGCCATGGGTTGTTAGTTTTAAATATGATCCTCAGTCGTATCCTGCACTATATCACTAGTTGTTACAGCTCGTAGTCTTGATGTAGACTCTGGCAACACCCTCAGTTGAATTGTAGAGTCTTTAGGTGGAAGAGTTTTAAATTTGAGTGCCCCCAAATCAGCCAGATAGTGGTTCCTTAAACGTATTCTTGTGTAATCATAATTAGAATTCCTAGGGACAGAAGAACATTCACCTTTCCTAATATCTGATGTCATCACTGAATAACAACCTCCGATGTGCCGGATTCAATGTATATCTATTGTGACAAGCCAGAAGAAGAACTCAGACCAGAGGACATGGTTTACACAGAGCATTCTTTTAACTGAAAGGAAAACGCCTCACTGACCCTATTACTAAAAGGGAGGGTTCCCTTCCTAGCAACTATAAACTAAGGTGCTTGTCGATAGTCCAGAAAGAAAAATAGTCCTTGGTCCAATTCTATTCACTAAACTGCCCCCACCACTTAACAAAATGTAAAAGAAAATGGGTTGAGTGCCCTGTACTCTGGGTTCTTCACCATAATATCTGTTGATCCCAGTAGTCCCTTCTGGATCCAATAATTAACATTTAATAAAAGTTCTCCTCAAAGAAACAGTTCTTGTCAGTCTATGCAGATTTCCTCAAAAGTTTCCCAAAGGTTGGACAAAGAAAGTCTCAAGTTAAAACAAAAAGAAAACGTCCAAATTTCTGTAGGTGGAGTGATGTTCCCTTGATTCTTCTCCACCACCTTGGTTGATCTCTCCTCACTTTGACCAACTGTTGGGTGCTTCCAACCTCTCCTAATATCTGCTCTTCACTTTATCGGGCGCATGTGGTTCCTTTTGTTTCTTCTGTCTCAATGTCTCACTTAACTCTTTGGGGTACCTGTAACCGCTCTTTCCTTCTGACATTCTTAGCTCTCATTGGCCCCTGTGACTGCTTTGGAGGTTTGTGCTGCTTGGGTTTCTCAGCCTCCCTTAACCCTTCTTCTTTTCTCATTCTCTGTCTCCTCTGTGTTACTGTGACCCAATAGGTGGTGTTAGAGTAGACCTCCGCCCTCTTCCCCACTCGTTCTTACCTCTCTTCTCCTCCCTCCTACCTGGGCAACCCACGTCCCTGCTGTGTTGCAGTGCTTGCTCTAGTGAATGCCATCTCATAATCGGCTGTAGCATTTTCCATTGTTTGCCCCTCTTCCGTACTGGATACTAGGGCTTTTTCACGTTCCGCTCGTCTCAGCTTTCTCTCGCTGGTTACCTCTCAGGTTGAGAGTGGAGAACCCATTCCTCCCTTCATTCCTGGAATCTGCATCTGTCCCACATCCTGTGTGTGATCGCACCACCAGGTCCGGTTCGCCTTGCGCGGCCTTGTCCTCTCGGCTCTGCATGCTTCATTGTTGGGCGGACGGTGTCTCCCACAGGCAACTGCTTGCTTCCGCGCTGCAGCCGTATCCGCTGGTCTGCGCAGCTCTGCCGCTCCCTGACATTGCCAGGTCAGAGGCTTGCCTCAGGTTTGGGTTTCTCCTCCTCCATTCAAGGGTTGTTGGCCCTTTATTCTTGCTCCAGGATTCGAAAGGGGTGGATTGTTCACCACCGGATGTCAAGCCTGTCAAAGGTCCAGCATTACCCTGAGCGAAACACATAGAGGTAATGTCAGTGTTACCTTGAGCCCAAAACATAGATGTAATGTCAGTGTTTCTTACTCCCATGTAGACAGATAATACCTGAGGTGTATAGGGAGATTTCGCCATGAGATTGGGAGTCCTTGTCCCCTAAAGGGGAGTCACTACTGGTCCCGCTTTCCCAAAACCCTCGGAAGGGTTTTGCTGAGCGAGCGCACCTCCCTAGTCTCAAACAGGGTGGCTCCCCTTAGGGAAGAAGGGACATAGTCTCCAGATCTGTCTCACTGTTTTACAAGGAAAGGTTTTCTTCATATTTGCCTTTTGCCAACTTTGGGACTCAACACATATGCACATATATAGGATCAAAACTAGCAGCAGATTTAGATGTCTGAACATTGGTATTTAATATTAGTGCAGTTAGAGAATTTGTAGGCACCCTTCCACTTTTGGTTGCTGTAAACGTACTAACAACAGAGTCGCTCCTAGTATTTCTTTCAAAATTTGATGTAGCTGTCACAACAGGAGGAAAAAAGGATCCTTATCTTTTATCTTTTTGAGCTAAAACAGAGCAATTACTTGGAACGTTTGAGCTTTTGCCACTTTCAGTAGAAGTCTCAGATGGCTTATCTTTTTGTTTTCTTAATATACAATTTTATTTTTCCAGTGTGAAGAGTTCTTTAAGTTCAGCCAGTTACGTCTTCAGATTTGTGACCACATCCAATCCATTTGAAAGCATTATAAGTACAGGGGAAAGATGTATCCCCCAGAAGTGTGATAAATGAATAGCATCCAAAATTTAATTTGGTGTTACCTGCTTCGATATTCTGGGCGATTTGCTTACCACTGCAAATGTACTTCGGGATACAAAAAGAGCTTGGTCTGGTCACCTCTTTCTCTAAAAAGGGAGAAGTTCATCAACCTCTTTATTTGCCAGTTGTTTTAAAGGTATTAGATGATCTACAGAGCTTTTGTCTGTCCCCAAATTGACTAGAGTAGGCAAGTTACTAGCTGACGAGTAGTCCTGAAAGTTGTTTGCATCATTCACAGATACTCCGCGGTAAGTCGATGAGCAGTGTCGGGCCGGCATGCATGTAAAGAAAGCGGCTACCCTGTACAGAGCTTAAGAGAGCTCCGCCATCTTGGCTGAGCTGTTCAACAGCTCCCCCATAGTATATCAATTTTTATAATGAGAAAACCCTCCAATCCGCCTGTTGTAGGAGCGATTGAATCTATTGAGACACTTTGTAACATGCCACATCGTGAAGCATTGCAGCACTACAACATTGTAGCCTACTTCTCCAGAGTCACAGGTAGTAAATGTCAATGCACAGCCAAGCAAAAAGCTGAACAGACAGAAGAATAAAGGGCAAGCCCCCAAATAAGCTTAGGTAGTTAAAAAAACACAAGCACCCCTCAATTTATTAGAAGTTCAAGAGAGGAAGGCTGCATAGATTTGCAGACACTCCCATTCGCTATTGGACTGCTGAACCAGTTCTGCTGCGTGCACGCTGATTATGCTACGATCCGGTGGTGGCTTGACATGCCTCCAGCATCCTACTCTTCCACTTCTGGCACTTAGCTGCCCTGCTTGGGCTTAAGATACAGATGATGTTGCTGGTTGATTACTGAATGGAGCAGTGAAGCCAAATTGGGGATGGCCAGTAATTGCACAAAAGGAGGAGCAAAACAATCAGCCAGAGGATGGAACATCCAGAAGTAAAGGGAAGGATATAACTCAGATTTACACCCTTTAGAATGCGAATGGCAAATGAGGGGACAAGGTTTTCAGGCTAAAACTACTAATCTTAGTCTGCACCAGGCTCCCAGCCACCACTGCGTTCCAGGATGCTTCACCGTACAGCCAATTCTGACTTTTGCTCTCCCTCTGTGCTTGCCAACAGAGTCCCCTACCCACCTAACCTCATTACCTGTGAGCTGCGTCACTCTACCACCTCACACTTTTCCCTTTTCTGGATACTACCTCACACACACACACACTCTATGCCATGGAAATGAAAGAGGCGCTCTGCTTGAAACCCCGCTTTTCATTTCCACAGTCACTGTGGGGAATTGCCATCTGGCAAAGGTACAAAGCCCTAGCTTCTTTTATTTTTAACAAATAGAATGATGAGGGTAATTCCATCTCCAGAAAGGGTAATCTGTGTTACGAATCTGGACTATTCATCCCTTCTCCCAGGCGGAGAGCCCTCCCCTTTGAGGCTAGGGAGGTGAGCCCTCCCAGCAAGCACCCTACCTATGGGTCTGGGCAAGTGGGACCTCACTGGGAGCGGCTCCCCTCTCAGGGACAAGACTCCCATTCCTGTACAGAACTCCTGGTCCAAAGTACATTGTCCGCCTGCATGGGAATTGGAAAGACTGTTACTTTTATTTGCGACTCTCCCAACAGTGGCATTTCTTCAATCTCTTTCGCTTCAAGTAATACTGGATCTCGCCTGAACTTCACAGTCAAACAAAAAAGACACACCCCTTTTTGTGATGACGTACATAAAACGACGAGGAACCTAGAAGGGAAGCCTCTGACGGGAAGACATCCTGGAGGAGCGGAGCTACGCTAGACCACGGAATCGGCAGTAGAGTGAGAAGCGAAGGAAGTGTTTGCAAGGCGCAGGAAGGCAGGCGTCCTGATGGACCGGGAGAGATAGAGACGGGAAATCGATCGTCTCACTTGGTCGCGTGACCAAGCGGAAGCCGTGGTGGGCCTGGGGCCTGTCAAGGTAGACCGAAACGAGACCGTAGTGGAGAAGTCGGATCACTGATCTCTGCATAATAAGTGCAATGACTGCCGAACCCTGCAGAGTAAGGGCAGCGACTGCTCCCGAAGAGGTAACGCCTTTGAGACAGGCAAACCGTGATATCAGAGGCTGGAGAAGCTGTAAAGGTTAGGTGAGCCCGGAAAACTCGGGCCGACGTTCTGCTGAGTACCTAATAAAGCAAGACTATCAGAGGGCCAGAGGACTTTACGGATCCATGGGAAATCAAGAAATATGAACACCTCGAAGCTGCGTGAACCACAATGGTTACGAGAGCCCGGAAAACCCAAAGTGGCTGATGCCCCACCAAGGCCCTGCTAAAGAAAGCCTATCAGAGGACAGGATGACTTTGGGGAGTCCTAGAAACATGCAGGACTGGGAGGAAAGAGAACCTGGCGAGGTCTTTAACATTAGTTCAAAAGCAAGACAAGGACACTGCTGAGCACCAAGTGAGAAATGGTGAAGTTATGTTAGGAAAACCTTGTGTTCCCTGAGAAAAGAAAACCATATGAAATATAGTAAAAACTGACATTTGACCTACAGAGAGCCTGAAGCTTGTAATGCAAATTATTGATGAACTTTGTCGAAAGAGACCCAAACTTGACAAACTTTTAAAACCCTCTTCTTGGAAAAGCGATCCAATTGTTTGGGCCGGATAGAAGCCAAGAATTGAGGCTGTTGCTCAGCTCAGGCCTCGTTCTTTTTCTTTTTTTTTCTCTCAAGTTCTAGGGCCAGTTCGTTATTAGGATTAGGACAAAGAACAATTTCATTTTGGACTTTAATGAGCACACTTAGTTTTAGTTTTGTTAGGTAGAAAACTTCCCTCATAGCAATAGGGCTAGACAGGCATTTCCCTTTTTATTTGAATAAAAACCCTTGCAAATGCAACGTCTTAGTCCGACTCCTTCTGGTTCACCACATATCCCAAAAAGATTAATCTTTTCCTTTAACTCCATTACAAAAGCATAGTGCCGTTGTTCCCTTCCGCATCAGTATCCTGATCCACGGTGCCTGCTCTACTCATTCACAGAGCAGGTTCACAGGTCATGAGATGCCCATTTGACAGCCGCAGAGACAGCCAAGTTCCTGTGGCATAGAGATGGCATTTAAGATATGCCCCTCTGTACCCAAAACTAGAACGATCATAAGTAACCCATGCTGGTGGCAGGATAAACTCCAAATAAAAGCTATGCCTGAGTTGAGGCATATTGCATGGTACTACTTTTGATCCCGCCCATCACATTCCTATTGATATCACACATGTGTCAGCTCCTGTGAGACAGTTTTGCTGTGGAAGGTGATGTGTATTCTGGTGAGCCCTGTGTAGCCCGCCAAATGGCAGATTAAGAACTTGGAGGAACAGGCCTCCTCTTTGATCTCTTTGCGAGGGCAGGTAACACTCTCTGCCCAAGGCAGCTGCACAGTAAATCGCTATCCTGGACCCGGGCATCAAAAGAGCACACCTATTCAAAAGAAGTAGCCTCACACAAGGGTGCTGAATCTCTAAAGGACTTTGTTCTCAGTGAGATGGGAAGGGGCAGAATTGTGATAGGCAGGAGGGCTCTAGTCAATGGAAGGAGGGTTCCACCATCTTGATTCTCATTGTCTCTCTCTCTCTCCTGTCCCCACTTTGGGTGGTGACATCAGAAGGGCAAAGCCCGCTCCGTATCATCAGCAGGGATTGGACCACCTAGACGGGCGATATTTTGTTCAATCGCCTGAGGACATGTGCCTTTAAAAGGAAGGGTCTTCCATGCTTTCAACAGATTCACTCAGATCCTTTAAGGCTGTAGATTCGTTTTGATGATCTCATTGGACCTCCTTTGGCAGAGTTGCACTCTCCAAAGACCTCAGCCAGAGGTGAAGAAGGAATCCTCCAAGACAGAAGGAAGATCTGCCCCTACCACTCCCAACGCACATCAGCAGTAACCTCTGCTGTGGATCAAGTCCTACAACTCTGCACCGCAATCTCCTGAGCTAGGAGAGTAGACCCTGTACGGATCCATCCTATCCTTGAGTCTTCTTGAGAGGGCTCCACAGGAAACGGAGGACCAGTCCATCTGAAGTTCCCTGTTCTACCACATCAAACTGGTCGCTCTGTAGTCACCACACCTGGAACCAAAGGGAAGTTGCTGTGCTCCTCCAACACACCGAATATTGCTTGCACTTTTGACCACCTTGACACTCCTGCTATGTCTGAAGTGACTGCTCAATGCCGGACCCAACCTGAATCACTGGAGAGTCACACACCCACTCTAACCGGGGGGGTTACAACCACGGCTTGACTAAGCCAGCTCTTAAACTGCTACCTTATTGATCGCCGATTGACGCATCCAAGATCACCATGTCGATGACCATCGCCCGCCGACTCGAACTCCTGGAGCGTCACTCATCAACCCCTCTCGAAAGCTTGTCTCAGCCTGGCCAACTGTGACCACACAACCTTCATCTTTGAGAGCCGCCCTTCTACCGCACACAGCAACCGTCTTCGCCCCTACTCAACGCCTCCTTGCTGCTGAGGCATCAATGATTCTACATGTCCGAATTGTGCCTGATCAGCTCACATCTACATTCGACAATGGGTCTGACTGTGTCACCCCACCAAAAACTGATTCCAAGTATTGTTGACCCTGAGCTGCCCTCTCAGTCCACTTGGACCCCAGAGACTGGTTAGATCACTATCGTTCCTGTTTTCAACCAAGATATCCTTTTTGTGGTTAGCACTTTACCTACAACCACACTCAGATTGGTACTTTCTCCAGTATGTCACACCTTCTTTGTTCTTCCTTTGGGGTTCACTTTTGTACAGTGTTTCTATTCATTCTATGTGTCGATGGTGTGTTTGATTAAAGTATATATATTTGAATAGATCCTTGATTGGACATTCCTTTTATTTTGGACTGTGATACTACTGGTTCACCTTCACACCCCTCTTAAGATCATGCCTTCCCTCGGCCCACATTACCACAAAAGTAGAAAAAGGTGAGGGTTGAGTGAGCCTTTTTACCCCTTCTCATCCTTCTACTCAGAATCCCATTCATCACAGTAACCATTTTCAAAAAGAACTGCGAGCTTGCTGCGGTTCTTTTGCAAAAAAAAAAAAATTATTAACACCTCAGGCATAGCAACAATATTCCTAGAAACCCTCTGTAAACCCCACAAACCATTAACTCGGGCCCATGACTTTGCCACTTGGTACAGCCTTTGGCATCGGGTATTGTTGCCTAAGTAATAATTCAACCTAGGTAAGAAGTGAAAAGGATGAGCGCGATGAGTAATGATTCAGACAATCATGAATCCAAAAAAGAGACAAAGTATGTCCAGGTATGAAATTCCAGGTAGAAACATCCTGAGCATTAAAGCAAGTAAAAGGGAAAACCCTGGGAAAGAGAAAAAATATTCTGAAATTATTGACACTTGAAATATAAGACAAACATGTGAAAGAGCTTGCAGTAACTTGCGCTAGTAAATCCTGGAAAAAAATCCCAATTTAAGCTGACCAACCTTAGATGCCTCTAAAACATATCAGATTATTGTAGCCACATTAACAGACATGCACGGCTTGGAAACACAAACTGAACTGTAGTATCTGTGTAACATTTTTCCATATACTTTAAGGATATCCAGCGTTCAGGGCATCACATTGGGCAGACAGTGTGTGCAATTCATACCATACTTGCCGAAGTCTAACAATGCAGCATTTAGAGACAAAAATGAGTAAAGTGCAGCAAGAACAGGAAATGTTGGAATCCTATAAATGGAAAAGTTAGATTAGATTTCAGCAGAGCGTGCTGGGGCCAAACATGCATTGGCTATGCAAAATAACAAGAAAGAGTTGAGAGCATCAGATGGAATCTCTGGTCCGTGTAACTATTTGTTGTTTGTTTTACATAGCATATCCCCTTCTTTGGAGACCTTTTGGAAGAAAGTGAAAATGATGCCGATTTCCAGGCCTTTGGTTGTGTTTTTATAGGTAGTTGTGTTGGTTTAACGCCAAGAAACCACTTGTGGTTTAGGTGTGCTCTATAAATGACTGTTGTAACATAACATATTGAATCCGTCTCTGAAACTCCTAGAGAAAGCCATAGCTCTCAGTCAATTCATTCAACAAGCATATAGAGATCCTGCTCGGAAGTCCCCAAGTATAATTACAACAACCTAAGAGGATTTTGATATAATAACCTAAGAGAATTTTGGTACATTTTAACTGTAAAGCAGTTAAAGTTTAGATATACTTTAGCTCCCAGAAGCAAAACAATTGGCAGCGCAGAACTGTGAGGAACCAGAAATGAGATACGGACACAGAGACTTATGGTTTTGGCCATAAACATTTACTGACGAAAGAAAAGGGGGTTGGGAAATGCCTCTCTCTCCCTACACTAAGAGGTATTTCCCTACCTCAAACACAACTAATGGTCTGCCAGATGTCTGAATGACCAAAGTAAAACGTCCTGTGTCCAAAGTACTAGTCTGGCCTTCACATTCTAAAAATCAACTCCAAGCTGAAAGGGAAAATGTCTTTGGCCTTCAGTAGTGTACAAATGTTGAAAAAAAGAAGTGTGTAACTCCAACTCAAAAGTTCCAGAAGGATATTATTTTTTTTTTCTTATAAAGCGCAACATTCACGCAGGCCTCACTGCGCACAAATAGACAAATAACAATGCTAACAGACAGGCAGACCATGTATCAAGGCAGTGAATCAAGTGATTTCAATTAGTCTTTAGAATTGAAGAGAAGAGTTTTGACGGCCTTCTTAAAATTGTATAAACCTGATATTTCACTAATACCTTGGGGAATTAAATTCCAGAGCATGGGGGCGCATGAACTGAAACTTGTGCCTCCAAAGCCTTTTAGTTTGTATCTCATAATGACAAGATTATTAGAATTATTAGAACGTAGTTTTCTATGTACTGGTGCTTTTGGTATATGTTTATTTAGATATTTAGGGGCTCTTCCAGAGATACAACTATGAGTCGTAGTAAGAACCTTATGTGTAATGCAGTGACATACTGGCAACCAGTAAAAAGACCTTCGGCTTCAGTTATGTGGTCTCTAATGTTTTGTCCGAAAACAACTCTTAACAGCCCCATTCTGGACTACCTGCAATGTATGAATATTACTCTTTGTGGTGCCAGTCAGCATATTGTAGCAATAGTCAATGCGAGAATTAACTACTGCTGAAGCAACAGATGCAAGATTGGTGGTTGTCAGATAGGGTTTAATTTGGCGCAGAAGTTTAATTACATAGGCACAGGAGAACTTAATCTGTAGGATATGTTTTTGCATAGTAAGTCCAGCATCAAGAGTACACCCAGTGTCTTGATTTGGGGACTATATCTAGTGTCCATGTTTTTAAGCCGATTAGCCGAGCCGACAAGCATCAGCTCAGGTTTGTCGTCATTCACAGTAAGCAAGTTCTTGACAATCCATGTTTGGATGATATCATAGACTCTGTTCGCATTTACAGTATCAAGAACGTAATTTCCAGAGAGCTCATGCACAAGCGGAGTGTCATCAGCATAGTTTGAATATTTAATATATATTCCATCTAGCAAATCAAATAAAGGACGCATATAGATATTAAATAAGGTAGGCGAAAGCATCCGCCTTGTGGGTCGTCAGATGCTAAGATCTCTGGCTGAGATTGGAAGCCGTCAATAACGACTGGTTGTTAGTTCCTTGGATTTCTCTTCACTCTTTTATGGTATCAGGTAATAATATCCCCAACAAAAATATCGCCGTAAATATGGCCGTTCGGTTCGCCATAGGCGATATTTTTATTGGGGATATTATGTGGGAGCAGGGTTTGCGGGGGTGTCCCCCGCACATTAAAAAGTGATGCGGGGGTTGCGGGGGTGTTCCCCGCAGGGTCCATTGTGAATTTTGCCGCAAAAATATGCCAATATTTTTGCGGCGAAATTATCACATGGAACCCTCTTTTATACTTCCAAGAATGTTAATTCCTTAAGTTTCTATTGGTTGACAACACAACTGGTAAACAAAACAACTTGGCTGAGAGTTTGTATCTTGGTAGGATACCTGGTGTACTCCCTTGCCAGGTTTCCACTCCTATTCTCTGTTTTAACACATCCTTTTGCTAGTTCTGATATATCTTTCTCAGGACTTCTTTAGGTAATGTATTTCATATACACTGTTCAGCTTGTCCTTGCCTGGTGCATTCGAGGGGATTGGGTCCTCCGACGTATTCCATATCTATGACATGTAATCACCACAGCTGTGCTGCTTCGGAAACTTTTTTCGGCGTCTGCGTCGATGACGTCGGTGCGCCGTCGTCGAGGACCTCCTCCGACGTCATCCGATGTGATAAGTAGGACGCACGACGCCCGTAGCCTCAGTTCCGTTTTTTCCGCGAACGTGTTGCTTCGTGTTTCTCGGTTAAACGCCTCGACTCTTTGGAGTTCTGTTCTTCTCGGTTCTTCGGACCTGTTAGTTTTGTGAAAATCCTTCGTGTGAAGATGTCTTCTACTTCGTCTTCGACCCCGCGTCCGGGTTTCAAGAAGTGCAGGGAGTGTGGGTCCAAGATGTCGGTGACGGACTCGCACGACGCCTGCCTCTGGTGCCTCGGGGAGGCCCACGACACGGATGACTATCGACTGCCAGTCGCTCACGTCCAAAGCCTTACGCGAACGTAAGAAGTTGTCGGTAGGTCGGGTGTCCAAGCCCCGGAAGTCGAAGTCTGCGGGGCTTTCGACGGATAATTCGAGGGGTGACCCTCCGCGTCATCGTCGGAAGTCTCGTGGGTCTCCTTCTAGGAGTCGGTCTCGCCACTCCTCAGCCTCTTCGAGGCATTCTCGGAAGCGCCAACACCGGTCGTCTTCCAGGTCCTCTTCGGAGGACTCTGCCCGGCACGTCGCTTACCCCACCAGCCGTGCGACGCCGGAGGAATGGGCTTCCTTCGGGAAGAAGATGCTGGCGATTCTTGAGTCGCAGGGTACTCAGCCGTCCGCGCCCCCGAGTGGGGTCGGTCGTGTGAGGTCGAGAGACACCGCTCGCAAGAGTGGTCGGCACGAGTCACGGGAGTGGTCCCGTTCGGACAAGGGGACTCGTTCTCGACGTACCCGTTCCAGGTCCCGGTCCTCGACGCGTTCGAGACCGTGTGCACCTGTGAGGTCTTCGAAGAAGGCATCAACGTCTGAGGCGTCGAGGGCGTCGACAGGCTTTCTCGAGGCTCCGGCTCCGAGGAAGTCGTCGATGCCGTCGACGCTCAGGTCGTCGAGGGACACGCTCGGGGCTCCGGCCTCGAGGGCTGTGTCGACGCCGCCGATTCTGGAGGCGCTGCATCTGTCGTCGACGCCGATTTCCTCGACGCCGATCCTCTCGGCGCCGATGCCGGTTCTCTCGACGCTGGCACCGATTCGCTCAACGCCATGGACGCCTTTCGTGTCGGAGGTACCCCGTGGCACGGGTGAACCCCTGTCAGGAATAAGGGCTGGTGCCGCCGGGGAGTAAATAAGTTTGCTTATTAAAGCATTGGTAAAGAGAACTACATTTCCCAACATTCCGGGGAGGACCTGTAGTTCAGCGCAAGTTGCCGCGCGTTACCAGCTGCAAGTAATGAAGGGCAGCATAAAGCCAACACGCTCGCAGCCGCAGGTGTGGCTTATTTTGTGTTCCTGGATGGGTGCGGTCGGAGCGAGACGTGAGCGAAGCTTTCCTTACAGCTCGTAAGACTTTGGAGCAATACGAAGCTGGCGGACTGGCTACAGCGTTTTCTTCAGACTCTGAGTGGTCCCGTGGGGCCGCTCAGATAAGTAATGGGTACATTACTCTGGTAAATACTGGGAGCAGGAGGAATGCGGGCGGGCTGGCTGACATTGGTTACGGCATTTTCTTCAGACTCCGAGTGGTCCCGTGGGGCTGCTCGGAGCTCAGATAAGTACTGGGCACATTACGAGTTTTACAGCAAAGTGTGTGTTTTCAGTAAATCCTTGTTAAGGACTTTGATGCTTAATACTCGTGTGTTTAAAGGCACACGACAGAGTGTGGACCATGTTTCGGGTTGCTAAATCAGCAACATACAGTACAGGACATTCAGGGTTAGGGGCTGTTTAGGCACACCAGTGATCTGTGTCCCTGTCTGGGCATGTACATTATGGCTATATATGTGCAGTGTTGCTTCAGCTTGCCCAACGGGCCATGTGTTATGTATTTCATGTATGGAATCTAATTCCATTGTTGGTGTTCATCTATGCTTGCTATATGTTTATCTTGTTACATGTTCACACGTATTAAGGTGTGTTTATACGATTTGGAGGTAGGCTGGAGGCAAGATTAATAGCGCATAACCTATGTGTGTAGTTTAGGAAAAGAACTAGATAAGGAGGTTTTTTCCCTGTGCTTCCCCTTTCCTATCCACCTTAGGAGTTCCCTAACCCTCTATCCGGTGTTCCTACATCCCTACCCTATCCACAACCTCTTCCTAACCCCTCTTCCCCCCCATTGGCTGCCACGTGGTGTCCTGTGTCTATAATCAGGCGCCTGTGCCAACCACGGGTGGAGGGTCGAATTCATTCGGCTTCTGTGGTTCGGGGGAGAGTGTCGATTCCTCTCCTCCATTATTGTGTGCATACTGACAACCCCCTAGGAAGGCTCTGGTTATGAGCAAGCACTATAGGGGGCCTTCTTTTCGCCACCTGGACTATATTTCAGAGGCGGATGAGGATTCTGATGGCCTGGTTCCTAGTCAGGTTCCAGATGAAATTGTCTCGGGCCATAGTCAGTTTGACGAGTTGAGACAGTCACTGCATGATGCCAGTGGACTGGACACCTCTCTGGAGGTGGAGTTTTGTAGGCCTGAGCCTGTCTCTCATGCCGATTCCTCGTATCGGCGCCTTATGGCTAGGGTTTCTGAGTACTTGGGATGGTCTGCTCCCCCAAGGGAGTTTGTGCAAGATGATCTGACGGACATCCTTAATGTTGGTCCCCCTACTGACCCGGTACTGCCGTTCCATATGGCTTTACAGAGATGGGTGGCGGCGGCTTGGACTGCTCCGTAGAGTCTCCCGGCGGTGGGCAGATCCCTGTCGCGAAAATACCGTCCAGCCAGTAGCGACCCCTGCTACTTGACCAGGCACCCCACTCCGGAGAGTTTGGTGGTGCAGGCGGCCACGGCCCCGGCAAAGCAGGCGTTGTACCCTACCATCCCTCCTGATAGGGACGACAAACTTTTTGATGGCTGGGCGAAGAAAGTGTTTTCTTCTGGTGGTATGGCGCTTCAGGCGGCCAACTCCATTTGTGCCTTGTCTCGTTTCACGCACACTCTGTGGAACTGTGTTGCGTTAGCGGCTGAACTTATTCCCGAAGGGGACAAACGGGATGGTTTCCTTGCTATGGTCCAGGATGGTAAGGATGCCATGTGTGAGTCCGTTCAGTCGGGTTTGGACTTAGCTGAATGCGTCAGTAGGTCCATGGCGGCGAGCACCGTGATACGCAGGTTTGCGTGGTTGCGGAAGTCGGGGTTTGCTCCGGATGTGCAGTCCCGGCTCCTCAACATGCCCTTTGACGGTGAACACCTTTTTGGCAGCAAGGCTGACGAGAGCCTTGAGAGGTTGCAGACCTCAAAAGCTGCAGCGAAGTCGTTGGGCGCTGCAGTTTGCCAACCTCCGCCTTTTCGTCCTAGGGGACAGCAGTGGAGGGGTGGTTCCTTTCGCTATTACTCGTCCTTCAGTAAAGCGAGAGGAGCTGGCAGTCAAAGAGGCCAACGCAGGGGTACCAGAGGTGGACGACAGGGTACCCGTGGTGCCAAGGCCGCTCGGGCAGTTGCCTCTTTGCCCTCAGGTAACGCCGCAGCCGCTCCCACTCAGTCATGAGGCCATGTCCCATGGTTCGCCGGTTGGGGGAAGGCTGGTGCAGCATCTTGTAGAGTGGCAAGCCATTACTTCAGATGTGTGGGTTCTGGAGATCATAACCCACGGCTACTGTCTTCCCTTTCGGCACAGGCCTCACGACAATCCACCGGGGAACCTCTCTTTGCGGTGTCCGGATCCGCTCCTTGCGCAGGAAATTCAAGCCCTGCTGGAGAAAGGCGCCATAGAACTGGTGCCTGTAGCGGAGAGGAACAAGGGATGGTATTCCCCTTATTTTTTGATTTCCAAGAAAGACGGGGGATTGAGACCCATCATGGACTTGCGCGGTTTGAACAAACTCCTCAGGAAGGACAAGTTCAAGATGGTTACTCTCTCTCAAGTCCTCCAGGCCCTTCAGCTTCAGGACTGGTTGGTGTCACTCGACCTCAAGGATGCTTACTTCCATGTGCCGATCCATCCCAAGCACAAGAAGTACCTGAGGTTCGCGGTTGGCGACTCGCACTTTCAGTTTCGGGTCCTGCCGTTCGGATTGACCTCCGCCCCGAGGGTTTTCACCAAGCTCATGTTGGTGGTGGCAGCGCATCTCAGGCAAGGGGGGATTCACGTCTACCCCTACCTGGACAATTGGTTGATCAGGGGGAGCTCTCCCGAGCAAGTCCTGGATCATCTATCGGTCACCTGTCACTCCCTTCACAGGCTGGGCTTCTCCCTCAATTTAAAGAAGTCCCATTTGACGCCAACACAGCGGCTCCAGTACATCGGAGCAGTGCTCGACACTTCCCTGGGGCAGTGTTTTCCTCCCCAGGTGAGGGCTCTTCACATTCAGCAGATGGTGCACAAGTTTCAGCATGCCCAGACGCTCCCAGCGTTCGAGTTCTTGAGGTTGCTCTGCCTCATGGCATCCTGCATTCTTCTGGTGCCAGAGGCTTGCATGCGGATGAGATCTTTGCAGTGGGCACTCAAGACGCAATGGTCGCAGTCCTCCGGCAGGATGTCGGACTCGATTCAGGTGCCGTCCTCGGTCGCCCGGGACCTTCTGTGGTGGGCCGTCGAAGGCAACTTGATGAAGGGGGCTCCATTTTGGCTTCCCTGGCCGGAGGTGACGATCGTGACGGATGCATCCCTCACGGGATGGGGAGCTCATGCCAACGGGCTGACAGTCAGCGGTCGTTGGTCTCCGTCGGAGTCCAGACTCCATATCAATCTGTTGGAGCTGAGGGCCGTCAGGCTAGCCCTGAAGGCTTTTCTGCCGACTGTGCGAGGGAAGAATGTCCTGATCCTGACGGACAACACAGTGGCCATGCACTACCTCAACAAAAAGGGGGGGCAGGGTCACTTCCTCTGTGCAGGGAGGCGATGCAGCTCGAGTTCTGGGCCATCCAGCAGGAAGTTTCGATCTCGGCAGTTCATCTGGCCGGAGACGAAAACGTGACGGCGGACGCTCTGAGCAGGCAGAGCGCGATCTCTCACGAGTGGGAGTTGGCTCAGGAGATTCTCCTGGAGATATTCGCACTTTGGGGGACCCCTCAAGTGGATCTCTTCGCCTCCAGTGTCAACCGGAAGTGTGAAAGGTTTTGCTCGCGGGAATTTCCTCCAAAAGGAGCCTTAGGAGACGCGTTTGTGGTGGAGTGGTCATTCCCGCTGCTGTACGCGTTTCCTCCAGTCCCCGTCATCCCGCAAGTGCTGCGGAGGTTACGGAAGTTCGGTTCCCGGATGATCCTCATTGCTCCGGCGTGGGATCGGAGGACGTGGTACCCGGACCTTCTCGACTTGTCCATCTGCCCTCCACGTCGTCTTCCCTACTGAGACGATCTGCTCTCACGGGAGGGGGGTCAGGTTCTCCATCCAGAGGTCAGATCCCTCAACCTTCACGCTTGGCTTCTGAGTGGTTGAGGTATAAGGATTGGGACCTCCCTGAAGACGTGATGGAGGGTTTGTTTTCGGCCCGAAGGCCAGCAACAAAGTCTCTGTACCGTTGCCGTAAGTTCTACGACTGGTGCAGAGTTCAGAATGTGGATCCTTTTGCATGTGACATCCCCATGGTTCTGTCCTTTTTACTTTCTTTGGCCCACAGGGGCTTGCAAGTGGGTACCATTAAAGGTTACCTGGCGGCGCTGTCCATCTTTAAGCGCTCGTCTGAAGAGTGTTCTTACTTTAAAATCCCTTTAATTTCACAGTTTCTGAAAGGGCTCACTAATGTGTTCCCTCTGTCACCTTTCCTGGTGCCCGGTTGGGATTTAAACCTTGTTCTTAGGTTTCTTATGGGTGCTCCGTTTGAGCCTTTACATTCTTGCCCTTTGAGGCTGTTAACTCTGAAAACTGTGTTTTTAGTTGCGGTTACTTCCGCTCGCAGAGTGAGTGAGTTACAGGCACTTTCAGTTAAGCCTCCCTTCACTGTATTTCACAAGGACAGGGTTGTCCTTCGTGTTCGTCCTTCTTTTCTTCCGAAGGTAGTGACGGAATTTCATTTGGGCCAGAAGGTTGTTCTTCCGGCATTCTATCCTCCTCCGCATCCTGGTAAGGAAGAGGAGAGGCTCCATAGGCTTGATCCTAGGAGAGCTTTAAGCTTTTATGTTTCACGCATGTCCCGGGTCAGAGTGGACGATCAACTCTTTATTGGTTACGCTGGGAAGCGTTTGGGGCAAGCTGTGACGAAACAGACTTTGTCTCGCTGGATTATTTTAGCCATCTCGGAGTGTTACCGTTTGGCGGGTAAGGACCCACCGGCTGGCTTGCAGGCCCATTCTACCAGGGGTGTGGCTGCATCTACTGCCCTGCAGAGGGGTGTTCCTATTCGCAACATCTGTGATGCAGCCACCTGGGCTTCAGTACATACATTTGTACGTCACTATTCCCTCGATTCCATCCGAGGGCAGGATCTGGCCTTTGGCAATGCGGTCCTTTGCTCTGCTATTTGATTGGCTATTCTAAATTTTGATTCTAAATTCTTTCCCTCCTCCTTGCTCTGGTACTGCTTTGGGAGTCTGTCATAGATATGGAATACGTTGGAGGACCCAATCCCCTCGAAGAACAAGTTACTTTCTTACCTGGTAACGTTCTTTCGATGGGATGGTCCGACGACGTATTCCATATCGCTCCCGCCCTGCCTTCCCCGCTGCAGAATTTCTTTTGCGATTGCAGCTTACGTTCCGCAAGGCTTTGTGTCTGACTGGCAGTTGACTTATGTCACATGTTCTGGGGGAAAAAACTACAACTGAGGCTACGGGCGTCGTGTGTCCTACTTATCACATCGGATGACGTCAGACGTCGGAGGAGGTCCTCGACGACGGCGCATCGACGTCATCGACGCAGGACGCAGACGCCGAAAAAAGTTTCCAAAGCAGCACAGCTGTGGTGATTACATGTCATAGATATGGAATACGTCGTCGGACCATCCCATCGAAAGAACGTTACCAGGTAAGAAAGTAACTTGTTCTTCTCTTATAAACAGACTTGTAACTGCCTGGTATACTCTCCTGCCAGGGCTTTCGTATATGAACACACTTGCAACTACCTGGTATATGCTTGTGCCAGGGCTTTCTTCTTGTAACTCAAATATGCCCGATATATATTCTCTTGCCAGAACTTTTCTATGTGACTTCAATCTGCCTTCTGCCTGGTATATTCTCTTTCCAGGGGTTTTCTCATATGTAGATGTATCCATTTACAAACTTGACAGTCTCTTGTATCTCATTCGCTCTCTCTTTAATGCTGTTCACTTGCTTGTTCTTTCTTATATATTGCATTCACTGTTCTTTGCTTTCAGCAAGGTTGCCAATATGTTCCGGTGTGCCCGCTTCCATTTGATGGCCTCACTGGCTCTTGATGGTGTGTGTAGATTCTCCTGCAGTGTGCCTGTGGTGGCTCTTTGGCGTTCCGCTCTCTTTGGCTGTCTCTGCGCTGTAGCTTCTGTTTCTCTCGTGGCTACTGCTCACCTGTTTGGTGTCTCTCCAGGCTCTGGTAGTGTGGAAGCTGCTTCACGGAACCTGCAAATGCTCTGGAGCCTTTCTCCTGCTTCGAATATCCTTGTCGCATATAATATCCTTCTTCCAGCTCTCTTCAGTGAGCTGGTTGTTATTGACCTTGCACCAGTGCCGCAATCCCTCAGTCAATACCCAGGGGATCCAAGTTCTCCAGCCAGCATCTGCTTGTCAGCTGGTTTGAATCTCCCGGCATCGGACATGTTCCTGCAACAACTAGAACGTGGCTTGCGTGCTCGACCTCCATTAATCCTCATTACCTGGCTTATCTTCTACGTCGCAATACTTTCTCATTTAGGGAAATCGAAGTCCTTTTTTCGATAACCTGTATGCAGAATATGGAAAAGTGTTTTCCGGCATCTTAAAAGGCTAGTCAGGTTTTGATGACTTTGTATTCCGATCCTGTGTCTGTGTTTTCAGTACCCTTGCTAGGTGGGTGAGGGGAGGTATGACAATATGCCATTAAGGCAGGGGGAATGGTGGGGTATCCTCAAAAGTGAATGGGGGGGATACCATGTCTCTTTGGATGATGTCATGACACCTCTCCGATGGCTGCCTCCACCTATGTGATTCTCCCTCATATAGCCGCCCCCAGGGTTAGTATCAGGTAGCAGCTGCTGTACCCTTGCCACATGGGGAGAGGTCACCCCCGGGAAAGAAGTGATGACACCATCGGATTCATCACATTAACTTTTGACTGAAGCAAGGCATGTCAACAATTACTGACCTCAAGAGGTGGGATATAAGGGCTACATTGATGGATTTAATGCAGTTGCAGTGACTAATTTCCTTCCTTTTCTTCAAGGACACCACATTGGACTGGGTGGTTTCTTAGCTCCCTGACTGCTCCTTCGCCATCTCATAGAACTCTAGCGCTTCTTCCCCTCTCTCCCTCTAATGGCTGATCTCCAAAGATCAGGTTTAGACCTACTCTCTGAACCCTTTACACATCCTCCAAGGGTAAACTCATTTCTTAGCTAGTTTTGGCAACCATCGTTTTGATGATACCCAGATCGTCTTCTCTATCACCCCAGCTAGCTCCAAACATATAACCAATTAACTACCATCCACCACTGGATGGCTGTATGCTCTGTGACAAATCTGTAGATGTCCCCACTTCTTCCAGAGGGGCGCTCCTTCCCATGAGGACATGGAGGCGAGGCCGCTACCCGATAGTCCCCTGTGGGTGGTACTTATTGGGAGGAGCTTATAGGGAGAGACTCCCCCTCTGGAGACCAGGACAACCGTCTAGGGTAGGCATTGATAAAACCATCACACCTTCACATACCTTAGCCTCTTTTCCATCTAATAACACATTGACTAAAACCATGTACTGTTGTTAGTGTAAGGAACTCATGGTGGCAACAGTAAAGACAGACACAAGTGATCACAGTTCAAAGGTGTTTATTAAACTGTATAGGTAGGTTGGAAAAACACCTAATCTAAACCTAAATCTAAGATGGGAGCAAGCTACGACCATCAAATAATAATAAGGCAGTCCTAGTGGCGTCTTGTCAAATAAAAGGGCCTATTAAAAAAAAACTATTGCCATTCCTTACAACTAAATACAAAAAGAGTGGGGGATAGTGTTCATAAAAAAGAAAGTGTTCACAAGTGATAAGTCAGGATGTGGTAGCCGGGGTTCTCCCTTTCCTACGTTTTGAGCATGGGACAAGGCAGGACTCTGGCGCGCAGCACACACTCAAGCTTTTCCAGCACGTGACTACATTTCCATTCTCAGGTATCAGGAACTCCTGTGGTTAAGTCTCTTTTCTGCAGAAAGTCTCTTGTCTCCGAGGACCTGGTGTGTTCAAAATAACAAACAAAAAGTTCCTTACCATATTAACGTTGGGCAATGACTTTTCACTCCTGGGGTCAGACCCCTCTTGAATAGCAGCATTGGGTAATCAACCTGAGTCTCTCGAATACCCACGTGTTGCCGGATCCTTCTGCAGCTGGCTTTCCCCTAAGACATTAACAGTTCTTTGAACTTTGCTTAACTTGTCTTTTGCAACTTTCGTTCAACACAGTTTGGTTTCATATCGGTTCTCCCTTCGACTTGCCGGCTGTGATGAACCGCTTGGCTTTCTTTCTATGATATGATATGACATTTAAAACGTGCCTATACACAAGTGTTTCAAGGCACAACGAGACATGGGAGGGGGAGACAGACAACGAACTTAGTAGGCCAGGTGTCATTCAGATCGAGCAAATGCGGGGGAAGAGGGGAAAGGAAAGTGCAGTACATAGGATAATAAATAACAAGATAAATAAAAGAACGGCCAGCTCGTGGCAAGTGCAGGGTGAGTGCAGACAAAGTGCAGGTGGGGGGACTGTAGGGATACAGAAAACAGTCCTCAGGTGCAGGTGTTGCCAGGGAGCCAGGGAGGCAGTGCAGGCGTGCAACTGGCAGGGCATGGGCCCAAGAACAGGTGGGTGGCCAGGTAACCCTGCAGTACCAGTATCAGCCGGACTTCAGCAGAGGATAGGGGGAGAGAAAGCAGAAGCAAAGAGGAAGGTTTTAAGGTGCTTCCGGAACCGAAGATGGTTCTCCTCATGTTTTAGGGAGGCAGGGAGGCTGTTCCAGAGGGAGGCCCCAGCTGAAGACAGATATACCTCCAACTCGTTGCTTGGCGAAGCGACTGACCCTGAGGGAGTTGGAGGCGGATGAGCAAAGAGCTCGAGTAGGGAGATATTTAGGAAGAGAGAGTTTACGATATTGGGGCTCCAGGCCCCAGAGGGCCTTGTGGACAATGCAAGGGGTTTTGAACTTAATCCTCGCAGCCACTGGGAGCCAGTGCAGAGATTTCACTCCTATGATACGATCCCTGGGCTTGAGGCCAAGGACAAGTCTCGCAGTCCTGCTTTGGATGAGTTGCAGAGGGCGGAGAGTAGAGGCAGGCAGAAGAGGCTGTTGCAGTAGTCTAGCCTAGAGAGAACCAGAGCTCTGGAGACAGTGAGCTTCTGGGGGAAGGAGAGGAAAGGAAGAATACCTTTGAGGAGTTGGAGTTGGTAGTGTGACTTCTTGGAGACGTCAGATATGTGAGGAGAGGAGAAGAGTGTAGAGTCGAAGATCACCCGATCACCCTGAGGTTTTTAGCCTCACAGGTGGGAGCAGGGGGAGGGCCAAGGGAGGCCGGACAGAATGTGACAGGAAAGGAGGGAGTGGGTGTGCCCATGAGGAGAATCTGTTTTACTGGCATTAAGGCAGAGGTCATTGGCGGCACACCACTCCTGGATAGCAGACAGACAGTCCGAGATGAGGGAAGGAGAAGAGGAGGCTGAAGGAAGCTGAGTATCATCCGCATAGCACTGAAAGCTGGGGCAGAAAGCGGCAATGCAGTGGGCAAGAAGTGCCAGGTAGAGGTTGAAGAGCCAGGGATAGAGGTTAGACCCCTGGGGGACACCACAGGTAGAGAAAAAGATAGTGGAGAGGAAGGACCGAAGTTGGACCTGGGAGGGTCGGTCAGAGAGGAAGGAAGTTGGCCATGCCAGGGTCTGACCGGTGATACCAAGGTTATCACTGAGACAATTTAGCAGGATGGCATGGTTGACTATCTGGAGTCAAGGACAGTACCACGGTAGCACGTGTCTTTTTGTCACACTGATCAGCTTAGGCGTGCTCCCTGTACCACTGACATCTCTTGCAACACACAATGGCTGTTGTTCGCGGTCTTATGATCCCTTCCAAGGAGGCTTCACAGGTCTGGGCCGAAAGGGCAAGGTTGTTTCTCTCCTTTTACCCCTTAGGTCCTTGCTGCCTTTCTTCTCCTCTCGAACTGCTGCCCTGGAATAGCTGTCTCGTTGTGCGGTCCGCCTTGCTCGTAGTGTCTCTCGTGCTTCACCTTTTATCCCTGTGGGGAAGGGAAAGGGCCGTCTGGTGTTTGTGATTCTGGTCAATTGCCTGAATTTGCCGGACCCTTGTGTTGGGACATGCCATGTAAACGGCTCTGGTGTTAGCCTGTTGTCTTTCGTGGTGTACAAAAGTGTTTGTGTCAGAAAATGGGGTCGGAGGTAGAGTATCTGAGTATCCTACGTGGCAGTATGAGGTGTTAGAAGAAGAGGGGTACTGTGTCTCACCCGTCGGTGTCCCACTTCCACTCCACAAGGACCTCCGATCCAGGTGATCCCCCCCCTCACTGGTCCACCCCCAGGAACTGTATCCAATAGCGATGGCTGTGTCCTGGCCACCTCGATGAAAGATCCCAGGGATTAGTTAGGGAGACACCTTCGGGTTTCTCATAAAAGGCAGGGGAGGTTACCCTTCTAACAACTAATGGGACGATGAAGAGTGAAATGATCCCATGTAGCACCAGTACTGAAAAGAGGAAGAACATTTAAAGCAGAACAAGTGAAGCCCAGAGAGAACCAGAGCGGTATAGACTTCCGCGGAGGTGTGACTTCACAACTATCATAAAAACTAAAGAATGATCTCAAGAGAAAGAGCAGCAGCCAACCAGGACATGCAACCGTGAAGCCCGTGAAGTTGTCGGGGTTTCTTATATTTTGCCAGTTTATTAAACTATAAGTTTCATCAAACGCCTCACTATCCCTGCTCTGACAAGGATTTCCCTGCCTATTAACACTAAATGAAAACACACTAACACAGGATATCTGGCCCTCACACTTAAACATCAAATACACAAAAATATATGGTCATTAACAACATCAACAGTGATATTCACATTCTCCTACATGGGGTCGGGCCTGGATTCACATGCTCATGAATATTCCCCTTCATCAGGCTGGGAATCCTCAGTAAAGGAAAAAACACTTTCACTTTAAAACAGTATTTCTCTACCAAGACAATCGCTGTCCTCTGGGTCATACTGACCCCATCCAATGGCAGCCCTCTCCCTACGTGTCATGTTCTGTGTTCCCTGTAATCATATTCCACAATAGAATGTATTAGTGTAATTTAGGGTGTTTGGATTCAAGAGTTTACTGTTAGTATGTTGGAGTCATCAGCATAGGCTGTGGCTCTGTGGGCTTCAATAAAAGAGCTTGCTTCAGGATCGAGATCACTCGAGGCACCCTTCAAGGCTGCCCCCTGTCACCTCTCATCTTTGCCCTATCAATGGAGCCATTCACTGTCAGGATCCGACAAAGCCCCGTAATCCAGGGACTCAAGTTCAAGAACGACACTTACAAAGCGGCCCTGTACGCTGATGACGTGTTGCTGACACGGTCTCATCCAGACACATCCCTGGCAGTGTTATGGGAAGAGCTGAACAAATTCAAAGCGGCCTCCGGGTTCTCGATCAACCTCAAGAAGTCCGTAGCACTGGGTATCAACATTCCGAGAGCAACACTGGACTCATTATCAGCTAGTCTCCCGATCCCATGGGCAAGATTCCACCTAAACTACCTAGGCATCCACTTACCCAAGCTAGCAGAACACTCTTACAAACTAAACTTCCAGCCCCTGCTGAAAGACCTGCAGTTGGACATGTCCCGCTGGCAAGATCAAGAGCTATCCTGGTTGGGGAGGATCACAACACTCAAAATGAACTTGATCCCCAGACTACTCTACCACTGTCAGTGTTACGCTCACCTGGCTCCCACAGGGGCGTCAGTCGGACCCGGACAGCTGCGGTCTCCACCCACGTGATGCGTAGTGCAGCGATGACTGACTGGATCTGCCCTCCTAATCTTGTCTGCTTAACCCGTAGAAATATTCTCCTGCAAGTGGAGAGATGGATTTAGCCACTTGTGTATTCAAATGATGGCACCCCCACAATCCTCCCCAACTAATCACCTCCGAAATGCCCACACAGCAATCTCACCTTATATTCTTGAAAGATGAGCTCTCCATCCTGCGTGGATTTGCAGGGGCGCGTCGATTCCAGTTACTTCACTGGTTTGAAGACTCGGGAGAGTTCCGGAGAGTATTGACTCTGAGGTTCCTGGTGAGGACCAGTAAGTATTAAGTTCATAGAGTTCAATATGTCCTATGTTCACTCTTGTTCCCCCCTTCCTTTCTTGTCTTGCAGCTGGCTCGTGAAAAGATGCTCTTGTGGCAGCTGGTGGCGCTCAGGTAAGAGTCTGTATTACCCGGCGCTGTCCGGTAAATGTTGCACGAGGAAAACGTGGTGTTTTGTCTCTCTTTACAGATGCAGCACGTGAAAATATGGAGAGTCACAAAAGGATGCCTCCGGTGGTTAATCAGGTAAGTCTATGGTGGTAAGAATTATATTTGTTGGTTCCCTCGGCTCACCTTGTGGTTTTCTTTTGTCTCCTAGGTGCCGAAGTTCGGCGAAGAAATGATGGAGGCAGCGCTGACCCGAAGGATGCTGTGAAGACTTGTGAGTATGGCGCTGCAGCTGGAGGTGCGGCGCGTGCAGAAATTATGTTCTTTACAGGTCCAGAGACAAGATGGATCCAGAATCAGGTGTGGAATAGAAATAAGTTAATTTTCTAACCTTGTCCCTTTCTTTCCTCCCGATTCGAGGCGTGCGTCGCAGAAGACTGGATGCAGGCTGCAGGCACGGTGAGTGTTACGCTACTGGATGCAGAATAACACAAAGCGTGTGTTGCTGGTCGGGTGTGGATTAAATAGCCTCAAAAGTAGTCCCAGGTAAGAAGTCTCTAGAACCATACCCGAGTAAAAAATAGTCCCTGTAGAAAAATAGTCCCTTTCAGGCTTCATGTTGGATTGGAGTCAGGACTGATTCCTACTATGAGCCGGCGCCTAAGGCGCCAGGACTGAACCCAGATAGCCCCTAGCCGGGGCTGCTGAGGTTTTACTAAATGTCTAGATGCCTGCTCCCGGGGCTGATGGACTTGGTCCGGATGCCTGGGGGTAGGCATCATGACAGCACCCCCCCCCAAGGCCCCTCCTAAAGTTGTTCTTCCCCTGGGCCCTGGTTTGTCTGAGAAGTTCTGATGGAATCTTTTCACCAACCGAGGTGCATGGACGTGGTCACTAGGTTCCCATGACCTTTCTTGTGGTCCCTAGCCCTTCCAATTGATTAAATAAAGTTTTGATTTAACCATCTTGGAGTCCAGGATATTTTTTACCTCGAATTCAGGTTCTCCATCTATCAAGATGGGGTCGGGTGGTTTGGTTAATCTTGTTCCTGGTTGAACTGGTTTTAAAAGTGAAACATGAAAGACAGGATGAATGCGCATATTAGAGGGTAATTCCAATTTGACGGCTACCGGGTTGATAATGGCCTTAATAGTGTAAGGTCCCAAATATCTAGGGTTAATGACTTCCCTTCAGAGGTATGTGTTTTGTAGCCAGCCAAACTTGATCCCCAATCTGGTATTGTGGAGTTTCACTTCTATGTTGATCAGCATTTTTCTTATATTTCTCTTTTGCTTGTTTCAAATGTTCTGTTGCCTCTTTAAAGGTTTGTGTAATAGTAGAATGCAAATGACTAACTGCAGGCATTTCTAAATGCTGAGGCGAATCTAGTTCTGAGGTTCGAGGGTGATGTCCATATATGGTATAAAAGGGGCTTTGTCCGGTTCCTGAATGTACAGAGTTATTGTATGCATACTCGGAAATCCATAAAATATCTTTCCAATTACTTTCGGTCTGGTGTAGCATGCAACATAGGTACTGTTCAAGGGTCTGGTTGGTCCTCTCCTTCTGACCATCGGTCTGGGGATGGTGACTGGTTGATAACCTCACGTCGATTTGCGCCAGTTGACATTTCTTCCAAAAATGTGAAATGAATTGACTACCTCGGTCAGAGACCAATACGGAAGGAAATCCGTGTATTCGAACAATGATTCTCCAGCATGGGGTCTGGCATGGATTCACATGCTCATGAACATTCCCCGTCGTCAGGCCGGGAATCCTCGGTATAGAAAAAAATCAGTATCAGTTTCGTTTCTGATCTGTCTTTCTCAGTAGTAACCAATCACTGGTCTCTGGGTCATACTGCCCCCAGCCAATGACTGCCCTCTCCCTAAGCCCCGCCACTGGCAGCCATCCTCAGATTTTTACCGCACGTTCAAGTGTTGGGTGTCCTCGTGCTGTAGCTCTCGAGCTTTTGCTGCGTTTTCGCGCTTTTTTCATGAGATTTTCTCATTTTTTCGGTTAAATAGAGCCTCAAGCTCCACCGTGTCTACATCTGATCAACAGGGATCCGTTTCTGAGTTTCTACGCCCCTCAAGGGTGAAGATTTCGTCGAGTTACGCTTTTGGAGGATTCCAGAAGTTCCGAGGCCTACCCTGGTCATGGCCCAGGAGAAAGGAAGCTCGACACCCGGGAAGCTGTTCTGGACCTGCCCTGGATGCCAGCTTCAGAACGTTTTCAAGGACGACGAGCATTTGTTATGCCTCTACTGTCTCCATGAGGACAAGACGCACAAGGAAAAGGACTGCGTGTTTTGTGGGAACATGTCGGAGCGGACCATGAAGGATCGCCACCTCCGTCTCGCCAACTGGCTGGAAGGGAAGAGCCCGTCAGGCGAGAAGAAGAAAAAGAAGTCTGAGCGGTCTTCTAAGTCCTGTGAGGGCACCCCGGCGACGGGGGCCCAACAATAGGCCAAGCACCGCGAGTCCGCGGGCACCGGGAGCGCCTAACGGTCGGGCTCCTTGGCTGCCAGGCAGGGTGCATCCTCCCCAGTGCCATCAACCACGAGCCAACGCTCTGGCTCGGGTAAGAGGAAGTCCGAGAACCCGGCGAAGCTTCTGGAGAGGCCCCGGTCGATCTCGAAGATTCCGGCAGAGGGGGAGCGAGGCTCGGACCCTCCCCCCAAGGTGAAGGCCCCAGGCGTACAGAAGGTGACGTTGGCCTTAATTCACCCTGCTAAGACCTCGATTGAGGATGTCGCCGCGGCCCTGGCTCAGTCTGTGGAGGCTACACCAGTGGAGGCGCCCTCAGGTACCAGAGTCTCCCTGCCAACGCGGAGGGAGTCGTCTTTCAGGCCCATCGAGAAGACCCCCACGAAGTCCTCGTTGGAAAGGGTGGGCGAGGGGCTGGTGGCCATCGTGGATACGGACACGACCTCTGAAGAGGAGCTCATCCAAGTTGTGGAAGAGGCCCAGCCCATCGGGAGGGATCCCGACGAGGGCGACGCGAGAGTGACGGTGTTGCAGACGAGGCTCCTCAAGAGCCCTCGCTCCCGTCGTTTGCGGCGCCGCAGGACCCCTCAGTGGCCATTTTGTCAGCCATCCAGTCCTTATGCTCGGAGATAAGGACTAGGTTGCCCCTTCCCCCGACGGAGGTACCTGAGCCAGACCCGACGGGGGAACCGGAGCCAGGACCTTCGGAGAGCCCACCACTTAAGAGGAGGAAGACGCATCCTAGGCCGCCTCTGCGGCCTTCTCCGACTTCCCCCCGGTCCACTACCCACGGGGATGATACAGGCATGGACACGACTACGACGGGTACGGATGACGACGGAGGCGACGACGGGACGTGTCCCCCGTCTCCTCCTGCCCGGGCTTCCCCGCCCGACGAGATTGGATCCTTCCATGCTACGATTTCCAGGGCATCCGAGCTCTTCCAGCTCTGCCCCGAAGAAAAGAAGGAAGGGTTCCTTTACCAACGGCGCAAGGCTAAAAGGAAGACTGTCCTCGCCGTACTGCTTCTTGATGACATCTGGGATGAGGGGCTCGCCCTCCTCAAGAACCCTGCCACAGCTCTTGCGAAGAGGGACTGGTACGAGAAGAAGTACCGGGTCCCTGATGCTGCCCTCTTGTGCCTTTAGGGCGCAACCTACCCCGGATTCGGTCGTTTCGGCGGCGGCTAAGAAGAAAGCGGGGGGGCATCGGCCTCGACTTGAACCTCCCCGCCGGACGACGAGGGTAGGAAGCTGTATGCGACGGGTCATCTCATCTGCAGCGATGACCATCAAGGCGGCCAACGCCCTGGCCATCGTAGCCCGCTATGACAGGGAGTTGTGGTTCAAGATCGCCCCTCTGTTGGACTTCCTTCCGGACGCCAAGAGGGCTGAGGGCCTGGAAATCTTACAGGAAGGTGAGGTTGCCTCGGACCACGCCATTACAGTGGCTACGGACATCGCCGACACCGGTTTCCGTCAGTTGGGCAGCGGCGTTTGCCTGAGACGACGAGGATGACTCAAGGCATACAGACCAAGGTTTTGGACATGCCCTTCGATGGGAACAACCTTTTTGGCAAGGCAGTTGATGAGTCCCTTCAGGCGATCAAGACGGACACGGAGACGGCCTGTGCACTGGGTGTGCTCTAACAGCGACGGCCGTCCTTTCAGAGCTCCGGAGGCAGACAGGGTGCCTCCAAGGGAGCCGGCAGCAGCTCCTCTAAGTACCGTCAAGCGGCAAGATCTTCGTCGCAGGAGGCATATAGGGGACGCGGCAAGTCAGGTGGATCCCGCCGTCGTCGCCAAGGTGATCAAGGAGGCAAAGCGGCCTCCAAGCAAGATTGAACCGACCGTCGGGTCGGGCCCCCGCCGAAGCACCCCGGTGGGAGGCTGGCTGACGAAGTTCGTCAGCGTGTGGGAGTCCATCTCCACCGACCGTTGGGTGCTGGACGCCCTGGCCCTAGGGCACGCCCTCGAGTTCCAGAAGAAGTGCCTCCGCATTCCTCCCATGGCCAGGAAGGAAAATCACGTCCCTCAACTGCTGTTGGAAGTAAGGGCGATGCTCAGGAAAGGTGCCATAGAGCTCGTTCCAAAGAGGCTTCGGGGCTCTGGATTTTACTCAAGATACTTCCTCGTAAAGAAGAAGACAGGAGGATGGCGTTCCATCCTGGACCTGCGACGACTGAACAAATACATCAAGGCACAGAAGTTCCGGATGGTCACCCTCCAGCACGTGCTGGGACAGCTGGAGGAGGGCGATTTCCTGTCGTCGTTGGACTTGGAGGGTGCATACTTCCACATCCCTATTCTCAAGAGACACCAAAAGTTCCTCAGGTTCGTGGTCAAAGGGCGGCACTACCAGTTCAAGGCCCTCCCGTTCGGATTAAAATCGGCGCCCAGGGTGTTCACCAAGTGCCTAGCACCGGTGGCGGCGCGGCTGCGCCTGCAGGGGGTCCACGTCTACCCCTACCTGGACGACTGGCTCATACGGGCAAGGACAAGCGAGCTCGCCGTGGAACACACTGCGAAGACCGTCCAGCTGCTCACGGACCTGGGGTTATCCATCAACTTTCCAAAATCCCACCTGGTCCCGTCGCAAGTCGCCCTGTTTCTGGGAGCAAAGCTCGACACAGTGGCGCGGCGGGCCTCACCGTCGGAGGAAAGTATAAGGACCATCCTGGGAAAGGTGCAACGTCTGCTGGCCACGGACGTGGCTAGAGTGAGGTCTATCAAGTCCCTCCTCGGAATGATGTCCTCCTGCATTTATCTGGTACGCCACTGCAGACTTCGGATGCGGCCCTTGCAAGAATTCTTCGACGCCCAATGGATCCAGCCGACGGGCAGCTTTGAGGACAGGATCCTGCTCGACGAAGCGTTCCGTGAGGCGATACGATGGCGGGGTATCCGCTCTCATCTGACGGCGGGAACAGGTTTCCTAGCCCCGGCCCACCAGGTGACGGTGATGACGGAGGCCTCCCTGGAAGGTTGGGGAGCGCACACCGGGGGTCTCCACGCAAGAGGCCTTTGGCTCCCGGAGGAGAAGACACTCCACATCAACATCTTGGAGCTCCGTGCAGTGTTCTGGGCCCTCAGGTCCTTCCTTCCGTCCCTCAAGGGCAAGGTGGTGAGGATCTTCACCGACAACACCACCACGATGTTTTACATTCGGAAGCAGGGCGGAACCAGATCCCCTGCCCTATCCAAGGAAGCCCAGGATCTGTGGCATTGGGCCGTCGCCCAAGGGATGTTTCTGGTACCCTTTCATCTGGCAGGGATAAAAAACACCATTGCCGACTCACTCAGCAGAGAGCTGCGCTCGTGCCACGAGTGGGAACTGCGCCAGGATCAACAAGTGGACCGACTCTTTCGACGATGGGGCGAACCACAGATCGATCTCTTCGCGACGGCGGCGAACTCCAAGTGCCGGAGGTTCGCCAGCAGGTTTCCCCAACCGAGGAGCATGGGCGATGCTGTCTCGTTCCCCTGGGACGGCCTGTTCCTTTATGCGTTCCCGCCGTTGCCGTTGATACTCCGGCTCGTCAACCAGCTCAAGAGGTCCCGGTGCAGGATGATCCTCGTCGCACCGGCGTGGCCAAGGCAGATCTGGTTCCCGGACCTTCTGGACTTGTCAGCGTCCACACCAGTCAAGCTGCCGACGGACGCGGATCTTCTCTCCAGAGAAGGAGGCGCCATTTTTCATCACGAACCAGAGTCGCTGAACTTGCAGGCCTGGCTCCTGCAGCACTAATGTTTGGAGGATACGACATCCCGGCCGACTGCAGAGAGGTTCTTGCGACGGCCAGGGCGTCCTCAACTCTCAAGTGCTACGGACACAAATGGAAGAGGTACTCTGTCTGGTGCCGTGCACAGAAGATTAACCCTCTGCGGATTACGGCCCCTCAAGTATTGCCGTACCTATTGTCTTTGGCCAAGGCTGGCCTATCTCACGCTTCCATCAAGGTACATCTGGCTGCCGTCTCGCGTTACACCAGAACTACTGGACGGGCGTCCTTGTGGTCTCATCGACTGGTGAAGGAATTTATGAAAGGAGTGTTCCGATCATTCCCGCCGGTGAAGGCCCCTGCCCCGGCGTGGGAGCTCAACGTGGTGCTAACTAGGCTCATGGGGGCCCCATTCAAGCCTATGCATTCAGTGCCGTTGAAGTTTCTGTCGTGGAAGACAGCATTCCTCGTGGCCATCACCTCTGCACGACGAGTGGGAGAGATCCAGGCCCTGTCTTGCAAGCCTCCATACTTGACTTTTCACGACACGAGGATGGTGCTGAGGACGCACCCCTCCTTCATGCCCAAGGTGCCGTCGGACTTCCACCTCAACGAGCCCTTGGTGTTGCCAGTTTTCTTCCCGTCGCCTTCGTCGCCGACTGAGAGGCCTCTGCACTCGCTGGATGTAGCTAGAGCGCTGAAGTTCTACGTGGACCGCACGAAGAGTTTTCGGAAGACATCACAACTGTTTGTGAACTTTGGACCTGTGAATCAAGGGAAGGCTCTCTCGAAGACTTCCATTTCCAGATGGCTCTCCGGCTGCATCGTGCACTGTCACCGGTTGGCAAACCGACCGTTGCCAGGCTGTCCGAGGGCCCATTCGACCAGAGCGATCGCTGCTAATACGGCGTTCCTGTCTGGTGTGCCCCTGCTCGACATCTGCAGGGCTGCTACGTGGAGGTCGACGCACACCTTAACGAGATTCTACTGCGTCGACCGGGATTCCAGGGAGGAGTCCAGAGTAGGCCAGGCAGTGCTGCGCAACCTGTTCGCCTAATGTGAGCCTGGTGAGGAGGTAAGAGTTGCTTAATGTTGTATTGCTTGATATTGAGCCTTTGCCACCTCCCGTGGTTGTGTGTGTATACTGCTATGTATTCTTATTTCTGATGTTTGTTAATCTGCTTAGAATCACATGCTGTGCATAGGTCCGACATCCAGTGGTCACTGCGGAGTATTGCATTTTGTTTTTCGTAGTCGAAAAGGGGACGTCGACAAGGCGTGTCTGTAACACTATCCCTATAGTGACGTGCGTTGTACCCACAATCCCTCACGCGTCGAGGTCCCTCAGATTGCTTTTTTCCGCCCAGCTTATGGTCGCCTTACGCGGAGCTCCTAGAGAGACATTGCTAAACAATTACTACGGACCTCGGTCCTTAATATATACTTATTGTTAAAGATCCCTCCCCTCGACGTTAGCTGTGAAGCTGTTTCTCCACCGAGCAAGTTTTCGACGGGGGAGGAGAGACGGAGGAGATCCTTCGGCGCTGCCGAACACATGGCCAGGCCTCGCCGGCCAACATACAGTAGGGAGAGTGGGGGTTTCAAACTTTTACCTTCTCGTCGAGAATGTCTTTCTTTCTCCCCTATCTTTCCCTTGGGGTTGTTATCACCAGTTTTTATTGCCTCAGCTATGGAGAGGACACCTTTTAAGTTTTGCCCACGCTGTAGGGGCAAATACACTTGGAAGGACAAACAAAAGCTCTGTAATCGTTGCTTGCCCCTCGATCATAAAGAGGACAGCTGCGCGGCCTGTAAGCTCTTGAAACCAAGAACTCTTAAAGAACGGAAAGTTAAGAGGTGGGCGGACTACGCGATGTCGAAGTCAGTTTCCTCACCCGCCGCCGCTGTTACAGAAAGTGACGAGGAGGGTGATAACTCGACGTCCGTTACGGAAGTCATTAACCCCCAGAAGGAGCGCTCGCGCTCCTCGACGTCCGTCCCCGGCCCCGACGGGCTCGGCTCACGCCCTGCTTATGGGGATGAACACCCCGGCGACAAGGACGCACACAGACCCCATAGGCCTAAGCACACAACCCACGGCTCTTCTTCGTCCAGGACGAAGGATCCACCAGCGCCGAAGGGGACGCAGGGCACTCCGGCGTCGACCTCAGACCGCAAGGGTCTCAAGCCCCACCCGCGACCAGCGATTGGGCTTTTATCTAGTACGGGCGCTACCCCAAAAACATCCGACGTAACGCTCCATAGAGCGGCCGTCGAAAAACAACGCGCAACGCAGGCAACGCCGACTCCAGAACCCTCGACTGACGAACTCGTCGTCGAGAGTCTGGCGAGAATTGTTTCCGAGGACAAACGTAAGCGGACGACGAAACAGACGTCGAATACCGCACCCAAGGATATAGAAACGCCGAAAAAGCACAAGAATAGCCAGGAACTGCCCCATCCATCTAAAGGCACTTTTGAACTACCGGAGGGCTTTTCTGAGGGCGACGGAAACCTTTCGTCGACGTTGTGGGAGCGTTCGAAGCGTTTTGAAGCCGAAAACACTGATTTCCCCCCTCTAGACTATTCAGGGGTTCCCCACGAGACCCTCGAAAGACTCCATTCTTGTATGGAAAAGATGGAGAGGTTTTTGGGTAGCCAAAACCCACCCACACCCAAAAGACCAAGAGAATGGACCCAGGATGACCCTAGGGTCAAGATTCCTAGGCTGTTACCCCTTCTACAGATGCATATGACCTCACTGAAGAGGAGCAATACCTCCAGGAAGATGAGGAGTGTTTAGGTGGAGAAGAAGAACTTGAGGAGGAGAGGTTTGAGGAAGACCCTTACACTAGCGCAGGAGCTTTTGAAGAAGATACAGCTACCTCACAGCCCTGGCACTCCCCATCAGTGCAGCCTTGGCAATCCCCATCAGTGCACTCAGACCCTGATGTCTTTCATCCTTCTCCTCCCAAGGACTCACCTATTGGGAACACCTCCCCCATAGATGACCAGCCTTCACTTAATGCACTATTGCGCAAGGCAGCAGCGCATTTTGAAATAGACACAGGGGAGACCCTTCCGGACATAGACTTTGTAGAAAAGGTTATTAAAGAAAAAGCCCCGGTCAGCCAGTCCATTCCGCTCCTGGCTTCTATAAAGAGAAGAATAACTCCTTCCCTTTCCAATCCGGCCTTAGTCAGAGGGGTCAACCCTCGGATAGAAAAGCTCTTCAGCCCTTCGTCTTCTGACCCTTTGTACATCAGGGGACATTCTATCCCGGACTCTCTTGTAGTGACTAACACAAGAAAGAGAGCGGGAGTACCACTATCTACTAGTGAGGCACCACCTGACAAAGAGGGCAAGAAGCTCTATGCACTTTGGAAGAGAATCACGACATCCGCCGCCTTCTCAACCAGGATCGCGAATAACAATTCCCTACTAGCTAGCTTCGCAGATGCACAGTGGAGCAAGCTGCGCAGCGAAGCAGAGGACGCACCAGAACCCCTGCGTTCACGCCTGTTGGCTACTATATCAGAGGGAACTCTTGTAAACCAGGGCATCGTAAAGAACTCCTTAGATGCCGCAGAGACAGCTGGCCGCTCCCTGGTTCAGGGATAACTTCTCAAACGCCATGTCTGGCTGCGCAATTCGGGATTTAAGCCAGAAACCCAGGCTTCCCTAATAAATAAGCCCATAGAGCAAACTCATCTGTTTGGGAAAGCAGTTGATGAGGCCCTAGAACATGCGAAGAAGGAGTTTGATACCATCAAGACTCTTGACCAAATTTCTAGGCCACCTAACAGACGCAGCTATGGCAATAGACGCTCCTTTCGTGGCCAACGCCAGCAGCAAAGCCAACAACAATTTTCCTCTGCTACCAACTGGCCCTCTAACCAAAGCACCCAGTTCAGTCAAAGAGGCCAACGTCGTGGCAAAGGAAGAGGGCGCGGCTCCAGTCCAAAAAGCCCCACGCCCAATACCAACAAATGACCCAAAGATTCGGGTCCCCTCCCATGCATCACCGGTCGGGGGCCGGCTAACATCGTTCCTTTCAGCATGGGAGGGAATAACGTCAGACCGCTGGGTATTATCCACCATAGCCCACGGATACTGCATCGAATTCAACGGTTCCCCGAAATACAAATCCCCACGGAACCGACGCATGACACCGGAACACCTCACTATTCTTCTTCAAGAAGTAGAAGAGCTACTGAAAAAAGAAGCTATAGAGGCTGTCCCCCTATCTCAGGTAACAGAAGGTATTTATTCAGTGTACTTCCTTGTACCCAAAAAGGACTTAACCATGCGCCCTGTATTAGATCTGCGCCCAGCGAACAACTTTGTCAAACCCCAAAAGTTTCGTATGGTGACCTTGCAGGAAGTAATCCCACTGTTATCACAGGGGGATTACATGACAACACTAGACATGAAAGATGCATACTTTCATATTTTAATGTTGCCAGCGCACAGAAAATACCTCAGGTTCAAGATAGAGAACAAACACTATCAGTTCAGAGTACTACCCTTCGGGATAGCATCTGCACCAAGGGTATTTACGAAAGTACTGGCAGTGGCAGCGGCCCACCTGCGCAGATTATCCATCCCGGTTTACCCGTACCTCGACGACTGGCTCATAACAGGGGATTCTTACGAAACATGCTTCTCCAATACCCAAAGGACCGTAGACCTTTTGTCCCAACTGGGCTTCTCCATCAACGAAAAGAAGTCCAGCTTAGACCCCAGCCAAATCAAACAATTCCTAGGGGCTCTAATTCGAACAAAGGACGGCCTCGTCTTCCCCTCCAACGAGAGGGTCCAAAACATGCTGTTTCAGATCCCCCAATATGTGGCAGGTCGAGAGGTGACGGTACGCAAAGCAATGCGGTTGCTAGGGATGATGGCGTCATGTATTTATTTGGTACCTCACGCGCGCCTGCGCATGCGCCCAATGCAAGAGTGGCTCTACAGCCAGTGGTGTCAGGCCAGCGGACAATGGGACGATCTGGTGGTAGTCTCGCAGGCCTTGGTTCTCTCGCTATGGTGGTGGACAAAGGAAAACCTGTTATTAGGGAAAACTTTTGCCACACCCGCAGTGGAAGCCACTCTAACCACAGACGCATCCCTTACAGGATGAGGGGCTCACCTATCCCATCAGACTGCTCACGGAGTGTGGACTCCGAGCTTAGCATCCAAGCATATAAACCTGCTGCAACTATTAGCAGTGTTCAAAGCACTGAAAGCCTTTCAGGAACACTTACAAGGAAAGACAGTGATGGTCCTCACAGACAGCACCACAGCCATGCACTATCTCAACAAGCAAGGGGGCACTCACTCTCCAGGACTGTCCAAGCTGTCCCAGAATATATGGAAGTGGGCTCTCAAACACAACATGTTCCTACTATCACAACATGTACCAGGGGAACTCAATCTGCTAGCAGACAAACTCAGCAGAGACTTCCCCCTACCCAAAGAGTACGAATGGCAATTACACGAAAACATCATCTTAGACGTCTTCACGCAATGGGGTTTCCCGGAAATAGACCTGTTCGCAACCCTGGAGAACTCACAATGCCAAAGTTACGCCTCCAGGTACCCCCAGAACCAGTCTAAGGGGAACGGTCTGTTGATTCAATGGTCAGGGAAATTTGTTTACGCCTTTCCCCCGACTCCCCTCCTCAACAAAGTGGTGCACAAGATGCACCAAGAGCAGGTTACCATGATACTAGTAGCCCCAATGTGGGCCCGGCAGCCATGGTTCGCTCACTTGATGGAGATGTCCCTATCTCCCCCAATGAAACTTCCCTGCCCATACAACATGCTGTCACAAGACAAGGGCAGGACACTGCATCCATGCCCTCAGACCATGAATTTAGCAGCCTGGCTCCTGAGATCATAGAATTTGGACATTTACATCCCCCTCAGAGATGTATGGACATTCTCAGGGAAGCCAGAAAACCTAATACTCGCCACTGCTATTCTAGCAAGTGGAAAAGATTTGTCATCTGGTGTAGAAGTAAGAACATCAACCCGGTTGACTGCTCTGCCACTAACATTATTCTGTACTTGACCCATTTACTGGATTCAGGTCTAGTGTTTAATTCCATTAAAGTCCACCTAGCGGCACTTTCTGCATACACCACTTCCCAACTTAAAGTGTCGTGGTGGAAGATACCAGTTATCAAAGCCTTTATGGAAGGGGTAAAAAGAATACACCCCCCGATAGCTAACCCAGCTCCCGGATGGGACTTAAACGTGGTACTTTCTAGACTCATGGGCACCCCTTTCAAACCCATGCACAAGGCAACTCTTCAATACCTCACTCTTAAGACTGCTTTCCTAATAGCTATCACCTCCATTAGGAGAGTAAGTGAACTACAGGCTCTTTCTGTACTAGACCCCTTCGTATCAGTTCACAAGGATAAGGTGGTTCTTCGCACACACCCAAGGTTTGCACCAAAATTCATCTCAAAATTTCATGTAAACCAATCTATAGAACTACCAACGTTCTTTCAAAACCCTTCCAGCTTGGGGGGAAAAAAGTCTGCATACACTAGATGTACGCAGAGCTGTCATGTTCTACATGGAAAGAACCAGATCACTGAGAAAGACTAATCAGTTCTTTGTCTCGGTGGCAGCAGGAAGAGAAGGAGATGCAGTTTCAAAGTCCACTATATCTAGATGGATTGTACAATGCATCACTCTCTGTTACACTCTTGCTAAGAGAGAACTACCCTTCAAGCCAAGAGCACATTCCACTCGAGGCACTGGGGCTTCCATAGCATTCATTGCAAATGTTCCCCTTGAGTCCATCTGCAAAGCGGCTACCTGGAGTTCTGTGCACACCTTTACAAAACACTACTGTCTAGATGCACACTCTAGATCTGACTCCCAGGTGGGACAGGCAGTATTAAGACATCTTTTCTCTACTGTTCCTTCTCATAACCCACCTCCAACTCCGGGTACTGCTCGCTAGTCTATGCACAGCATGTGATTCTAAGCAGATTAACAAACATCAGAAGACAATGCATTACTTACCGTAAAAGCATTTCTGATGGTTGTATCTGCTTAGATTCACATGCGCCCGCCCTTCCTCCCCGCTCGGATGGAAGGAACATAGACATCCTCTACTATATTTCTCTCTTTTGTGTACTCACTCACGTCTAGAAGGCTCCCTCAGGGCAGAAAAATACAAACAGAGGGACCTCGACGCGTGAGGGATTGTGGGTACAACGCACGTCACTATAGGGATAGTGTTACAGACACGCCTTGTCGACGTCCCCTTTTTGACTACGAAAAACAAAATGCAATACTCCGCAGTGACCACTGGATGTCGGACCTATGCACAGCATGTGAATCTAAGCAGATACAACAATCAGAAATGCTTTTACGGTAAGTAATGCATTGTCATTCATGTGAATCCATGCCAGACCCCATGCTGGAGAAGGAACAAGTTACTTACCTGTAACTGTTGTTCTCCAGCATGGGTCTGGCATAGATTCACATGCGAATCCTCCCGCCTACCCCTCTGCGGCTCTTCACTTGGTCATACTGCCACTTCACGTGCTACCAAATTGAGGATGGCTGCCAGGGGCGGGGCTTAGGGAGAGGGCAGTCATTGGCTGGGGGCAGTATGACCCAGAGACCAGTGATTGGTTACTACTGAGAAAAACAGATCAGAAACGAAACTGATACTGATTTCTTTCTATACCGAGGATTCCCGGCCTGACGACGGGAAATATTCATGAGCATGTGAATCCATGCCAGACCAATGCTGGAGAACAACAGCTACAGGTAAGTAACTTGTTCCTTTCGAGGAACTCCTTGGCCAGAATTGAAGCAGAATGTAATCCCTTTAGAGGAATAAAGTGGGCCATCTTGGAAAAAAGATCCACAATAACTAGAATGGTGTTAAGTCCATTACATGGAGGTAGATCTGTAATAAAGTCTAACGATAAGGTGTGCCATGGTGTAGGTGGAATATCCAAAGGTTGTAAGAGGCCAGCTGGTTTTTTCTTCTGACTTTTGTTTTGGGCGCAAATGCCACAAGACATTACAAATGACTTTACGTCTTTTCGCCAGGTGGGCCACCAGAATTGCCTCTTAATTTTAGCTTCAGTTTTTGCGATACCTGGGTGTCCTTCCATCAGGGTCTCATGATCATTGGAGATGACTAGTTCTTGTAGTTACTTGTGTGGTAGAAATAGTCGCCCTTGATAATAAGGTAAGTCATTGATGACTGAGTAGTCCGGGCCTTTCTTCACCCAGTCCAGCAGGGCTGTTGGATCGAAGAGTTGTTGGATCTTTACTTGAATACCCTCTAGTGTCTGTAGAGTGGTTATGCCAAGAATTCGTTGTTCTGAAATTATAGGCCCCGGTTCCGGGTTCGCATATGCTTCTCCCATCCCTATTCGGGATAAGGCATCTGCCTTGCCATTTCTACAACCTGGTCGATAAGTGATCACGAAATTGAACTCGGCAAAGAACAATGCCCATCGAAGTTGACGCGACGATTGGGCCTTGGCTGTTTTTAAATACTGCAAGTTCCAGTCATCGGTGATTACCGTAATGGTATGCCTGGCACCGAGAAGAAAATGCCGCCAAGCCTTGAAGGCGGATTTGTTGGCTAATAATTCTTTATCGGTAACCGATAGTTTAACTCGGGTGCCGAGAACTTTCTGGACCAAAATGCTACTGGGTGAAGTTGACCGGTTTCAGGATCCTTCTGGGACAGGACAGCTCCCATGGCTAAACTGGATGCATCAGTTTCAACTATGTATGGAAGTTCGGGTTTGGATGCTTTAAGACGGGTGCAGACGTGAATTTCGCTTTCAGCTCTTGGAAGGCCTTTTCAGCTTCTTCGGTCCACAAGAAGCGTTTGTTTTTTCGCAAAGTGCTGTGATAGGGTGTACAACATGTGAGAAATCCGGAATGAATCTGCGGTAGAAATTAGCAAATCCGAGCATGCTTTGTACCCCTTTAACTGAACTGGGTGATGGCCACTTGAGGATTGCATCCACCTTTCGAGAGTCCATTCCTGACTCCTTTTGGATCTCAGGATAAATCCAAGGAATTCAACTTCCGTAGCATGAAAAACTAATTTTTCCAATTTTGCATTTAACTTGTGCTGGCGTAGTTTCTCAAGGAATGCACGAACGTGCTTCACATGGTCTGATTCTGAAGAGGAGTACACTAGAATATCGTCTATGGATACAACAACACAGACGTCAATGGGTTCACGAAGGAAATCGTTCATAAAATACTGGAAGGCTGCTGGTGCATTGCACAACCCGAAGGGTATCACCTGGTATTCCAATAACCTGTACTTAGTGCGAAAAGCAGTCTTCCATTTGTCGCCTTTCTTTACACGTACCAGATGATATGCCCCTCGGAGATCTAATTTAGTGTAGATGCAAGCGTCCTTTACTTGGTCTAGTAATTCGGGGATCAGAGGCAATGGGTATCGGTTCTTAACCGTGATCTGATTTAATGCGCGGTAGTCTATGCACGTTCTGAGGTCACCTTCCTTTTTAGGCACGAAGAACAAAGCTGAAGATGCAGGGGACTTGGATGGACGAATGAAGCCATTAGCAAGGTATTGGTCCAAGTATTGCCGTAGGTGAAGGTTTTCGGGTTCCGTAAGGGCGTAGATCCTACTACATGGAGGTTGTGCAACGGGTATGAGATCGATTTGACAATCGTATGATCTGTGAGGTGGTAGGGTGTTTGCCTGTTCCTTTTGGAAAACATCCTGGAATTCTTGATATTCCTGAGGTAACTGCACGACTGGCGTAGCGACTGTGGCCAGGCCTTGGTTCAAGGGTTTTTTTGGGTAATAAGTATGTGCACAATCCGGGAAGGTTATTCTCTTCTCTCGCCAATCAATACAAGGATTATGTGTTTCCAACCAAGGTATCCCCAGTATTATTTGGAACTGCAGGACTTTGATTAAATCAAACACAATAGTCTCTCGGTGCCCATCCTGACCCAATAGTGTAATCTCTGCGGTGGAATGAGTTACAGGCCCAGAGGCAATTTCAGTTCCATTGACTGTGGTGATGACATCCGAAGTGGTCTTTTTGCAGAGAGATAGATTCATCCTAGAAGCCAACTCGTGGTCCACATAGTTTCCTATGGTGGCCCCGCTATCAATGTATGCCCTCACTGCGTGCATACGTGATGGCTGCCTTGGATCTATAAGGACCATTGGTATGATGAAGTGCGAGGTCTGAGTATCCTTCTTCAAGCTCGGCAAGCGGACCTCTACGCTTGTCAGGCGTGGTCGTTTCCCGAATCAGGCTCTGTTTGATTTTTATCAGCAACTCCGACTACTTTTTTAGATGTTTTTATAGGGCAATCCCGTAGAAAATGTGCTGAGGCCCCACAGTACAGACACAATTGCATCTGCCGTCTTCTTTCTCTTTCCTTTTGAGTTAAGGGTCCCTTGACCCCCCGATCTGTATCGGTTCTGATGCATCTGTTCCTTTGAGGGTAACATTGGGTTTAACCAATACCCGATTCTCGAACTTAGCTCGATCAGCCTTTCTATTCTGAAGTCGGTGGTCTAACTGGACCACTAAGTCTATATATTCTGCATAATCCTGAGTTGGGTTCACATCTTGGGCCAAAACATATTTGAGTTCACCCCGAAATCCACGATGAAATAATGTAATTCGTTTTACCTCTGGCCATCCGGTTTCCACCACTAACCTATTGAAAGTGGCGATATAAGTTCGTAGATCCTGGTTACCTTGTCGTAATGATAAAAGTTTGTTATCCAGGGCCTGTCCCTGTGAATGTCTGGCAAATAGTCTTTCCATGCTCAATTGAAAACCTTGAAAATCCTGAAGAAGAGGGTCATCCTGGTTAACTAATGGAATTGACCAATCTGCTACGCTGCCACTAAGATATGATAGTACAAAGGCTACTTTGGTTTGGTCGTTTGGAAAAGCTCCAGGTCTGCATAAAAAGTGCAAGCGGCATTGGTTCATAAACACGGCTAAATTTTTTGGGACCCCAGCAAAACGTTCGGGTGGAGCTAAAGGAATGCTCCCTGGTAGAACCACTTGCACAGGATTGCTCGATGAAACAGGAGTCGGATTCCCCCCCGAGTCCAGGTAATGGTGTTTGCCCAGCTTGGTTTTGCAGTAATTGTCTAGCAAGTTCATCAGTGCGCACCTTTGACACAATCGGTTCTCTCCTGAGGGCATTAGTCTCTTGGCGCGCGGAGTGCACTTCTGCCCTAAGTTCCCCTAACAATAGGGCTAGTTGGTCGGTTTCTGAGGTTTCCATAACTCCCGGGTGGGGATTTGTAGATAGGCTTCGTGTGCTGTTACGCTCACCTGGCTCCCACAGGGGCGTCAGTCGGAGCCGGACAGCTGCAGTCTCCACCCACGTGATGCGTAGTGCAGCGATGACTGTCTGGATCTGCCCTCATAATCTTGTCTGCTTAACCCGTAGAAATATTCTCCTGCAAGTGTAGAGCTGGATTTAGCCACTTGTGGATTCAAGTGATGGCACCCCCACAGTCCTCCCCAACTAATCACCTCCGAAATGCCCTCACAGCAATCTAACCTTATATTCTTGAAAGATGAGCTCTCCATCCTGCGTGGATTTGCAGGGGTGCGTCGATTCCAGTTACTTCACTGGTTTGAAGGCTTGGGAGAGTTCCGGAGAGTATTGACTCTGAGGTTCCTGGTGAGGACCAGTAAGTATTACGTTCATAGAGTTCAATATGTCCGATGTTCACTCTTGTTCCCCCCCTTCCTTTCTTGTCTTGCAGCTGGCTCGTGAAAAGATGCTCTTGTGGCAGCTGGTGGCGCTCAGGTAAGAGTCTGTATTACCCGGCGCTGTCCGGTAAATGTTGCACGAGGAAAACGTGGTGTTTTGTCTCTCTTTACAGATGCGACACGTGAAAATATGGAGAGTCACAAAAGGATGCCTCCGGTGGTTAACCAGGTAAGTATATGGTGGTAAGAGTTATATTTGTTGGTTCCCTCGGCTCACCTTGTGGTTTTCATTTGTCTCCTTGGTGCCGAAGTTCGGCGAAGAAATGATGGAGGCAGCGCTGACCCGAAGGATGCTGTGAATACTAGTGAGTATGGCGCGGCGCTGCAGCTGGAGGTGTGGCGCATGCAGAAATGATGTTCTTTACAGGTCCGGAGACAAGATGGATCCAGAATCAGGTGTGGAATAGAAATAAGGCTCCAGGACTGAACCCAGATAGCCCCTAGCCGGGGCTGCTGAGGTTTTACTAAATGTCTAGATGCCTGCTCCCGGGGCTGATGGACTTGGTCCGGATGCCTGAGGGTAGGCATCATGACAGTAATGCCCTCCCCGTAGCAATCCCCAAAAAAGCCAAACAGAAACTTCAAGCAAACATGCTAAAATTCATTTGGGGGAGCAAGAAGTCGCGGGTGACTAGGAGGGTCCTGCTCAGGAGCCCCAGGTCGTGAGGCAGGGGAGTCCCCGAGGTCGAGAGGTACTGCCTAGTTGCCCAGCTCTCAGAGGCATTCATTTGGCAACAGGGCACTACAGACCCCGTTGGCTGAAGCTGGTGGAGGACTGGAGCCAATATCCATTAGAATCCCTCCCACACATCACATGGCCTAAGTACCCCCCAAAATGCCGGACCCCTATCGACCATTAGCAACACGGTAAACAGCTGGAAGGAGGTGGAAGTGCAGAAGCATGGTAGGCCCGCTCTCTCCAGTTTGGGAGAACCCGGACTTCACCCCAGGTCAGGGGCAAAATGCCTTTCCCAAATGGAAGGCGGCGGGCCTGAAGCACGTAGCAGACTTCTTTGAGGGGAATACCCTACTTACTTTCGAGGACTGCAAAAGGAAATTCCAGATGCCAGAGGGCAAGAGGTTCCACTATGCCCAACTCTGACACTGGCTGTCCCACGACACGATGAGGACACATGGGCACAGGGAACTCACAGCACTGGAACGCACACTAACAACAACCCCGCCCAAGGGGAAGATTGCGACCCTGTACAGGCTGCTGGACAGGACAGACCCCGAATCCAAGGAACCCTACATGAAATGGTGGGAGAGAGATCTGGGCAGAGAACTAGATATGACCAGCTGGGACTGCATCTGGACGAGAACCCACAAGGCCTCCGAATGTGTGACGAATAAAGAGGGATCCATTAAGGTCTGCTACAGGTTGTACATGACACCGGAAATTCTACACAAATTCGCCATACTGCCACAGTGCTGGAGAGGTTGCGCAGATATAGGAACGCTGTTTCACCTCCTCTGGTCATGCCCGAAAGCTGAAAAATTCTGGAGGGAGGTCCTGAAACAGATCTGACATATCACAGGCCTATTGATCCCGTGGGACCCTGGCATTATCCTTCTTGGAGACACGGAGAAGGACAATTTCCATTGACCGGTAATCTGGTGGATCTCTGCAAGCACTTGTTAACTGCAGCCAAAATCTCAATCGCCAAACTATGGAAACTCAGCGATCCCGGTGTGGTGGGTTAAGTGCTGGGATATCGCTGCAGTCGAGAAAATCAGTGCCATCCGCCAGGGCAACAGAAACAAGTTTCACATCTGGGACCCATTTTTGACTTGGTGCAAAGATTTCCAGGCATCACCAGACAGCCACTATCGGAGCGACGAAAATGGACTAACAGACTCATTTCCCCAAGGCCCATGTACACGGCAGCCTAACCAACAGCGATCATTCAACTAATGCCCTGTAACACTGATATGAGACGTTTGCAACCCCCTCCGGACCACCCTGGAACTCCCCCCCTCGCATGTTCACATTCACCCCAGTTGAGATTATGTTGCTTTTTGTTATGTTACGACTCCACGAGCGCGCGACCCGATTGGAGTTAAGGACCTTAGCGCGTGCCGCGCGTGTGCATGCACGCAACAATAAAGGAAGTGTTGCCGAGGGAACAGTGTGTCTCGGAAGGACGCACAATGCGCTGAAAACAGAAACACAGAAAAGGCACAGCGCAGTGAGCAGTAAATCGGAAAATTAGCACAGCGCAGCAATTACTGAGCAACAAAAGGAGACTTTGACATACCATTGAGTCACCACAGAGAGAAACAAACGTTAAAAAAGCACCAAAACAATAAAAGAGGGAATAATGGACAATACTAAACCATACGTAATTATGATACTGAACAATAAGTCATCACAACGCCCATGGCCACGGCAAGCATTCCCCCTCCACCACCTTTCCTAGCAGAACCCCCCCTAATAAGGTAGGAATGGTGGAAAAGAATGTTTGACACTTACCTGGTTGCCATGAGGGGACAAATGTGCAATTGCAAGGAAACATGCTTTGCTATTACACAACTTGGGAATTGAAGGGCATGTATTTGAAGGCTTGTCAGAACCTACAACTGAGGGTTTGGGTGATTTGGATGAATTCACTAAGGCAGTCCGAAAGTTACAGGAACATTATGACCCGAAGAAGAATATAACATTTGAGAGGCATACATTCTTCCAGAGACAAGAGTTTGCAGAACCAGTTGAGGGTTATGTGGCTGCCCTACGCACCCTCAGTCACACTTGTGAATATGGACAGTTGACAAATTCTCTAATTGGAGATCAGTTAGTGAGGTGAACAAACAATGTTAAAATTCAAGAGAAATTATTGGCAAAAGATCTATCACTTGAACAAGCAGTGGAGCTTACTCGCAGCATCAAACAAACTTCTCACTATGAGAGATATGAGAATTGAGCAAGGAGGGAGCGAGATTTGTGTTCTGAGAAACAGAAGAAGCAACGAAGGAAGGAAACAATTGCACTGTTTAAAATGTAGTTACACTGGACAGGTCATCTCAAGCCTATTCTGCCCAGCGATTAATGCATCTTACATAAAATGCAAATGCAAAGGACTATGCCAAGTGTGCAAGGAAGGAGCAGTAAATGCCATTGAACAGACACCAACAAAGTCGGAGCAATAAGTGGCACAACTGTCCTTGACGGAAAACAAAGCATCAATGTCCGACATGTATTTGAAATCTCAGCTCTGGGCCGAGGAAAGAAAGGTCCTTCAGATGGGTTTCGCATCAATGGGAAATCATTAATGACGAAGGTGGGCAGTGCTTCACCTTGGACAATTATCTCTGGTGAAACCTTCACAAATGTCATTGGTGGAAGAGTACAAGACCTACTGGAACATGAAATTCGACCACATAGTTATGGAGAAGTTGAAATAGGAATGTTGGGGAAATTCAATGCTGAATTAGACTATAAGGGCCCTAATTGCGCAGCAGAAGTCTTTGTAGCAGAAAAAGGATCATCCCTATTAGAAAACCTGAGTATTTGCATTCAAGCAAATTCACATGAACCAACAGCAATTGCGGAGGTCGGAGACAAATGGGAAAGCGAATTCCCAGAAGTTGTCTCAGCGGAGTTGGGAGTACTCTCACTTCGAACACTGCATAAAACTGAAAGCCGTTGCCAATCCAGTAACACACAAAGTACGTCCTGTACCTCACCACATGCGAGGGAAACTGAAGGAAGAATTGGACACATTAGTACAAAAGGGCAATATTGAAAGAATAGAAGCAACAGAGTGGTTGTTTAGTGGTACTGGTGTCAAAGCAAAATGGGAATTTGAGACTTTGTGTAGATCTCAGAGATTTGAACAAAAATATTCTAATAGATCAACATCCCCTGCCAGCGATCTTGGAGGCCTTAGCACTTCTAAAAGATGCTAAACAATTTACAGTGATTGATCTTTCTGCAGCGTATCATCAGGTACCATTAGAACAATATTGCCAGGAACTTACATTGTTTATTACGCCTGAAGGAACCTTCAAATACGGCAGGATGCCTTTTGGTTTGGCTTCAGCGTACGCTGTCTTTCAGAGGGTAATGGAGACGTTTCTTGAAGGTGTAAAGAACATAATATTCCAGGATGACATTTTGGTATATGCATCGTCCGTGGAAGAACAGGACAAGAGTTTGAGAGAAGTACTACACAAACTAAAAGAGGCAATATTAACTGTTCAGAGAAGCAAATGCAAAATTGGAGTACAAACTGTGGAGGTTTTTGAACCATTTCCCAAATGACCGGATTGTCCCAAAGCACACTCTGATTGAGGTGATCAGGTTGCCTCCAGAACCCAAAGACAAGGAACAATTGCACTTGTTCCTGGTATTATCAGAGTACTATCACAAATTTGTTGAAAACTTGGCAATTTTGTCCACGCCCCTCAGATAGTTACAAAAAAAGGTGTGAAGTTCACATGGTCTACATCGTGTGGAGTAGCATTTAAAGAAATCCAAGAAAATATATCTAATGCTCCTTCGTTAGGAAAATTTTCAGGTAAGAGTAGAACATTCCTGAATGTTGATGCTAACATTTTAGGATTAGGAGCCTCATTGACCCAAAGGGATAGAAGTGGGGAGGAACGAATGTTAGCATTTGCCTCTTGGTCTTTGAGAGGTATAGAAGCTAATTACTCAGTTTGAGGAGAGGGAAACATTAGCAGTATTCTGGGCAATGCTACACTTCAGATTTTTCCTTTGGTGTCAAACATGTGTGGTAAAATCTGACCATAAACCATTAGTACAGATGATGGTCGACATGGGATGAAGTAAAGGTTCTGCAAGTATATCTACATGGTTGTTAGGCCTGCAAGGGTGTGATTTCGGTGTTTGTTACTTGCCAAGTAAGAGAAATTCAGTAGCAGATTGTCTTTGGAGAATGCCTGTATAGTCAATGGTGCAAGAAGATTCATCATGCGGATGAGTCGATAGTGGCGAGCATTGAAGCGCATTGAAGAAGGAGCAATATGTGAGGACGAATGGGAAAATGCAACTAAAGACAATGGGCCTCATTACGACCCTTGCGGAAATGGAAAAATGATGGCGGAAATGCAATACCGCCATCGAACACCGCTCGTTGCGATCATGACCCGTCACCGTAAAGTACGATGCCATTAGCGACACCGCAGTGAACGGCAACGCTAACTGCACCAAGTACGCGCACGCGCGCCTTGGAAAACCGGAATCACCGCCATGGCGCAACGGTACGCGAATTCTGACCCTAGCGGACATGTACTGAACGCCATCAAGCACGTCGTAAAGTACCATTCCGCCATGGCGAGAAATACGGCAACGTGAACCAACCGTAAATGGCCCACTGAGTGCCTGTACTCCACTCCCTGGCCACATTGCATAACTCCTGGCAGGCGCAATGTACTCACACTATGCAACCAGTGAAATCTACAATTCACCCATGCATGCCAACGTAGAAAAGCATGCAGGGGCTCAAAGCGCCCCGTGAGTGGGCATCCATGTACGGCATGTCACCATAGCCGTACTGACGCAGCACAGGCATGTGAAGGTACAATACATCAAAATGAAAATCAAGAACACATGACACAAAACAACAGTAGTCCCCCATCGCTTGCCACCAGCGCAAGGCAACATCCAAAACAGCATCCTGAGGGGGATTGCACCAGCCCTGTACTCATGCCAGTAAACAAACCAACCATCAGCAGAAGCATGTACCACACAAGTTGGCAGAGTGACTGAGCAGCCAGGCTCATCCCAAGAGGGGCCGATGGGAGCTGCAGGGCACAGATGGCATCAATACAGAAGCTATTCCAATGGACATGACCCCAGTCCCCCTCCAACAAACGCACGCAAACACAGTCACCTGTGACCAGCCACATTCTGAACATCCCATCATTCCACCAATCGACCTGGCTGACAGGCACCAGTCGGCCAAAAGCCAATCCCCCGCCCCTGAACAGCACATCATGTAAACAGTCACAATGGCAGCCCCTATCCGTGACCATACTGTGCTACGTAGGCAAACGCGGCCAGTACTGTACCACACAACTCAACTCAGAAGGCGGAACACAATGCAGATCATCTCGCAATACATACCGCCACAAAGCGAAAATCGCCACATCACCTGCAAAGAACAACGCAACACGACAAATATCGGAATACAATTTAAATGCACATCCAAATGACAAAGGCCCCACAGCAATTTGCAAAATAACACCAAAACAACCATCATCACCGAGGGCTGCATCTGCAATAATTGACCAGCTTCCACTTGTGTGACGCCCTGTACCATCATGGCACACAGGGCCTACATCAACGTTCCAAAAGGCAACATGGAAGCGGCAAGAACCGCAGGTCCGTCCCATGAGGCAGGCACTAGTCGAGCTGAAAGGCCGAAATGTTGCACCTAGCCACCAGTACAGCGTAAGGGCATGTGGCCCATTGGCGATCGTCCCATAAGATCGAAATGGTGCTCCACTGATTCACCCGAAGCTGCAGGAGTCGAGAGTAAAAACCATCTGGAGGAGTGGCGTAGAGATGGCATCTGCAATAGGGCAGGAGATACCTGTCACCCAAAAGAAACACAAATTAACCGATTGCATTACGGGACTCATGAGGCATTACAATCTTCATTCAACACACCAAATCCACACCCATATGCATGCTAGCCCACTCCAAAGGAATATACACACCCCTAAATCAGTATCGAATCATAACGAAATCAATCGAGCTAAATACACCATTGGCAACGTCGGTTACTGTGCATGCGTCCGTCAAGATAGAACCCATGACATGGGATTAGTAACGTGCCTAGACACAAGTGTATGAAGGCGCGTCGAGACAGGGAGGATCCGACAAGGGCAGATAGACGTATGTCCCACTATGGCAGCCTTGCATCACATAGCGCAGGGGAAGGGGAGTGATTAAAAAAACCCATGTACATGGCAGACCCTAAACGGAATCATCAGTCCATGCATCCATTCATCATTCCCTCATCCCGCAATGAAAACGCATGAATATTCACTCACATTATATGTGAAACTTCCATCGCGTCTGTGCGTAATGCAGTCCGCAAAAACCACTGTGCCCCTGGCCGGATCTGTAGTGTTGTGAAGCAAGATGGATTTGGGAACGTCCTGCCTTATCGTCCACTACGCTATTGCGCATCCCATTCAATTCATATCATTCATTGCCTGCTCGTTATGGGCCATGTCCCAAGGACATTCTACAATAGAACGTTACATTTCCAGCCAGACCTGTGGGCGTATCCTCGCCGCTACTTCAAAACCAAAAATGCTGGCCTTCGAATTCCTCACTTGCAACATTACGTCGAAAAGGCTTCTGTGAACGCTTGCATTCACAATTACATCAATGTAGTGCGGCTGTGTGTCATGATGCTAACTGGCTGCAATCACAAATGGGACGCCACGCCCGTCGGTGAAGTACGTTACTGTGCTGCATGAGGGTCGGCCATCGATCGAGCCCTACATACCACTGACTCTTCACAGGTATGTAAGCGGCTGCAATCATAGCATGTGTAACAATGGGAGCATACCATGAAAATCAGTCAAAGTACATCACACTGCCATCGGGATTTGATACATGATTCCAATCCCAAGATGCCATGCGGCCAAATGCAGCCTTACGTGCGGGACGTGCTCGGCCAGAAGGGATAGCATCTGCCACAGAATCATTCAATCAGCACAGGTGGAGGCCATACAGGCCGACAGCACATATATAGCAGACCCAAACCCCTCCCACAACCACTCCCACTCCAAAATGCTACCGGCAGGACTAGCGATGTTGGGCCTGGGGGACCAGATAGCACTGCAAGTGCTACAACTACAAGAAGACGACGAACAACAACAGGTACAACAACCGGGCGCACAGGGGAGACGGAGGAGAAGGAGGAGGAGGAGGGCAAGGCAGGGTCAGCAAGGCCCACAAGCACTGCCACTACCACCACGCAGGCGGCCCGCAATCCCACGCCTCCGAGCCGATCCGTTCAACCTCACTGCTGAGCAGATCCACACCCTCTACCGTTTGGACCGGGACACCATAATCGCCATTGTGGACATGACACATGCTGACCTCGTGAGCATGATAGATAGCCCAACCGCCATCCCACCCCTACTGAAGGTGGTGTCTGCACTCCACTTCCTGGCCACAGGCACCTACCAGCACACAGTGGGACAGTTGCATGGCATTTCACAGCCACTGTTCTCACGAACACTCTTCCAAGTGCACGATGCCCTCCTGAAGCACGCCGACGACCACATCACACTACCACGCACGTACCAGGAGATTACCAACGCAAAAGTGGGATTCCATGCACTTGGCGGCATCCCGGGTTGCATTGGTGCCATCGACTGCACCCATGTTGAATTGGTTGTCCCACATGCCATGGAGGTCCAGTACCGCAACCGGAAACAATTTCATTCAATCAATGTGCAAATGGTGTGTGACTCCAACAAGATATTTACGCATTGTTGTGCCAGATTTCCAGGATCTACACATGATTCTATGGTCCTGAGGAACACAAGAATACCACGCTACATGGAGCGACACGCAGGGCACAGATCCTGGCTACTCGGTGAGTCTCATTCCATGCATGACATCGTGGCCCATTTGATGCGTCAATGACCTTGCAGGAGGGGGGGGGGGCTACTTAGCACTATCATTCCACTGACACCCTTTATTCGTCTCATACAGGTGATGCCGGGTATCCACTGAAGAGATGGCTCCTTACACCAATCCGGAACCCACAGAACGAGCATGAGGAGGACTACAACCATGCCCACTCACGTACCCGTGTGGTCATTGAACAGGCATTCGGCCTACTGAAGGCTCGTTTCCGCAGCCTCAGCAGGTCTGGCGGGGCACTCATGTACAGCCATGAGAAGGTTTCTAAGATGGTCATGGCATGTGTCATGCTGCACAACATGTGCATACGTAGGAATGTGCCCATGCCCCCTGACGCTGTACTGCATGCACCTGAAGATGATGATGATGATGAGGGTGGGGATGTGGAGGCACCTCAAGGAGTCCATGAGGCACAGGATGCACGTGCAATCCGACAGAGCATCATAGATGCATGCTTCTAGCAACCACGCATGGTGCCTATTACACGGAAAGGGGACCTGTGGCACTGTGTGTGTGTGGTACAGGCACATTGTGGACTGTACGCCTATGAAGGCCTCGTACGCAAATATCAATGTCCACACATTTCATTGGATGATAATGAGGTGCTGTATTGTTAATGTGATTTGATTTATACACCCTATGGACCCGCCACCCAGTGAAGCCCAACACACCCCCTCCACCCTACTACCTCCCCCCCCAACACCAGTGTCCAAATATGCATGCTGTCCGTGGTTGGACGCTATTGCAAGCCCCCTCTACGGGTATCAGGGGCACCCCTGCCCGTGGAGCGCAGGTTCCTGCCAGATCTGCGTTGGGGGCTGCCCTGGACGGAACTTGCCACGGATGATGTCTCTGCCTGCTCGCGTCCATGCATGTCTCTGAGGGTTTGTGAGAGCTCCGAGAGCACACGGCGCACAGCAGCAAGTTCAGCACAAACGTCTTTGGACGTCGCATGCAGTTCCCCCCTCAGGCTCTCGGTGCTTTTCTCCATTTGTGCTCTCAGGCTCTCGGTGCTTTTCTCCATTTGTGCTCTCAGGCTCTCGGTGCTTCTCTCCATTTCTCCCCTGAGGCTCTCACTACTTTTCTCTATTTGTGCCCTGAGTGTCTCGGTGGATGTTTCCATGGCTGCCCTGGAACCCCCGCATTCATTTGCATGGTCCTTGAGTAGCGTGGACACTTCCTGCTGTTGCTCGATCAGCAGGTCGAGGGACTGTTGCCTCTGCTGGGCCATGGACATTTGCGGTGGTGTGACAGGGGGGCTGCTCAACACATGTTGCCTTGGCACAGGACTTGTGGGGGTTGGCCAGTCGTCGTCTTCAGGGTGCCCCTGCGTGGTTTCGTCATGGTGTAGGGGATGGAACATGCAGGGGGATTGGGAAAGGTCATGGATGGTACCTACGTCGCCAGCACTGTTTTCCGTGTCGGAGCATGCTGGCATGACCGCTGTGTCACCTATGGTGCTGCTAGCACCAGAGGCAGTGCCATCAGATACGTTCTTTGGGGGGACCTGTGGTGCTGGGGTTGTGGACTTGCTGGCTGCTGGGGTGCCTGTTGCAGTCCCCTCCAGTGTGCTGCCACTTGATTCCTGCTGCTGCCGTGTCTTGATCCTTGCACCTGAGGTGGAGGCTCTTGGGACGTTGGTCCTGGCCCTCTTTGCAGGCGTGCTGGTAGGGGTGTCCTGCAGCTCGTCGTTGGTATCGGACCCTGTGGTGGAGTAAAGAGGGGCGAGCGTTAGTTATGGGTCTGTCGGATTTGGAATGGCAACGTATCAAATGCATTGGGGTGGTACATGAGGCTGATTTGGGACTGGGCCTTGGAGGTGGTCTCATTTTCGTGTGGATTGAGGATGCATTCATTTGGCTGCCTGCAGTTAGGGGGTGCATGCTGCACATGTAGGGGTTGTTTATGGCATCTTGATTGATTTGTTTGTTCATTCTGACTTTTAGAGGGCGCTGTCAGGGCAAAGTATGTATTGCACTATGGGGTCACATGGTACTGCACATGTTCGTGGTTTGTGGATTTCGCATTGTTTCTCTTGGCCAACCTACCTGATTCTCCGGATGTCGGCACTCCTTTCTCCATCCCTCCGACTCCCTCTATGCTCTCCATTCCTATGGTGGAGGCGCAGATATCCTCCCAGGGGGTCAACTTGATGGGCGACTCTGAACCCCCCCCGGTAGCTGTGGCGATGTTCCTGTTCGCAGAAAGTATGCTGCGTACGCGGATCCGCAGGTCGTCCCACCGCTTGCGACATTGCTGTGGCGTGCGGGGTGTTGTCCCCACCGCACTTACGCGCTGTGCCACCAGGGCCCATATGGCCTTCTTGTTGGCAAGGGCCGTCCTGGTCATTTGACTGGAGAAGACGACGGCGGCATTTTCCTGGAGGGTCTCGGTGAGCACGGTCAGTTCCTCTCGGGAGAAGTGTACCTGCCGCTTGCGGGCACACGCTTTCTTGGCTACCTTTCCCATATTTATTTTTTTAACTGGGGTTGCTAACGGGTTGGGATGTGTGTCAGGCTCGGATTTTTAATGGTTGTGTTGGGATTCGGTTTTTATAGTTGTGCGGCGTGCTGTTTCCCGTTCCGGCCACATGCTTTTACTTCCGTTTCCGTATATTTACGGTGGCCGTAATTTGCGGTGCCCGCTCGTTACGGTGACCGCTCATTACGGTGACCGCTAAGATGGGTGGCGGTATTGCACCTGGTGCAGCGTACGGCGGCGGTAAGGGCCGTTTTGGGGTCATTTCCGCCATCGCAGCCTTTCGGATTCCGCCATGGCGTAATGCTCGTGCCCGATGGGTCGTGATTAGCCGCACTTTGCTCCTTCGTGCAATGGCGGAAACGCTATTTACGCTGTTGCGGTCCGGTCAGTCAATTTCCGCCAGGGTCGTAATGAGGGCCAATATTGTGTTGAAATCAGTTAGAGAGGACGGTCATTGGATGGCCTGGTAGGGATGTGTTTGAAAGGAAGTTTGAACCATTTGGCATAAGGGATTGTCCCAAAGCACACTCTGAGGTGATCAGGTTGCCTCCAGAACCCAAAGACAAGGAACAATTGCATTTGTTCCTGGTATTATCAGAGTACTATCACAAATTTGTTGAAAACTTGGCAAAGTGAAAGATGAACTATCTTTAGTAGGAACTAAAATAAGGAGGGGAGTGAACTTTGTGCCTCCAGAAAATATTAGGAAAAGGTTGATTTGAGCTGGTGCATCAAGGTCATTTAGGAGTAAATGGCACAAAAAGGAGATTACGTTCGAGTTATTGGTGGCCAGCTATGGGCAGATTATAGAAAGGGAAGTAATTGACTGTGTAGAGTGTGCCTTTAGTGACAAAAGCAAAGTTGTACGGGAGACACCATTAATTCCAGTAGAAGTACCACCCCAACCTTGGCAACGGGTGGCGTTGGATGTAATGGCTCCCGTCAGGGTTTGGGGGAATATACAAAATGTTTGTTTGTGGAGGTAGATTACCACTCCAAATGGGTGGAGTGGACAGGTGTGAGAGAGGCCACCACAAGTGAACTAATCAGTTTCTTAGAAAATGTTTTCTTTAGGGAAGGGTTTCGAAGCACGCTAGTGACAGATAATGGAGTGCAATTTACATCTGAAATTATGAGAAAATGTTTGTGTGAGTACAGTATCAAACGTGAAGACAGCTCTAGATCACCCAAGGGCAAATGGTTTATTGGGGAGGGTGAATAGATTTATCAAAGGAGGGATTCAATTGGCATTGAGGGCGGCTTTACCATGGAAGGTGGTACTGAGACAGTTGGTTTGTGGTTATTGCAACACACCACATTCAGTAATGAAAAGTTCTCTTGTTTGTTTCATTGAAAGGATGTGAGCCAGGCACCAAAGTGTGTCCAGGTTAGTTGGGGGTGGCAATACCTGTTTGGGTGGATCATGAGGAGGTAATGAAGGTAATGCAAAAGAGGACAAGAAAATTATAAAATAGTGTTTGATAACTCGCATTGTGTGAAAGATCACAAATGGTCAGTTGGAGATATGGTTTGGAGCAAAAATCTTTACATAGGCCCAAAATGTCTGGAGAGCAAGTTTTTGGGGCTGAAGATTTCTTCTACTGTAAAGGAAGGGATGGTGATTGTTGAGGGAGGTGAAGTATGGTCTAAAGGCAGGCTGGCCCCGTACAAAGAGGTGGTGGGGAGTAGTGGTGTGATAGGTTTGGAAATTAAAAATGCTCCAGGACAGGAGTCTTGTGTTACAGTTCTGGTTGGAACCAGGATGAGTTATAGAGAGAAGAAGAATACCAAATCACTTGAAAGATTTAATTCAATAGCTCATTGTTTTCTGTTTACAGCTTGGTGAAAAACCACTGATGGTTCTATTATTTACATTGTGGGGAATCTCACAAATGTAAACATTTCAATGCTTAATTATAAGGTGCTTCATCAATTTATACAGTAGTTAATCGTTAACTTACACATTTAATTATTAGGATTCTGTGGAGGGGAAGATATGTTATGTCCAGAGCTACTCATGTTCTGAGTTCCCTTTAACAATATTCCACAATATAATGTATTGGTATTAATTAGAGAGTTTGGATACAAGAGTTGACTGCTAGTATGTTATAGTCAGCAGCACATGCTGTGGCTCTGTGGGCTTCAATAAAGGAGCTTACTTGACTCACCAAAGTGTTATATTTTCATAATGCTTGCTCGATACACTTCGTAACGTTAATGTTCAGTCACTTAACTTTTGTGTTAAATTGGTTTGCTCATAACTGTGTTATGATTGATTGAGAGATTACCCTACATCTCAGAATCATTTCTGGGCACATGCAACCATTCCTTCATCTGTTTTCAGAAAGTTTAGTATTCAATAAAAGGGTTTTACTGCGTCTTTCTCTTACGCAAGTGAAAAGAATACTGTTTGCTAGCACACGAGTGCTACTTTTCAGAATTCCTATTGTCTGACAATCAACGATCAGTTTCACATCGCTTTTACTCATACCCCAGTGGTTCTATTTGGATACAGTTGCTTGTTCGCCCAAAGGATCAAAACGCTTGGTAACACTCACCGGCTTCTGTATTCCTCCCTTCGCATGTTGCAGGGCTTCTACGACTTCTGGCTTCTTTTTTAACCCTTCCTCATTGAAGCTATCTTCGGTCTGGCCATGCAGTTAAGGAGCTCCTCTCGCTCCTGAGACTCTTGGCTTCACAACACCTTCTAGCCACGGTCTGCAGCATGCTTCCTGCTGCGCAATCTCTGCAATTAGGTTCACATGGGGAAAAGCTGTCTTCCTTCATGCCTTCAGCTGCGCAGCGTCTGCAATTCAGAGTTTGGGGAAACAGGACTCTCTCAGGCCAGGCAGTTGAAATCTACATGATCTAAGTCCCGGCTTTCCTTCGGTTTTCCCACTTCTGCCTGGTTTGCCAACACTGTGCTTTCTTCCTTCTGCTACTACTACTGCTGCTGCAAGGAATCTAGCCACATCTCCATCTAATGGCCTGCACCTGAGGGGGCCTTTTAAGCCTTGCTGCTTCCATCAGGTGTGGGTCATTAAGCTTAACAGACAGACCTACACTGCAACATTGCTCTTTAGCCCTCTTCTTCGTCCCAGTACTCATAGGATTCTTGGACTTGTAGTCCTAAACAACAAAATTAGGTTTTCTTCTTCTGCTTGGCAAAAAGCCATTAGGAGTGTGGGACTGCGGGGAAAGTTAAACAAGGGCGTTTCCCAGTCTTCCCGACCAGTTTTCCCCTCATGTGATCCCCCACAGACCACCACCCGCAGGATCAGGAAGCGTCTGCCCTTTCCTGGCCACATGAGAAAGGTCCCAGACCAGGTTTAGGGGAGGAATCATTGCTGATTCATCACAAAGTGAAAACGAGATGCCAGCTGGACAGTCTGTTCCCAGTTTCATAGGGACACCATGCGAAGGAAGGCTGAAGGATGGAGGTACACCAAGCGAGGGTTGTGCTGAAAGGGGCCCCTAGGGGTCCCTAACGTCTATGGAAACAAGGCGACTCGCCACACACGATAGATACGCCAGACACGAGGTTGTATTCCCAAAGCTAGGGTTTATTGCAAAGCAAAAGTCTCAGTTGGCCAACTCGGTCTCACGCCCCGCGACGTGTATCTCTAGACCTCGAGGGACGCAAGAGCGCGACTTACGTACATCAGTTACATATATACAAAATGCACATCAAACAATCAGCTATGACATGTTTAACAGCCCCCTTTATTGGGTTCCTTTGAACTTGGTGTGATGATGGACATTTTCGACAAATATAACACCTTCAAACATCTATTCTAGTAAAAATTTGCAATTTGTGAGTGCGGAGGCATCTTTCAGTTGTTGAATAGAACACAGCGCTTCTGTTCTTGGAAGCGAGCTACATAAGGGGGGGAGAGTTGCATTCCAGACCTTGCTATCTATGAGGTGCTATTTGTGTCCTGGGAGCCGACACGCTCTAATGGGGCTCAGCAAAGGGGGGCCTTAAGAAGAGCATAATTCAAGCCTTTAGCTGCTTTATTCTAACATATTCTACCATATAACGAGCCTGGCTGGCAGCTGCGAAATGATTAAATGCCCTGCAGCTCTGCTTCAAGGCTACATTCGGGAGGGAGCCGGGCATTCTTCCTGGCGTTGCCTACGTTGTGTTTCAACAAACTCTTTTTATCCTCGCGGCCCTGCGGCCTTGTCCTTCTATGTGCAGACAACAATGTTTTACAGTCTAGCAGTGTAAGCGAAAACATTTACTGTGAAGCAATAAGAACAGAAAGCAATGAGCAATGGTTAGAAAACAAAATGGCGATTCTTGTTACATCAAAATGGCTGTTCATTGGCAAACTCGAAAATCTATATTCTGTCATATCGTGCATGAGACGGTTGGCCCACGGCCACCATAATACGTTTGCAGTCACAAAGTATAGTTATCCATTTCTCTAGACTGACAAACCCTCCTTTGGCCGTATGCCAAACGTCTCATCTATTTATTGAAACCTCCTCTAGTGATGATGAGTCTGAAGTACTTCTGTCTGAATTTTGCATGCTATCTTAAACATCATCGTCTTCATCAATATATATAGCCATCAACTCTTTTACTGTTCATCTAATTTGTGTCTTGGTCAGCTCGACCATGAGGTTGTTTTTTCTTTGTCATCATATGCATACATCCCTCCGTACATCCCTCAGTTACCTCAGCGCAAACTATTGGTAGGCAATGTATGCAACAACAGCACGTTAGGAATATTCCAAACACCACTACTAATATCGAAGTCAACTTCCATCCCCAAGAACGCAGTATTCCCCAAAACCAAGACCCTATTCCCCAGTTTCCTTCTTCAGCAGGGAGTTCGGAGCTTAGGACATGCATTTTCTTTATCGCTTCAAAGATCGTAGGGCAATAGTCATTGACATATACACAACACGCTGATCCCACTATTTTGCAAATTCCCCCACGATCAACCAGGATTACATCGAGAGCCATTCTATTTTGCAGCGTCATTAACCTGATTCCTCTTTCGTCCAACGTCATGTTAAATAGTATATCTGTCGTTGTGTTTATGGTATTTTGGACAGCTGCCTTATATTATAGGAGTTCACTATCTGCCCTAATAATGGAATGAATGATTTTGCTACATCAGTTGCTATCAAAACGCCCTCGTCAGTCCTTTTGACTCTAGTTCTGGATAGTCTGGCAATGTCTGCTGTTTCTAAGAGGAATACTATTGGGAACAGTAGACCTAGGTAACATGTACCTCCCCAGTTTCTGGGCAACCAAGGATATGCTTTCTGTCCACATATAAAATAAACTGGATCTCCCACATTTACTGGTTTTATTTCCCATTTCAATACCACTGTATTCATGCACCCAGTATATGTTCCGACTGAAAAAGAGCCTTTCTTTTTTAGGTAAAAAGGGACAGTTCTTGGGCTATAATTCACTGTGTAAGATGGGGGGGGATTGCATCTTTGTCCCCTTCTGTTCTTACACGAAACGTCATTACAGATGTTTTTTCTGGTGGGGACAATCTATCTCGTCTATTTTGTCGTGTTATCTTTCGCGTACTTTTCCTCGTGGGCCCTGGGGCCATTACTTGTGCTTTATGGAATATGGAACGACCCACAGGCTTCATTATTATTTTCTCAAACTCATTCATGTTGGTTCGGTCTAATTGACCCGTACTACTCTCATTCCATTTCCCATAGAACATTGCACCTAAAGATGCACTACATGCAGAACCTAATGGCAATGGCTGTACATACCACCCTATTCCTTTCCCAGCATGCTGTGGTAAATGGGCACATACCCAGCAATTTGTTTTCTTCAGAATTGCATGTGTCATGTTCATTATTAATACCAACGTGTTGTTCCCAAAGCCTTCCCTGTGTCTTTCTTCCATTGGGGGCAGAGTATAAGTAATCACCTGAACCAGGCTTTCAGTAGTGGATATATTAACTATGGGTAAAAACATTTCTAATGGGTGTATCGATTCCACATACCATAATATTAGGGCTGTCATTATTGGTGCTACCACGCTCATAAAGCACATAATTATTGTCAGTGCCAGCATACAATTCGTTTTACCATGCGTTTTTCTTAAGCTTACAGTCTTTATAATTGACTCATTCTCAGCAGTGGTGCAGGAGGAGGCTGGAGCCGGTCCCGACATGTTTCTCATCGTCCTTCTTCCTTATTACAGTTTGTTATGGATATCTTTCTTCGTCACGCTTGCTCTGATGTTAATCTCACAGTTCAGTTCTGCCAGTCCTTTATAGCCTGGATTTGCTTATTTTTTTTTTTGGCAAGATCACTTGTCCTTTCTCATACTGCTCAGAGGACTCTTGATCAGTTATCTTTTGCTTTAGTCCCATGTGCACCCAGCTTGTCCGCTCTGGTTCCTGACACAAGCACTCTTTATGATCGCACCGAGAAGCCGCGAGTCTTGAATTGTCCGACTTGCACAATTCTCACGCTTCTCTCCTCTACACCTCTAGTTCCTTCTCCGTCCATGAGCAGAACCAGAGGTGGACATAAACACCAAAGAACTGTGGATCACTTTGCCTTTCGAGGCCGCAAGTTGTATTGCCTCACTCCTGGTATCGTGTGATCCGTGAACAGTGGCGGTGCACTTCCAGATTCAGGCTTAAAGTCAGCCTGTGGCGCTACTGCAGGTGCTGGTGTGCGTCGCGCCAATGATGCAGATTCGGTCTTTGGCGTGCTGGCAAGTGCTGGTGGGCGCCAAAGGGGTACACGGTTTGTTTCTGCTGGTATTTGCAAGGCAGATTTCGTGTCGGCCAACAATGATGTTGATTCTGCTGGGCAATGTTGGGGCACTCTTTGCCCTTCCCCCTTTTTGGCAATCGTCTCAGGCTTTGTTTCGAGTTTCACTTCTCGTTTTGGCAGATTTGGTTGCTGCTTACTGGCAACAGTTTCTTCCATTTCTGGGACCGCTGTCTCCTTCCGGTCATCTGGGTCAGGCAAGTCTTTCAGTGAAGTTGGAATCTTTTTGGCATGGGTGGCATGGATCCACGACTTCCGTCCATCCACCTGTATCGCCAAGAGTACTTGATAGGGCCCGCGCCACCTGGGTGCTAACAATGACTTTCTTTCAAAATGCTTTAGCAGCACCCAGTCTCCTAGCTCCAGCGCGTGCCCCGGACTGGTGTATCTCACTGGTAATACCTCCTGCACCTGCTGATGAATCAAACGCAATTTCTGCATTAAAAGGCCACAATAAGTACTAAGCACAGGATGTTCTACCTCACTAAGTAGTTTTGGTTGTGGTGCGTACCATACATTTGCTGGCCTCCCCATTACGATCTCGTACGGGGAGAGCCCAGTTTTAGCCTGTACAGATGTATGCATGCATAATAGTGCTATTGGTAATGCATCCACCCAACTCAACTTGCTTCCCGCACATATTTTACTGATCTTTGATTTGAGAATCCCACTGTGCCTCTCCACAAGACTAGCTGAACTTGGATGCCTTGAACTATGGAATCTCTTATCAATCTGAAGACCCGCACATATCTGTAACACCACTGCACCCACAAAATGTGGGCCATTATCGGACCATAAGACACTGGGCAAGCCAAATCTGGAAAAGTATTCCTTCAGCATTACTTTTGCCGTGCTCATTGCTGTGCAGTCCTTCAAGGGATATGCCTCCACCCACTTACTGAATGCACAGATCACCACTAAGACGTATTTTAAGTTTTGGCATCCCTCCATCTCTATGAAATCAAAATGGATCACCTCAAATGGCATAGAGGGCGGGCCAAAACTGCCTATTGGAGTCACTGTTCCCTTTCCTACATTGTGTTGCAAACACGTGATACAGTTCTGCACCAACCTCTCTGCATTCTTTTTTATGTTTACATTCTGCCATACGGTAGATAGATGTTTACATTCTGCCATACTGTAGATAGGTGCTGTATTATCTTTTTCGCACAGATGTGGGTAGGGCTGTGGGCCATTGTCACCATTGCAGTCACATAGGAATTTGGCAACATCCAGTTTCTAGTTCCTTCGTCCACCCAACAACCTTCCAAATCTAACTCAGCTGAGCCCTCTGCCCACCCTTGTATTTCATCGGCCGTAGCTTCGGCCTGCATTTCTTTGACAGTGGCAACTCCATTTTCTATCATACAGGGTACTTCCTCAGTCTGAACCGTCATCATTTTGGTATTTAAATCAGTGGCAGTTTGTTTCGCAATTCTGTCTGCAAACGCGTTTCCCTCTCCTACTTTACATGTTACTTTTTTATGTGCCTCGCATTTCACTATTGCCAGGCGTTTTGGAAGCGTGAGTGCAGACAGCAATCGTACAATCAAAGGGCCATGTTGAATTCTGTCACCATGTGATGTCAAGAAACCTCTCTCAGCCCAGAGTGGACCAAAGTTATGAACCACCCCGAAAGCATACTGGCTATCAGTATATATATTCACATTCAAATTTTCAGAAATCTCGCAGGCTCTGGTTAATCCTATTATCGCTGCGGCTTGTGCCGAATTGTAGGGGATTCTTTTGCTTTCTACAACGCTCTCTAGGGTAGTGATCGCATATGCAGCAGTTGTCGTGCCATCTGGTAATTTAAAACATGAGCCGTCACAAAATAACTCTCCATCTGGCTCTTTCTGTGGGGTATAACTTAAATCAACTCTCCCCTTGGTTTCTTCCTCAGTGACCATTAAGCAATTGTGGGGGGGTGATTCATCCTCCCCAATTTCTTTTATGGGTAGTGGCATTAATTCTGCAGGATTCAAAGCGCTACACCTCATAATTTGGATATGGGCTGCGAACAAGATAATCTCATATCTTGTCAATCTAGCAGAGGTGAGGTGTTGCGTCTGTGTCCTATTTAATAGAACGTCTATGGCATGTGGCACCATCAGAATTAAAGTGTGCCCCAAAACCATCCCTTCCGTTTATTTCACTGACGCAGCAGCCGCCGCGACAGATCGCAAACATCGTGGTAGTGCGCGCGCTACAGGGTCCAGCGCAGAAGAAAAATAGCCGCATGGCCTATTTCTTCCACCTTGTTCCTGTGTCAAAACCGCCAATGCACATCCTTCACTTTCACACACAAACAGTCTAAAAACCTTCTCATAATTCGGCGTGCCCAAAACTGGAGCCGAGCATAATGCAGTTTTCAATTGATCAAATGCTTTCTGACATTCCTCATCCCACTGTAACGGCATAACTGCTTCTTTTTTAGTCAAATTCACCATCGGTTTCACAATTAACGCAAAATTACCAATCCATTGTTGGCAATATGAAGCCATGCCTATTATGGCTCTGACCCCTTTTTGTGTCTTTGGAATAGGCATACAAGAAATACTTTCTATGCGTTCTGGCGTTAGCCTTCTCCCTTCTTTCGAAAGTAGGTAGCCCAAATAGGCCACCTACTTTCGATTATATTGACATTTCTTCAAACTAGCTTTATGACCATGTTCAGCTAGGTGTGACAGTAGTAATACAGTGCTTTCTTTACAAATCTCCTCTGTCTGCAGCTAACAATAGATCGTCTATGTATTGCAAGAGTACACAACCCACTGGTAATTCTAGCATGTCTAGCTGCTCTTTTAGTGCTCTACTGTAAATACTTGGAATTTCCATGTAACCTTGCGGAATCTGCGTGAATGTAAATGATCGTCCTCCTAATGTGAACGCGAACAAATATCTGCTGTCCTTGTCCACTGGAATGCTGAAGAACGCGTTTTTCAAATCCACTACACTAAAATATTCTGCTGAAACAGGTATCATTGTCAATATTGTAGTGACATCTGGCACTAAAGGAAATTGTGGATTTACTACGTTGTTTAATGCGCGCAAATCAATTATAAAACGGTATGGTACTTCATTGCCTCCTTTTTTATAAACTGGAAGAATCGGGCTGTTGCATGTACTGCCTGTAATTTCTTCAATTACCCCTAATTTCACCAAATCTGTAACAATACTCTTCAATCATTTTTCACCTTCAGCCAAAATTCTGTATTGGGGAATTCGCGGTAGGGTAAAACCTTCTTTCAAAATGATCTTTACTGGCTCTATTTTCAAACATCCTACATCATTGTCATGCATTGCCCATATACAGGTACTTTACTTAGTTCTCCTGGTAAAGTTTCGGACATGAATTCTGACACAGGGGCATCGTGTGGCCAAATCGTTAGCAACACCCCGTCTGCCGTGCAATGTATAACAGAACCTAATTTTTTCAACAAATTTAATCCCAACAGGTTCTCCCCACAATTTTCTTTTAAAAGGAAAGGACAATGTTCAGTGAATGGTCCTATAGTAACTGGGACTGGTTTGGACACTTGAGTTTATGACTGGTGTACCTGCGAACCCTACGGAAACATTCTTTTGCCCTAACAGTGGTATATCCGGAACCAAGTGGTGGTCTATTGAACACTTCTGCGCTCCTGTGTCTACAAGAAAGCGGTGCTCCTCATTCCCGACTCATTTCTACGTAGGGTCCTCTCTGATTCACGGGAATAGACACTGGTTCCGACCCCTGTCCTGGGCTGTCCTATTGGGGAAATAACACATCGCCCGATGTGTAATTATTGCTGTTACTGTAATACGTGTTTGGCTGTGTATCGGAAACGTTCCCACTCTTTCCTCTATTTCCCCCACTCTGGTTTGCATACTGTTGGTTTTGCTGTCCCTGGCTCTGGTTAGGGGCATTTTGGTTTTGGCTTTGGTTTTGATTACCTCCGTTATTGTGGTGCTGCTACATACTATTCCTATTTGGTCCATTCGCTCCTTGGTGTCCTCTATGCTGTCTCCTCTGACCAGACCCATTTCTATTCTGCAGATGCGGACATTGCACTCGCCAATGTCCTTCCTCCTTACAATATGCACACTGATTTGGTCCCACTGTTCCCCCATGCATATTCAAATTACTCCTTCCTTGTGCGTTCCCTCTCCCTCTATTGTGTCCTACTACTTGCTGCAGTAGTACCTGCGTTTTCAATAGGCATACTTTCAAGTCTGCCCCTATCTGTTTTAGCAACGATAATTCGTCCACCATTTCCTTCTGCCCCGGTGATGGTAACTGCTGCCATTTATTATGTGACCCCTTTTTCCCCTTCCGATGTCTCCCGATATCCCTACTCCTGTACCCAGGTGTAGTAAACATTCCGGTATCATCATTATCTAATTTATCTTTAAGTTCAAAAAGTCCATATACAGGTTCTCTCACTTCTTCATCCCTCTCCCTACAGCGTGCTAATGCATTCAAATCTAACAATCGCTGCGGTGGTAATTTCCCAATTAACTGTTTCCATTTCTCCACCAAATATTCACCCATGCATTCCAACACTACCTGTCTTTCGTTGCTTCTTCGGAAGTCATATATCGAGGCCAATGTTATCGTCCCATTATTCCCGTCTATATACATCTCTGCCTGTTGCTGCAATTCCACCTTCCTTTCTTTGCTGATCGCGCTGCGAGTTACCCTTGTGCATCCCCGTTGTTCAGTCCCGCCTCTTGCCCCCGTGGTTTCAACTGAACCCCCGGGAGGAACGGACGGTACCGAGTCTGTGTCTGAGGTGGGAGGTGCGGATGGGACAATGGGAACAGGGAGTGTCTGTTGTGGGCCTGGTTGGCAAATAGGAAGTGTTAGGTGCGCAGTCTGTGTCTGTGGGAGGGCTTGAGCTACCGGAGGGAGAGCTTGGGCTACGGGCGGGCTTTGGGCAATAGCTACTGACGTGTCTGGCCTCACTTCTGATCTCGGGCCTTGTTTGGTATGGGTCAATATGTTTTCTATCAATTCATCTGCTATGTGTAATTCTCGTTGTGGATATATTTTTTCTATATTCACCTGGTCACGCCTACCTGCCCTTCTTAGACTCTCAGTCCACTCCTCCTCTTCTTTCTCTTCCACTACTTCACCTTTCGATTTATGCCTGCGTGCATGCTTCGCTCTACTTTTAAATCGGAGCATTGTTTCCCTTCTCCAGTCTTTAATAGTCTCAAATGCTCCAGGAAATGCTTTCTTTCTTATCAACACCCTTTCCAAGTTATCTATTCTCGCTATCTCAAAACTACCATTAATCGGCCACTGATGGTCTTGTTGCTTTCTGGTTTGCCTATGCCAAGTCTCACAGAATATTATCGCACCAACTCCATACTTCACATACATCTCATACGCCGGCGTTCCCCCAGGTGGTACAATTTGGCCATCTTCCAAAGATTGTCTACCACAGCGGAAAAACCCTGCTAGGGTAGACAATACCCCAGGCATGTTTCAACCTTCCCCCTGGTTAATCAACCTTACCTAGGGCGTTTTATTTTGCAAAGTCAACTCTCAACCAATATCAGGATTACTTTGAATCTGGGGATGACTCGCCTGATCAATCAAGTCGTCCGTATACTGACGCACCAAATGACGTGTCTGCATTTCTTGGCTTCCGCCTCGTTTCGGGAACCTCGCCTCCTTGTTCTCTAGCCAGGCACGTCGATCAGGGATCAGATGTGTGCAGATCTGCAAAGGAGTCTCATCACTTCTACAGGGTGCCCCGAAAACCTCTTGATCCCGGCTCGATCGTCCCTTCCTCGCCGTTCTCCGCCTTACTCAATTACAACATTATGCGATGGAACAAGTGGGGGAGGGTCCCTATTCGGGTGCCATCTTGAAAGGGGCCCCTAGGGGTCCCTAACATCTATGGAAACAAGGCGAGTCACCACACACACGATAGATACGCCAGACACGAGATTGTATTCCCAAAGCTAGGGTTTATTGCAAAGCAAAAGTCTGTTGGCCAACTCCGTCTCACGCCCCGCGACGTGTATCTCTAGACCTCGAGGGACGCAAGAGCGCGAATTACGTACATCAGTTACATATATACAAAATGCATATCAAACAATCAGCTATGACATGTTTATTGGGTTCCTTTGAACTTGGTGTGATGATGGACATTTTCGACAACTATGACACCTTCAAACATCTATTCTAGTAAAAATTTGCAATTTGTGAGTGCGGAGGCATCTTTCAGTTGTTAAACAGAACACGGCGCTTTTGTTCTTGGAACCGAGCTACATACGGGGGGGAGAGTTGCATTCCAGACCTTGCTATGTATGAGGTGCTATTCGTGTCCTGGGAGCCGGCACGCTCTAACGGGGCTCGGCAAAGGGGGGGCCGTAAGAAGAGCATAATTCAAGCCTTTAGCTGCTTTATTCTAACCTATTCTACCATATAACGAGACTGCCTGGCAGCTGCAAAATGATTGAATGCCCTGCAGCTCTGCTTCAAGGCTACATTCGGGAGGGAGCCGGGCATTCTTCCTGGCGCTGCCTATGTTGTGTTTCAACGAACTCTTTTTCCTCGCAGCCCTGCGGCCTTGTCCTTCTACGTGCAGACAACAATGTTTTACAGTCGAGCAGTGTAAGCGAAACAATGTGCTGCGAAGCAATAAGAACAGAAAGCAATGAGCAATGGTTAGAAAACAAAATGGCGATTCTTGTTGCATCAAAATGACCGTTCATTGGCAAACTCGAAAACCTATATTCTGTCATATCGTGCATGAGACGGTTGGCCCACGGCCACCATAATACGTTTGCGGTCACAAAGTAGACGTATCCATTTCTCTAGACTGACAGTGCGTGCATCATCCAGAAGTTAGCGTAGCCTGAGGCTGAGGGGAGATGGGCACTGAGATGCGAAGAACGGCATGCAATGAACCAAATATAAAACAGATCCCAGGAAGAACCGGCCAAGCGTCCTGCAAATCCAGAAGGTAACGGGCGACACTTTGGGACCAGTAGGGGCAGAGGAACACGGGAGGCAGAAACCCTGTATGGGTATAATGAATTGATATACCCTCTTTATCATCAAAGTATTTGCAGAGAGTGGAAACCAAGTTTGTACCCAAAAGAGAGACAGAAAAATAGGGTTGACGACCCGAACCAAAATAGTGGGAAACCAGAGGTCCAACATCCTCTTCCTTGTGGCAGTATTTGACAGGAAAGTAAACCAAGCCTGCCAGATTACAAGGACAGAGGAATACAGGTCTGGGACCCGCACCAAAACAAGGAGAAAGAAGACTCCTCCAAAGTCATCTTTGTTAGGGAAAATTCTCTCTTTAGGCTGAATTTCCTAACCTAGTGAGTCCCCCAGCAGCTTTGCTGGATTTCTGGAGTTTGTTTTTTTCTCCTGCCAAGAGTGAGACTCTTTTTCTCCCACTCTTGGACATGATTTATGGTGTTCCTTTGACTGTTTGTGTTTTATGGGCTATGGGGTCCTTTACTCCATAGGGTCTCATGTGTTTTTACTATGTGTGTTACACAGCACCCTCCGTGCAGTAACACAGGGGTGTCATAGTGACACCCCACCATAGACTCCATACCCTGGGACTGACCACTGTCTCCAAGGGCATGTAAAGTCACCATTGGCTTTACTAGTCCCAAATTATGAACAGAAACCTGTAAAAACCATCATATTGTGGACATACTGGTCGGGGCAATTTGATTGCCCCGGGGTCTGTTAGTCGAGGGGGCACGTCTCCGTCCCCCCTGATCGAGTTTTGGCTGGTGGCAGTGGATACCACTTTTTATATTCGACCGCGAATATATCCCTATGGGATTTTCCCATTGTTCGAGGCTACCAACTTTAATTATTTAATTCTCATAGCCTCGAACATACCGCCGGTTTATTTAATTAATATTAATTCGCCGGTTGGTATTTTTTGCCAGGACTCGATTCTAAAATGGCGTTTGTGTTCTCTTCTGTGACTCCAAACCAAGTCGAGCCCTTTGTTCCACTTTTTGGCGGGCTTCTCCACAGAAGCCTCCAAAAGTGATGCCACTCTGTCTGGGTACCACAGGGGGTGCGGGAGGGGGTTTAGGCACCCTGGACTGAGTTACCTTGGTAACTCAAGTCGCACTCTTGTGTGATTGGCCCAAGTGGTGAGCCGGCCGGCTCACCACTTAGCATGTTTGATTGACAGCTAGGCTGAGTGAATGGGGGTATGCTGCATTAAAGCAGGGCTTTGGGGGCTGAAACTTCAGAAGTTGCCACAGGACCTGAGAATCCGATGAGGGAGAAGCTGAGCCGACCTACCACGACGACACCACCGCTGGAGCCCTGCGGAACCGACTCACCACTTCTCGACGACAGAGAAGATCTCCCGGCTGGAGAGGCTTCTTCCCCTGACTGGTGGGCACAACCAGTTTACCTTCTTCTCTTCGCACCCCAGACCGGTTTGTGGTCGAATTGCCCGTGCCAAGCACCCCGGCAACCGGATAGCCACTTACCACTGGACCGCGAATTACAGGACCACTCCTTTTACCTGAGAAACTCTGCGGCTGGTTTCTTCCCTGGCAGTGCAACAGACTCCTGTCTTTCTCCCCGACAAGATCTTCTCTTCGCCCGGACGAAGCACGAATTGCATCTGCTGCCAGGAACAACTGCCCCCGCTGGAGTATTCTCACCACTTTAAGGTACCGTGTCCGCCAGGCCACCCTTTCTAAAGATTGCTACAAGGTAATAATAACCCCTTAACCTTCCGGACTGGGCTGGCCGCCTTGACCCTCTAACTGGTCCCTTTCTTTGGTCCAACTCCTTTTTGAACCGTTACAAGACTTTTGTGCACTGCAACCGTGTGACCTTGGACACATTTCGTTTTGATCCTCTTAAAGCGGATCCGGCCTACTGACTCTGAATTCACGGTGTTACTTTGCCTTGCTCTCTTGTTGTGTTTGTAAAAAAGTGTTGGGATCTGTTCAATTTATTCTCTGCTTTTCTCTCCCTTTTTAAAACAAACTATTAGAGTGCCATCTTCGTTAAGCGCTCACCGCTGTCTGAAAATAAGTGGGGCTTTACTTAAGACTTGTCTGATATTCTTTTAAGGGAGTGTATATCTTTTAGTGACCGTGTTTTTGAATTGCTTACTATTAGTGCCTGTGTGTTTTTCTAGATGTGGTTTTAAATAAATAATTATATCTCTTTTACACCAAGCCCTGGTCAGTGTTTACTTGTTCTATTGTGTTCTCTTTACCTATTGTGAATACTCTGTATAGTGCCTAACTCTTCTTGAGGGAAGTCTGACTGCTCAGCCACAGCTACCAAGTGAATCTGTGTGGTACAGACTGCTACCAAGTGGGTTTACTGCCAAACACCTGTAGTCCTAAATCTTTTGCAGTGGTCCCAGAGGGAACTGCACAGGTGTCTGCCTAACAATCTTCATGGCAGTACCTGGCAGAAGAGTGAACCAGGTCTCCCAAAACGAAGCCTGAGAAAGGCCAGGGGAAAGGAGACATTCCCCCTGGCGTTGTGAACTGTGAACCAAAGTGTAAGAAAAGCCTGTGGAAGAGAGTCATTCTCCCTGCTATTGTGAAACAGTTTTGTGAACTGTGAAACTCAATTGGAGAAAGACCAGGGGAAAGGAGTCATTACCCTGATGTGGTGAATTGTCAGAACCAAGTCAAAGCAAGCCAATTTACCCTGGACAAGGAAGTCATGCTCCTGGCAATCAAACTCCTACGGGGGATCAAACTAGTGATCCAGATGGAAGGGAATCCCCTCTCCCTTCCCCCACCCATCCAGGAGGGAAGAAACAGTGAACCTTTGATACAGAGTATTTGGAGATCAACAACCCATTGTTTGTGAAATACTAAAACCAGGGGAAGGTAGTCATTTCTCCTGGGGAAAGTACTTACAACCAGGGCTGTCCCATCCAGTCCAGGAGGAGGGAGTCATACTCCTGGACCAAGAACATTGGTGCAACCCTTTGAGTTTTGTTATAAGTGTAAGGGATAGAGATTGTGACACTTTGACACAGGATGGTGGACCTTATAAGCTATTAAGACATCCTGACTGATCCATTAGTATTTTAGTTGAGGCAGGGAAATCCCTCATAGATATTGGGAAAAGTAGGTTTTCTATTTCTATACCAAATAAAGGTTTATAGCCCAAACTGTGCCACCTGTGTGCCAGTCTCCTTCTTCTACACCCTTATAGCTGCCTCAAGCTTAATTCATCAAAGATTAAATGTGTGTTTCTCACCAGCAAACAGTCTCAGGCCCGGCCCAACCCCCTCCTGCGCCCCGAGACCCGGGGAAGTCTGCACCTCATCAGAGCCCTGCACCCGTGCAAGAGGAACGCTCTGCCCCCCATTAACCGGTCAACCTAAGACCATCAGCTCCCCCCTACACCCCGGTATTGACATTCCCCCGATCTGACGCCCCCCTGAAACCTCAAAGACTCGCCCACCGCTGGCTTACTTGGTTTCCGTTCATGTTTTCTGCTCTGTTTCTCTTCTTCGTTGTAATATCTTACTTGCATGCCTTCTGTGAAAGGCTTCTGACGATGCACTGTTAAGCTTGCATGCATAAATACCAATAAAAACATATTTGAACAAAAATAAGTTAGTGTTTCTTGTAGCCTCTAACACCCACTCCTCTTTTTCCTACTACCTTTCCCAGATGTCCTTGCCCCTCACCTGCTGTTTGCAAGCTTCAGATTCTTTTCTACACTGACCTGAAAGCCTTTGAGTTCATCACTGCCTACAGGCTCACCTCTGCTCTAGTGCTCAGCAAACTGGACTACTATGTAAGCGTTGTCCTTGGACTTCCCTTCTTCCCATTCGCTACCCTCAACAGAATTGTCAACTTTACAACACGTAACCTTTTCAACCTTCATAGATCCTCGCTCCTTACTATATGAAGCAGATTTTGCCCCATTTTCTTTGGAATACTCTTTGAACAATGGATGACACACTCCCAGTACCATAGAGCTTTGATGTCATGTCCAGAAAAGCACCACAGGACACTGGGCTTTTCTGCGCAGTACACGCCAACTTTTGTTCTCATTCCCTCATTTCCAGCTTTTCTCACTGTTATCCCCAACATAGAAAACTAACACCAAATACCTTGTGCTGCTTTGCCCCCATATTGAAGTCGTCTTGTCACACATTTGTTATGTGTGACATCTTTTTCTTATTTCAAGCAGGTTTTGGAAAGGCCCACAGTGGGAAAGATGAATGACCACCTTCCTCAGACTATTTTATTTACCTCCCAGCACCATTAGCCAAGTGGCACATGCACTGCTCACTTTAGGAATTCAGCCACTTGTATATTGTCTAGTTGAGCTCCACATATTACACTTGCCGAAGGAAAGGTATAATCTTTCAGTTTTCACAGCCAGTTTAGAAGGTTCCATGTGATTTGATCGTGGGCGGTTTTGCCAGCATCCCCAAACGAAACCTTTCATTGACCTTTACGAATCCAAGACAGCAATACTTTGTGTATTCCATTTGGAATCCTGTTAATGCGTTTTTCTTTCTTTGGAAATGCAAAATTCTGTGAAACTTAATGTTTTAATCTATTTTCAGTCCACAATTGATTTTTTTGTTTAGGATAATGTCTTTATTCCATGTATATGTCTATGCATTTCGGAGTCTGGGATAGAGGCTTACTGCTTATTTAAGGTTACTTGGTAAATCCTGCATGCATTGGCTTACAAAATGGAGCCTGACCAAACCTGAGTTTTAGACCTTAAACCAATTCAAGATAATTTGAAGTTACATGCCGTTCATTGATAGCTGTGGATGCAAAGTGGCTACAATTGATCTTTCCTATGTGTTTTCCAGGGTGCTGATGTTGGACATTAGTGAGCAATTGGACAGAAAGGATGTGGAGTCAATAATTTTTCTACTTGGAGATTATGTGGGACATGGGCGACTGGCAAAAGCCAAGGTATGTATTCCTTGCTTTATCCCACCAATAACTGAGTAGCATCTGTTTAAAAGTGCATCCTCAAAACTTTCTGCGAAGCATTCAAAGATTGAATGTATCATGCTGTGAGGGTCTAGGAGTAAGAGACGGACACACGGTGATATGTTGATTGGCAAAGGCTTTTATTATAAAGTAAAATGGGGCAGTTGTAGGAAAACCAAACTAGCTAACGAAGCTGTCTGCATCAGAATGTCCAAAGTAAAGAGTGCTGTCCTGTATCAAAATCCTACTCTGTCCCTCACAAGCTAAACTAAGTATATGTGCAAGGGGAAAATGTCTCTTGACTGCCGACCTGCAGCCCGATCTCGTCAATCAAACACCAAAAGTTCCAAAAGGTGTAGAAAATCAAGCAAAAGTTCCACAAGACTCAAGGGCTGTCTCCCTTTCCTCAGTCTTTCCAGCATATGAAAGCATATGAAAACTGGTAAAGGTTTCACAAAGACCCAAGGGTTTGGATCCCTTTCTCCAGGATCTTTGCTGTATCTGTGCCTCTACTAAACTGCCTTGTGTGTAGGCGACTCCTGTCCCTTCTTTAGCTCCCCTCCCTTGGTTTACTCTCCTGCCAAGGTCTTGAATGTGCAAGCTTTGTATTTATGCTTTTGGGTATTTGTCCCCCCTGTGGGTCCCAGAACCCCTTCACTTGATTATGTTTCCAGCTCTCTTCTTCTCCTGACCACAACCCCGATTCACTCTCTTGCCAAGATACTTTCTTGCATCCACAAAGCTTTTGTTCCCTATTGTGATGCCCAGGGTCTTGTTTCCCGAGTATAGGTCTGAGACCCCTTTCAGTTCTATGTTTTCACAGTTCTTTTTCTCTGTACCCCAGAGACTTGGTTTACTCTCCTGCCAAGATCTGTGGATGGCGGGGCTTAAATAGGTTAAGTTCTTAAATGTTCTGTAATTCGCTGTGTTCTTTTCCATAATGGGTCCCAAACGCCCTTCACGTGGTTTTTCTCCGTTTAATGTTTCACATCTCTTGCTGCTCGTCTCTTGCTCCCTCTGGGTCTCCCCAACCTTGGGATCAGCCACCTTGTTACCTGTAGGGTCTAGGCCGTCCGTCAATCGTCTCTCATTGCTGGCGAGTCTCCCAGCGCTTTCGGCAAATTCTTCGGCTTTCTGGCGTCATCACCGGACCTCTTTGTGCTTCCTTCTCTGCTCGGCTTCTGTCTTCCTGCCATCTTGTGTCTCCACTCCGCAGCAGGCGGCTTGCCTCTGCTTGGGTCTGCTACCCCATTGGTGAGCCTCCTCGGAGTGTGGTTCTCCATGGGGCGTGCTGTTCTCCACGTACCTCCTGCCTCTCATGGTCCGTGCCGGACCAAGAACGAAGACGCCATTCTCCCGCTGCCACTTTGCCTTTGAATGAGTCTGGGCCACTCAGGTCCTGGCAAAAGCTGGAAAGCGTGCTGTCACTCGGGTTGGTGAGCATCATACCTTGCGTCCTCTTCTTCGTCCCAGTAGTTAACTGGGATGTATTGCAGTATACATGGGAGTCTCGGGTAATGTAGTGAAGGATGGATTTAGAGGGCAGATGGGAGGGGGAAAAGGGTAATGTGTTTTTCCAAGCTGGTCACCACTCTCAATGGGGTTCTCCCTTACCATGAGATCTTCCTGTTGAGCACCACCCTCAGGGAGAATATTGGGTAGCGGCCTCACCCCACTGGCCTCCTGGAAAGGGGCTCTCCCTTTTTAAAGTAGAGAAGACCTCTTGGGATCCGTCACAATGCACACACATGATGCTTTCCTCAGCGTCTTTTGAAGTAGGATTTGTTTTACAAACTCTTTTAAATGTTCCTTTATAAGGTGACCTAGAATGATAATTCCCTCGGCTTTTTACACTACGGTGTTCTAACTAGATTATGGTGTCTGCAAAAGGATCCTTAAGAATTATGAAGGAATCCCAGTTTGCACTAATTAAGCAAATAACAAAGTGCTGTCTCTATCTATTACCGGGATGGAATTCAGACAGTATCTAGTGTTCAGATAGAGACGGTTGCCTGATAGTACATGAGGCTCGAAGATACTTCATTGATCTAAAGGCGACTGATATACAGAGGAGTACATTGAACAACCGGCGATACCGGCAATAATTATACATGAGAATTGGTTGCATATCTATGCCGACGAACACAGACAGCCAACGTGCCAAAAGAGACAGAAATTGGAGTAACAAGCTTGCCTTGTCCTTTTCTCCGGATGATTTGACTATTTGGACCTAAAAAGATAGTTCATAATTCGTGAGCATCAACGTTAAGAGAATACACAAATGAACTAGCCCCACCCAGCAATACACAACAAACCAAGTGTTTATCGTATCGTAATAACCTGAATAGAGATACCATGACAAGATGGCGGAATGCTTGAAACAAACAGATATACAACATCGGACTCAGCCCTCCGCATTACCAAGAGAAACTACATCCCTATGGGAACCACACGCGTCCTCACTGCGGAACGCCATGGACGAACAGATTCTAAGCTCTGCAAGGCTCTTTTCCGAAAACAAACCACGCTAGCAGCACGGTGCCTGAAAAACAGGATCGATTGATGCACAGAGACACTGGAGGAGGACAGCGACCTACAGCTCTGTGATCCACAGAGAAAAGGTAAAGCTTACATGCAAATGCTGTGGTAGCGAGTACTAGCGAACATTGCGCGAATTAACTTATACTGACAGAGCTTTATCCGATATTCTCTGTCACCCGATAGTGTCCACACTAAAGACCCAGAGCCACGCCGAGACACAAACACCATGGCATCCGATAAGAGATGATACTCTTCACAAGATGGCTCTGAGCCAACAAGGTAAAGCGCAAGGTTGGAAAAAACAACCTGTTTAACAATACCATGTATAAGAACATGTCACAGTGATATTACAATGCGGTTACATATCAAGCACTCTGCATTCTATTTCAGAGTCGCAACTAAGAATCAACCAAAGCGCAAGCTGGAACGCTGGATTAAAGGGACCAAATAAGACCCCGCCAACAGGTGGGTTAAGTGTTTTATATAAAAAACCACCCTAAAATGAGTAGGTTTCTAGCCATGTAATGTAGATATAAGTAGCACTCAAGTTAAAATGGCGATTATAAAAGCATAAAATTATGCTTTTTTGCAGATTGCCTCAAGCAAGACTACTTAAAAGTCTTCCTAACAATAACAGCCAGTATTGTTCGCCCCCACCGAACCGGTTCAGGTAATTAATTACCTGTATTTATGTTCCAGATTCAATGTATTAACTGTAATAGATTATTAACATTTAGCGCTTATACTATTTTTGTTTGTAGACCAAGAGTTAACGAAATACTTACCTGGTGACATTCTATTTACTGCTACATACGTGACTATATGGTGAAATATCCTGATGAATGTTCACTATTAATGAGACATTGAACAGAATCATGTTGCAACCATAATCTTTTGTATTAGTACTGTTGCGCTCACCTGGTCTCTGCAGAGGCGTTGGGGCACGGTTGCAGCCCTCCCGGGGGTGAGGTCGCTCGGGGTCAGACTTCGCCCTCTGCGCTTATGTGGTGAATGGTGGTAATAGCTGATGCTGTTCGGGGCTGCTCCTGCGTGGATAATAGGGGGCGTGAGTATGCCAGTTTGTGTGCCTGATCCCCTTCTAGACCCCTTCTCCCAAACCGTGGTACCCATGGGATGCGCTGTCCCTGGAAAGCTCACCTATTGATTAGTTTTGGCGAGCACTCCGTCCTGCTGCTTCTGGCAGGGGCGCTTGTATGATCTGGACAGAGTTCCTTCACTGGTCCCTTGCACGTGGAAGTCCAGTCCTGCTGCGACTAAGCCACTATACTTCAGGTAAGTGTTCCTGTTTGCCTTTGGTCTGTTTTTGTTGTATTGTAAAGTTTGTTGTCTTGTATTGCTGTCCGTTCCACTTTTGATGTTTGCTCTTTTGCTTTCTTCCCATGCAGGTGAGGTTGCCGGCCTGGCAGAAGCTGCGGAGCTCGAGGCGGCAGCCGGAGGGATTGAGGAACAAAGCTGCAGCGGTACAGTAGCTGGTAAGTTGTTAAGTAGGGGGTGCACAAGGTTCAAATGCGGCACGGCCGTAGGACGGATGTTCTAACCTTGTCTTTCTTCTTCACAGTGTCTGGGTTTGTGGATTCGGAGTGCAGCGCTATGGCGTCTGGATCAAGCTCACTGGATGCTAGGAGATGAGTCTGCAGATGAAGCGATGAAGCACCGGTTTTCTGGAGGTGAGTATGCAGGAGAAAGCCTGGTTTCAAAGGTAAGTAAACTGGTCCAAGGGGCAGTGAGCATCACATTGCATGTGAGTGCACAGTAACACGATGCACCGGCCTTAAGGATGGAGCAGCTTATATAGCTGAGCTTCTGAAGCCACGCCCACCAGGTTCAGCCTGCCACCCACACCCTGCCACACCCGATGAGTCAGCACATGAAGACCAGGGCTAGGGAGCCACAAGTCAGCACATGAGGATGTTCTCTGGAATAAAGGCTTTCAGCTCCTGTAAAGTTCTTGTAAAATAAAAGCACTCCTGCACTGAAATAAAGGTTTCCTGCTCACATCTCTATATGAGCCTGGCGCCAAAGGCGCCAGGACTGAGTCCAGCCAGGGCCCCTGTGTTTATTGGTCCCAAAGGGATATAAGTGAGTCAAGTGACCCATTGCCCCCATCACTAGATGGTGTGGTTTTTGTGTACATGAGAAAAAGAAGAGGTAGAGGATAAAACATCACCGAAAAGCCGAGTTCCTCCAGTGTCTTTGCACCAATCATTTTCACCTCTATTCATTGATGAATATAATCACTAACGTATTGTATGTTCACTATATATGTATGTGCTAGAATAATTTTGTATAAGAATAAACAGATTTTAATAAAGCTTTTAAATCAATGAAGTATCTTTGAGCCTCTTGAACTGTCAGGCAACCGTCTCTATCTCAACACTAGATACTGTCTGCCAAAGGATAGCAGTCAACTAGGAGGAACATTGGTGAGTAACAGTTTCTTTTACCTTGCATGCAGTCAATTTCCTAAGAGTCAGATTGGCCAGGGAAAGGGCACTAATCCAAGGGGGAGGGTGAATATAAGGGAACAGGCAACCCGTAGTATGTGTTATTTGGGTGTGGTCAGAAGTGGAGAATGACCAAGAGGCCAGCAGGGGGTAGAAAGGAGCGGTGTGCTGTGGAAGCGATTTCTGCAGAAGGTGAGGTATTGACTAGAAGGAGAACGTGGTATTGCTGTATGAGCGTGCGTGTTTGTGTTGCAAGTGTGGTTAGAAAGATTAGTGTAAGGTGTGACTGATGTAAGGAACTCATGGTGGCAACATTAAAGACAGAAACAAGTGATCAGAGTTCAACAGTGTTTATTAAACTATATAGGTATGGTGAAAAAACGCCTAATCTAAACCTAAATCTAAGATGGGAGCAAGAAGACGGTGCTATAGTGGTGTCTTGTCAAATAAAAATGGCCTATACTAAAAAATAAATCTTGCCATTCCTTACAACTAAATACAAAAAGATTGTGGGATAAGGGAAGTGTTCACAAATGATAAATCAAGATGTGGTAGCCGGGGTCTCCCGTTTTGAGCACGGGACAAGGTGGGACTCCTGAGCACCGCAAGCGCTCGAGCTTTCCCAGCATGCGGCTACAGTTCCGTTGTCAGGTATCAGGATCTCCGGTGGTTAAGCCTCTTTTCTTCAAAAAGTCTCTGGCCTCCGAGGACCTGATGCGGTCAAAATAACAATCAAAAATGTCCTTTCCGTTTGTATGTTGGGTGATGACTTTTCACCTTTGGATCCCCTTCTTCCGGACTCTGATCCACAAAAGTTCCTAGTGATATCAGGACCTTTGGTGGTTAGATCTCTTGCTTTCGTGGGCCTGGTGTGTTCAAAACTATAAACAAAAGTTCCTTTCCGATTCTAGGTGGGTGATGATTGTTCACCCCTTTGTCCCCCTCTTCCGGGCTCAGACCCTTCTCGAATATCAGCCCCTCTCCGTTGGGTTCACTCTGGCTTGTATTCAGAAGATTTCTCTGTAGCATGATGTATCGGTGGGGTGATGGTTGTTCTCCCCTGGATCCTCCTCTCTGGGCTCAGACCCTTCTTGTGCTTAGCCGCCTTCTGTCGAGTTCACTATGGCTTGGTGTTCAAAACTATTTCTTCTTTCGCATTCACAAGTTTTAATGTCTTTCTGAACAGTTCACTGTGGACATCCCTCTGTCGGGTTCACTCTTGTCAACACATTGTTCTATAGGACTTCAGGCTTTGCCCCACTCCATCCTCATCCCTCAGTCGGGTTCATTCTTGCCAACTTTTGTCAGTCACACAGTTCTTTCTCTTTTCTCACTATGCAGGATTCATCTCCCTTAGCTTTCCAGTTACGTGATATGATATGGAATTTATAACGGGCCTATGCACAAGTGTTTCAGGGCGCGACAAGGCAAGGGAGGGGGAACAAAAGGGAAGACAGCGACAATGATCTTACTAGGCCAGGTGACATTGAGATTGCGCAAGGACAGGGGTGGGGGAGGGGAAAGGTGCGAGCGGAAAGTGGAGGGGGCAGTGCAGTACATGGGATCAATCAGTAAACACAATAAAAAAGTGTGGCAAGCTGGTGGCAAGTGCAGACATTGTGTCCAAGTGCTGGTAGCGGGGACTGTAGGGATACAGAAACCGACCCCAAGTGCAAGGGTTGCCAGCAGGGGGGCGGGGGGCCGGTGCAGGTGTGCAACTGGTGGGGCGGCGACCAGGGCCCGAGATCAGAGGGTAGTCTGGTGACAAGTGCAGTTTCAGTTTCAGCCAGGAGTTCAGCAGGGGAGAGGAAGAGAGAAAGCAGAAGCAAAGAGGAAGGTCTTGAGGTGCTTCCGGAACTGGAGATGGAGCTCCAGTTTCAGAGAGGCAGGGAGGATGTTCCAGAGGGAGGCCCCAGCCGAAGAAAGAGATCTACCACCAACTTGTTGCTTGGAGAAGTGACTGACCCTGAGGGAGTTTGAGGCGGATGAGCGAAGGGCTCGAGAAGGAAGATATTTACGACGAGAGAGTTGTAGGTATTGAGGCCCCATGCACCAGAAGACCTTGTGAACAATGAAGAGGGTTTTGAACTTAATCCTCGCAGCCACAGAGGTCTGGAGACAGCGAGCTTCTGGGAGAAGCAGAGGAACGGAAGAATAACTCTGAGGAGGTGTAGTTGGTAGTGTGACTTCTTAGAGACGTCAGAGATGTGAGGAGAGAAGGAGAGTGTGGAGTCGAAGAGGACCCTGAGGTTTTTAGCCTCACAGATGGACGCAGGGAGAGGGCCAAGGGAGGCTGACCAGAGAGTGACAGGCAAGGAGGAAGCAGGTGTGCCAATTAGGAGAATCTGTCTTACTGGCATTAAGGCAGAGATCGTTGGCGGCACACCACTCCTGGATAGCAGACACAGTCAGATATGCTAGAAGGAGAAGCAGTGGCGGAGGGGATCCTTAAAGGAGCTTAATGTCATCCGCATAGCACTGAAAGTTGGGGCAGAGAGCGGCAATGTAGTGGGTAAGAAGTGGCAGGTATTGGTTGAACAGCCAGGGAGAGAGGTTAGACCCCTGGGGAACACCACAGGCAGAGAGAGAGAGATAGAGGAGAGGGAGTAACCTAGTTGGACCTGGAAGGGTCGATCGGAGAGGAAAGAGCGTCAAAGACTTTTGACTGTACAGGGGGTTTTGCTAGACACCTGTATGACCACTTTGACCTTTTCCTTGCGGCACTCCTAGGGCCTTCTGGTATCAGTAGTTTCAACAACCGTGGGATCAACCAGTTCTCTTGAGTGAGCACCCATGTGGGACCGGATCCCTCTGCAGCTGGCTTTCCCTTATTGTTAACAGTTCTTTGAACTTTTCTAAATTTGCCACTTTGCGTTTTTCGTTCAATAAAGTTTGGTTTCTTATAGGTTCTCCCCTCGACTCACCGGCTGTGATGAACCGCTTGGTCTTTCTTGTATCTGGAGTCAAGGACAGTACCACTGTAGCAGGTGTCTCTCTCTGTTCTGCTCATCGGCGTAGGCATGCTCTGTGTACCGTTGACATCTGCTGCAACACACGCTTGCTGTTGTCTGCGGTCTTACGATTCCTCCCATGGAGGCTTTGCTGGTCTGGGTCGGAAAGGGCAAGGTCGCTTCTCTCCTTGTCACCCTTTCGATTCTCACCGCCTTTCTGCTCCTCTTGAACTGCCGTGTTTGGATATCTGTCTCATTGTGCGGTCTGCCTTGCTCGACATGTGCTTTTTGTGATCCACCTTTTATCCCTGTGGCAAAGGAAAGGGCAGTTAGGTGTGTGTGTGGTTCTGCTCAATTGCCTGACTTTGCCTGACCCTTGTGTTGGCATATGTCAGGTAAATAGCTCTGTTGTTAGTCTGTTTTCTACATTATGGGAAAGTGTTTGTGTTAGAAATGTGGGGGGGGGGTAGAGTTGCTGAGTATCGTACGGGGTAGGATAGGGAACAGGTGTTAAATGGAAGTATAATCCTTGTACTAGGGGGTTTGGTAAACTCAGTAGGATGAGATTGGTAGGGTTTGTGAAACAGACCGGAAAGACCAGGATTATTATTGTGAAACGAACAGGGGGGATTGTGGGAACAGTAGTGTTTTGGCAAGGTAGACTGTTCGGGAGAAAATAATCAGAAGGACGTGCAAAAGAGTAATTTGGAGTATTAAGGTAGAAAACAGGAAATAAGGATTCTGAGAGCAGTTGTTTCCTACTTTAATGAGTTTGGACTCTTAATTGGTTTACCTGCGGTATGGGGTGTTTGGATTCTGGTAAGGGAGCTCCCTTGGGAGCAAGTGAGACAGATGTGGTACAACCTACAAAGGTCTCAGTGATCCTGTCCTCCTCATCTTCTTCTTCAGTATAATACTTCTTCGGTATTCTCTGAGCACAACCCGGGCTCCCCTACCTAGGTGATCCTCCCTTGCTCGTCCACACCCAAGGTTGGGATCTGAGAGCACCAGCCCTTCCCTGGCCACCTGAATAAGGGATTCTCGAGCTCTACTTGGGAGAATACCCTCAGGTTTATCACACTGAAATGGACTGGGCTGAGTGTAAGGAGAGTGTCTGAGTAGTTGGAGGGATGAGTTCTAGTAGTAGTTTGTAGGAACACATAGGAGTATGGCGAAGGGAGGTACAACATCATTGGGTGGATGCAAGTTCTAGAGAGTGTAAAAGATATGAGGGACAAAAGAGAAAAGAGAGTAACGGGTGGAGAGGGAGAGTAGAGCAAAGATAGAAGGGAGAGTAGAGAGGAAGCATGAAAGAAACCATTGAATCTTACAGGCTGTGTGCAAGGTCAATCCCTAAACCCCTTAGAGCACTAACAACTGGCTACAGTTGGGACATTCAGGAAGTCCCAGAGAGTTCAAAGCAAAAAGACTAAAGGCTTTTAGGCCACCGCCACAAATAATTTTAGTGCTTAGCTTACTTACGGTGAAACCATCATTAGCACTAAACTAGGGATAAGGACGTTTGGGCCAGGGGGAGGTGCGAACAGACAAGGTTGGCCCTAGGTAAAACTGAATATTTAATATAAACCCTTGAAACCGCCTTTGAGAGTGGGAGTGGTTCTTGTGCCATCTGTGACCTGTTTATTTATTGAATTTCTAAAGCGCTTTAAACTAAAGCGATGTACAAAATGTGTGTTATGGTACAAAATAAAGAAATGATGAACAGTACAAATTACAATTTAGAAGAGAAGGATGAGGCAAAACAAAAGATTAACCATTAAGCTAGAAATGTCAAGATGATCCTTTTGCCTGTAAAACTGAAGGCCTAGCAGCATAATTTAGCCAGACAATAAATTGAGATTAAAATGAATAAAAAAGGAGGAGCAACTAAACATGAAAAAGAGTCGGAACAAAGAAAAACATGGGATCAGAATAACAAGGGCAGGAACCAACTGCGGTCAACAAAAGAAGTCCAAGCAGCTGCAAAAGCCACACTCCACCAGGAGGACTGACAACCACCATCAGTGCTTGCGGTACCTTCACCACCAATCCAGATGCAGCCAGTCCAATGCCGGATGCCAAAGAAGCGTTGCCATGCCCAGGCTGCCGTTGAATCCAAGCGACAAAGGCAATGCAGGCAACGCCTTTAAACCCAGAAAAGGGCTGGTCAGAACGAGGACACAGTCTGAATTTTCATCTTACTGATGACTTTATTAAACAATATGGATGAAAGACTATCTTTACCCTATACCTACCTAGCAAAATTTAACTAAGGTGCTCATCAGTTGTTGGTGAGAGTCCAAATCATAATCTGTCCACTGCCTCAACTAACCTATCCTTTTTTTTTTTACTTTGATTTTTATTGAACATTTTTCATTGGGCAGTACTATGTGTTCCAAACAACAACAGCAGCAACAATAACAAACCCTTTTTGTCCCCATAACCTCCCCCTCACATGAGCTACTATGAGTGACCGTCGCCCAGTGGGACATTAAGACTGGTAATTGAGTCCAAACCTTCAGCTTTATCGGCGATGCAAGTTGCTTGAATCATGCCTGTGCACTACAAGAGGTTCCTTCGACACAGGAAACCAGTGGCTCCGCAAAGACCTGATCCCACCATTCGACTGGGATCTTAAGGCCTCTCACATCCCTCCTTTAGTAACACAGCACCCCACTCGGTCAAAAAACTTTCCATCTTATCATTTGCAATCGCTGTCAACTTCTCATAGGTAAATATAGCCCACAGTTTAAACATGCTTATTGGTTAGTGTGGTTTTGCTTTTCCATTTCTGGGCCAAAGCTACCCTTCCAGCCCTTAGCATGGCTTCCACAATTTTTGGGAACCTGGAGGATTCGGAAACAGCGGGTGGGATACCTAACAAAGTCTCAAAGGGACGTAAAGAAGGCGTCACACCGACCAGGTCCTTGATCCAGCTCATGACTTCCGCCCAGTAGACCTGACCGGACGGGCACTCCCACCACATATGGTACCACATTCCTCAGTGTCCACACTCTCTTGGGCAGAACTGGGAAGATCCCACAAACATTTTGGACAGCCTCACAGGGGGCAGGTGCCAAGATAGAAGAATTTTAAAATTGTGTTCCATTGCTGACTTGTACAAGGAACCAGCGAGCATTAACTTGTAAACTTTCCCCGAGGTTTCGTCTGTTATTTCTGCACCAACCCTTTTCTCCCAGAATTGTCTAAAATTCAAGGGCGTAAGGACTCGGGAGATATCCATGTACCACTTGGGGTCTGTCAAGATACCCTTCAGATGCAGGTATTCAAAGACAGTCAAGGCATTCGTCACCAGGGCCTCTGACAATGCCTCCTACTCAATTGAGCTATTTCCCCTGAACAATTGAGCAACTCTCTCTAAACCCATGTCTGACCACTGCTGCGTGTTGCGGAGGCCCTTGGTTCCCAAGTCCAATGCTGCACCCCACAACAAACTCTGGGGCGAAGGCCAATAAGAGAGGGGAGAGTTTGCTTTATTACATTTCCACAGGCTCCAGAGCACTGCCAAAGTCGGGTGAGTTCTAACGTGGGGCGGGATCTCCTTGGCATGTGCCTAAAGCAGGTCTGACTTTTTTTAGGAATGGGTATGTGTGTCTTCGATTAAAAAGTTCAGCAAGTACCCATGTCGTCCCGCAGGTGTTCCAACATTACTCGTAGCTGCTATGCCTTATAATCTAATCAGAAGTCAGAGAGGTCGAAGCCCCCTAAATCTCTGTGGAGAGTCAGAGTAGCATATTTAATTCTAGACCTCTTCCCATTCCATATGAACTGGTGCACCATACCCTACAATTTCACAAAGAAAGTCTTTGGGAGGGGTGAGGGGAGAGCCGTGAATAAATACAGACAACTTGGGAGGAAATTCATTTTCAAAGATACCATTCAGCCAAACCAAGAGAGGGCGAGGGGCGCCCAGCGCAGCAAATCTGATCTTATTCTCTCTAGGATAGGAGCATAATTGGCCTCTACTAATTTTCTCAAATCTCTAGGGAGGTGAATACCCAGATAGGGAGAGGACGAGTTCTCAATTCTCATACCACCCACTGTCTTCCTACTTCCGGTCTCCCGGTCTTCCTCGCCCATGGGCATGACGTTTGATTTGAGTACAGTTGTTTTCAGGCCCGAGAATCTGCCAAAAGACTGCATCTGCTTTAGGAGTTCTGGGAGAGATTTCGAGAAATTCGTAAGATAGCAGAGAATATCATCTGCGAACATGGAAAGCTTAAAGTCTAGTTCCCCACTTTGAATTCCTGTGATCCCATGGTTCAATCTAATAGCAATAGCTAGGGGATCCATGACCAGGGCATACAGCTGGGGGAAATGGGACAGCCCTGCCTCGTCCCTCTAGTAAGCTGCAGGGGGAGGAAACTATGCCATTGATGGCAACTTTTGCTGTAGAACCATTGTATAGCCTTGCTATCCACTGCCTAAAATTCATGCCGAACCCCATCTCCTGCAAAACTTTACCCATATGTTGCCACTCAACGCGGTCAAAGGCCTTTTCTGAGTCTATGGATATCGGGTGTCCTGCCAGCCCCCTACGTCTGGATTTGTGCATTAGGTTTATAGTCTTCCTTATGTTATCTGCTCCCTGCCGACATGGGATAAATCTCACCTGATCCCCATGAACCAGCAAGGTCCTCTGATGAGCCAGTCTGTTGGCCAACAGTTTGGCCATTATTTTAACTTCAGTGTTCAGCAGGGAAATGAGTCTATCAGATTGACACAGGGCAGGATCTTTCCCCTCGTTGGGTATCACTTCAATTAGGGCCGCTAGCATGGACTGTGGAAGGAAGCCTGTCTCCAGGGAGGGCGCAGTTGAGGTGCTTTTGCATGATCAGTGCCAGGTTGGACCGAAATATATTATAGAAGGACACCGTAAAACCACCTTCCCCGGAGTGGTCCCCCTTTCATACCACTAATTGTATCAATCACTTCCTGGGCGGTAATGGGCACTTGCATGGGCTTAGCCTTTTCCGGCGGGAGACACGGAATCGGGAGAGAGTCAAGAAAACAGTCTGAGACCCGTCCCCAGTATATTCTGAGGTGTAGAGAGTCTCATAGAATAGTCGAAACTTTTCCGCTTTCTGCGGATCTTCAAGGAGCCTCGCACCCTCCACTGAACTGATCACATCCACCCTCCGGCTATTCCTTAGCTCCCTCAACCTCCATGCCAGTATTTTGTCGGCCTTCTCCCCTTTCTCCATATATTTTTGTTTCAAGAAGGATAGTTTTCTTTGTTCGGCTGACCAAGAGGGCTCTCAGCTGTTGCAGTTGGGCCCATTTCCCTGGGAACATTTGGAATTTCAGTCTACCACAGGCTGAATAGCCTCAATCTTTTCTCCAACGACCTTTTCCTCACGAACCCTTTCCCTTTTTTTCCTTGATCCCATACCTATTAGCACTCCCCTTATCATGGCCTTGAATGCCTCCCAGACCCCCGCAGTCCCCACCTCCCTGTTCTTAATTTCAAAGAATTCTATGATCGCTTTGAGGAGTGCGTGGGCCAGCTTTGTCACGTAGCAGCATATCATTGCATGACCACCTAGAATTGTGCTGGTTCCTTGGGGGACACCCTAATTCGGACCCTCACCAGGTCGTGATCTGACCACGGGACTATCTCAACAGCAAATTCGCTCACTCATTCCAACAGGGGGAAATCTACCAAGATATAATCTATCCTCAAGAATGTATTGTGTACTTTCGAAAAATACATGAGTAAAGGGTCGCTACTCTGTCCCCTCATGCGGGTGCTGACAATCCCAGCTCCATGTTAACCTTACGGAAGCAAGCAGAGGACTGCCGTTGTGCCACGGTTTCGGCATAGGGACACACTCTTTTTCTGTCAGTCTCAGGGTACAGAACCATATTGAAGTCACCTCCTATTATTAGGGAGCCCTCGGCAAAGGTTTGAATTGTACCCCTAACCGATTCCCAGTACTAGTCTTGGGCTTCATTTGGTCAGTAGATGGAGACCACCGTGAGCATAAATCCCTTAATATCCACCTTAACTATAACAAAACGGCCCTCTGGGTGTTTGAGTTGTGCCTTGGGTGTAAACTGTAGCCTACTGGATACCATAAGGGCAACTCCTTTTTTTGTTGTTGTTGGTTGGGCCAGATGCATGGTATACCTCCCTTTTTGACGTGACTTTCAAAGCCAGTTCCCTTCCCCTTGGCCAGTGGGTCTCCTGAAGGAACATGAAGTGCAGTTTTAACCAATTTAATTCCCTAACCACTAGAGACCTTTTGTGAGCGGAATTCAGACCTCTTACATTCAGTGAACCAAACGACAGAGTGAACCTTGTGTTATCCATTGGGGGGATGCACCATTCTCATATACCCCACAGGTTTGGGATTGCGGTGTACACGCCCCAGGCCTTGGTCTCCTACCTCTCTGATTCCATGGTAAATCCCCCACCCCGTCCGCCGGACTGGACTGGATATTGGTAGCTTGCGAAAGTAAAATCTTACATTAATTAACAACGAACCCCTTAACTTACCCCACCCAGGCCCCCAGAGGCTTGGGATACCTGTGACATTGATCTAGTCGCTGGACCAGGTAACCAACTCCTACTCCTCTTGGGCCTCAATGAGACAAAATATCACCTCTGAGCCCCCACTGTGAGTCTAGAAATTGCCCTACCGAAGCATAGATGGTATATTATGTTGGCCGAAAACCAATTGCATCATATGCCCTACATCGCCAACACAGAATCGTCAGCATAACCATAGAGCGTCCATTTTGTCTCCAGATCCGCCATTTTGCTTTGCTTGCATTTCTGTTCAAACGCTTTGCAAAATGTATTTAATTTCATTCTGCTCTAACTGGAAGCAAGGCCACAAGTTACATGTTGCGAGACCGGCCCAGACAGAGATGCCAAGCAGTACAGAAATACATTGTTTTCCTCCCTCACAAGTCCTTGAAGGCGAGCAGAGAGGCATTTAATCACCAAGCCAGGTGCCAGCCGTTCTCGCTGAAACTGCAGAAACAGGCCGTTAAAGGCATGAATTATACTTTTTTATCGGCCCCCCTTTCGGGCCCATCTTAGCTCAGGCTGACTCCTAGTTCACAAGTGTTATTTTGTACTGCTGGTGACGAGCTGCGCATTTCAAAAAGCACTTTTTATTGAAGCAGCAATTCCTTTTGTTCCTGCTACTTCACTGAACGGCCGCACTGCGAGCATTCTGCTCTTGCCGCCTAGAGCCCGCACACAGCTGCCAGAGCGGGGAGGAGCCTCAGCGTGTCACGTGTTGGATCACGTGACTGGGAAGGAAGGATATCTTCCTGACAGACACCCTCGCGGCGTAAACCCTGGTGGAAGAAGGGCTGTTGCTGTTAGGCTGTTTGGCGGCTTTGGCGCTAGAGCTAGTAACAGTAAGCTATTTCTGAGTATATACACCAATAAGTGAAAGAACTCATATTGCCCGACAGAAAGTGGAGACTGCGGGCCACTGGCCTTTGATTCGCTTAGTACCGTTCCTACTGAATATTATCTTTTCGCTCCAATTCGCATAAGCCTGATGATTTTAGCAATCAGCAGTTGAAGAGAGCGGAGTATTCCAGGATCTACTTTGCCCTGAGACCGGTCACGCCAACGGATTCACGTGACCATATTGTGGCATTACCCACAGGAAGAACTCCAGATAATCACCAAAGTGCGACCAGTCCGGCGTAAAGGACGCTGCGACTTGTGCGAGAGGTGCAGTTCTGACCAGCATTAGGCGGGGTAAGTGCACAAGTATATAGAAAATTCAATACTTATTTAAAATCGACAAATCTAAATGGAAATTAATAAACCACGCACTAGATTGCAGGGAAAACTAGAGTAATCCTTAATACCTATAAATAAAATGACAAACCACCAAGCAACCCATGGTATTTTATCGAACAGCTTGAATACAACAAATTCCCATAATATGATCAATGGGAAACCGATGGATCAGGCACACATGGACAATCTTAAGCATGGAGCGCAATATATTGGTTGCGATAAAGTTGACACAAAGTCCATACGATCGGTCGCTGTTCCGAGGACTGTCACTGACCACGATTGTCCAACACGTGGCGATACTAATCCACTTACTTATCAAAATATGTTGGGACCCATCACGACAAACGACGATAGCCACCTAACGACCCTTCAAGATTGTGCGAGAGCAGCGAAACAGCAATGGCAAGCAACACATTTGCCTATAGACACAAAGTGTTGAGCCCAATAAACCGCTCCTAGTCAGAATTGCACGTCTCTCACTGGACATTACCGAAATTGATGCAATTATGGACTCACAAGAAAAAAGAAATGAAGTATTTGGGGGAACGTACACGCCAAAGCAAATCGGACAATTTGATACTTCGACCCCTATTGGCCCAACAGGATTCGTTGCTCCAGTGAAAGAACCGTTCACTTCGGCAGCGAAAGAATTCCCTAAGTATAATTCGGATGAAATGACATCATCTTCTATAGAGATGAAAACAGGAAATATAAGTTATTCTCCAGAATACCAACAAAGATTGCCAACGACGATGTTAGATTTACAGAATACATTGGTAGCGGTTCTATCTACAGCTATGATCCCATTTCTAAAGATCGAAGAAGCGATGGTGGATTCCATCAAAGATCAAGCAACACTGTTGGCAATGATACTGACCAAGCAAACCCAGTTTGAATCCCTCATAAGTTCTATTCAGGAACGATTAAAATATGAAGCAGAATCATCAAGAACATGGGAAAATAGATTAGCGGAAGTGGCAAGGGCCGATAGAGTTGACAAACTGACATTAATGGACACAGTTTCAACAATTACTAAAAAAATGGTTGATGACAAAGTACAAAAACATGACCAAATGATGAAGCGCTCTATCTGTGCGTCTAAACAAACTCAGACAGAGAACCTATCTAATTTGGAGATGAGGAAAACGGATAAATCGACACAATATGAAAATCAACTATGTTCAGTTGCATCACAGAACTCTCAAGTATTTGCAATGCAAGACAAAAGTGAGCCACCCCCTTGTAACCCATTCGATATCTTTGATCTCTCGAAACGGGGATTAATCGGTCAAGATGTAGTGACCAAATCGAAGAGCAAAAAGACTACTAAAAATCCACAAAATGGGTCACGTGCATTTCTGAGGAAATTACAAACTACCCTGAAAACGAATAATGAAAGGACAAAGAAAAATACAAAAATGGTTGGTACTAATCAGACCACTATCCAACAAATCATCCCGAAAACAGGAAAAATGAACAAATTACAAAATGCTCGGCCACAAGGCAATCAAACAGTGCCTGAACCGTTAGATGCACTCATAGATGTAATTAATCAAGAAACCTGCATCAATTCCACAAATTCAATCAAACCGTTAGATATATCAACGGAAGATGATGTAAGCGACTGCAACTCTATTTCTATAAACTCACAAGACGAGTCTCTTATTGTAATAGATGAATGTCAAGACTCCTTAACAGATTGCTCAAATAACAAAAGCATTGGAGATGAACAGCAAACTAATATCTCCTTGGCATACTCAATAGTTTTGAATGAAGAAATATGGCCATCAGAGGAATCAGATAGTTCAACTGAAACCAGCAGAAACGTGGCTCCTCAATTAAGTCCTAAACTGGTCAGACCAATCTTCAAAAACCCGTCAAAAGCCTCTTTTGCATATAGAATAGCTATTTACCCGATAAGTTCAAGTACAGAAGAACCGGTTATATTAAACAGATATAATATTCTGCGACTATTCAAGGCTATTCCGCAATTGACTAAAATTGAAACTGGACATATTGAGTTAGTTCTTTTTCCAAACAAGCAATATCTGGAAGAAGCCCACATTGATTTTTACACTTATGACATCATGCAACGTGTGCTTGATACTAAACACCAATTGGCTACTTTGGGATTCCAAATAGAAGAAATCATGGTCTCACGATCGAGGGCGGAAAAAAAATCAAGAACGCTCGAGCGATTCACCAAAAATATATTTAAAAATCGAAGCGTACAGCACAAGACTCAAGAATCCCTCAAGACTTCGAATGACTCAAATCCTGGGTCCCATAACCAAGACAAATTACAACGGGTGATGTGCAAGCAATCTGAAACAACAAAAAACATCTACGATGCTAATGTGAATCAGAATGCGAAGACAACATACTTATAACAACGAAAAGATGTACCTGAAACCACCACAACCTTATGTTCGTGGAATACGAGAGGTCATAGACATCTGTTTGATAATGAGTCGTCCTTACTTGAACAGTCCGACATCATTTGTTTACAAGAAACCTGGCTGAAAGAGGAAGTACTATGTGATGGCTATAGAACGTTTATGAATCCAGCTATATCCTCACAACAGGGAAGACCGGCGTCAGGAATGTTGTTATTAATAAAAATCAACCCATTGTGGCGAATAATAGAAAGTAAAAATATTCACCCTTGGGCCCAATACCTTTCCATCGAGATGCCAGCAATCCATAACACCATTGCACCTAACACTGTAGAATATACTTGCCTATCGATTTTCAATATATACTGGAACCCTACTGCTATGGCTGATAATAAATTCATCGATTCCATATGTGAAGAAATTGATCAGTTGAACAGTAGTAACAGCGGGAATGAAATCATCATAGCAGGAGACTTCAATTTTCATCTCTTCGACAAAGAAGGAAACCAATTAGTTACCAACGAAATGACATTGAGAGCTAGAAAATGGATTAAGGAAACAAGGCTCCTGCTGTCGACTTGGTCACGGGAGAACTCGAATTCAATAATTGATTATCTTTATAACAGAAGGAATTCGGAAAATTACAAACTTGACTACGAATGCTCCACACCCAGACAGCGATCACCACCAAATCTTTATTTCCTGGTTATCAGAAGTATCAAGTGATCAATGTTTGATTCTACCTGAACTTGAAATAAATAATAGGTTGAATCGACTGCGAATTAAAGAACAACAAACTCAAGAAATTGCAGTCCAATTTGAAGAGGCTCCGCTTAAGGATCATGTGAAACTAAATTATGGATGGATATTAGAGAAATACCAACAAACAACATCAAGAAATCAAAAAAGAAGCAATCAATCGCATACTCATTATTTTAATTTAGAAATTCATCTAGAAAAAAAGAAACACTATAAACGCCTGCGACAAATAGAAGAGACCATGAAGCCGAAATAAAAAAGGAAAAACAAAAATACTCCAACCTAATGAAATCTTATAAAATGGCAATAAAGCTACACGACGCAGAAGAACTTTTGAAAGCGTTAAATCAGAAAAACACACAGCACCTGTGGTCTTTGATGAATGATTCATCGAAAAAACAATCCATGATTCAAGAAGTTGAATCTCACACATGGGTTAAGCACTTCGAAATCTATACAAGAAACCGAAACACCATCGAATAACAGACCCACAAGAGGACTCCGACGACTGGAGCTTGAAATGGGACTTAGAGGACATTACCAACACCATCGGGTGCCTGAATTCATCTAGAGCTCCAGCACCTGATGGACTAGCCAACAGCAACCTTAAAGCAGATCCAGAACACTGGGCTAAATTCTTTTTCCATCTATTACATCTGATAGAAAAATCTAAACAGATTCCACGCACATGGTCTGTAGCTGTTTTGATACCAATCTACAAAGCAGGTGATCGGAAAAATCCGGCCAACTACAGACCAATTGCCCTGTTGGATCCGTTAGGAAAATTATTTGCCGGATATTTACAAAAAAAATTAAACTGTTGGGCCATACAGCATGGAAGACAAGCAAAAAGGCAAACCGGCTTTGTCACAAAAATAAGTACCAATGTCAATCTCTTGCTATTGAATATGCTAAAATACGAAGGGTTGACGAAAGCACATCAGGTCTAGATCTAAAAATGGCCTTTGATTCAGTTAATAGACAACTTCTCTGGTCCAAATTGGCCGCGTGGAGCTGTCCATCTACTATTCTGAACCTTATACAACAGCTGTATTCGAATACGTCTATCCGAGTTCGACTCACAAACAGCGGAAAGGCAACAGAATCAATTCTTACTTGGAATGGGCTTAAATAGGGATGCCCCTTGGCTGCTTCTCTTTTTAATCTCTTCACCCACAATTTTGAAGAAAAAATTCACCATCCGATGGCAAATCCTCCTAAAATCAACAATGAAAATGTTCAAACCCTAATCTATATGGATGACATTATCATCTTGGACAAAACTGTGAAAGGTCTGCAGATCACATTGAACAAAACTCAAAATTTCATGAAGGAAAATGATCTACAAATCAACATCAACAAAACTAAGATAATGAAACTGATAACTGAAAAATCCAAGAAGCAATGGACCCCAAAATTCTATCTGAAAGACAAAGAGATTAAGCTAACCAAAACAATAAAATACTTAGGTGCATTAATCAATCCATCGGCAAATGAAAAAGAATGGCAAGAAAACATTGAAGAAAAAGCAGCATCGTTAGCAAGGCAAGGTCGGTTTTTTCATCGCAAATATGGCACTTACTCTGCAAAAGCTACAGTTCTACTATATAAACAAAAGGTCATTCCAATCTTGACTTATGCGAGTGAATCCCTGATAAACCAACATCTATTGAAATGGCCCAAATACGAAGCTATTTTCTGGAGAAAAACCCTTGCCTTGCCAAAATCATTTCCGATAGCCAGAATCAGATATGAACTTGCCTTGCAATCTATTCAGTCCATAGTGCTATGAAAACAAATGGACCTCCACAGAAAAATCATTTCGGAGGAAAATATACCATCAGTGGAAATTCTTAAAGAAAAAAAACAAGCATTCCAAGTTGCAGCTCTAATAAAGTGGAAAAGTGAAATTAACATTTCCTCTGTGATTTCTTCTTCTTGCATTTTTTGGTTAAGAAATAGACCTCAATATGCAAAACAAAAAATTCAGAAGAATGATTGGATAAAAACGATCGAAGAACAAACAACTTATAAACGCCATTTAACCAGCCACATGGAAGCAAGAGCACTCAATCAGTTGCCTTCTTATCTCGTCCAATTCCCAAGTGTGAAAATTTGTGATTTATTCTTGCGCTTTCGGCTGAACATCTTACCCACACGCGAATACTTGGCTTTAACAGAATGAGCCAAAAATACTTCTCCTGTCTGTCGATACTGTAAAGATCCAATGGGGAAAGAATCTTTATTCCATCTAATCATGGTGTGCCCGGAAACAAAAAGCAAACGAGATCTATTTAGAGATTTTTTTTAAATCTCAGAGCAACAAATGACAGCAGAAGAGAGATGGGCAACATTGCTCCAAGGAAACCATCAATGGCTGATCATCACAGTGATCAACTTCTGGATTGAGATCGATAAAGAATTGTAAAAGAAAAGCCGAATTGAAACAGTTTTAAAACCTTTTCGTATGAAGACTCAAAAAAGGGAAAAATGAGAAGTTTGACAAATCAAACAAAACATTTAAAAAAAAAAATTAAAAAAAAGAAACTAGACGATAGCATGCTTTGGAATGTGTCTCTCCTACGAACACAGTTTGCTCGCTAAACAAGTGCTTTATGTTCTCCATAACAAAGAAACATATCTGCTCACGGCAAATTGCAACTGTTGCTAAATCAAGTAATATAGATTAAGAAATACTGTCATATTTGTCCTAATTTTCAATCACTGAAGCCTAGCTCAAGAAGATACATTATGGGCGGTTTTTGATGTGTCACTTACTGATTGTACGATTGTCTTTTTCTATATATGATACTGTTGTAGAATGCTCGCTCTCTTGCGTCTCACGGGGTCTGGGTGACGCACGTTGCGAGACGTGAGATCCAGTCGGCCGACTGAGAATATTTGCTTTGCAATAAACCCTAGAGTTTGGGAATTGAACCTCGTGTCTGTCGTATCAATTTGTGTATGGTGATTGTGCCTTGTTTCCATGTGCAAGGGTCTTCAGGGCCTAGCACCACTAGTTAGCCTGACTATAAGAAACCACATACCTCCCCAGTCACCTGAAAGCCAACAGTGCACCCATTATCGTGAGGCCTACAGCACAGAGGAGCGGTGCCCAACCATAAGGGACACGGATGAGGGTAAAAAAAAGGACAGAAACGGAAAAACAGCTTGACTGTCGGCCCCTCACTCAATCAACTTCGTTTGATCCGCCGGATCAGATCCAGTACAATTTCTTGTGACCTTCCCAAATGGCATGTTGAAGCCCTTCTTCCATGCGCTCCCACGAGGTCAGCCCCGGCCATCCCTGGGTGGCGGGGATGCCGGATACCGTTTCTTAAATTTCATGTGGCCACGGAAGCAACGTCTGTCTATGAACCCATTCGCTTTCTGAGATTTTGTCAGCTCTCCCCCTCGGAGATCTGGAGCATTGTGCGGGGTGGTTTCACCCAACAGTTCCTGTGTCACCCTCTGTATATTGTCCTCTGTGACAAGGCTGAATTTGTATCCCTCATGTTCAAAAGAAAGGGAAAAAGGGAATCCCCACCTATAATGAACTCCCTTAGCATTTAGCCACTTTGTTAGGGGCCCGCACAACCTCCTTCTTGTCAGGGTGAATGCTGATAGATCCTGGTAAATAGTTATTTGCGAATTTCCCCATTCTTTCGGGCCCCTCTTCCTTGCCAGCTCCAAAATCTTTGACTTCTCAGTGAAGTAGTGGAATCTTGCCAGAACAGACCTTGGCCCCTCAAGCTCGCTGCCGCTCTGTGGGCCCTGTTGATGCTAGGTTTGTTGGTGTTGCTCTCGTCAAAGCTTACTGACCACTGCATTAATGGCTTTAGTAATATCGCTTTGAGTTTCACCTTAGCACTCCGGGAAGCCGAAGAACCTCAGGTTATTGAAGCGTTCTCGATTTTCAAAATCGTCTATCAATGACGCTCTTTCCTCTTTTCTCTCCAACTCTGAGGGCTGCGTGTCTGTTTGGGTTTCCAGAAGGTCTACCGAGGTTCGGTTGGCTTCGATATCCTGTATTCGGTTATCCATACTGTCCACTTTCTTGTCCAGGCCATCCAGCCGCTTACGAATGTCGGCTCGAAAGCCCCTGATTTCGTCCAATAGGTCCACCATGCTTTTACTCACTGATTGAGTCTCCTCTATATCGGCTGGTGATGTGGCTGGCATGGCTTCTTGCGCCAGGTGGGAGTTCTGGTTGTGGCAGAATCTTTGGCGTGAGTCTACCCAACTCATGGATGGATGGCGGGTGAACTTCTCGGGGCTCAAAGTGATGTACTGCGGCAGGAGACCTCTGGAGGATGGGAGGAAGAGGAGGAGGGTGAGCTTGGTATCCCCCCTCCGTTCGTCTCACAACTAAACTGGGGAAGTTGGGCCTTCTTATGTCTTCCCCCATACTGGTCCCCAGGGGGAGCTCCATCAACGCTTGCAGTGGGTAACATACAAGCACTGAAGTATGTCGGATGAACCAAGGGCAGCAGGCTCTTTCCCCGAAGACTCCTCAGGGGTTCACTCAGGTAGGTGGTGGGTCGTGGGTTGCAACAGGGTAGCCATCTGTCCTCTCCTATAACCGGGCAACTTAGGCAAGATGATATATGGCGGGTGCACTAGGGTCACCAGACACCTGAGCCCACGTGGCACCTTGGGTCATCAAAGAACACTGCATAAGCCTGGTTTGGGGAGGCCTCTCAGATTGCACCGGTGTTAATCATCCAACTGTCCATGCCAAGTTTTTCTCAAAGGAAACGAGGCATCAATGCCAAGAGATGGATCCGCCGGGTCGAGGCACCTGGTTCGCTTGCTGTGTTCACCTGAGGCTGGGGTAAGTGCCAGTCGTTCCCCCACTGGGCTTCTGGGGTGGAGGAACAGGCCCCCTCTTCGTTGACTTGGGCAAGGGTCTGCTGCTACCCCCAGATGATCCTCCCTGGTCCTTTACCCCATGGGGATGAGGTGGCTAGGAGACTAGCTGTCCACTACCGCACTGCTGGGTCACCGGGCCGGGGCGGCTGAGTGGGGTTCGCCTGGTAGAGCGCTCCCAGAAGGTACAGAGTTAGGGCATAGGACCGGCCAGTGTTGGATTATCCTAGAGCCTGGAGCAAGTCGTGTTGGGCTCAGGCCGTGCTCGGGAGGATTCGGAGGCCAGATCCCTAGAAATTGGAGAGACTGGAGAATGGTCCTCTCTGGGCTCACGGGGCCTGGACAACTCACTTTCCCAAGTTCCTCCTTGTGGCTCCGTTTTTGTGGGGAGGAGGGGCTCTCTCAGACTCCCCGGGGGAGTACCTGCTCTACTCTAGTCAAAGTCTCCGGTGTGTGCGGGAAGAGGAGGGGAGGTGCCCCCGACATCCAAGAGTTCAGACGGGTGGGCCGCGGGGCACTACACCCAGATGTCCCTCGCACTGCACCGACTTCTTCACCTTACGTATGAGCGCGGGGGAATTGCAGGGATAAGGCCGTGCTCCACACAGGTGGAGTCTCTGCTGCCACCTGGACTGAGGGAGATGCTGCACTGTCTCCTCACTGCAAGTATGAAGCTCTTGGTGGGCAGGGAGGACCTTCTCCCCTACACCTCCAAAATGCTCTGGCCCACGCAGTGTTCGGGGCCTAGGACGCACCATCCTGCGGCGCAGGCCCAGCTCCCTATGTCCCCACTGCAATGGTGTTGCTCAGGCTTGGCCTGGAACCGGTGGGCGGCTCGTGTTTCTTCTGAGCCCCGCCTCCTTTTCACAGGGCCATATCTCTGTTGTTAAATGGGCTACAGCGCTCTCTTTCACCTCCAGAATGCACGGGAATTCAGCTCGGCCAGGAGGGGTCGGTTAAGCTCTCTGGGAGCTATCAGGGGAGGATCCAGTCCCTTTTTTTGCCTCGGAGGAGGGGACAGACGCAGATGAGCTGGCACATCTCTGTGCCCCCTGGTGGTCTCCCAACTAACCTATTCTAACCCTACCTCGATTATAGCAGTATAAATCGGGAGAATGACTCCCTTCTCCTGTAAGTTGGCTCTTCACCAGGTTTACTTCAGTAAGCAATTCTCAAATAGTTAATTGCAACTACTTTTATCAGGTTCCACAATTCTGATACTGGGTTCTTCAGATTCCCAGCCTCCACTGTTATTTGATAACTCTTTTATTCCTTCTGATAGAGTAACTTTACCCAACTTTTAGGACTTTTCTCTTGTCCTCCTGGGGTTTTAATCTTTATCTCAGTCTCGAGTTTCACTTTGGGCTGGGTTTTTATTTCCCATTTCAATCCACTCTTCAGGTCTTCGCTGTTCACGATCTTCCTTTATGTGCAACAGCTCAAGACTTTCTCTCTTTCTTGTTTGTAAGTCTTCCAATGACACTTGCCACTTTGTGTTAATACTTTCTCGACTTGGACGAGTATGAGTATTCCAATAAGGATTCTTTCACATCATTCACAAATACTTTCCCTTCATTCAGTCTGAAGGTTCTCTCCTTATTCAATATCCATTCTTTATCTGGACATGGATGAGCTTCAGCGTTCCAGTAACGATTCTCTTTCTCTTCATTCACTGTTTCAACATTGGGCGCTCATTACGAGTTGGGCGTTATAAGGTAAAAATGACAATACCGCAATCACCGCCACATTTAGCATACTGCCGAATCATGAGTTGGCGGTGATTCCACCAGCGGAATTAGCTCTGGCAGAATTACTGCCAACACAATGCTGAATCAACACTGACACTAAGACCCAAGTAGAAACACTGCTGAAAATGAACAGTAATTCCACCAAACACAGTGCAGTTACCTCCACCTGAAAAGTGGAGGTAAAAGTATACATGTGATGGATGTTAAGCCACAGGTGCACCCAATCTACTAAAGAAGGGTACATAAGGCACAAAGGCACACGCCTTCACCAAACACACTTCCCAACACCATGCTGCCACTAGCTGTTGCAAACTGGGACATTCAGCTGCTCCTGCTCCACATTGAGCTGCATAGACGAGGAAGATCTGCACAAGGCACAGTGTGCAGAGAGGAAGAGGCGGAGATGCCATGTAAGGCGAGCGCCCATACTCCGGGTCAGGCCCTCACCGTGGACCTTGACTGACAACCAGCTGGTCACCCTGTACCGGGAGACCATAGCTGAGCTGCTCAGCCTGATCCAGGATGATATAGAAAGCAGGATCAACATAAAAACAGCCATACCCCCGCTGTGCTTGTGTCCGTCCTGCGATTCCTGGCAACTGGCACCTTCCAACACACCGTGGGCATGCTGGACGGCACGTCCCATCCCACAATATCCATACTCATGCCAGTGCTGGAAGCCCTTCTGCGCCATGTGTCCCAGTACATCTCGCTGCCCACCACCCCAGTACAGGAGCATGCCATGAAGGCACAGTTTTATGCACGGTTTTATGCAGTAGCCCACTTGCCTAACACCATTGTAGCCCTGGACTGCACCCATGTGGCGTTGGTAGCCCCCTTAGGCATCTGAAGAGGTAGACTGCAACAGGACAAAGTATTACTCCCTCAATTTTCAGGTCATCTCCAATCTTGGCCTCTTCATCACACACTGCTGTGCCCGCTTCCTTGGTTTCACCCACGATGCCATGCTCCTGCGGAACAGCACACTGCCTGCATACATGGAGAAGCACAAAGGACAAGTTATGTTATGTTATGGCTATTTGTAAAGCGCACGGTCACCCAAAGGCATCTTGGCGCTGAGGAGATAGAAGCCACACAAACAAAGAGGCACTGCAGGATCAGAAGCTAATAGTTCAGAACAGATGAGTCTTCAAGACCTTCCAAAACACCAAATGATTAGACAGAAATTTTGTAGCAGATGGAAGGTTATTCCATAGCTGTGCCGCTGTAATAGAAAAGGCGCGTTCCCCTAGCCGGGTACGGATTTTTGGGACGTGGATATTTGGTGAGTGCAAGTGCCATCACACAAATGTGTCTCGCAGAACTACGGAAAAGCAAAGTGGGGGTGGTTCATAGCCACAAATGAACCATGCATGCCCTGTCGAAGCCAAGTACATGCAGGAACTGCCCTCACACCACACACATGACAGCTGTGAAACCTGAGGGTATTCTCACTTCTAAACACCCTGAATCCTCTTCTCAGGTGGCCAGAGAAAGGCCATCGCTCTTGGATCCCGACCCTTGGTGTGGAGAAGCGATGGAAAGTCACCTGGGTGGATGTCCTTGAGGATTGTGAGTGGGGTGCACACAGGCAAGACATGGTACCCCCTTTCCCTATTGACGACCAACCAAACCCTCCCCCGACCTTTATGGGTTATTGCAAGCCAGCTCCCCTCATGTTCCCTCATGTCACACTTGACAGTACTGAGAGGAGTAAGAGGGGACTAAGAGTGATGAACACTATGCCATTTCGCCACTTTGTTACTAGGACGAGGAGGATGCCTGTTGGGTGTTGAGGGTCAGGCACGTCCTCTTAATCAGAGTCGGGCAAGCTCAATTGAAAACCCACACATGCAAACTATTAAAGAGTTGCAGGCTCATAAAATGAGAGGCAGAGAACACCACAGGCAGCGAGAGGGAGGCCTTTGCGGGGGAGACCAGCAGGAGACCTTGTTGGAAAGGAGGTGAGCCTTTAGAGGAAACTGCTATGAGTCGGTCTGCTGTTTGCAGAACTCTGAAACGCTGGAGACTGCAGAGAGAGGTGATCTCACGAAATGTGGCATGTGAGCTGCGGCTCTTTGCGGCAGACCCTTCCTTTTGATCGAACGTTTTCTCCTGTGTTGGTGAGCAGACACAGGAGTGTCCGAGGGGCTGAAGTTGAAGTTTGTGTGCTCCAATTTGCTGTGGAAGTTAACAATGGGACAGGCGAATTTCTGACAGATGAAAATTCCGCTATAACTTGGTATGCGGTTGCATTAGCAAGAACATTTCCATTGTTGAAGTTTGAGAAGCAGTACTTTGTATCAGAGTGGTCCTGTGTCTCAGAGAGAACGTGTTCGAAAGTCTCCAGTTGTTGGAAACTTAAACTTAGGAAAAACAAATGTATATTGAATACCGAACCAAATGGAAACTTAAACTTAAGCAAGACAAATGCGTATTGATTACCGAGCTGTATGGAACTTTAAAATTAAGCAAACCAAATGCATATTGAATACTAAACTGAAAGAAAACTTAAAAAGCAAACGGCATGGATACATATTGAATGCCAAATTAAATGAAACCCTGAAGTTAAGCATTTTGTATGCGGAATGGAATAAAACTTTATGGGCCAAGCAAATAAAGAGAACAGCCAAGACACCCTTGTGACGGCACAAGTGTGACAGAGAGTCATAAGAAGGGGGGAGGGTGCATACAAAATACCCTCAAAGTGAACTTTTATGAGCGAATGCAGTGCGGCAAGGCCAAAGACTGGCAAGAGCTGTGTGACACATGATGGCAGAGCCACAAGGCTGACCAAAAGAAGCCAGAGGAGGGTAAATCGGAACATAAAGCCTAGAGGCTGATAAAGAGGAACTGAGTTAAAGTGATTTGGTGCACAGGATCCAGTACCAAAGAAACAGTGTGAGCTGAAGAGCCCAGGGATCCTGATTGCACGACCTGTGATGGGTGGACCGTTCGGTCTGTCAGCTGCGCCTAGACCAGTGAGCCCTGAATGCTGAAAACCAAGGACATTGTGATGGTGAAGTTAAAGTCTTGGGGAAGGGAACCCTGAGACTTGCAGAACTACACTTGTCTTGAGAATGGAGCCTCACAACCTTTTTGTGTTTGAACTATATTGCTTGGAACTTGGTAAAGGGAATCCAGAGGATTGTGTGGCACTGTATCACTTTGAACTTGAGAAAGGTAATCTTGAGACTTTTGTGGAACTATCTTAAACTTGGGGAAGGGGAGCCAAAAGGGAGCTGCAAGCTGGAAGAAGCTCAGAACTTTGAGTTAAACACTATTTCTTTTATTATTGACACATTGTTTATCTTTAGTTGTGAGGGCAAGTATAGGCTTTGTACACAGACAGACTTTTAAGATGAAATCTTTGACTCATACTTTCCTTAGTTTCATTCAGGTAGGGAAATCCCACCTTAGCATAGGGCAAGTTAGGCCTTCTACCATCCTGACATTTTATTTAATAAAGTATTGTATTTTGAAATGTATGTCTGTTGTCTGTGTCTTGCTTCATGATGCCTTCACACAGCCTACAACCCACAGGACTTGGACATGTTGGACGATGCTGTATGAAGTCACCAATGCACATTGCCCCAACAGGCTACCAACACACACACATGACTACATGGATCGCAATCCAACATCATACATCCTACATTCATTGAACAACAAAGTACAACACTGCACCAAAGGAATGTAGCACTGGTAGTAGTAATGCTATGTACTCTGCTATATGAAGCCATCATGGAATAGACGCAGTCAACACAAACCTACAGAGGTACCACTAACCAACCATCAAGGCACATGCATGAGAGCAACGCACAATTCCAGCACAGGCACTGTGGCATATTGACATGACAGTCACAGAGCGGAAAGCACCAACTGCTGGCCATGAGCTGGGTGCATGGTGTTAGACGACATTGCAAGTACTGTGATTGTAAGACAAGTTGTGCGACAATACTCATAGAATGCATGCACAGAATGTCCATCAACTAGTCGTTGTAAAAGGCAACACTTCCACAATGCTCTGTGACTGCCACCTCTGCAATATGCCCTTGCAGGTGACTCTCGATACCACCGATTACCATGACTAATGTCAACCATGCAGGATCCACAGATGCCAGAAAAGGTGGCCCACAATGAGGCACACCTCCGGACCAGGATCTGCATTGAGCGGACATTTGGCCTGTTGAAGGCTTGTTTACAGTGCGTACACCGGACTGGAGAGACATTGATGTACAGGCCAGAAAAGGCTGGACAAATGGTGCCTGCCTTTGCCGTGCTGCAAAACACTTGTCTCCGGCAGAATGTCCCCCCTAACCCCTGATGTGGAAATGCCACCCCCAGAAGAGGACTCGCTGCATGTGGGTGATGCGCTGTAACACAGTGGGCGAGAAGAGAGCAGGGATGGACGTCTGGTTCAGCAAGAACTGACGACAATTATTGGGGAGCACATTGATATCCACATGCTACGCACTTCCGTAAATACAGTCACATCATGTACACAATAAGGAATGTCCTAGCATTGCTTCCAGTGAACTATTTTTTTTTAAGCTTGAAATATGAAATCCCATTGCCAACACACACACACACACACACACCACAAAACCATCCCCAACACTCACCCCCCACCACCCCTGTGCATCTATACAAATATACAGTCACTTGCGTGCCCTCTTGCCCTTACTGGTATCCTCCAGCACCTTTGGAGCCTGATTGCGTGCAGAGCAGTGCCTTAGGGTGCTGGGCAAAGATCCCTCTGCAGGGGTGACGGAGCTGGACTGCTTTAGGCCCCCGGATGCATTGCATCGTCAAGCGCATGCTGGCCTGCATTGCCTCAGCAAAGGCCGAGATGCTCTGACATCTTTCTCACCCCCTGTCTGACGACAATCAGGGCGGCAGATGTTTCAGCTGACTGTCTGTCCCAATCCATGGCCCTCACTATCCTCTGTGAGGCGCCCTACACACAGCCACTGATGGCCTGAAGGTGTTGACGGAATTAGTGGTGTATGTACGACAGTAACTAATTCCACCAGATACGGGCGGAATTGCCATCGTGGACTTTGTTTTGACCACAATTGGCGGTCTTAAATAGTTTTCGTATCAGGTATTTTTTAATTAGATTTGTCATTTCTTGCTTTTAAGTGGTGCCGGCTGCCGTGGTGAGACCACAATGCATGACAAGTAATTGAAACTTGCTATGGTCTTAATTTGCACATCGTTTGCATTCAATGGAATGGAAACTTCCAATTAAGGTAGGATTTTTTTATTTATAATAACATAGCGGAATTGTCCATGTGGTGGAATTCAGATTATAATATTGGTCTTTTTAACCGTCAGGTATCATAAAGGTGGAAGTTACTAGGACAGACCCGTTTAATCTGTACTAAACGGTAGGTACCACCACAGGAGCAATGGGTGGGGGTGTCACCTTTGGATTAGAGAGGGAACTCGCCATCTTGTTTATAGCACCTAATGGAGGGACACCCACATTTGTCAGGTAGAATGATGGTGAATATGTACTTAAAAATAATAAGGTTCAGGAATGTATTAAGTTTCTTGGATCATGTTCATGCGTGAATACGAAGGGCGTGGCAATGGCACAGGTGTTTAACTATACTATGGTAATGGACATGGAATTGACCTGTATATATTGGAACGATAGAAATGGAGTGCCTTTTGTGTCTTTTTTTCTTTGTACTTCTTCTTTCTTTTTCTTTTGTTATTTTATTGTACAATATAAAAAACGGTATTGCATTTATTTTGTGCCTCATCTTGAAATACAACTGAATTGTATGCCGTTGGGTGTCATATACTAACCATCACCAACAATGGCGGAAACATCAAATGTATGTCTGATAATGATGTTATAATTGTTTTGAATTGGTATTTTCATGGATTTCTATGGGTTTGGTTGAAATGTATTAGATTTGGGTTTGGACACAAGAAATTGCCCGCATTGTTGTACATTTTATAAATCTGTATCAATTTTGGAGTTATATTGGTGGTCATGTGTGACAATGACATATTTAGCATGGAAAAAGACTGTGAAGGTCGAAACACATGTTGGCTGTGTGTTTTGATTACATTTATATTTGATCCGTGCAGTGTGACAGTGCATGATTTCAATTGCTATTTACTTAGTGGCCAGTTGGGCATAGGGATCTAATTGGCACCATCACCCGCTGCCGATTATTTGTATTGTATTTACATATATATTCTTGACAAGCACAGCAGGTTTTAAGTTAAGTGCCCCCTTCTTGTCCTGGTCAGCTCATAATGAGCCCCTTTTTCTCTAGACTGGGCCGAGTAGGAGCGTTCCAGTAATGATTCTCTTTCTCTTCATTCACTTCCATTATTTTATCTGGATTGGGACAAGTATGAGCGTTCCAATAATGTCCTTCCACCCCCCTCCCCGGTCTCTCGATTACCCCATTAACTCTGCTGCTCAGGGCCAGTGTCACTGGGTTTCTTGATGGGGCGGATCCTTATTCTCTTTGTCTAGAGTGCTTGGGCCCGGATCGTTGGTGGGATTCCTGTCTTTACTGTGACTCTCTATCCGTTTGGGCACTTCAGCCTAGGCTCATCATGTGGGTGGACGTGTTCCATCGGTTGCCTTCCGGCTCACCGTCAGCAGTTCATCGGGTCTGCCCTGAGGTGGTATCCCAACAGGGATCTACTCTGGATACCAGAGTCTCCTCTGAGGATCCCATTCAAGGGGCTAAATGTACTGGGGTCACCCCGAGGTTCCCTACCTGGGACTAGAACTACCGGGGTAACTCCCGACGTATCCCGTACAAGGACTAATGGTACCAGAGGTTTGCACGAGGTTCCCCAGTCAGGGGCTAAACGTACGTACCAAGATTTTTCCTGAGGATTCCCGGAAAGGGTCTAAAAGTACCAGTGTCGTTCTTGAGGATCCCCAAATAGGGGCTAAATAGAAAACCAGCAGGACTGAGGGTCCCCATTCTGGGGTTCTTTACATTGGGCGTCGTCCTGAGGTTCCCCTCAAAGGGGCTAAACTCCATACAGTTTCTGCTGAGGGACCAAAGAAGTCAGGCAAAGGTCCAAGGTCTTTGAATACCGGCTCTGCCGAGGTTCCCTCGCAGAGGGCTAAAATCGATTCCAAGGCTCCTAAAAATACTGTCATAACAATGGCTTCAGATAGGCCTGTGATGCAGGTTTCTTCAGAGTATCCCAAAATGGCAGCTCAGCCTGCATTGTCTGAGGTGTCCATTTTGTCAGGGCCGTCCAAATCCACCAGCTTAACGAGTTTGTCAGGAGTTCTCGGAATAGTGACTGGTCCCCAATATATGTTGCCCGGGCTGGATAACAAATCCTTTTCGGCTAGCATTCGACTGGAGTACGAGATTCCCTCTTCCGCCAACCATGTTGCTTGCTCCAACAACGGCCCCTCTGCATTATGCTGATCCAGTCAGGGGTGGGCCGTCTTGGCAGCCAATTTCAACAGAGTCGTGGAGGTACGGTCCGTTGGATCGGCCACTGCCCACGCCCGAGCCTAGGGCATTCCTGGACGATGCTTTCATTTTCAAATTTCAAGCCCTCATGCACTCGGACTCAATGAAGGTGTATTTTAGGGATCTCTTCAAGGATTTGTGCCCTATGCCACTTGAGCCTCAACCCGCTCCTCCACTGCCTCAGAATGTGCCAGAATTGCCTCCTCCACTTCCAGTAGGGACTCCCCTTCCTCCAGTGCCTCCAGCTCCTGTTGTGCAGCCTCCAGAACCGAGAGTGTCCTATCTGCCACACGTTTCGGAACAGCCTTCTGTTCCTGCCAAAAAGGGCGAGGGAGATGAGCGAAGACAATGAAGACCTGCCCTTTTCTGTCAGGGCGTTCCACAACAGAGTGCTGGATTTAATGGCGTTGTTAGAAATTCCAACTCTGGAATGCCCAGCTTTTAAGGAGGGAGCTCTATCAGTGGCCCTGACTTAGAAATCACAGGAACGCTCAGGTATTTTTCTACAAAAGGACGTGCTGGCAAAAGCAATCAGAATTTGGGAGAAACCCTATACAGGGCATCACATTAACAGGAAAATTGATTGATGCTTGTTACAAACTCCAGTCATCTGAAGACATTCCTTTTGGTTTCCTATCCGCTTCCTTCGTCTACAGTAGCATCAGCGGCTACTATTCAGTCCAAAGCCTTCTTCCTCTTCTTCCACTGCACCATCGCAGGTTTCGTCTAAAGAAGTGTCAGGAAACTGAAGTAGTGGGATCCTGCAGGAGTGAAGCTGGCCCACCTAGCCCCCTAATCCTGCCTGCTCAACAATCCTGCTTCTTTAAAACTATTGGCCAGGCAAACCCAAGGGGAAAGGGGAATGGAGAAAACAACAAAAGACAAGAACTCCCACTGCAGGTACTTCAGACTGTCTTCTCGGAAAGTTTTGACTCAGATGGGATGTTCCTAAAAAGGAAATACAACTTTTAATGAATCAATCTTCTGTTCATTACTGATTACTCTCTATATTATATTTTCTCCATTTACATTTACCTGTTGCCTATGCTTGATTTGCCAATAGGCTGCTTCTGAAAGATTTATGTTGACTGTAGATACTCTAGCGATATCTCTTCTCTTTGTCTTTCTGCTCTATTGATCTCTTTAGTATCTGGTAATCTTTTTTCTTTAAAATAAAATATACCCCAAAAATATTGTTGTTACTATTGTCTATTATACCTTTTGCCGGATGCTCTAGGAATCATATACTCTCTATAAATATGTGTAGGTAATTACCTTTTGTATTCTGAAGAACCTTTGTAAAATATTCTGCTGTAAACTTTTATAGTCCAATTTCACATACAGAGTGCTTTTTCAATAATGTCTCTTGCTACTCATGTATTTCTTCTGAATTCTTTCTTAATCAAGGAGGAAAACAATTGCTCACAAAAACGCTGCGTAATCAGGCTACTACGCTGTCCTTAAATCGTTTTCTATTCCGTCACGAACAACGAATAAAAATGAGGAAAACATTGAAAATCCAAAATGGCCGCGACGCACCAGTGACGTCGGTAGGTCCTTTCCTCTAAACCGCGCTTACAAATCCAAAGAAATACGCGGCGCAGGCTCGAAAACAAACTAACCTGAAGTTAGTTAAATATATATTAGATTTTAGGTTAAAAGTTTTAAAACACGACGATACGAACCGCGCGCCTTATTAGTATTTAAGATAAGATAAAATGTACACAAAAATGAATTGCTGAACCTTCTTTATATTTTGTTCATTAAAAATTCCTTGCCCATTTCTGATAATATTAGGATTCTATTGTTCCAAAAAAAATGAAATGCTCAATTTAAAGTCTTTGAATTATTAACATTTCAAAATATTGAATCTTCACTTAAAAATTCAGAAGTCCACTTAGCTTATCAATGTTCATGGAACTGGACTCTTCCCTGGCTCAGCAACTGAATCTCACTGGAATTCTTCTTCTGCAGACTTCTTCTCCTGTTACTTAACTAATATTACTACTATATTTTTAGAACTCTTAAAAGGATGTAACTCTCCTTTAAAATGGAAACTTTAAATGAATTTTACTGGAGCTAACTAATATATGACCTACTCTGATGCATACTTTAATGAAAGGCAGTTGAGAATTGTTATTAACATTCTAATGACATCACAATGCTGCATGCTGAGAACTGAACCAATCATTGTTGTGAAAAAGTTCCACCATCTTGGCTTGGGGGCATTTCATCTTTCTAATTGAAAGTTTAGTTAAGGAAAATAGAACAAACAAAAAGAAATGCTCTATTCACTAAACAGAATTTATTTAATATTTCAAACACCTTCCCTTTCTAACTTTCCTGGAATGGTATTTGACATACCCTATTCTCCTAAGAACCTTGTCAAATTGAGGTACAAAATGTGAGAACCTGACAAGAAGTCAAGATACCCGATAGTATTGGAAGGAACGTTTTTGCCAAAGCACGACTTCAGCTACGTCAGGCAAACACAGAGGTGATGCTTGCCGCAACTAACCTCAAATTATGAAAGGAATTGTCAGAATTTCAGGACTGTATCCTCTGGACAAACTAGAGGACTTAAAGGATGTTCTTCTGATGCCAGGGTGTTGGCTCAGGACCTACTGGAGGTAGCGGCCCATCATGTGGATGCTTCAACTCACGGCCTCATGATTGGGATTGAAGTTCCCGCCAGGCGTGGCTCCATGCTACCAGGTTTTCAATTGAGGTCCAAGCAAAGTTGCTTTTGCCGCCTTTTTTGAGGCAAATAACGTTTCCAGTCCCCCACAGATAAGGAGCTAAATAAAACAAAAGCTAGTACGCTAACAGCTAAATCTTTGTCCGTTTTAGCAAAACCTGCTCCTTCCAAACTGTCCTATCCTCAGAAATCATACTCCTGATCAAGATCTTTATTGGGCTTCAGAGAGTTTGAGGGCCGACAGTCATCCCAACCAGATCGCTCCTCCAGTGGGCCTCGACGCAAGCAAAAGAGACAAGGCGGCTGTTTTTTCTCCCAGTCCTCAGCCTCCTCTTCTGCTACAGGTGCCTTTCCACCATTAAGTCTGCAAAATGATGTTTTTCATCGGTCCCCCATGTCTCCGGTGGGAGGACGGATTGCTTCTCATCTGGAAACGTGGAGGACCATTACTGCCGCCCATTGGGTTTTGTCCGTCACCTGTGCAGGCTTTCGGCTCCCCCTTCCAGATACCCCACCTTCTCACCCTCCTTTACAATAGACATGGTTTCCCTCTCTCCGGGCTGAGGTGCAGAAGCTCCTGGACCTCAGGGCGGTGGAGCGTGCCCCTCCATCAGAACAAAGGGAGTGGTTTTATTCCAGTCTGTTTACAGTGCCCAAAACCAACCAGGCTGGCCTGCACACTATTCTAGACCTGTCCAATTTCAACCTTTACGGTAAAGATGATCACGCCCAACCAGTTCAGATCCTCCCTCTTGAAGGACGATTGGCTCTGCGTGGTTGATCTCCAAGATGATTACATCCATAGTCCAATATGACCTCAACACCACAAATTCCTTCATTTCTCAGTAGGAACGGAACATTTTCAGTATCTGTTAGGAAAGATTTCCCTTAGGTCCAATTTTCCCTCCATTTATGGTCCCTCAACTCCCCCCCCCCCCCCCCCCCCCCCCTCAAACTTTTTGCTTTTGTTTGGCTTACCTAACCTGACATTTTCCCAGATCAGCACAGCCTTCAGCTGCCCTCCTCTAGGCTTTTTCCAATGTTGCACATTTTTCAGGCTGTCATTACTGGGAAACTGTTTCCCTTAGTCATTGACTATGTTGCCATTTCTTGTTAACTTTTAATCTATGTGGCAAGTACCTTACAGTACTGTGCATTAGGGCCTTTTTGTTTTATGACCGTAGCCACCCTCTAAGGATTTATTGGTGTTTGTACAAGTATGCCTAGGACGAACTGGTGGCAGCAGTTTCCTGCTAAAGTATTTTTACAGCCCATACCGCGTTTACCGCATTTGGCCCAAGAATGTGGCCATTGTCGAAAATGGCTGTGCCGCGAAATCTATTGTTCTGTCCTTTGGCCAATTTGCCCCTTTGCCTCCCCCCAGGTTGAGAGATCCGGGTATTCCTTATTTGGGCATGCAGCCTCCCACGAATACTGCATCTTCCGCGGGCTCCTGCATGTCATGTGTACTAGTGCCCAGGAAGAGGGTTGGGACTGTCGGGTCCCAATCCACACTACTGGTGCAAGTATGTTTGGTAGGCCTGAATGACTGGAACCACCAGGGGCCACGATTGGCCCACGTCTGGCGTTCATGCAAGAGAGCAGATCTTCCATTGGCTATCCCAAATTTGAGCACAAAGCACATCTTGGATAAGAGAAGGGGCTCTGCAGCTATTCCAGGTTGATCACCGGAAGTTCACACTGAACTACAGAAGCAACCAAGTATCCTGAAACGAAAGAGCAGACCCGTGGTGTAAAACCAGATAGTACGGAGAAGCCTAGTTTATCATTAGAGAATCATTACACATTTAGGGATTAGTTATCCATCATTCATTCTGATTAGTGATAAATTATCCACATATTATGTAGCATTTGCATTTGCTATAGAGTGAGGCCTGTTATATTTGAAGTGCCATGTAGAGACACAGGTTATATTTGTAGAGATATGTAGACACATGTTATGTATTATGTATGCATTGTAGAGAGACACGCATGAGTGTGCACTTAGAGTATGCATTGAGTCTGCATTATGTATGGTGCTTGGGATTGCTGGAGTGTAAACGCTATAGAAAGCATGAGGCCTATGGTTTTGAAGCCATTCCATTTAGACAGAACAGAAGCGCCACTTGGTTCTGTGCAAAGTTGTTATGGTACACTGTGAAAGATTGAAATGCGTAAACAGTTTGGTTGTTCAGACAGAGATTAGACGTGACTCTTGCCTTAGTAGAGAATGGAGAAGGGCTGGCTTATCTGGCCTGCCTGGCGGGTGTTCGCAGACAGAAAAGGTGGGGGCAATGCAGGGAGTGCTTTGCCTCACGGAGAGGCATGTAGAAGAGAGGGATTTCAGTGGAGTGAATAGAGAAATATGGGGAGATGGTAGGATGGTGTTTTGTAACGCAGACAGGAGAAGGCCATGGTATAGATATGATGTACAAATGTCACGATGACAAGAACACGCAGTAATTGAAAACAACAAGACCTGCATCACAGACTTTTAGGCACTGCTCGGATTTAGAAATGCTGACAGACAGACGAATGAATGAACCATAGAATGTATGTACGTCATTAGACACTATAACTGAGAGGTAGGTGTATGCTGTCTCTGAGAGATTGAGAGATCGAGGGGGCTGCTCTCTGAGATTGAAGAGAGATGTTTGGCGGTGGCATAGTAGAGGCGTTTTGGATGGAGCTGCTCTCTGAGAGAGGAAGCATTGGGGAAGCATTCTGATGAGAGCTGATGCAGACCAATCGGCAGGGAGACTGGCAGAGAGAGGCCAAGGAGAGGCCCTGACTGGCTGGTTTCAGAGTGGGAAGCTTGCACATGGCAAGAGGGGAAGTATTGATCTGAATAAGACACGTGCCAACAGGGAATTGGGACAGACACGCGCACAGAGCTTTGGCTGACATGATAGATGGGGTAATCCAACAGCGATTGTTTTAGAGAGAGAGTGTGGTGTGGATTGGAGAGGAATGGTGTGGATTGGAGTTAGTATTAGATTGCTTGCATTAGAAGCCTGTAAGGCTTATAGTTATTGCATTGCATTGTAGATTTGCACCTAAAGCATAAAAGGTGCACATTCGAGATTTGCATTATAGTAGTGTTTGCATCATGCCTTGCTGTGCATGAATAAATATATTCTATTGTTATAATTGAAACTGACTTGTGTGTTTTTATTTGTGTATCTGTCTATTCTTAGGGTAATGGTATTAGGTTATGTTAGTGTGTCCATAGCATAGTAACTTAGGAGTAACATAGTGCACAATTGCCCTGAGATACAAGAGCAGGGGGGCATAGTGATCCACACCCCCAAGGTAGATTTGGAGAACTGACAGTGGAACCGCTGGAGACGTGCCCAAAGGTTTGGCACCCTGACTCTGTTGTTCTCCCATCGGACCCATACTTTTGTATCAAACCGAGAAGTCCTGCAAGGGTGCTTCAACCCTTTTGGAGTAGTGGGACAATCTACTGTCAGCACCTCCTGCTTACCATAGCAAAGAGCCTCTTCGGAAGTGTTCCTGGGCCATCCAGCAAAACTGAACAGCTCGAACACTGGGTATCGTTTAGGAGCGCCGCCATCTCGAGTTGAGACTCAAGACTTTGGGAATCGCTTACTTGTGGTCCTGGTCCCTCTCGTCTGGGTCGCATTTTATGAGAGAGTGCCACTCCACAAGCATTTGTGATCCCTCTGTCACCCCATTGTGGTGACTGTCGCTGTAAGTGCCTGCAGACCTGCTGCATTGGAACAGTCTTCCTTTCTTCTTTGAGAGCAGAGAAAAGGCTACTCTACCGCCACAGACGATCATCCCACCCTGCAGTCGCTAAGAGCCTGAGCACCCTGTAACTGCAGGGGTTAAACTTACAAGCAACCTGGACTAGACTGACAAAGTTTGGCCCGGACTGTGTCGAGGGTCAGTGAGTACTTGCATCACTTACCGTTGGCCCCCTGGCACATCCACTTGTTTTTATGCTTGAGAATCCCTGAAAAAGATACTCCCCTTAGCTGGGCTATCCTGCGCTCCCCAGCTATTCACAAGACCCTCCTCGAAGATTGGGGCTTTATTCTTCATTACCTCAACCCCCTTCCTGAACTGCTACAGCTCCTTGAAGAGGACCCACTTTTGCTCTTATGCACAACTGCGCGTTAACGCACTGCCGTACTTCTGAGCACCAGGCTCCCCACATCGTTGGGCTGGACTTCATAAGCTAGGGATCGATTTGAAGAACTGCCTAATGTGATAATTGTGTTATACTAACCTCTTCTGTTGCAGGTTGTGGTTGTGTTCTCCCCCTTTATTCACATTAGGCTAAACACATTTTGTATATATGTTACATAGTGAAAAGCTTGTCTGCTAATCGTTTTATTATTACTGTGGTTTATTTGTGTTTAGTCATAAAGGCCCTCCTTCTCCAGCAACAAAGGCCGTCCTTTCGGAGCTCCGGAGGCAAGCAGGGTGCCTCCAAGGGATTCGGCGGTGGCTCCTCTACGTACCGCCCAGCGGCCCGCTCCTCGTTGCAAGAAGCCTATAGAGGACGAGGCAAGTCGAGTGAACCCCGCCGTCGTCGCCAGGGAGGCCAAGTCGGCAAGGCGTCCTCCAAGCAAGATTGAACCGACCGTGGCGTCGGGCCACCACCGAAGCACCCCGGTGGGAGGCCGGCTGGCAAAGTTAGTCAGCATGTGGGAGTCCATCTCCACCGACTGTTGGGTGCTGGACGCCCTGGCCCAGGGGCAGGCCCTCGAGTTTCTAAAAAAGTGCCCCCGCATACCACCCATGGTCAGGATGGAAAATCACGTCCTTCAACTGCTGTTGGAGGTAAGGGCAATGCTCAAGAAAGGTGCCATCAAGCTCCTCCCGAAGAGGCTCCGGGGTTCCGGAGTATACTCAAGGTACTTCCTCATGTAAAAGAAGACAGGAGGATGGCGACCCATCCGTACATCAAGGCACAGAAGTTCCGGATGGTCACCCTCCAGCACGTGCTGGGACAGCTGGAGGAGGGCGATTTCCTGTCGTTTTTGGATTTGGAGGATGCATACTTTCACATCCCCATTTTAAAAGGACTCCGAAAGTTCCTCAGGTTTGTGGTCCAAGGGCGGCACTACCAGTTCAAGGCCCTCCCGTTCGGACTGAAGTCGGCACCCAGGGTTTTCACCAAGTGCCTCGCTCCAGTGGCGGCACGGCTGCGCCTACAGGGGATCCACGTCTACCCCTACCTGGACGATTGGCTCATCCGCGCAAGGACAAGGGAGCTTGCCGTGGAACATACAGCAAAGACCGTCCATCTACTCACGGACCTGGGGTTCTCCATCAACTTCCCCAAGTCCCATCTGGTCCCCTTGCAAGTCGCACTGTTTCTGGGAGCCAAGCTTGACACAGTGGCGCGTCTGGCCTCACCGTCCGAGGAGAGGACAAAGGCCATCCTAGGCAAGGTGCAGCGTCTGCTGGCCACGGACGTGGCCAAGGTGAGGTCCATCAAGTCCCTCCTCGGGATGATGTCCTCTTGCATATATCTCGTGCGCCCATGCAGGCTTCGGATGCGCCCTCTACAGGAGTTCCTCAATGCCCGCTGCATACAAGCAACGGGCAGCTTCGAAGACAGGATCCCTCTCAACAAGACCTTCCATCGAGCGATCTGGTGGTGGGGTGCCCATGCTCATCTGGCAGCAGGAACAGACTTTCAGACCCCTGCCCACCAGGTGACAGTGACGACGGATGCCTCCCTGGAGGGGTATGGCGCACACACCGGAGATCTTCACGCGAGAGGCCTTTGGCTCCCGGAGGAGAAGCCGCTCTACATCAACATACTGGAGCTCCGGTCAGTGTTCTGGGCCCTCAGGTCCTTTCTCCCGTCCCTCAAGGGCAAGGTAGCGAGAATCTTCACCGACAACATCACCACAATGTTTTACATCCAGAAGCAGGTCGGAACCATATCCCCAGCCCTATCCAAGGAAGCCCAGGATCTGTGGCATTGGGCCGTTGCTCAAGGGATGTTTCTGGTGCCGTTTCATCTGGCAGGGATAAAAAACACCATCGCCGACTCACTCAGCAGAGAGCTGCGCTCGTGCCACGAGTGGGAATTATGCCAGGATCAAGTGGACCGACTCTTTCAGCGATGGGGCAAACCCCAGATCGACCTGTGTGCGACGGCGACGAACTCCAAGTGCCAGAGGTTCGCCAGCAGGTTTCCCCAACCGAGGAGCATGGGCGATGCTTTCTCGTTCCCCTGGGACGGCCTGTTCCTATATGCGTTCCCTCGGTTGCCGTTGCTGCTCTGACTCATCAACCAGCTCAAGAGGTGCAGAATGATCCTTGTCACACCGGCGTGGCCAAGACAGATCTGGTTCCCGGACCTTCTGGACTTGTCAGCGTCCCCACCAGTCAAGCTGTCGACGGACGGACACAGATCTTCTCTCCAGAGAAGGAGGCGCAATTCTTCATCAGGACCCAGAGTCTCTGAACTTGCAGGCCTGGCTCCTGCAGCACTAGAGTTTGGAGGATACAATATCCCGGCCGACTGCAGGGAGGTTCTTGCGAAGGCCAGGGCGTCCTCAACTCTCAAGTGCTACGGACATAAGTGGAAGAAGTTCTCTATCTGGTGCCGGGCACAGAAGATTAACCCTCTGCGGATTACGGCCCCTCAAGTATTGCCGTACCTACTGTCGCTAGCCAAAGCTGGACTATCTCATGGTTCAATCAAGATACACCTGGCAGCGATTTTCCGATACACCAGGACTACAGGGCGGTCATCCCTGTGGTCTCATCGCCTGGTTAAGGAATTTATGAAGGGACTGTTTCGATCATTCCCTCCGGTGAAGGCACCAGCCCTGGCGTGGGAGCTCAACGTGGTGCTGACCAGGCTCATGGGTCCGCCATTCGAGCCATTGCATTCGGCCCCGTTGAAGTTTCTATCGTGGAAAACAGCGTTCCTGGTGGCCATCACCTCCGCACGACGCATGGGAGAGATCTGGGCACTTTCCTGCAAGCCTCCATACCTGACCTTTCACGATACAAGAGTAGTGCTGAGGACGCACCCCTCCTTCATGCCCAAGGTGCCGTAGGACTTCCATCTCAACGAGCCCTTGGTGTTACCAGTCTTTTTCCCGTCGCCTTCGTCGCCGGCCGAGAGGACTTTGCACTTGCTGGATGTAGCTAGAGCCGTCCGAGAGCCCATTCGACCAGAACGATCGCTGCTACCCCGGCGTTCCTGTCTGGTGTGCCCCTGCTGGACATCTGCAGGGCTGCTACGTGGAGGTCGACGCACACCTTCACAAGATTCGACTGCGTCGATCGTGACTCCAGGGAGGAGTCCAGGGTCGACCAAGCAGTGCTGCGCAACCTGTTCGCTTAAGGTGAGCCTGGTGAGGAGGTAAGAAATGCTTAATGTTGAGTTTTGATGTAATGCTTAATGTTGAGCCTTTGCCACCTCCCGTGGTCGTGCATGTGTGTACTGCTATGTATTCTTATATTCATGAGCATGTGAATCCATGCCAGACCCCATGCTGGAGAAGGAACAAGTTACTTACCTGTAACTGTTGTTCTCCAGCATGGGTCTGGCATGGATTCACATGCGAACCCTCCCTCCTACCCCTCTGCGGCTCTTCACTTGGTCATACTGCCCTTTTACGTGCTACCAAATCTGAGGATGGCTGCCAGAGGCGGGGCGTAGGGAGAGGGCAGTCATTGGCTGGGGGCAGTATGACCCAGAGACCAATGATTGGTTACTACTGAGAAAGACAGATCAGAAACGAAACTGATACTGATTTTTCTTTACCAAGGATTCCCGGCCTGACGGGGAATATTCATGAGCATGTGAATCCATGCCAGACACATGCTGGAGAACAACAGTTACAGGTAAGTAACGTGTTCCTTCTGTTCCGACTTGGACTGTCGGTGAACTAGCGAAAGTCGTCTGATGGTTTCTCAGGACCTAAGTTTCTTAGGTTTTTGCTGGGATACCATCAAAGCCAAGATTTTTCTGACCAAGGACAGGATTACAGATTTGTCTGTCACGTGCCGCCTGTTTCTCAATTCATCCCACAGGTCAGCGTGATGGTTTCAAAGGCTTCTGTGCCTGGGCCTCATGTGTTCTGGCCCTTCCTCTGGCGAGGTTGAAGATGAGACGCACACAACTGGTGCTAAGGGGGAACTGTTTTTTTGCTTCAGACCCAGCCTCCCGAACGATTCCAATCGACTTGATTATAGCTACAGATCTCCAGTGGTGGTCGGACCCCACCAACCTCTTGGTGCTAGCCTCCTTTTGGGAGCTCTCACCACAAGTCACAATAACGACAGAATCCTCCCTTCTGGTCCGGGGTGCTACGTTGGATCATCTGGAGGTTTTTGATCTGTGGTCATCTCAGGACAGGATGGGCCTCATTACGACCCAGGCGGTAAGTTACCGCCTGGGTCGTACCTTTACCACCATGGTGTAAACTACGTTTACGCCATGGTGGTTGGCGGACTTACTGCCCCATTCCGAGGATGACGGGGCGGTAAATCCCCAATCCCCATTTACCCTTCCCCATTCCCATTTTTGCCCCATAGGGCATAATGGGAGTGGGGAAGGCATTAATTACGCCACCGTAAATTACGGTGGCGTAATTAACAACAAGGTCCCTTAGCACCATGGATTTTAACACCTGCTAAAAGCAGGTGTTAAATCCTCCATGGCGCTAAGGGACCTCGGAATCAGGCGGTAAGGGTCGGCGCTGTTTACGCCGCCGTAAGCCCCTTACCGCCTGGGTCCTAATGAGGCCCGATGTCTCATATCAATTACCTTAAGCTCTTGGCAATTTTTCTAGCGTGGAAAGCTTTATGGCCTTCCATCTTCGGCAAGGTAGTGCGAACACGCACAGACAATTCAGTTGCTATGTTCTATGGAAACAAACAGGGAGGTACCAGGGCTCTGCCACTTGTGGAGCTAGCCATTCGAATTTGGGAATGGGCAGTGCAGAACGATGTCTGACTGCAGGCAGTACACATTCTGGGACGGAACAATATTGTGGCAGATTTTCTCAGCCATCAGTCTGTGGCAAACCACGAGTGGGAGATGAACAAGAGGGTTAGTGGACCTGTTTGTGACATCGGCCAACAAGAAGCTTCCGCGCTATGCTTCCGGGGAGGGACTCAGTCCTCTTTGCTTGGGGGAGGCTGTCGATATTTCGGAGGACAACATGCCGGCATACGCCTTCCCTTTGCTGCCCTTCATTCATTGGACGCTCTTGAAACTCAGGAGTACCAGCAATTGCACCCTGCTATTCATAGCTCCTTGGTGGCCAGCCAGGTTCTGGTTCTCGGAACTTCAGCATCTGTCAATACACCAGCCAATCAGGTTTCTGTAGATTCCCAATCTTCTGCACCAGAACAGTCAACACGTGTGGCCCTGACCACAATCCTTCAGCTTAGTGGCATGGTTCCTGAGTTCAAATCCCTAGCACAGTTTAGTCTCTCAGAAGACAATATGCATGTAGGCTGCATGCAAGCCTTTAACACTAGATCAATACAAAAGCGAATGGCTTTGATTGTGTCACTGCTGCCACGCCAAACAGCTTGGGTCTCGTCAAACTCTATTGACTGTGTCCCGTCATTCATATCAGATCTAGTGGTCACGGGCATCCGCATTTCGTCGTGCACAACTTATATGTCTGCCATTTGGGTTTACCCTAGCATAGATGATTGCTCTTTCACTGTGACAAATCCAGTCATAAAGAGACATTTCGCTGGGCTTCTTCACCTTTTCTCCCCCAGTCAAGCCACCTCACCCTAAATGGGATCTCAACGTTGTCCTCGCCGCTCTGTCACAAGTGTTTTGAGCCAGTGGCGACTACAGAGGTCAAGTTCCTCACCTGGAAAGTGGCTTACTAAATAGCTATTGCATTGACCAGAAGAATGAGTGAATTACAAGCCCATTAAATTGAGCATCCTTTTTTGACTTTTGATGAGGATAAGGTGGTGCAGCGCACACATCCTTCTTTCCTTCCAAAGATTGTTTCTGATTTTCACATTAACGAGTCGATTTCCTTGCCGGTTTTCTCTCCAGGCCCAGCTTCAGATGCAGAAAGAATCCTCCATAATTTGGATTTCAGGAGGGCACTGAAGCTTTACCTGCAAAGAACAAACTACTTCAGAGGCTCTTCTCAACTTTTCGTTACCTTTGGGAATTCTAAAGGAACCCCAGCCTCCAAAGCTTCCATTTCACATTGGATTGCTTTGTGTATTTCGGAAGCTTATTCGGTGCAAGGCCTTCAAGCTCCAAAGGGCATCCACGCGCATTTGGTGAGGGGTAAAGCTGCAGCTGTTGCGTTCCATAAATATGTTCCATGGGAGACAATTGCCAAAGCGGCCACATGGGCCTCCCTTTCAGTTTTTTGTAAGCACTATCGTCTTGATCTCAATTCCCCAGGCTGATGTCTAGTTTGGACAGGTAGTGCTTAAAAACCCTTTTCTGTAAGGGAATTTTCCATCAACCTGTTTTGATAAATCAGTGCTTGGGAATCTCCCAAAAGTATGTAGGAAAGGAGGAATGGGACATAGGAGTATAACAAATTTACCGTACTGACTATCTTTCTCCTAGTCCTTAGTCCCCATTCCTCCATACGCCTGCCTGCCTTCCCCTCTAAAAGGTTTCCTCTCTTTGCTAAATTGTCCTTCGACTTTGGCGATAGAAAAGGACTGAAGGGCAATGCGCTGGGCTGGGCTCAGGACAGCCATGTGCGGTGGGCCCGCATAAAAATAAAAGGACAATCATATTTTTGATGCATCAAAAAGTGCTCCGATCCCGTCCCGAAGAACGGAATGTCCCAAAAATATGGATGAAAGTAACTAGGACTAGGAGTCAGATGGTCACTGCGGTGAGTGACTTTGTTATTCTCTGCACTTGTCAGGTTGGCCTCCCAAAGTGCGGTTAGGTGAACTAATGGGGAACTCCAAGGGTAAAGAAGGCAAACCGATCTTCACTGGACTTTTAAACTGAACAACAAACAATAGGACCGGTTGCGCTTCCACCCTTCCTTTCAGCAAAGCCTGCATATAGGGAGGGCAGGTCTTCTATGAGTGACTAACAATTCAATAATCACTAAAAGCTTTGATTTAATATTTCCAGCAATTTATTTTAGATCAATGGGTAATTTTTTTTAAAAGTCGTATTAAATAATTGTTATATGGTTGACAGACCTAGTTCATAAACTTGCGGTATTAAGATTCACAGTTTTAGCTACACCCACAACAACCTGTACAGATAAATGCTGCAAATGGCCGCTGCCTAATCACTGCAAAAGAACACAATACAGTGTAGTGTATGAAACAATTACATCACAATACTGTACTCACAAACTGTAAACAAATGACTGGTGCAGTAAGAAATTAACACACTAGTTAACAAGTGAACTATATACTAATGTTCTAATCAAACCCAACATGTTCCTTTCCCATAAAAGGCAAAACGAATGATAGCTTATTCAGGAGAAATTCTTCACGGGATTATTTGTAGGGTAGCAATGTCGCTGGGATTCCTATTCCATAATGAATTGCGATTTGGTTATAAATATTCCTTCCTTTGTGAAGCTCTGCAGGAAAGGGAAGGGGGGAAATAAACACAAAGCTTTAGTTGTTGTGATGTAGCTACTAATCTTTCTCCACCAATCAAGTGCTTCTGGTATTGTTTCCTGTAGCCTCATACACAGTCTCGCCGTTATCTCGTTTTCCGGCTGGCAATTCAAGGAAGTGGTGTCACCATTGCTTCGTACCTGCTGGTCCACCACGGATTACATAAGGTCAGGCAACCATTTAACTTTCCTCTTGGGTAAGGATGCCTTGCATACAATTCAGTTTCTTTCTTGTCTTCTTGACCTTGCGCGTCTGCGATTCAACTCAGCTTTGTCTTTGGCATAGGATGCTGTGCCTCCAGCTTCTCGTCCGCATCCACTTGTGAGCGGATTTGTATTTTGCAGGTTTTCTCTCTCTTGCCAGCTTCCCAACGCTGTGCATCTAGAGTCTCTCTCCCTCTGCAGTCTCAGCCTTTTCCCTTTATGACACAGCTGTGGGATTTCCCCAGCACCGTCTCGTAGTCCTTTCTTTCTGTATGCTTGACAGTCTGTATGCCTCTATAACAAATGTTCCTCCTCTCAGTACAAGGTAACTTTTCCATTAAAGGGGCCATCAGGGTTTTCTGATGACAGAAACACACTTTAGTATGTTCTTCATGTATTTCTTCAGTGGATGTTTTTGGAGGTATATTAAGAGTATATTTGTTATGGAGTTCCTCATAAGAAAGGGCGTCCTTGTCCCCAAAAGGGGAGTCTCTCCTGGTGAGGTCCTGCTTGCCTGTACCCATAGGGAGGGCATTGCATAGCGGGTTCCCCTCTCTAGCCTCACAGGGAAAGGTTCCCCCTTGGGGAGAAGAGACGCATTCCTCTGATTCGTCTCACCCTGCAGCATCCAGCGGCATGTCAGCGCACAGAGGTGAACACAGCGCGGCTCGGCTCACCACACCATGGCACCCAGGGACAGCGGTCCGACATCTACGGCTGCTCGTGAGAAGGCAAGCTCCACGTTAACCAATCCACCATAGCCGTGACCAGGGGCGCCATCCACCGCCAGTAGACTCCTCTAGCTCCAGCAGCGCCAACGTCAACCACTCATCAGTAGCTGCCTCAGCTCATCAGCGATGCCGCTGCAAGGAAGGCTCCTCCTCTTCCCCTTGGTCTCCTCATTGATCAGATCTTAGTTGTCAACAGCGATTTAGGGTGATTTACTCTAATACATTTCCTTGAAGGAGAATTAATTGAATGTATTTGACAGGTGGATTTTGCCACATATATATGCGGGGGAGACCCCCCCGCCGCGCCCTCTTAAACCACTTACATTAATTATTTCCCCAAACCCTCCCCCTACATATGTACATGCGGCAAAATCTGTTGTAAAAAATGCAACAAATTCTCCTTCAACAAAATGTATTGCGGCAAAACCTCCCATTCACGTCAACAGCCATGCATAAATGTGTTAAAACATACAAAAAAAGTATAATCTATGATTTTGTGAGATTATCAAGCATGTGTTGCCATATGGTATTCTTTATCCTAGAATGTGTCCGTAGAGATTCCTTCATTGATACCTTTGCAATATAAAACATTTTCTTATGGATTCTTCATCTTCACTTCGTCATGTGGTATTTTTTCATATATGTGTTCTACATTATTACATAGATCCCTGGTACAAAGATTGCCTGGGAGAGATGTTGCACTGGGGATAGTCTTCTCCCTTATTTCTTGGGGTCAACAGAATAACAGAGAATACATTTATGAAAATATACAAGACACAGTGAGACCTGCCAGGACCCAATGTGAAAAGCCTGTGTGCATGGCCTACTTTTATGTACCTGTTATGCCGCCAAGAATCTGATAGACTCAAATCTCCCTGTGCGGTTACCTAACTGTGTTTTTCATCCATAGACCTTTCTTGCTGTGGCTATTGAGCTGGAGAAGCTGAACCTACTTGCACCTCACAAAATAGATCTGCTGGAAAAATGCCTGCAGAACATACACAGGGTCGACCTGAGCAAGAGAATGCAGAAATACAAGCATGCAGGTAAGAAGCCTTGACTCCTCAATGCAAAACCTCATATTATAGTCAGCTGTGATAAGGTTCATATGCAGGAATAAAACCAGTGTCTGTGGTTGGATGCATATAGCTATGAGGTCTACACACATGAAACTGGAAATAGGCATTTAACTAGAAAAGCGTTTAGTGAACAAATAGCAGTAGCTCCACAGTGAAGTACTATGCTTGCTCTGGCATCGGTACCCACTGTCCCTCCTCATTGCCACTTGATTAAACCCTGTGCAACCTTAGAATCTAAGTGTACTTTCTAAAAACTCTTGCTATTTAATTACAGCTGCTAGGTCAGGTCCTGTGGACCTTTGAATCAATGTGTACTCTCTAAAAACCTCTGCTATTTAGTTGGTACTGCTCGGTTAGGTCCGTGCATCCTTTGAAATCGTGTACCTCTAAAAGGCCTTGCTATTTATTTTCTGCTGTTTGCGTAGGCTCTGTGCAGCTTTTGGATCTAGGTGCAATACACAGAAGCTGTGCTCCTTTGAATCTAAGTGTCCCTCTAAAAAATATATATATTTTGTTTTATTTATTTATTTATTTATTTATTTATTGGCTCAAAATTATTTACAAAATTAGAAAACCTTTAGCCAAGTGGCCTCAAATCTCCTCTCTGCCAACCAGTACACACAGAAAATAAAACAGAGAAACAGTTCACACACAATATGTTAAAATGGTGAATGAAGAATCAAAAAGTCCTCCAATAACACTATTCACAGTTCAAGGTTAAGCAAGAAAAAAAAGAGAAGACCAGTAATCAAACGGAAACTATCGTTGGTATAGTTGGATCCTATCTACATTTTACAATCCATCCAAGTATTATATTTGGACCTGGTGTCCTCTTCTGCACTGGACAGCGTTGTTTGGCTTGTCGCTATTATATTTCAGGATCTTGGTTGTAGATGTTTCCAACTTTGCAAAAATGAACAGCAAAAATGTAGTCAAGGCCAGCGTGATGTGAGTTTTCTCTCCCTCTATTAAGATCTTCCACCAGTCGCTCGCTGACATTGCTCCCTATCTTGTGATTATAGCTCCCATTTCCTGATTTCTTTCAGCTTTTATTTCAGGACACATCATTACTAAATGTTTGAGAGATTCATCAACCTTTTCTTGATGGCAGTCTACAGGAGGAATCGCTCTGCCTTCCCTTCCTTTTGCTTAACAGCTGGTTTGTCGGGAGAATATTGAAGCTAAAGCGCATTTATTGCTATCTCAAACCATTTTGGGAAGATTTGGATGTACAGAGAAAGCACATTTAACTTACGAGACCCAAACTAAAAATCTTCACAGTATTGATAGTTGTGAATAGTCACAAGCGTCTCAATCCAATCGTTGGTGTAAAGCTTCTTCTTGATCGTCCCAGGATCACAGACCAATGATTCATCTGTCTCGTTAAGGTCGATTATAATCGTTTGACAGATGACTTGCCACTCCTTTAAGTTTTTTTCTCTTGGATTGTTCATTGCCTTTCTTATGAGTTGGAAACCTCCGTGTTTGCAGAAAACGGTCTTCAATGTCTGATAAAAACAAGTGGAAAAGTTTGGGTGCTAAAGGACATCCTTGTTTCACACTGATTTTTATCGGTATAGCTTCTGTCAGAAGGCCTGATTTGTCTAATTTAACTTTAATTGATGTGTCCTGGTGGATGTCTTTGACATTATTTAAGACCACATTCGGGCATCTTCAGTCCTCAAGTTTTGACCATAGCTTGGGTCTTCTGATTAGGTCAAAAGCTTTTGACAAGTCAATGAAAGTCAAGTATACTTTTTGCCCTTTACTCCGGTCTACTTTGTCTTTCAGAAGGTTTATTAAAATGTTTTAACAGAAGTGCCAATACCCTTGAAAAAACCGGATTGCCATTGAAATTGATGGCCTGTCTTCGCACTCCATCTGGAGAGGACTTTTAGCAAAATTGACCCAAAGATTTTTCCAGCCACATCGAGCAAGGCAATCGGACGGTAGTTGTCCGTGTCTGTTCTGAGCCCTTTTTCAAAGATTGGGACAACTACCGCTGTTTTCCAGGAAGCGGGTACCTTTGCGGATGCCAAAATGCCTCTATAGAGATGATGCAGAAAGGTTGCCCATTGCTCTCCCGGGGGTCATCCACCCAACAACACGTCAATGGGCTGTGTTTGTGCCGGTAGAGACTCCCAGAACCCCCTCTGTTTTGCATATTAAATAACTTTGGGTCTCAGCCTAAGTTACCAGGGGAATCCAGACGTGGACCCCTTGCTCACTGTTCTCAGAGAGGCACAGCTCCACCTCACTGATGATGTCCAACAAGGCTGAAACACGTGTATGGGGTTGCTGTAGGTACTCTTGTTCAGAGGAGAATTGCCTAGCATTTCGGTGCTGGACTCCCCCTGGGCAGGACAAAGACTGATATGCAGGGATATTTCTCCTCTGAAAGGGACAGTGAGCTAAAGACTTGGTTGAGACTCTCCCGCGGGCCATCCACCCAAGAACAGGTCAATGGGCTGTGTTCGTGCTGGTAGAGAGACTCCCAGAACCCCCTCTGTTTTGCATATTTCTGTTTTAGCTTGTGAATTTCTTGGGAGTAGTTAACCCTCTTGAGGCGTTTTAAGCGCATAATAGCTTTCCTTGAGGTTTTATTCCTCGTCACAATCTGCTTGTCGTAGGCATGCCTGTGTTGCATTATTGGCTTACCCCCGACCCCTCAGTGTTTGACTGCAAACACTTGAAGCAAAGGGGCATAATTTATTTGTTGGTTACCCTCTTTCTCAAAACATTTTGCTATCTAATTGCTGCTGCATGGATAGGCCCTGTGCATCTTTTGAATCGATGGGTAACTTGAAGAACCTGTGCACCATAGAATACAAGTGTACTTTCAAAAAACCTTGGCGATTTAAGCGCTGCTGCTGGGTTAGGCCCTGCACGTTTTTGCAATACAGGTTTAATCTCCAGAACCTGAAACAAACGCAAGCACTCCTCCCCACTCCCACCCAGATCGCATCCCATCCTACTCACCTACACTTCTACCCGCTCAGCCTAACCCTGCCCATCCTCTATTTCACTCTACTGATAACTCCTTTAGCCCCTTATCTTCCTCTCCCCCACCAAGTTGCAATCCTCCCCGCCTCTCCCTTAAGCTAACCCCTCCCTTCTGTAAGGAAGGCATGGTATCAACAGTAAGACAGACACAAGTGATCACAGTTATAGGGTGTTTATTGAACTTCAACAAGGGTATGATAAACGCCTATCTAATCATAAATCTACAGATGGGAGCAAGCTACGACCATCAAATAATAATAACGCAGGCCTAGTGGTTTCTTGTCAAAATAAAAGGGGCCTATACTAAAAAAAGATTGCCAATCCTTACCTCTAAATACAAAATTGTGTGGGGGTAGTGTGTGGGGGTAGTGTTTATGAAAAAGGAAGAAGTGTTCCCAAAAATGATACGTCAGGATGTTCAGGCCGTTGGCCTCCCTTCCCCACGTTTTCAGCACGGGACAAGGCAGCACACTCGAGCATAGCACAATCTCTGGCTTCTTTAGCTCAAGGATACAGTTCAATAATTAGCATCATGGCCTTCTGTGCCCAAGTCTCTTTGCCTATCAAAGTCTCTTCATGCAGAGGGGCTGATGCGACAAAAACAAACGATAAGTTATTTTCCTCCTTCGGATTTTTACCAGTACTCAAATCAGGTGATTCACTATTCACCCTGGATCCCCCTCAGCCGGGCTCAGAACCATGGATCTACCATTCTAATTGAGAGAAGCACAAGCAGGGTAGAAGAGTGGAGTGGAGCCATGGGGGAGATCGAGATTGGCCGTGTGGAGCAAGAAGAGTCCTGCAGGTTTGGGAATGGTATAAAATGGTCTGTAGCTGATGAGACTGGAGATTATTCGGATGGAGTGGGAGGGAAATTCTGCGGTCCTGCCATTGTGTTGATCCACAGAATATGGCCCCGATTGCTGGTGACTGGTGAGCATAGTGCCTTGGATCCAAGCTGCAGATCAGGGAAGTGGGAGGTGTGCAGTTAGACCAGCTAATTAGACAGATTTCCATCTGTTGAAGGCTAAAGAGACACAGGCTCTTTAATAAAAAGGGAACAGGGAACTGGGGGGAGGGACGAAAAGGGGAGGAGGGTGAGGGGAGGGAAGGCACGGGAAGAAGGAAGTTGTAGCAAGGAGATTAAACGAGTCAGAAGCACAACCACGTCACTGTCTTTATTTAAGATTAGGCCTGGTGGAAGAGACACAACAACTGTTGACAAGCCAGGAGCCCATGTCTGTGGCCTCAGGAAGCGTGCAGCAGGAAGCAGCCCAGCAGAAAGGAGCGGTGCCATGTAACGTTGGAGCCGGGAGTACCACTGTGGAAGCGGGGTCCCTGCAAAGCAAAAGAAGAGGAGAAGAAGCAGAGTCCCGTGACGTGCAGGAGAGGCTTGGAAGCTGTGAAGAAGCCTGTGACCCGGACAAGAGGCAAGGAGGAAGCAGAGCCCTCGTTACGAAGACAGGAGGTAGACCCAGGAGGCTGACGGAACAGCGACGGCTGCCACCGACGGATCGCAGCATAACGAAGAAAGGAGGTGGACCCAGGAGGCTGACGGAGCAGCAACGGCTGCCACCGACTAATCGCAGCGGTAAGAGGCTGCTCCACAGACACCACCAGAGAAAGACAGGTACACGGCATATCCGCACCACTAGAAAGCGAGGACTTGTAATAAAACGCTGCCTGATTTATACAAAACTGTGCCCAAACCCACTCGAAAACGAGGATCTGTAATAAAACACTACCTCAACCCACTAGAAAACGAGGATCTATAACGAAAATAACTATCGTCCTGACCCACTAGAAAGCGAGGAACGACAAACGAGCGCGCCACATGGCCACACAAAACCACCAGAAAACAAAGAGTGACACATAAGGCCCCCAGAGTCTCCAGCACATAGTCCACATGCAGGTGGATGCGCCACCAAGGGTCCAAAGGTACAGGCCCTCAACAGCCCCAAACACATCTCAAGGGTTTGCCAACCAAGCAAATTCGAGGCTACACAAACTGTACCACCACACAGGTGTGCATCCCAAGACGCAGACATCATGTCTCAGCCAGTGGTTGCGCCAGCGGACCAAGCTGCCCAACCTGCAGTGAGAGTGGCCCCCACCAACCAAGTGTCCTTCCTACACCACCAGAACCCTTTGACCTTGATCTTCCTGAGGCTCTAAGGTGAAAGATGGCAGGAATGGATGCACGAATTTGAGGAATTTATGAGGGCGGTAGGAAACCAAGACGTGCCCAACAAACTGGACATATTCACCAACTTGGATGGGAAAGAAATGAAAAGTGTCATTAAAACCATTCCCCCCGCAAGAAAAGTTCACCTACCAACGGCTCATCACTGTGATAAATGTGCACCTGGTTGTCCTCCCCAATAGAGACTATGAACGCTACACCTTCAACCAGTGCACCCAGACCCCTCATGAAACAATCGGACAGTTCATATTACGCATCCAAAAAAAAATTACATATTGTAACTTTGCAAACTTCAGCGATGACAAGGCCATCCATTTGCGGGTGATAGAGGGGTGCATATCCTCACAATTTGGGAAACATCTGTTGAAGAAACCCCTCCCACTACAAGAGATTGCTGAAGTGGCGAGAGTCTACGAATGAGTAGACACACAAGCAGCCCAGCTATAGTACCCGAAGAAGACATATACCATTGCCGCCATAGGCATCAGCCCCCAAGGGCAAGCTCGCCAAACAGGAGCGCTATCCCGCCAAGACACATGGAGCGCCACCTGCCGGGCCCAACCTGAAAGACAATGCTACATATGCGGGTTTGAGTTCTCCCACAAAGGCCAATGCCCCGCCAATCGGCCAAAGGAGCCTAAGATGAAGCCAGGAGAACCACTTTCAAATAATGTGCCGCAAAAGGGTTCCCCTACTACCAGCCCACAGACTACCACCGCAACCAATCTCTCAAAGATACATCCCGACAAGAGTGTCCAACCTATGACCATACCCGGATAGAGATATTGCAAGAACCAGTTTCGTCAGAAGCGCCAAAGTGTACACAACGCACCCTGGATTCATACGGGCCGTCGAGAACCTACAGGTCGACATGCTTGAAAGAACACTTGACAACCAAGAACACTTGTATCATACACAATACCAAGGGGAGGACCAACAACGAGAACTCCACACCGAAGACCCATTTAAGAACCCTCCACTGGAAGAAAATACATCAGGCACATAACAGTACTAGGAGTATGCCCAATACAGTAGGGAATACATTCTGCTCATCTACGACACCTCTGACGATAGCACAGCCCCGAAAGTGACAGTACTCCAAGGAGGAAAAGACACGGCATTCCTCATCGACACAGGAGCCACCGTCAACGTGATGAACGAGAAGACTTATGAAACCATGGCTAGCACATACCCACTGCAACCGTCCCGAGTCCGCATTTTCCAGTGGGGTGCACCCTCACCACTGCAATCCAGAGGACAATTCCTATGCGACCTGGTACATAGAGTGTGGCGTATTCCCGTCGCAATTCACGTCATCAAGAGCCCAGTCACAGGAAGATGTCTCCTGAGCTACAAAACTGCCACCACGCTGCAACTGATTAACCTCCGATATGACCAGCCTGTGAAAATCCAGGGTCTCCCGCCACAGACCCAGACGATACGAATGCCAACTGGAAGGGAAATGGACCTGGATGAACTGCAGATGATGTTTCGCAAGCTATTTGAGGGTGTAGGCATGCTGAAAAGTACAGTCATGCACCTTCGTATCGATCCCACAGTACGACTCGTGCCACAACACCCCAGCCTGATAGGATTCCACCTCCAAGCAAAGGTGTCACACGAGCTGCAACTGCTACTACACAACGACATAATAGAAAGAGTGGAAAGCCTGACCCCATTGGTGTCCCCTTTGGTGGGAGTTCCCAAACCAGATGGGCGCCTACGCCTCTGCGTCGACATGAGAAACACAGCAATTCAAAGGGAGAGTCATCCGGGACCCAACATAGAGGACATGCTGGTGAGACTAAACCAGGCCACCCGGTTCTTGAAGCTGGACCTGAACCAAGGATACCACCAGCTAGTGATTGATCCTGCATCAAGGCCGATAACGACCATCACGACCCATGAAGCACTGTTCCGCTATAAGCAGCTCAATTTCGGCATATCCTCGGCCGCCGAGATATTACAGGAGACGGTACAGAGGTTGATAGCGCCAGTCACCAACGCCTTTAACTACAGTGACGACATCTTGGTGTTTGGGGTCACTCAAGAACATCATGACGAGGCACTGAGAAAAGTGTGCACCATCCTCCACGAGGCAGTCCTCACCCTCACCCTCACTGGGCCAAAGTGTACCATCAACAAGCACAGCCTATGCTTTTTTGGTCACATCTTCTCAGATCAAGGCGTCAGAGCAGATCTGGAAAAGATCAGCGCCATTGTCGACCTGGAGCCACATAAGGACGTATCTGAAATGCGCTCCTTTCTGGGGATGGCGGGCTACTGCGCCCGGTACCTCCCCCACTAAGCCACAATTACAAGCCCACTCAGACTGCGCCTCAAGAAAGATCTCCCCTTTACCTGGGACACACAATGCCAGGAAGCCTTTGCTGCGATCAAAGAAGAACTGGCCAACAACTGCCAACTGGCTTATTTCAACCCTTAGTGGGACACCAAAATCGCAGTCGACGCCGGCCCGGTTGGACTAGGCACCAACCTGCACCAGACGTCAGACTCCTAGTGGCATACGCAAGATGAGCGCTCACGTCAATCGAGCAGACTTACTCCCAAGCTGAACGAGAGAGCCTAGCACCAGTCTGGGTATGTGAGAAGTGTCACCACTTCATAATAGGGAGGACATTCGTCCTCATAATGGACCACCAAGCACTCTTGTCGCTCTTTGTGAATCCAAAAATAAAGATGCCCCTTCTCCCCCCCGGATCGAGAGGTGGGGCATTCGCCTCCAAGAATACGACTACACCATTGTCCACAAGCCTGGTGGCGAGGCCAACCCGGCAGACTACCTTTTGAGGCACCCTGGTAAGGCCCCAGACCCAGTCATGCAGCTTGAGGCGGAATCATACATTGCCTACCTGTCCCTGAATGCCCTGCCTCCCGCCATCCCCAAAGAACAATTTGCAGAGAAATGCAAAGCCAACCCTACCATCCAGACTGCCATCCAACTCACGAATGCCAACTGATGGCGCCATGTGGCCACGGAACAGTTTGAATCGGGGGAGGTGGACAGGAGAGACCTGCAGAGGATGGCACGAATACACCAGGAGCTGGCCACAACAGAACAAGGAACACTCCTGAGAGGAAACGGACTAGTTGCCCACAAGAGCCTCAGGAAACCCCTCATCGTCATTGCGCACGAAGGGCACAGGGGCATAGCCAACACCAAGAAGATTTTAAGGAACAAGGTGTGGTTCCCTTACATGGACACCATAGTGGAGGACACGCTGAGACACTGCATACCATGTCAGGTGACAGCAGCACCTGCACCACCATGCCCACTCCAAATAGTCCCGCTACCCAAAGGCCACTGGCAAAGGGTGGTCATGGATTTCTACAAAACACTGGAGGAAGGGTGTCATCTCTTGGTGGCTATAGACGAATACTCCCGATTCCCCTTAGTGAAACACATTACATCTACGGCATTCCATCCATTAGTGACAGCAGTGGATTAACTGTTTAGCCAGTGGAGTGTCCCCAACATCGTCAAGACGGACAATTGTCCACTGTTTCAATGGCAAGAATTTAAGACGTTTGCTACACACTTGGGGTTTGAACATCAAAGAATCACATCACTGTGGCCACAGGCCAACGGCATGGTGGAGCGGTTCATGGCAACCATAAAGAGAGTGCGCCAGAAAGCGGCTGCAGACCTGGCATCCATGCTGCAAGCAATCTCTCAAATGTTGAGGAGCTACAGGAATACCCCTAGCGAAGCAACCGGCAAAACACAGGCCGGACTCATGATCAAATACAAACCATTACACCCAGCCGAAGAGGCAGAAATCAGAGAAAGAGAGGCCGAGAGGAGGAGAAAGACCAAAGAATGGACAGATCAAAAGCGGAGAGCCCAAGAACACCACATTCCAGTAGGAGAGGTCATACTGGTCCGGCAGACGCAGCAGAGGAAAACGGACTCCAGATATATTTCAAGACGACCAAGAGGAGGAGACACATATGATGGAAAGTGATAGGGAGGACAGCGAGCCCCAGCCGGAACCCCCTCCTCCCCCCCGGAGGATCCTCTGCCCGAGGCGCCAGATGAAGAAGCCCAGGACCCCCCCGGCAGGCCACAGCGAAGTATACGCAGATCGCCCGCCTCATCGAACAGATGCAGGACACAAACCTTTGTGATAAGTAAGGGGGGATGTTGGGGGCTAAAGAGACACAGGCTCTTTCAGAAAAGGGAACAGGGAACTGGGGGGGACGACGAAAAGGGGAGAAGGGAGAGGGGAGGGGAAGGCACGGGAAGAAGTTAGTTGTAACAAGGAGATTAAACAAGTCAGACGCACAACATCGTCTCTCTCTTTATTTAAGGTTAGGCCTCGTGGAAGACACAACACTATCAAATGTTATTCTAATTTAGTATGTTGCAGGTGGACAGTAAATTCTGTTTAGCTATTTTTGCAATCAGGCGTGTACCCTTGGACTTTCTTCAGTTCCATAGAGGTTATAAAAATAGACGGCATCCTTATTTGTAAACAAATTATATATATATATTTTTTATAGTACCAACCAGATTAATGGAGGTAACAGAGTGCAGTGCTGTACAGCAGTGAGCGGTTGCAGTCATGCATTAGATGGGAACAGTCCTTACCATGTAGCATGTATTACTGGCATACAAGTAGCAGGGAATAGTTAACATTTGCACTCAGGGAAGGGCACTCAGCCAATTAGTTTTCTGAAAACGCAGAAGAGAACTGCCAGTTTCCTGCCCACAATCCCAAGCCACGCAAGCCCCTTTGAATGGTGCCGCCATCTTGTTTTGACTATGGCTCCACAACCTATACATCAGCCCTCCCCACTACCCTCGTCGCCCCCGCCCCCAAGGTATCTCCAACCCTAACTTTCCCTTGCACTTACCTGCTCAGTTGGCACTTTCTGCTCCGGTTGCTGCTCTGCTCATCCTGTCCTCTGTCCCTTTTCTATTTTCCGCTGGCAGCTTTTGTTTTTGCGGGAGAATGGGCTTGGACAATACATAAAGTCCATCTCCTAGGAGATGGCCGGTGGGGGGGGGGGGGGGCATTCAAACTATTTGCACCCTGAACGGATCCTTGATAGCTGGATTAGTTAGTGGGGAAAAGTGACGGTGCTGAAAGTGGGCATGTGTTACAATGGAGGATGGGCTGAAAAGTGTGGTCTTTAGGATAGAGAGTCTGCTGGTTGGGTTTGGTGTAACCTATGGGGTATGAAGAAGGGGAGGGTCTAGATATCCTCTCTAAATTGCATGAGGGTGGGATTGAGTCCATTATGTTTGGTTATGAGGTTACGCCGTCTAGGCTGTAGACCGAGGCTGCTTGTTTCATCGTTCTGTTTATTTTGTTGGTGTACATTTCTGCTGCACTAATGCACTGACTTCTGGTGATTAACTGAAACCATAAATTGTGACTTTTGTCTGCTAGGTGGGTCGGGTCATCATTGGGATTGGTTTGTATACGATACAGCTGGCTTTGAAAGTGAAGTGATGTGTGTTTGTAGGTGGTGCAATTGAAATTTGATGTGTGTGTGTGTGCGTGGTATGTTTGTATTTGTAGAGAACTTCAAGGAGAGCCGCGACATGCAGGAGACTTCTATCACACTTGTTGAAGCATAAGAAAGCAAAGAAGTGGCAACCATGCGAGTCAGGGTATTTAAAAAAGATTAAACGAACACAAATGAATCTGCCTCTTAACCTCAAAAGAGGTTTCTCTGGGACGAATCCTAGATATAGCCTATCATGATTCTAAAGTTGGGGGACTGTTCATCCTTCTGACTTGCTTATAGCAGTTTTTACTTCAATACGAATTCCAGAGATTGCAGCTGGAATAACCAGTAGCGAAGCACTGGGGCTAGGTTTACACTTCCCTATGGGGGTAGAGAAGAAGCTTCCGTGTAGTAGCATTGTGCTTGTAGGTCAGCATAATGAGTACTGTGCGTGCAGCCAAGTATTCTGGACAGGCGTGGCAGCGCAGCAGCAGTCTTGTTCCACAGGTTGAGTTGTGTGGCCACTGTTCCACCGAAGTATATGTTTACCCCTTAGTTGAAGTGAAGAATGTTGAAACCATTTTACTGGTCCAATAGTAATATTCTTTTTCTTTGCGCAAATGTGTGAAAAGGCAGTCCACTCCGACCATATCTTTGAGCTACTCATACAGGAATCTTTCGGTTGTAAACCCCTGCCATCATCCGGTAGTCCAACAAATCTTAGGCTACTGCTGCAACCATGTGAATATTGCTCATTCATTTGAAGTTGACCAATTGCAACAGAGTCTTCTAGCGCTGGCCTTTCTACCCCCGTCTTTGTTCCCTAATAATAATAATAGCTATTATTGTATGTAGTAATGACATTGAATTCCGCGGTTCCATCTATGCTTCCCACAATTCCCAGTGGATCATTGTTTGCTTTCAGGATGTATGCAGTTAATAGTTTGTCACCTTTCTGTACTGTTTCCCTTGCTTAGTCCGTCTTGCCTTGCACCCTCTCTGTTGCCTTGAATACTTCCTAATCTTGGCACGTTGCATCTTTAATATCCATTTTTCCTTCGTCGTGGTGATAACAGTTGCACTGTGAGCCTCCCTTATGTACTATCCTGATGCAAGTATTCTGCTTGGGGGCCAGTGGGCTCATCTTTCTTAAAGTAACATTCTGAAGTTTTGCACTCTTGCCACCTTTTTAACTTTATAAATTCAACTACACAGTTCCATTTCTAAGCCTAGATCCTCCTCCTATTGCTATAATGAAGTGTTTTTAGTGTTTTATTGTATCATCTCTCTAAGTACCAACTTTGCTTGGAGGTATGCTGAAGTTTGCCAGCTGCTTTTGATCTATGTACCTTTTCAATTAACATTTCAAATGTCAATCCTTGCTGCTGTCAGTCTAGCGATTCCTTCCCCCTGTAGGTTTGTTCCTTCTCTCTCTTCGTGGCAGCCCCCAGATTAAGGCATCAAAGGACTGGGTCCACTTACTATGCTGCGTGTCTCTCACTGAATTCTCTTGTATTGTGGATTTGTCTAATGGGACAGTGGGCCCTGTGTTAGTCACCTTTCTCCTCTGCATTGTGGCTTGGGTGTCACCACCAACCTGGAGTCTGCATCACTGTATCACCTATACAACACTTTTAAGCAGTCCAGACCACTCTGCTCACTTGTAAGAGTTTATAAGAGCCAGGTCGAAGTTGAGCCTGTCCTTCTCAAGCCGGCCAAGCATTCTTCAGTATCTGCATCCAGGCTGGAGCAGGAACCTTTATAAAGGTGAACCCAACCCATGCACCAAATTCTGCATCTGGCTGTGTCGTCCTCAGCAAGCCTACATTCATTTAGCCATGGTCTTTACCCTAGCAGGCATTTCTGAATTGGAGCCAATTCTACTTTCAGAACTTTTCTGTATGATTACCAGTATTACATTTTCAGGATCAATTCAGGGTGTTTGAGAGGGTATATGGTGCTTCGGAAACTCTCAGCTACCTACTGCAGTGTCAGTGTCGGGTTATGACCCTGCCCCAGTGAAAGTCTTCACTTATTCATACTATCAGTCTCCTGACCGGGATACTTTGTCAAACGTAAGTTGTCACTGAGTGGACAGGTAAGCGCTGTGAGTGGATCTATGATAAAACTTGATGAAACATGTATATTCTGTAGGCTTTACATTGCTGCGTTAGATAATAGACTTCAGAAATGAAGCGCACGGCTAACTCTATCTAAGTAGTGTATACAACGACTACAAATCTGTTTAGCTGCTTTGTGTTTACATTCCACTGAGTAGAGTTTCAGGGCTCCATGTTGCTGAGGAATACTTGTCCAAATGTCAGCTTTCCGGGACCTACGCAGTAGAATAATGTGCTTTTAACTCATGTTAGAAATTATTCTCCATTTTAGAACAAGCTGTTTTTTTTCTGATGCAGAAGGCAAAATCCCTACTTGCAACGCATTCTGTGCATTTGGGTTTCTCCATTGAACCTTATGACATGCGCAAGGCCAGCCCTTCATATCACAATCAGCAATACACTGCACTTAAAACGTGGGCCGCACCAGTCCCAAGGATAGCTTTCTATGTATGCTGCTACAGTTCTAGGACATTGTGCAGCACTCACCTTTGTTGTTTGTATACCGGTGAGCATCAGAACTACTTCCTTAATAGTTTCTGCTTGATTTCCAGGCCACGTTTCATCAAAATCGTCTGTACGGATGTACATGAATGCACTACAGACATCTCTTCCAAACCTCAGCATTACAGACCCTTCACACAATCCCGAGGTAGGTTTTAAGTAATGAATGTATGAGGAACATGTTTTGCACAGACAAAAACCTCAGGTGTGTCTAAAATGTCATATATAGAATAATAAAAATGGGTAGGTTTCGAGGGACATGAGTAATGTTCTAAATAGTGAGAGAAAAGCTGAAGTTGTCCAGGATTTCCCTACATACTTGGTGCTAATATACGTGTCAAGTGACATATTTATTATCTTTCCCTCCCTAACCCCTGTGAGAAATCTGAGGGTATTCTTAGGAGTAGACCTCGAGAATCCCTTATTCAGTTGGCCAAGGAAGGGCTGGCACTCTAAGATCCCAACCCGGGGGTGGATGGGTGAGGGATGATCACCTAGGTTGGGGAACCCAGGGTTATGCTTGGGGAAATGCCCCAGGTGAGACGCAGTACTATACCAGAGAAAGCGACAAGAAAGATGAGGCTTTTATATACTTCACGTCCCTCTAATAATTCATTCCAAAACACCCAATCTGCCTTGACTAAACATTACTGTTCTCACAATCCCCTCTGTTCAGTTCACGATCCTAGCTATCCCCGTTTGATTCATAATCCCTACCAATCCCGTCCCTCTGATTATCACTTTCCAAACTTCCAGTCGAATGTGACTAACAACTACAGTTCCCACATACCCTCTTACTCATTTCACAGATCTTACAAAAGCCACACCTCCGAGATCACCACAAATCCCTCTAGTACGAGTGTTATAATCCCATGCAACACCTCTTCCCCTCTATATCCCATAGGATACTCTTTTCCGACACAAACACTTTCCTGCACCACGGAAAACAATGGACTAACACCCGACCTGTTCAGCTGACATGTCCCAATACAAGGGTCAGGCAAAGTCAGGCAATTGACCAGAACCACACACACACACACACACCAGACGGCCCTTTTCTTTCCCCACAGGGATAAAAGGTGGAGCACAAGCACACAGAACGAGCAAGGCAGACAGCACAACGTGAGGTCTAACTCAGCACGGCAGTTCAAGAGGAGGAGAAAGACGGCGCATACAAGGATGGTAACGAGGAGAGAAGCGACCTTGCCCTTTCTGACCAAGGCCTGTGAAACTGCTGCAGAAGGAATCGTAAGACTGAAAACAATAGCTAGCGTATGTTGCAGCATATGTCGGTGGTACACAAGGCCCTCCTCCACTGATTACCAAGCTGGGGAGAGACGGTTGTCTCTGTGATACCAACCTTGACTCGAAAGAGAAAGAAAGCCAAGCAAGAGTGAACCCGGCAGAGGGATGCTAACAAAAGGGTCAATGCCTGAAGTTGCACACAGTTCCTGAACAGTGTGTTGACAGGAGTGAACTCGACTGAGGGATGGCCACAGTGAATTGTTTTGCAAAAGTTGGCAAGAGTGAACCCGGCAGAGGGAGGCCGACAAAAAGCGGCGAAGCCTGAGGAGCTGTTTAAAAAGACATTAAGAGTCGTGAGTTCAAGAAGTATTGTAAGACCAGGGGCATTTGGATCCGAGTCCGACCGAGGGGTAGTCCGAGGTGAAACGTTATCACCCAAAGTCTGTTTGGAAAGGAACTTTTTGTTTGTCTGTTTTGCTGAATACATCAGGCCCTCGAAAGCAAGTGATCTTTATTGAAAAGAGACTTAACCATCAAAGAACCTGATCGCTGGAACGGAACTGACGGCTCGTGCCGGGAAAAGCTCGAGTGTGTGCTGTGCTCAGGAGATCCACTTTGTGGGGAAGGGAGCACCCTTGCAATCACATCCTGACTTATTATTTGTGAACACTTCTTTCTTGATTGAAAACCCTATCCTACATGCTTTCTGTAATTAGTTGTAAGGATTTGGCAATAGGTGTTTTTAGTATAGGCTTTTTACTTTGACAAGTCGCCACAAGGACTGCCTTATTTTTCATTTGATGGTCGAAGCTTGATCCCATCTCAGATTTAGGTTAGGCGTTTTTTCACCCTGCATTTAGAGTTTATTAAACACCCTTGAACTGTGATCACTTGTCTGTGTTTGCTGTTGCCACCATGAGTTCCTTACACCCCCTTCTGCCAATACATCCTTTCTAGTTTCAGCGCAGTGCAAAGGTTGAAGAAAAGCCCGAAGGGCGGTTTTGCCACATGTGGAAAAATACATGGCCAATGCCGTCATTGCCTTTTTCCTTCTCTCTCCCCCTCCAACTCCTTACCATGAACACAGGGAAATTCAAGTTCTCCTGCCATCCTGCCTCACTTAATCTGTCCCCTCGACAGCCCCACCATGGAAACATGTTTGCCTGCTGCCCTCCCTACCTCCATCAGCTCTCCATCTCTCTGACAATGACCGACCTGGCGCTAAGGGTAGCTTTGCTTCCACTCTGCAATGGAGATCTGCTCAGCAGCAGGCATCCTGCTGAACGTGGCAATGTTCCAAAAGCGAGCAGAAGCAGTGCTCCATCCATCCTCCGCTTCACTCTGGTCTGTAAAGACTAGACCGAGGCAGGGATGTGTATTCCTTGCCTGTATTCCTTGTACCAGTAAAATGCAATGTTTATTTTCTGCTGTAAATTCACAGCACTGGAATAGTGTTTTTGTTGTTTAATTGCTTCCAAAGGAAGTATTTAACAACCAGTGTCTTACAGAGGGCATTTTAGAGTGAATTAACTCGAGGGATCTGCTATGATCTGTCCATCTGGTTGGGAATTGTCTGTGGTACAGCGAACAAGACCAGAAAAGCATCTTCTAAAAAAATGTGTAATGTACCTTTAAGTGCTTTCAATGTGGCACAGCATTCCACACCTCTTTGTGCACTGGCCATGCCCTTGTAAGTAGGATGACATTAACCATCACTCCTTGTTACTTTTTTCCACCAGCTAGTGGGTTTGGGCATGTATCTATTTTTCTCTGTTTCAATATTGTTAGTCACTCTCTTGGGAGTGTTTTCAAGTTTCCTCCAACATAAATTGATCTAGACCTCTGAAGCCTCCTCCCATTGCACATACCATTTACAACCAGGTTAAAGAAATATATTTGTTGCAGCAGTCCCTTCTCTGCAGCTGACCGGGACTATGCTTGTGTGACATACCATAGAAACCTATATTCTGTGAATACCTGTGTGGTTTGTGGGCTTGGCACCAAGGTCCCTGCGGTTTTGAATACAGGGCAGTTGCAGCAAAGGTCCCGATCCAAAGGCTCTCCTCCGTTTGGTCAAGGGTAGCGATCTGTTGAATATTGATACATTGAGTTTGGTGCTCGTGTGGTATTGGATTATATGTTCCAGTCCCAGTGCGAAGGTTACCTCTTTCATTCTGGAGCTTAATATTGCCCTCTTGATGGATAATCATTCTGGACACTCACTTTAGTGAGAAAAGCCCTGGTCATAAAACTTCTGGGCTACCAAGAGGAGGTTCTGCAGTACTGGATGATCTGTTCACTTCTGGAAAGGTCACAAAGATACAACAGAGTGGCCTTTATTCGGTTTTATGTCACATTTCCGCATTTTAAAGCCTGAACATATAGACTGATCCTTTTTGGCTGTTTTTGTGCTGGCTTAAAAATGCAGAAATAATCCATACTGCTGCCCCTTCTACACCCCCACCATTTCCCGCAGTTTCTCTCCTTAATCGGGTGATTTTAACCCCCCGTACCACCCATTTCACCACCCACCAGCCCCTTCCCGGCACAACACACGCTTACTTCCCCCATACATACACGCACACACACATACAGCCAAACACTAACCAGTTGCTCCCTCGACAACTTCTCTGGGGGTCATGGTGCCTGTCAGCCCTGCGTGCACTTGTGTGTGGCAGGGGCGTGGCAGTTCGATTTAGAAACCTTCACATCTCCCTTTTCAAGGAGAAAGCATTTCACAAGTGGTGTGCATCTCTCCCAGTGTCCTGCCACCAAACAACCAGTGATGTTGTTCTTAAGACCCCATCCACAGATTTAAAATATAGCAAACCATCTGAGTTAGTTGATGCAAGCTAATAAAATGCAAAGGACGCTGCTATCTTTGGTATTGTGCTTGGTAACTGTCATCCTGGGCTCCGGTTTCTTGGGCTCATGACAAAAAGCATAAGAGGCGTCATAGGAGGAGAGCAACTCGAAGGATGCAAGAACCCAGCATCAGAGGAAGCAAAAATGACTGACTCAGTGCTCCTCCACAGAACAGCCTACCCCAGCACAGAAAGTTGATACTATCGTCTTACTGGACTCTGGGGACTTTAATCTGGGTCTGGGTCTTTTGTTGAGTACTCCAGTACATAATTCTGCTTCAACCTGGTTTTCACTGTTCATACTCCAGATTTCAATGGATGCTACTTGTTGGCTCTTCCGTCTCCTAAATCCGCTCCTGACATAGAACATCATCCTACCATTTAATACACCAATGTAAAGATTCCGAGGCCAGTGGTCTTTGTTTTCCAGCAACCCCTACTGTCAGTTTTCCAATCGAAGTGGTAGACTGTTACATCTCAGATGGGGCCTTCTACCATTGCATTTGACATGGAAATGTGTCGAAAGAGTTGCTATGAAGACCCTTGACACGTTTTCTGGGGTCTGCAACCTGCAGCTCTCCATATGTTATCGACTACAACTCCCATGATCCCCGGCCATTGACTATCCTGGTCAGGGCTAATGGGAGTTGCAGTTCAACACATCTGGAGAGCCGAAGGTCACAGACCCTGCACTATGTGATCTGGGTAAATCTTAGACACTGTTGTTTTCCAAGTTTAATACTGCATTGACCTTCTTCCAGTTTCTGAACCCACACCTTCTTGTGCCAAGCCAAAATTAACCTATACCAGCTAAAGTACATGTGGTAGGCAAAGACTTTGGATACAACAAGTGCATGCTCGAATCTGGCTCCAGTCAATGTAAAGTCCCATAACATAAAAACAAATATTTGGCATTTATTGGTAAATATTACGGTCTGTATTGCTGACATTGGGTGGGAGATGAGCGGGTGGGGATGAGCACACACTTGTGAGACACTTGAAGGTACTCTCACAACTACTCCGCAGGGATCTTCTGCTCAGGTAGCCAGGGAAGGGCCATCAGTTTTGGATCCCAACCCTGGGGGTGGACAAGCGAGGGAGGATCACCTGGGTGGATGGTCCTTGGGGATTGGGGAGAGGGTGCCTGAAGGCGAGACATGGTTTACCCCCTTTCCTAACACTGTCCTACACTAACCTCCCTCAGTCTTCATGGGATATAGTCAATATTATCCAGTTTTTCCCTGTAGTTTCCCACCAAATACTGAGAAGAGGTAGAGGCAGCTAAGAGTAGTGCACACTTCGGATTTGGGTTGTTTTACTGACGTTGAATGGTTTGTGGCAGAATTGACTGTAGGCAATTTCGCTGCATTTTGAATTCAGTGAAACAACCCAAAATCCCCTTTCCACCCTCTCCCACCCCCCCCCCCCTTATTTACCTTTTTCCTGGCCACCGCCACCTCCTGTACCCCTGCGCTATCAGTTCCATCCCTCTAAAGCAGCTCGGATCTGATGCCTCAGGGCCTCATTTTCTTTTTTTTCTTTTTATTTGGGCCCCCCGCTTCCAATGTTGAAGAAGCAGAGGGACACCCCTGCAACCCCTGAATCCGAAGATACCGAACATGTGGAGCAGAGGACACCCCCACAGTTTTTTCGGATTTGTACGAATGGTACAGGCCTTTTTCGGTCTTTTGTACCATTCATACAAATGGAGGCGGTCTTTGGGGGTATTTCCCACACTTCTTATTGCAAACATCACTCTAGTACTGGGACAAATAAGAGGGGCCTGGAGGAATCCAGTACAGAAGATCAGGCATGTCACACTAACAGGCATACGCATGGTCAGGCAATTGAGTCGAACCCCCTTCACCTGCAGCCTGTTAATAATGGTAAGAGTATGAAAGGTGGAGCCAAAAACCATACATGGAGAGAATACTCTGTGTTGGAACAAGACCAGGAAGTCGAGATGCCGGTAACGATCCCGGGAGACCTGCAAGAGGGACTTTTCAGGGCCGGTAGCCTTCATATTTGAAGGTGGGCAGCAAGCGCTGCCGTACAGCAGAGCAATGAGAAAAGCCATCCGCTCCCCAGCCCTGCTGCAGCTGGAGCTGTGGAAGCAGCCGGGACCAGAGAGGACGTAGACCACGCGTGGAGCAGAGCAGAGAAGCCGGTGTGTGGGTGTGGAGACATAACTGGCAAACCGGCGGTCTGTTTCCGTTCGAGGAGAAGACATGCAGGAGCAGTGGAAGCCCCCGCGAGGAGCTGCAAAGAATCAGTAAGTGTCAAAAAACACTGGGGAGACCGGAGCTCTCCAAAGGTACCGCAGATAAGTAATGGTCCACGAGACTGAGCAAATGCTACATCTATTGAATACCGAACTGAAAGAAAGCTGCTATTTGAGTGAGCACAAGTAAATGCTACACATATTGAATACCAAGCTGAAAGAAAGCTGATATGAGTAAAATATGATGTGCTGAATGGTGAATGAACACTCCAAGTCAAATAGAGATATCAAACGGCACATTGCCATTTGATAGGTTGACTGTGCAGTCTGACAACTGTGTCTAGACCAGAAAGTCTTCTACTGTGAAACTGACAAACCTCAAGAATCAAGCAAAGGAAAAGTATAAGGTCACTGATTGCGTGACCTGTGATGGGTGGACCGTTCGGTCTGAAAACTGCGCCTAGACCAGGAAACCCTGAATGGTGAACAAGCTGTAATGAACTGTGAAATTGGTGAAGGTGGGTCAAAAAGACCCAGTGTTTTCTATTGAACTTTGAGCAGATGAAACCAATGTAAGTGCTATGTTAAGGTCTTGTAGCAGGAAATCCTAAGAGTCAACAACCGGAGGACGCCGTCTTGGCGGAGGGAGTCCCAGGACCTACGTTTGGTGTGAACTGTGCTACATTTGAACTTGGTGAAGGGACTCCCAAGACCTTCTCTTTGTGTGAATTTTGGTACATTCTAACTTGGAGAAGGTAATGTTGGAACTTGATAAAACACTATTGAAGTGAACCTGTATTGGAACTGTATTGAACTTGGGATAGGGAATCCAAGAAGAACTCACGCTGAAAGTAGCTTAGCCTTTACTTTTGAAATTATATTGTTGCTGAGAAGATTCCCCAAATATGTTTAGTTATAGTTGTGAGAGCAAACATTGGTTTTGACACAGACAGACTTTTATTTTGAAATTGCAGACCCAGACTTTCCTTAGTTTCTTTACGTATGGAAAATCTCACTATAGTATAGGGTAAGTTTGACATTACACCATCCAAATCATTAATAAAATGTTGTTTAGAACCTCACATCGGTTGTCTGTGTTATCTGTATTTCATTCTAAAAGGTTTTTATTGGCATTTTTAAGAGCATATTCAATACAGTTATCGACAGCTGTCTGTATGTACCAATGATAACATATAACTAATACATTAACTTCTAAACAAACAACAAGAAGTCTACTTCATCTTATGCCATCTTCTGAGGTATTGGTTTCGTCTCGGGGCAAGGTGGGAGTAGCAGCGTTGTCGAAAGGGTGTTTGGGTTAATAGTTGGGGGCAGTTGCCCAATCGTTGGAATGGTTCCAATTGTCTGTCATAACAGTGCCAATAAGTTCCTTTTTTCTCACGGGGGTTTATCGTCGGATGGATGGAACATATCCCAAATCAGGGCTTTCCAGGCTTCATAAGTTATGCTTGGGTCATCCCCAGTCTTGGTCACTCCCTCTCCCCAGATCCTGGTTTCCGCCTCCGACCAATGTTCCAGTTCTTTGTGCCATTTGTTTTATTGGGGGCCCCTCAGTGTTTTCCAGGCCATTGCGCAGACCATGTCCATGAATTTCACAATGTGTCTGATTTTACCTATCCGTGGGTAGGCCCCCAACAAACATTCGCTTGGTGACCATACATAACTGGTCAATCCCGCCCTTTTGCAAGCTTGTTCAATTTTGGTGCAGAAATGCTGTATCTTGGGGCAACCCCAGAACATGTGTGCCATTCCCGCCTCGTCCGAGCCGCACCAGGGGCATAGTGGGGTCATGGTCCTGTTGAATTTGGCTATTCTGCTTGGGGTCATGTATGCTCTGTGTAGGATGTTTGATTGGATTAGTCTGAATCTTGCATTTCGTGATACTTCTCTGGGATACTGTAGGATTCTTTCCCATTCTTTTTCGGTTATGCTTATTCCCAGGTCCATCTCTCATGAGTTCTTTAGAGTGTCACTCCTGGGGTTGGGCCTGTCTGTGAGTTGGGCGTATAACCTGGAGGTGGTTTCCAGCCGTCTCCCAGGTTGTGCATTAGGGTTAGTCAGGTTTGCTTCCGGTTCCTCTGGCCACTCGGTCCATTTCAATTTTGCTACTTCTCTGACTTTTCGGTACCGCAGATATTGGCCTTTGGGTAGTCCTTCTTTCGTCTCCATGGAATCAAACTCTCTAAAGGTGTTTTCCTCAAATACGCCCCCCCCCCAGGTGTAGATGCTGAATCCCTCCCATAGCCTTATTAGCGCCAATTCCGCTTTGTTGGAGCAAACATCGGCGGTCATTGGCGTTTCTGGGGAATACGGGTTCACAATTTTCTGCAATTTCAGCGTTCTGTCCCACACTCTACGGCCCAGTTGTATGACCAGGGGTATCCCCCATGAGCGTTCCCATCGGGCCCAGAGGATTTCCTTTAGGCGCACCGGAGCAATTATCTGACCCAGGAGGTCTGTTTCTGAGGTAGACTCGTCTGCGAGCCATTTAGCTACAAAATTAAGCTGCGCTGCCAGATAGTACCTCTCTAGATCCGGTAGCTGGACTCCGCCTGCTCTGTATGGAAGCGTCAGAGTGTCCATGGAAAGCCTGTGTCTAGCGTTACCACACACTAGCGCCTTCAATAGTGTCCCCAGTAGCCGGAAGAAGGAGGCCAGTATGTAATGGTGGATATTTTTAAGGAAGTACAGAAAGCGCGGTAGCACTTTTATTTTGGTGATGGCCACCCAGCCCATCATTGACAGCGTTAATTTGAACCAGAACTTCGTGGACTTCTTAAGCCCCTGTACTGCCATTAAGGTGTTACCCCCATGAGTCTGTTCAGGTGTGTGCCAGATCTTAATGCCCAGGTATCTATAAGTATGTGGCTCCCACCGGGGGTGTGGCTAACTTGCCATGGATTAGGACGTGCCTACGAGAGCTGCTCCAGTGATCCGTCTTTGATCCGAACGAACATGCATCAAAAAGTGACTGATCCGCTTTAAGAATGGATGCACGAGCATGGGAACAGAAGCCCTGTCATGTCTGCAGAAACTAAGTAATTTGCATGAATAGCTGAAGTGAAACTGACTTCGGAACATTTGGCTGCGTTGATACAAAGTATCCAAGATGGCGGCTAACAAAGGAAGGAAGGCCGTGGCACTGAGAGCAGCTGTATGGACTTGAACGCACAGTGCATGAAACTGACATTGCCTCTCGGAGATCGCGCTGATCCTTGCATTTGTAGAGGTGAGCAGAGACCGTGGGAGAGGCCGTATGTGTATGCAGAGCTTGTGAGGAGGAAAAACCCAGGCTGCGAGCACAGCAACTGTTCGCGAGGTCCAGGGGGAAGCGGAGCTTGGGGACCGGGTCAGCCCCCCCAGCCGCACGAGAAGATAAGACTCCCAGCCACCTCCGTGAGATAATACGTTGGCAGCTACATGAGCTGCATACTGGAAGCGGAGGTGTGGCATGGACCCGTGCGAGGAACAGCCGCCGGGTACAGAATTAACACGCAGCAGTGATCTCAAGTGTGCGCGGCGGGCACCCTGTGAAGACCTGAGGGCGCTGCGCGATGAAACTACTGCTTTAGGGCTTGTAGATCCATGCGAAGCATCGGGAGCCCGACCACAACACACAGTGGATCGGAGCGGTCAGCTGGGCATTTTCCTGCATAGTGGGCGGCTAACAGGAAATTAATTCTCATATGGACATCGAGAGACCACCGAGCCTGTGACCGCAACTGCTCGTGGAGCATTGCTAAGCAGTTCATTGCCCTTGGGAACAAGTACCGCATGACAAGCGGTGGTGTGAGAAGGATGAAAGGGGCTGGCACGGTGCCACTTCAGAATAAGCAGCAAGCTAACTTAAAACGCGGCAGGACATAACCCGCCTGTGGACTAAGCTCAGAGTACAGGAACCCATGCAGGCATAACAAGGGTATTAGCCAGGGCTTGGAGTGACTCACTGGTGACAAGCAGTGATATAGAGCCAGAGCTGCTACGCCATACACCTAGAAATAAGGTAACTAGAAACGCGGGAGGAAACAGCCCGCCCGAAGACACAGCTTTACAAATAAGAACAAATACAAGGGCTCCCCTGAGACAACTGCCCTGGCCCTGAAGCGACATACTGGTGTCACATTACGACATAGAAGCAGGCTTGACACGCCACAGACCGAGTAACCCCAGACACATCACAGAGATTGCAAAATGACGGGGCGGGGAACTGTTAGTAAGAGTAAAAACAAACAATCCACGATGGAAGCAATTGCTAAACGCAGCAGTCTCCTGTGATGACAACGCACATCGGTGTGACGGCATCGGAGGGGAGCACCACAGTGACCGAAAACCACCAGATACTAACGGCTATAACGGAGCTGAGAGACTCGTGGGGGATAGCGATGGTGGACCTGCAAACTTCTTTGGAGGCTAAAATAGACGCAGTAGGCATAGAAGTCACCCTACTGCGACAGGATGTCAGAACATTGGCAGAGAGAACAAGCAGCCTGGAAAGTGCAGTGAAAACCAACACGGACACCGGCACTAGCAACACAAAAGAGGTGCACATACTGAAGCAACAGGTGACCAATTTGGAGAACCGTGCTGAGGAAGCAGAAGGAAGGGCACGAAGAAACAATATCCGTGTGGTTGGTCTGCCGGAGGGGGAGGAGGGCGAAGACCCTACAGACTATGTGGAGAACTTGATCTTGCAAGAAGTTGGAGCTGACAAACTCTTGCAGGGATTCACAGTGGAACGTGCACATAGAGCCCTCATGAGGAAACCGAAGCCTGGGGCTCCATCTCATGCGATAATTGCCAAGATACTGAATTATAAAGATCGTGAGAAGATTTTGGAGTACTTTCGCAAAGGGGGAACGATCGAAAGGGCCTAGAGTACCATCACGGCGTATCCGGACTACACTCTGTTGGTCCAGAGGCAACAGTACAGCTATGTGGCAATCAAGAGAAGGTTACGCATGGCGGGAATCAAATACATGCTCCTGTACCCTGCGAAGCTGAAAGTGTTGTACAAAAGTAGGATGTTTTTTTTTCGACACCCCGGAGGAAGCAGCGGCATGGCTGGATTTACAGGGTTGCCCGGAACGAGATGCAGAGAAGACACACAAGGAGCACGATAAGTGATTGGGATATTGTATGCACATTGAGAGGATGCAGAGTAGGTACCCGAATAGAGACTACGATAGTGATAAGATAAAGGGGGGCGATCAAGTAATGCTGACATTTGGCAGGATATCTGCGACTTTGTTGGACTTAAAGGACTGGAATATAGCAGATTGAATATATAAGTAAATAAAGTAGCAATGTGTGGTTGAATTTAAGTGAACAGGAGCGGCAGGACAAAGGCACCCCACCCCCTGCGTAGTAGTAGTAGTAGTTGCAGGATAGTCATTAGGGCGACCTCACCCTGCAGAGCTTCGAGTAAAGGCTATTGCCAGAAAGAGCTAGATGCGGGTGCAGGCGTGCCTGAGATCCAGGGATGGAGCTGGGCAACAGTTGGGGGGTGGGGGGTTGATGTTGGGGAGGGAGGTGGGAGGGGGGAGATTGGGGGGTTGGGTGTGTTTTTTGTTAAGGGGAATACGAGTTTATATGGACTGAGATGGAAGTGGGATCTGGACTGCACCGAGGGGAGGGGAAGGGGGAGTCTAAGGGGCCATGGGGGACCTTAAAATAATTACGTGGAATGTCAGGGGGCTCAATAGTTATCTTAAGAGGAACAAGGTTATGTTGTATCTGCGCAGCCAGAAGATAGATATTGCACTGTTGCAGGAGACTCACCTGACACGGGAAAAGATGGAAATGGTAGTGAAGAAATGGAAAGGGGTTGTGGTGGGCTCGACATATTCTGCTTATGCTAGAGGAGTGCTCACCTGGGTGGCGCTGCATGTCCCGTTTCAACTGTTGCAGGAAAAGGCAGAAACGGATGGGAGGATGGTCATATTGAGGGGATTGGTGGAGAATAGGGAGATAAGTATTGTAAACACATACGCCCCCCAATCAAAATACTGCAGCATATTTCAGGACTGTGTACTAACCTTAGTATGTGTATGGGGAGTGCAGTGATCTGGGGGGGGGACTTCAACTGTGTATTAAACCCCAGAATGGATAGGTCAGACGGGAAGATTGACAGACCCACCCCAGCGGCTAAAGCATTGCAGACACTACTAGATGACTTTGTTCTGGCAGATGTGTGGAGAACAAGACATCCCCAAGATAGGCAGTATTCGCACTATTCCGCCCCACAGCAGTTGCATACGAGGCTTGACTATGTCTTTGCTGCGTCGGAGGTTACAACAGAGATTACTCGGGCAGAATACAAGGCGAGGGTCCTCTCTGACCACTGGCCCCTGGTTCTCAGATGCCAATATTGCCCCCCGAGAGCAAGGATCCCGACATGGCGCCTCCGGGCAGAGGCACTTAAGGATCCCTGTTTTAGAGAAGACGTAAGAGAGGAGATTACAAACTATTTTGAGATAAATACGGGTAGTGTGGACTCGGCCAGCACATTATGGGAAGCTTTTAAGGTCGTGGTGCGAGGTGTAGCCATAGCAAAATCAAAGGGCCTGCAAGGTGTGATCTTGGCTGATCTACAAGAAAGGGAACTGGAAAAGGCATTGAAGGGGGGAGGTAACACAGAGAGCGATATGGAGCTTATACTTAAACTGCAACAGAAATGTGCGGAGCTATGGGAAAGACTGTGCAACCTCAACTATAAAAAATATATTGAGAGGCAGCATGCAGGATTGGATAGAACAGGAAGGCTTTTGGCATGGTTATACAAGAGCGAGACCCCCAGACCTACGATTAGAACGATAACGAGAGAGGATGGTAGCGTAGCTGACACCCAAGAGGGAGTTAATCAAGAGTTTGCAGATTATTACAGGTTGCTATATGGTGACAAGGAGGGTAGTAGTCAAGAGGTTTGGAGAAGTGGTGAGGCAGCTGCCTACCAGTAAGACCCTAGTGGCGGACGGGCTCCGAAGCAAATTTTATAAAGTATATAGAGAGGAAGTACCAGTAAGACCCCAGTGGCGGACGGGCTCCGAAGCGAATTTTATAAAGTATATAGAGAGGAAGTGCTCCCCCCAATGTTAGAAATGTTAAATGAAGCGTTTTAGGTGGGACGTCTGCCGGAGTCACTCAGAGAGGCGATTATAATACCGCTTCCCAAACCCAACAAGCCTGGGCATAGCTGTGGATCCTACAGACCTTTGTCGATGTTGAACCAAGACAGCAAGATACTGACAGCGGTCTTGGCAAACAGGCTGCAGAGAGTTATTGGTAAACTCATACACCCCGACCAGACGGGCTATGTCCTGAATAGAAATATAACACACAATCATAGAAGACTCCAACGGGTTGTCGAATGGGGGAGTAAGAATGATGGTGAAATGGCAACGGTGTCCTTGGACGCGATAAAGGCTTTTGATTTGGTCAAGTGGCCTTGGCTGCTGGCGGCCCTAGCGGGCTATGGTATGGGGCCTGGATACATAAGGTGGGCAAGGATGCTATATAGTGACCCGCTGGCCATGGTCAAAACGGGATCAGTGATATCTGAAAGATGGCAGCTTAGTAGAGGCACCAGACAGGGGTGCCATGGTCCCCAATGCTCTATATACTGGCCCTGGAACCCTTAGCAATATGCCTTAGACAACAATATGATATCATTGGTATTGAGATAGGAGGGGAGCGACATTTGATCTCCTTATATGCAGATGACTTGTTGCTGTACTTGAGGCACCCGGAGGAAAACCTCCAGTACATCCTGGAAGTGATGGAAAGATATGCGGGGTTGTCTGGTATAGCGGTGAATCCTAAAAAATCCAGCATTTTGCCGCTAGGCAGTTACAAGGGGATCCCGGTGGGACGGTTGACAGTGTTACAAACACCATGGGCAGTTGAGACTTTCCGGTATCTTGGGATAGATGTGTACCACACAGTGGAAGAAGAGCATAGACATAATACTGAGGTAGCCATCCAGAAAATTGAGAAGTGTATGCATTTCTGGGAGAAGTTACCCTTAGCAATGATGGGGAGAGGGGCAATGCTCAAGATGGTGGTCCTACCTAGGCTCCTGCATTATTTTGGGAATATTCCATACATGATACCCAAGAAGTTATTTACTATACTAGACTGAATAGCTTGTGTAGGGATTTCCTGTGGCACGGTACCCGGAATAGGGTGGCACTATGGAAACTGCAGAATTTCTATGAAAAAGGGGGGATAAAACTGCCTAATTATGAGGTTTACTATGTAGCGAGCCAGCTGCAATACGTTGCTAAGTGGTTCTCAGATGAACAGACCCCCGAATCCAGGTTGTTTGGACAGGACTGTGCCCCTTTTACTTAAGAGAGATGGTATGTCTGCCCAAGGCTGAAATGGAAGGGTGCCCTAAGATGATGATGTTGGGGCAGAAGATATGGCATCGAGCATGGCAGATGATGGGGAACCCATTCCCATGCTCCCCACAGGTGCCACTAGTTGCACTGACAGGGGGGTTAGGCAGCTGAGGATGATAATTAGGAAAACCACTGGGAGTCGGTGGGGCTAGTGACGATGGGAGATATTTGGCAAGAGGGGACCATTACATATTTTGGGAAGTACTGGGGGAGGTAATGGGATTACATACGGGTCAGTATATCACGTATCATAGAATGGTGCAGATAATTAGGAGAACATGGCCCGAAACGGTGCTGGAGGAAGAACCAGATGCCAGCATAGACATGATTTATGACATAACGGAGGGAGGGCACGAGATCTCTAGACCAGGGGTCTCCAAACAGTCGATCGCGAGCGACTGGTAGCTCGCTGGAGCCTCTGAAGTTGCTCGCGTTCAACTTTCAAAAAGGAAAAAAAAATAATGCAAGGAAGTGCTCTGACCAATCACATGCCTGCAAATCTGTAAGCATATGGAATGCATCCTGTGATTGGCCAGAGGAAGTTCCTTGCTACTGCAAGCTGTTCTGCCATTGGCCACAGTTGTTTCCTTTTGTGCTGTGTTGGTAAGCCTGTGCTTTCTTTTTTAAAAAAAGCACCGGCGCACATTTTTTTCCCCCCATGTTGGAGCTGCCCTGGGGCTTTGAAGTGTGGAGGTAAGCTGCCTGGAGCAGAATTTGACGTTGGGTGGTTCGGGTGAGGGGCCGATTGTGATTTATTGTTTTTTTTGTGCATCTGTGTGCCTTACTGCGGCCCCTCCTCTCATGTGTGCACATCTGTTTGTGCCATCAGAGGAGGAGTGGTCAGCTCGGCAGAGAGCCCAGTGTGAAACGGAGCATTTAGCTATGATGCTTACTGTCTCCGCTCACCCTGGGCTCATTAGCAACCATGTAAGCTATTTTTAGATGACAGGGCTCTGGCAAGGAAGTCCCGGGCGAGCAAGTCCCCTCGGTACTTCCTCACCAGAGCCCTGTCGTTTCTAATAGTAACTCATATGATTGCAAATAAACCCAGAGCTAAGCAGAGACATTCAGCATGATAGCTGGATGCCTCCGTTTCGACCCTGGGCTCATTTTGCATTACAGAAGCCCCATTTGGACTTTTGAAAACAAGGTAATGGGTATTTTGTTTCGGGCAAAAGGGTGCGATTGAGATTTCCCCTGTGGCAGACGGGGAAGCGACTTTATGCACTACGGGTGCCTGGACAGCCAAGCAAGTGTCTACTGTGCTTTAGCTCTGGAGCTGTCACGGACGTTTGAACAGGAGGATGATTAGCTCACATGATAGAGTGCTCGCTTACCATGCGAGAGGTAGTGGGATCGAGAGGTAGTGGGATCGATGCCCGCATCCTCCAGCAAGTTACTTTTACTTTTTCTTTTATTTTCACTATTTTCTTCAAAACTCATTCCTCGCAAATAAGGCATATGCTCCCTTCAGAGTTTTTACTATCATCCTAAAAGTTTTCCATCAACTTTCTGGTATCCCAAAGATTCACACGTTTCTGCTGGCGTAATACTATGTAACAGGCGCATAGCATGGCATTATTCACATATTTATGAAATTCCACTTTGATGCTACTCAGCGCTGTCAACCTGTTATTTCATTTCAAGATTCCAGAAAGCATATTTTACCTGCCTTTCTTATCACTCATCTGTGTCTCTTCGATTACATGAGCGGTGGCTGCACTTTAAAGTCTCCCAGCATTTGAAGTCTCCCACCAGCAGGGCACAAGTTTCAATGTGAATTTGCACTGCTGAGAAGTGACTTTGCACTGCAAACCATGATTCTTGCCACCGTGCAAAATATATTTTTGCAGTGCAAGTCCGGGCAAAGTCGGCGCATAATCATTTTTGCAGTACAAAATAACTTTGCCCTGACTTTGCACTGCAAAAATACAATCTCTGCAGTTCCATGAATCAGGGTTTGTGTTGGCAGTGCAAAGTCACTTGTCAGCGGTGCAAATTCACTTTCAACTGGGCAAATATTCCATGAATCAGGCCCAAAATCGACACATGCACCAAAGAAAAAGTGGCGCGCAATTGCAAATGAAAATTACTGTACTTGGAATATTTGGCTATAGCGCGGCTGTGCCATAGCCTGAACAAGTGACTATCTGCTCGTTTCCTAAGTGTGTCAAGCTGAAACGGTGTCCATGTGACTGTCTTGCACACGGGCACTGATTTAGCCTGCAACACTTTGGAAATGACCAGGGCTTGAACTTTATTAACATAATCCTGAAGGCATATGTTATTCCCTCCATTTATAAAGAGAACATGAACCACTAAAAAAAAATGTGTACAAGTTCCAATGTTTATGAACGTCCCCCACCCCTGATCGCCCGCAAGTAGCTCTCCACTGTTGGTCCTCTACTGAAAGTAGCTCACGCCAATGTAAAGGTTGGAGACCCCTGCTCTAGACTATATGAGATGATAATGTCCAAGGTTGGAAGGGAGTTAAGACAGCTGAGACTAGATTGGGAAGGGGAAGTAGGAACCTCGATAGAGGATGGGATGTGGGAGCATGCCCTGGGGTACTACAAGAAGGTATCCAGAAATGCTAGACTAAAACATATACAACTATATATTCTCCAGCATGGGGTCTGGCATGGATTCACATGCTCATGAATATTCCCCGTCGTCAGGCTGGGAATCCTCGGTAAAGAAAAAATCAGTATCAGTTTCGTTTCTGATCTGTCTTTCGTAGTAGTAACCAATCACTGATCTCTGCGTCATACTGACCACAGCCAGTGACTGCCCTCTACCTAAGCCCCGCCTCTGGCAGCCATCTTCAGATTTTACCGCACGTTCAAGTGTTGGGATCCTCGTGCTATTGCTCTCTAGCGTTAGTGCTATTTTTTCACGTTTTGTTCTCAAAAAATGTCTCTTTTTCGGTCAAAAGAGCCTCAAGCTCCACCGTTTCTTCATCCGATCAACAGGGACCCGTGTCGGATTCGTCTACGCCCCTCAAGGGTGAAGATTTCGTCCAGCCACGCTTTTGGAGGACTCCAGAAGTTTCTCAGACCCATCTCGGACAGGGCCCAGGAGAAGGGAAGCTCGACGCCCGGAAAGCTGTTCAGGGCCTGCCCTGGATGCCAGCTTCAGAATGTCTTTAAGGAGGACGAACACTCCCTTTGTCTTTACTGCCTACATGAGGACAAGACGCACGTGGAGAAGGACTGTGCGTTTTGCGGCAATATGTCGGAGCGGACCATGAAGGAGCGCCATCAACGTCTCGCCAACTGGCTGGAAGGGAAGAGCCCGTCAGGCGAGAAGAAGAAGTCAGAGCGGTCTTCTAAGACCTTTGAGGACGCCCAGGTGACAGGGGTCCAACACAAGGCCAAGCAACGCGAGTCTGCTGGCACCGGGAGCGCCGAACGGTCGGGCTCTACGGGCGCCAGGCAGGGCGCATCCTCCCAGGCGCCATCAACCATGAGCCAACACTCTGGTTCGGGTAAGAGGAAGGCCGAGCACCCGGCGAAGCTCCTGGAGAGACCCCGGTCGAGCTCGAAGGCCCCATCGGAGGGGGAGCGAGGCAGTGACACTCCCCCCAAGGAGAAGGCGGTGAGCGCACCTAAGGTGGTGAAAGCCTTAATCCATCCGGCCAAGACCTCTATCGAGACAGTCGCGGCGGCCCTGGCTCAGCCTGTGGAGGCTACACCAGTGGTGGCGACCTCGGGGCTCAGAGTCTCCCTGCCACCGCGGAGGGAGTCCTCTTTTATGCCCATCGACAGGACCCCCGTGAAACCTCCGACGGAGAAGAAAAAGGGGGGGGCAGGAGGTCGTGGTGGATTAGGCCTCAACCTCTGAGGAAGAGCTGATCGAAGTCTTAAGCCACGGCGCTGGCGTGGAAGAAGACCAGCCCGTCGGGAGGGACCCCGACGTAGGAGACGACGATAACGTCGAGGGTGCCGACGGGGCTCCTGACCGCCCGTCGGACTCCCCTCAACAAGTGCCGCAAGACAACTCGGCGGCCATTTTGTTGGCTGTACAGTCCTTATGCTCGGAGATAAGGACAAGACTGCCGTTACCACCAGCGGAGGAACCGCTCCCGACGGGGGACCCGGAGCCAGGCCCTCCTGGGAGCCCTCCCCCTAAGAGAAGAAGGATTCATCCTCCACCTCCTTTTCAGCCATCGCGCCCTGTCCAGCCCTCCTCCCCGTCCACGACACGTGGGGATGATACGGGGACTGACACGGCCGCGACGGGTACAGACGACGAGGTTTACGACGAGGATCTGCCGTCGTCACCTCCCACCGGGCTTCCCCGCCCGACGAGATTGGATCGTTTCACTCCATGATCGCCAGGGCATCCGAGCTTTTCCAGCTCTGCCCGGAAGAGAAGAAGGAAGGTTTCCTTTATCAACGGCGCAAGGCCAAGAGGAAGACGGTCCTCTCTGTACCTCTACTGGACGATATTTGGGATGAGGGCCTCGCCCTCCTCAAGAACCCATCCACGACGCCGGCTAGAAGGGATCGGTACGAGAAGAAGTACCGGGTCCCGGACGCGGCCCCCTTATGCCTTCGGGCACAGCCGACCCCGGACTCGGTCGTCTCCGCGGCGGCCAGGAAGAAAGCGGGGGGGGCGCGGCCTCTACGTCGACCTCCCCGCCGGACGGCGAGGGAAAGAAATTAGATACGATGGGACGCAGAGTCATCTCGTCTGCAGCGACGACGATTAAGGCGGCCAACGCCTTGGCTATCGTAGCCCGCTACGACAGGGAGTTGTGGTACAAACTGGCCCCCCCTGCTGGACTTCCTACCGGACGACAAGAGGGCGGAAGCCCTAGAGATCTTGCAGGAAGGAGAGGTGGCGTCGGACCACGCCATTACGATTGCGATGGACATCGCTGACACTGGATTTCGCCAGTTGGGCAACGGCGTGTGCCATAGGCGGCGTGGATGGCTCAAGGCTACTGACTTCCGTCAGGACGTGCAGACCAGAGTTCTGGACATGCCGTTCGACGGAAACAACCTGTTTGGGAAAACAGTGGACGATTCCCTTCAAGCCATCAAGGCAGACACGGAGACGGCCCGGGCTCTTGGGGTTCTCCAGCAACGGCGGCCGCCCTTTCGGAGCGGCGGAGGCAAACAGGGTGCCTCCAAAGGTTCCAGCGGCGGATTTTCCACCTACCGTCAAGCGGCCCGTTCGTCGTCACAGGAAGCTTACAGGGGACGAGGCAAGTCAGGCGGACCCCGCCGTCGTCGCCAAGGAGGACAAGGCGGCAAAGCCTCGTCGAAGCAGGACTGAACCGGCCGTGGGGTCGGGCCCCCACCGAAGCACCCCGGTGGAAGGCCGGCTGGCGAGCTTCTTCAGCGTGTGGGAGTCCATCTCCACCGACCGTTGGGTGCTGGACGCCCTAGCTCAGGGTCACGCGCTCGAGTTTCTAAAGAGGTGCCCGCGCGTCCCCCCTGTGGCCAGGAAAGAACATCACGATCCTCAACTTCTCTTGGAGGTAAAGGCGATGCTCAAGAAGGGCGCCATCGAGCTCGTCCCAAAGAGGCTTCGGGGCTCCGGAGTTTACTCAAGATACTTCCTCGTGAAGAAGACGGGAGGATGGCGTCCCATCCTGGACCTACGACGACTGAACAAATTCATCAAGGCACAGAAGTTCCGGATGGTCACCCTCCAACACGTCCTGGGTCAGCTGGAGGAGGGCGATTTCCTGTCGTCGTTGGATTTGGAGGATGCCTACTTCCATATTCCCATCCTAAAGGGACACCGAAAGTTTCTCAGGTTCGTCGTCCAAGGGCGTCACTACCAGTTCAGAGCCCTTCCCTTCGGATTGAGGTCGGCACCCAGGGTGTTCACCAAGTGCCTCGCACCGGTGGCGGCGCAGCTGCGCCGAGAGGGGATCCACGTCTACCCCTACCTGGACGACTGGCCCATCCGAGCGAGGACGAAGGAGCTCGCCGTGGAGCACACGGCAAGGACCGTCCAACTACTCACGGACCTGGGATTCTCCATAAACTACGCCAAGTCCCACCTGGTGCCCGCGCAAGACGCACTGTTTCTGGGAGCGAAGCTCAACACAGTGTCGCTATTGGCCTCTCCGTCGGAGGAAAGGACGAGAGCCATCTTGGGCAAGGTGCAGCGGATGCTGGTTGCGGACGCGGCCAGAGTGAGGTCCATCAAGTCCCTCCTCGGAATGATGTCTTCTTGCATTTACCTCATCCGCCTGTGCAGGCTCCGGATGCGCCCGTTGCAGGAGTTCCTGGACGCGCGCTGGATCCAGACGACGGGCAGCTTCGAGGAGAGGATCACACTCGACGAGAGTTTCCGACGAGCGATCCGGTGGTGGGGCACCCGCGCGCATCTGACGGCGGGCATGGACTTCCAGACCCCCGGCCACCAGGAGACAGTGACCACGGATGCCTCCCTGGAAGGGTGTGGAGCGCACATTGAAAATCTGCACGCGAGGAGGCCTTTTGCTTCCGACTGAGAAGTCCCTCCATATCAACGTCCTGGAGCTCCGTGCAGTGTTTTGGGCCCTCAGGTCCTTTCTTCCGTCCCTCAAGGGCAAGGTGGTGAGGATCTTCACCGACAACACCACCACCATGTTCTACATCAGGAAACAGGGCGGAACCAGGTCCCCAGCTCTGTCCAAGGAGGCGCACGATCTGTGGCATTGGGCCGTCGCCCAAGGGATGTTTCTGGTGCCGTTTCATCTGGCAGGGATAAAAAACACCATCGCCGACTCGCTCAGCAGAGAGCTGCGCTCGTGCCACGAGTGGGAACTACGACAGGATCTAGTGGACCGCCTCTTCCGACGGTGGGGCACACCCCAGATCGATCTGTTCGCGACGAACTCCAAGTGCCGGAGGTTCGCCAGCAGGTTTCCCCAGCCGAGGAGCATGGGCGATGCTTTCTCGTTCCCCTGGGAGGGCCTGTTTCTATACGCGTTCCCTCCATTGCCATTGCTGATCCGGCTCATCAACCAGCTCAAGAGGTCACGGTGCAGGATGATCCTCGTCGCACCTGCGTGGCCAAGGCAGATATGGTTCCCGGACCTTCTGGACTTGTCAGCGTCCCCGTCAATCAAGCTGCCAGTGGACGCGGATCTTCTCTCCAGGGAAGGAGGCGCCATCCTCCATCACGACCCGAAGTCGCTGAGCTTGCAGGCCTGGATCCTGCAGCGTTAGAGTTTGGAGGATACGACATACCGGCCGACTGCAGAGAGATTCTTGCAAAGGCCAGGGCGTCCTCAACTCTTAAATGCTACGGACACAAATGGAAGAGGTTCTCTTTGTGGTGCCACGCACAGAAGATTAACCCTCTACGGATTACGGCTCCCCAAGTACTGCCATACCTACTGACGCTGGCCAAGGCTGGACTGGCGCACGCGTCCATCAAGATTCATCTTGCTGCAATCTCCCGATACACCAGAACCACGGGGCGGACGTCTTTGTGGTCTCATCGTCTGGTGAAAGAGTTCATGAAGGGACTGTTCAGATCGTTCCCGCCGGTGAAGGCTCCGGCCCCGGCGTGGGAGCTCAACGTGGTGCTGACCAAGCTCATGGGACCTCCGTTTGAGCCTCTGCACTCGGCTCTGTTGAAGTTCTTGTCGTAGAAAACAGCGTTTCTTGTGGCCATCACCTCCGCACGACGGGTGGGAGAGATCCAGGCCCTTTCCTGCAAGGCCCCGTACTTGACTTTTCACGACACGAGGGTAGTGCTCAGGACGCACCCCTCCTTCATGCCCAAGGTGCCGTCGGACTTCCACCTCAACGAACCCTTGGTGTTGCCTGTTTTCTTCCCGTCGCCTTCGTCGCCGGCTGAAAGGACTTTGCACTCACTGGATGTGGCTAGAGCGCTGAAGTTCTACGTGGACCGCACGAAGTGTTTTCGGAAGACGTCACAACTCTTTGTGAACTTTGGACCTGTCAATCAGGGGAAGGATCTCTCGAAGGCTTCCATTTCCAGATGGCACTCCGGCTGTATCATGTACTGTCATCGGTTGGCAAACCGACCGCTGCCTGGCCGTCCGAGAGCCCATTCCACCAGAGCGATCGCAGCTACCACGGCGTTCCTATCTGGTGTGCCCTTGCTGGACATCTGCAGGGCTGCTACGTGGAGGTCGACGCACACCTTCACGAAATTCTACTGCGTCGATCGGGATTCCAGGGAGGAGTCCAGGGTCGGCCAAGCAGTGCTGCGCAACCTGTTCGCCTAAGGTGAGCCTGGTGAGGAGGTAAGAATTGCTTAATGTTGAGTTTGATGTAATGCTTAATGTTGAGCCTTTGCCACCTCCCGTGGTTGTGCATGTGTGTACTGCTATGTATTCTTATATTCATGAGCATGTGAATCCATGCCAGACCCCATGCTGGAGAAGGAACAAGTTACTTACCTGTAACTGTTGTTCTCCAGCATGGGTCTGGCATGGATTCACATGCGAACCCTCCCGCCTACCCCTCTGCGGCTCTTCACTTGGTCATACTGCCACTTCACGTGCTACCAAAATCTGAAGATGGCTGCCAGAGGCGGGGCTTAGGTAGAGGGCAGTCATTGGCTGTGGTCAGTATGACGCAGAGATCAGTGATTGGTTACTACTACGAAAGACAGATCAGAAATGAAACTGATACTGATTTTTTCTTTACCAAGGATTCCCAGCCTGACGACGGGGAATATTCATGAGCATGTGAATCCATGCCAGACCCATGCTGGAGAACAACAGTTACAGGTAAGTAACTTGTTCCTTACGCACAGAGCATATATGACACCCCAGAGGATATCTAGGTTTAAAAATGCTGGAAGACAAGCATGTCCCAAATGTGATGAAGAAAAGGCTGGCATGATGCACATGTTTTGGTCATGCTCAGTAATTTAGCGTTTCTGGGGTGAAGTAGCAAGGAAACTGGTGGAAAAAAGGGGTCACAATTGTTATCGATACAGCCTGGGCATGCTTGCTGGGCGCGTTCCCCAGATCGCAGAAACTTAAGCATGTTAGCAAATTGAAATTTCGAAGGGATTGTGTCCTCCGACGTATTCCTTATCTTAGATATAAATCCTTCAGCTTTGCTGGCCTCGGAAAATTTTTTCGCCAGAGGGCGCTGCGCGTCGATGATCGCCGAGTCGATGACCCTCGACGGCCTCCGTGCCGACGTCGACGTCATCCTGCCTATAAAGGCCGCGCGCAGCGTCCGTTGCTCAGTTCCGTTTTTCCGCGCTTCGTTGTGCCTCGGAACACCGTTGCTCAGTTCTCGTCAAGATAACGTATATAATAACTACTATTTACCTCGATATCGATGGCATCCTCCTCCGACCCGACGACCCCTCGGTCCGGTTTCAAAAAGTGCCGAGACTGCGGGAAGAAAATGTCGTTGACGGACCCTCACAGGGTCTGTTTGTGGTGTCTGGGAATCACGCACCAGAGTTCGGAGTGTGAGGAATGCCTTTCCATGACGGCGAAAGCCTTGAAGGAGCGTAGGGGGAAGCTCGAGAGAGGTAGGTCAACTTTAACTTCCTCGAAAGCTTCTTCGGTAGAGTCGAGACGTTCGTCTCCTCACCATAAAAAACACTCTCGATCTAGATCACGAAGTGGCTCCCACCACTCGTCGACATCGAGACACTCGAAGAAGAGACGTAGGAGATCCCCTTCGTCATCTTCGTCGAGTTCTCCTGAGAGAGTTCATTGCCCCACAAAACGCAGCTCGCAAGCTGAGTGGGAGGAATTCAGGAAAAAGATGCTAAGCGTCTTCGAGAAAGCGGCCTCGTCCCCCTCGAAGACAGCTGAGGGTGATACCCCGGGTAAAAAACCCAAAAAATCTAAACGCCGCGAGTCGCAGTACCCGGCGGAAAAGTCAACCCGAAAGCGCCTCGAGCCATCGGGAGATAAAGCATCATCGACGCCATCGTCGAAAACTCCTTCGAAACAGAGGTCGGCGCCATCGACGCCGTTGTCGAAGGATTCATCGGCGCATCAGTCGATCGAGTCGACGCCGACGTCGACGCCGATATCGACGCCGGTGAAGGAAAGAACCACGGCTACTCCACAGCCAACGGTTAGACAAAAGACCTCCGACTCGACGCCGAGAACGTCGACGTCGTTCTCGAGCAGGACTCCGATCCTTTCGAGTTCTTCGAGGCCTAGTACACATTTCTCGACGCTTTTCACGGCGCCTTCGAGTACTTTCACGTCGGTGTCGACGACATCGACGTTTTCAAGGCCTGTGATGATGGCTCCTTCTGCATTGGAAATGGGGTTTATACCATTCCAAAAACCAATGTATCCCCCTTTAACCTCGATTTTTGAGGAAAGGGAGGATTCAGACCAAGATATTGATTTACAGAGGACCACATCACCAGAGCCAGAGACTTTCGCCTCTGAGGAAGGAAGATTAAAAAATCTTCAGGATGCACTTCAGGAAGCTAGTGGCTTGGACACTTCTCCTGAAGCAGAATTTATCAAACCAGACCCAGGAGAACATGCGGAGACTCCATATAGAGCTCTGATGTCTAGAATCATAGAATTTATGGGTTGGTCTGCACCTTCTCCTGCCTTTCAGCAGGATGACCTCACTGACATACTGGACAAGGGCCCACAGGAGGATCCTGTGGTTCCATTTCACTCTGCTCTACAGAGAAGGATTTTGACAAACTGGGAAACGCCAGAAATTATCCCGGCAGTAAATAAAAAACTGTCAACAAAATACAGGGTGGCTAGTTCTGACCCTGAATATTTGTCAAAACACCCTACTCCTGAGAGCTTGGTTGTACAGGCTGCAACCTCATCAGGCAGCACATCTGCATACCCCACTGCTCCGCAGGATAGGGATGACAAAAAGTATGATGCCATGGCTAAGAAGGTTTTTTCTGCCTGTAGCATGGCGTTAAAGTCTATTAACGCGACCTGTACGCTCGCTAGGTTCAGCCACACCCTTTGGGAGTGCGCTTCATCAGCGGCTGACTGCCTCCAAGAAGGAGAGGAAAGGGACGCATTTTTAAACATCATCAGGGATGGTAAAGATGCGATGTGCGAGACCCTACAAACTGGCCTAGATTCTGCTGACAGTATCAGCAGGGCCATGGCGGCAAGTACCACAATCCGCAGGCATGCGTGGTTGAGGAAGTCTGGTTTTGCCTCTGACGTGCAGACCAGGCTTTTGAATATGCCCTTTGACGGTTCTACCCTCTTTGGAAAGAAGGCGGATGACAGTTTGGAGAAACTGCAAACGTCCAAGGCAGCAGCCAAGTCATTGGGAGCTGCTATCCGTCAGAATACCTTTCGTCCTTCGGGATCATCGTGGAGAGGACGGTCCTTTCGTTACTATTCCTCATATGGAAGGGGCAGGGGACGACCGGCTCAAAGAGGCCAAGGAAGATTTACCCGTGGTGGACGGGGTAGGGGAAAGAAAGCCGCACCCGCAGGAGCAGGAGCCACTTTACCTTCGGCAACTGCATCAGCCGCTTCAAAACCACTCTGAGGTCTCCCCTCACAGAACACCAGTAGGGGGCAGGTTAACTCACCATCTGACGGAATGGCAGGCTATTACGTCAGATGCTTGGGCTCTGGAGACAGTGGCCCAAGGTTACTGCCTGCCCTTCCTACATATCCCTCAGAGTCATCCACCGGGGAACAACCCTTTGAAGCTTCCAGATCCGCTCCTCTTGCAGGAGGTTTTAGACCTGCTAGAGAAAGGTGCCATAGAACTGGTACCTGTAGCGGAAAGGAACAAGGGTTGGTACTCCCCCTACTTCATAATACCGAAGAAGGACGGAGGACTGAGACCCATCTTAGACTTACGGGAATTGAACAAATTCCTCCGAAAGGACAAGTTCAAGATGGTGACTCTCTCTCAGATCCTTCAGGCCCTCCAGCTTCAGGACTGGTTGGTATCTCTAGACCTCCAGGACGCTTATTTCCATGTGCCGATCCATCCCAGGCACAGGAGATACCTGAGGTTCGCAATTGGCAGCTCTCATTATCAATTTCGAGTTCTGCCATTTGGGCTAACCTCCGCCCCGAGGGTCTTTACCAAGCTAATGTCGGTTGTGGCTGCAAGTCTAAGGAGGGAAGGGATTCATGTCTACCCTTACCTAGACGATTGGTTGATCAGAGCTGTATCTTCGGAACAGGCTCAGAGACAACTAGATTATGTTTGCCACTTCCTTCACAAGCTGGGCTTCTCCCTCAATTTAAAGAAGTCACAGATGATACCATCACAGAGACTCCAATTCATTGGAGCAGTCCTGGACACTTCCCTGGGAAAAGCCTTGCCACCAGAGGTGAGGGCTCGAGATATTCTGCAGATGGTCATCAGATTTCAGAATGCCCAATATCTCCCAGCCTACGACTTTCTGAGGTTGCTAGGCCTCATGGCATCCTGCATATTCCTCGTGCCGGAGGCTCGCCTGAGAATGAGATCCCTCCAGTGGGCACTGAGAACTCAGTGGTCACAGTTCTCAGGAAGGATGACAGATCTCCTTCGGATCCCGGTCAAAGTAGCCCGAGACCTTCAGTGGTGGGCCTGTCGGGAGAACATCCTGAAAGGAGAAATGTTTTGGCAACCATGGCCGGAGATAACAGTAGTCACGGATGCCTCACTCACGGGGTGGGGAGCTCACGCCAACGACTTGACTATCAGCGGTCGTTGGTCTCCATCGGAGTCCAGACTACATATCAACCTGTTGGAGCTGAGAGCCATCAGACTAGCGCTGAAGGCTTTTCTGCCGTCTGTACGGGGAAGAAACGTCCTAATAATGACGGACAATACAGTGGCCATGCACTACCTCAACAAAAGAGGAGGCGTAGGCTCACTACCACTGTGCAGAGAGGCGATGCAGCTCTGGTTTTGGGCAATTCAGGAAGGAATCTCTCTATCGGCAATTCACCTAGCCGGAGAGAAGAACTTGACAGCGGACGCTCTGAGCAGGCAGAGCACAGTCTCTCACGAGTGGGAGATAGCTCAGGAAGTCCTTCAAGAGATCTTCGCCCTTTGGGGAACCCCTCAAGTGGATCTGTTCGCCACCAGTATCAACAGGAAGTGCGACAGATTTTGCTCAAGGGAATTTCCCCCGAGAGGAGCTCTAGGAGATGCGTTCGTAGTGGACTGGGAGTTCCCACTTCTGTACGCGTTCCCTCCGGTCCCTGTCATTCCTCAAATGATCAGGAGGTTGAGAAGGTTTCGGAAGACCATGATCCTAATTGCCCCGGATTGGGCCAGGAGAACGTGGTACCCGGACCTTCTAGACATGTCCATCTGCCCTCCAATTCGACTGCCATACAGAGAGGATCTTCTCTCGCAGAAGGAAGGTCAGGTTCTCCATCCAGCCATCAAGACCCTCAACCTTCACGCTTGGTGTCTGAAAGGTTGAGGTACAAGGATTGGGACCTTCCGGATGATGTTATGGAGGTGTTGCTTTCGGCCAGAAGGCCGGCAACTAAAACTCTATACCGCTGCCGTTGGAACAAATTTTGCAGCTGGTGCAGAGAAAAGAATATTGAACCCTTTTCTTGTGGTACACCTATGGTGTTGTCATTCTTACTTTACCTGGCTAATTCAGGCCTACAGGTTGGCACAATTAAGGGCTATCTCGCAGCGCTATCAATCTTTAAGCGCACTGCAGAGGAGCCTTCATACTTCAAAATTCCATTGGTAATACAATACCTAAAAGGATTAACTAATGTTTATCCCCCGAAACCTTTTCAAGTTCCCTTATGGGATTTAAACCTAATTTTAAACTTCCTAAAGGGTGCCCCTTTTGAACCACTACACTCTTGTTCATTGAAGCTTCTCACCCTCAAAACTGTTTTGCTAATAGCATTGACATCTGCTAGAAGGGTTAGCGAGTTGCAAGCCTTATCGTGTAAACCTCCACATACAATCTTTTACAAGGACAAAGTTGTTCTTCAGGTGAAGCCTAACTTCCTCCCGAAGGTAGTCTCGGAGTTTCACATCACTCAGAAGATTATATTACCTTCTTTCTACCCTCCTCCTCATCCGGGGAAGGAGGAAGAGAGACTGCACAGGCTGGACCCTAAGCGAGCCTTGAGCTTCTATATCAGCAGATTGGCTAAGATCAGACAAGCAGACCAACTCTTTGTAGGTTATGCAGGACATAAGTTGGGCCTTCCAATAACAAAACAAACCATCTCCAGATGGATTATTTTAGCCATTCTGGAGTGCTACAAATTGGCAGGAAAGGAGCCTCCTCAAAATCTAAGGGCTCATTCTACCAGGGGTATCGCAACATCCTCAGCCCTTCAAAGAGGGGTGCCAATTCGAGATATATGTGCGGCTGCCACATGGTCGTCCGCACATACATTTACCAAATTCTATAGCCTGGATTCCTCCTCTAGTCAAGAAACTAGATTCGGCAAGGCTGTGTTACACTCTGTCCATTCTGGAAGGGTAACATAACTTTTATTACTCCCGCCTCCAGTCACAATACCACTGCTATGGGAGTCTATCTAAGATAAGGAATACGTCGGAGGACACAATCCCTTCGAAGAACTAGTTACTCTTACCTTGTAACGTTCTTTCGATGGGATGTTCCTCCGACGTATTCCTTATCGACCCTCCCATCCATCCCCGCAGTATGACTTCCTGTGGGTTTGCAGCCTATGCTCCTTCAAGGTGATTAGTCTAATCCAAAAACATTACTGGGGACTACAAAACGGAACTGAGCAACGGACGCTGCGCGCGGCCTTTATAGGCAGGATGACGTCGACGTCGGCACGGAGGCCGTCGAGGGTCATCGACTCGGCGATCATCGACGCGCAGCGCCCTCTGGCGAAAAAATTTTCCGAGGCCAGCAAAGCTGAAGGATTTATATCTAAGATAAGGAATACGTCGGAGGAACATCCCATCGAAAGAACGTTACAAGGTAAGAGTAACTAGTTCATCTACCATATGTGCTTGCAAAAAGAGCAATTGCCATTGTATGGAAGACATGTCGCAGGCCACGGGTGGAGGTGTGGTGGGGGGAGTTGCAGAAATGGGCAGAGGCTGAAACCATGGTATGGCAGGAGGCGAGCAATGTAATGGGAGAGGAGGAAGTGGGAACCCTGATGGCATGGAAATCATTAATAGTAATAGCGGAATTGTTTGGAACAACACAAGACCTGACAATCCACGGAATGCGAGACCCCACCACGCGAGGCAGGTACAGAAAGCGTGGAATAAATAGGCTTGTAAGGGAGGGTGGGATAAGGGGAACAGTGACCAAAAATTAAGCAATGTACAATGGAATTGTTGATATTTGTACTGCGTGTTTGGTTTGTATTGTTTTTGTTCGAATAAATCAATCAAATTGTTAAAAATCTTTTTTTTTTTTAAAGTATGTGGCTCTAACCTTATCCCAACATCTGGGAGATCTGCTTTCTTGGTCCCAGTCAGTCCCACTAGTGGGAATATACATGATTTCTCCGGGTTAAAGGAGAGCCCTGAAACTTTTGCGAAGTTCTTTAGTACCTCCAGGATTGTGGGTATATTAAACTGTGGGTCTCTCAGGTAAAGTAAAACGTCATTCGCATATAGCGAGATCACATGGTACAATCCCCCAGTTTTAATGCCAGCGTCGAAGAATTGTTTCCTCATGTATATTGCCAATGGCTCCAGTCCAAGGATGTATAGCATTGGTGACACCAGACATCCTTGTCTGGTGCCTCTCTGTATGTCCCACAGTGCCAACACCATTCTTCCAGGTTTTAACCCATTGGATGAAGTGGTCGCCCAGTCCAAATTGTTTCAAAGTAGCCAGGAACCACTCCCAGTATATGGAGTCGAACGCTTTAATAGCGCCTAGGGAACCTACTGCATATGATTCTTGTGAGCCTGTCATTTGTGCTACGATGTGCTGCAGTCTACGTAAGTTTGCCGTTGTGCTACGGCCTGGTACAAACCCATTCTGGTCCCGGTGTACTAGGGCCCCTATGACTCTTGACAATCTGTTGGCCAGTATTGTCGTCAGGATTTTTATGTCATAGTTGAGGATGGCTATTGGCCTGTATGATCCGCACTTGCTCGTTGGTTTCCCAGGTTTGATTATGGGAATCACCAGCATCTCATTCATGCTCTTTGATAGTACTCCAGTCTCAAAAGCTTCCTTAAAGACCTCATATAGGGTCAGAGCTAGCTCAGTGGCATATGCCTTGTAAAACTCTGTGGGTAACCCGTCGCTCCCAGGGTTTTTGCAAGTGGTCAATGTTTTGATCGCCTCTTGTATATCCTCAACTGTTAGTTCCTCATTAAGTGTGTCCCTCTCGGCATCATCAAGCGTAGGCAGACCTATCTCTTCAAGTGTATCTTATATGTCTTCTTGGGGTGTTATGGTTCCGTGGCTGTATAGGTGGGAGTAGAAGTTTGTGAATGTTTCATTGATCCCTGACTGTGATGTGTGTCGCGCATGTCTGATCTCGATTTCAATAATTGGGTGTTTCGAGTTCTCCTTTTTGCACAGCCATGATAGTAGCCTGCCTGGTTTATCCCCCTATGAGTGTGCTGTAGTGGTCGAATTTGGTTAATCTTGCCCAGGCTTCTTGGCATTCCTTCCCAGCTGCTGACATTTCCTCTTCCAGTTCTTTAGTCTTGTGGGCCATGGCCTCCAGTTGTCTGATCTTTTCCTCGCCAGCTTCAAGACCCTATTTTAATGTTTTCCTGATTCCGCCAGCGCTTGCTATGACCTCCCCCCTCACCACTACTTTCAGGGCCTCCCAGATGGTACCCCATTTGCTTACACTCCCTATGTTGTTATTCATGTATTCAGTTATTTAGTTCTGGAATTCCTCCTTAAAGGGCCTGTCCATTAGTGCTTCCGTTGGCATCCGCCACATCGGTATGGGTGGTCTGGGGCCCTTTAGTTCCATACTACGAGGAGTGGGGAGTGGTCAGAGATGGACCTGCTCAGGTAGGATGCAGATGCCACTTGGGGTAGGTGTGTTTTGTCTATCAGTAGGTAGTCAATACGGGTGTATAGCTTGTGGGGAGAGGAGTAGTAAGAGAATTCCCTACCTCTCGGGTGCAGGTCCCTCCATAGGTCCGACAGATCCAGGTCTTGTATGACTTTCTGCAGGGTAGAGCGGGTCGGGCAGGCCAGCTGAGTTGAGGGAGCAGATCTGTCTAGGGTGAGGTCCCTTACGCAATTTAAGTTGTCTCCCCAAATGATAAAGCAGTCTCTGTAGGAGTCGAGCTTCAGTTTCAGTTTAGCTAGGTAGGCATAGGTTCCGCGGTTGGGAAGGTATGCGTTAATTAGGCAAATTTCTTGCTGTTCAATGCTCCCTCAGAGTATCAGGTATCTGCCCTCTGGGTCAGCTTCCTTGGTCAGGAGTTTGAAGGGTACTGTGCCGCTTATCCATGTGTGTACACCTCGAGCAAACTTGGAGTACGTTGCTCCAAAGCCCTGTCCCCCACACCAGTCGGGTATCTTTGAGTCGACCTCAGCAGTGAGGTGCGTTTCCTGAAACAGTGCAATGGACATGTGTTTTCTTCTCAAGAAGGATTTGATCCTGTTTCTTTGCATGTAGGTGCCCATCCCCCTAATGTTCCAGGTTAGTACCTTTATTTCAGCTGCCATGTGTGGTTAACGATGCTCCGATCTGTTTGTGCTGTGCCCACTGTTTCTGTGTGATGGTTGCGTTGAAGACTTTAAAACATTTCAAACAAGAATAGGAAAAAAAAGTAACTGAAAATTATCGAAATGAACTAACTGCACCTAGCAGTTGCAGCCATCCGGCAATGCTCAGGTGCCCCCGCTCTCTCACGGGCCTTCCAGGTCTTCCTGAGCGGGTGTAAGGCATCAGCGCTGGGCTGGCACCAGTCCATTCGCGGGGGGTGCCTTAGCTTCGGACTGAAAGCTGGGCTGCCTCCCACCATTTGTGGTGGTCATGGCTTGAACTGCATTGTCTGTTGTCTTCGGGTGATCCTGCCTTATAATTTCATGGTGTATTTTACGATGCATCACCCTCTCCTTCCGCCATGATGTGTTCTAGCCACATGTTGGCTACCGCCGGCGACACCAAGAATATTGCTCTGCCTTATTTTGAGACTCAAGGGGTACATTAGTATATATTTGATGTTCAGTTGTCCAAGTCTGGCTTTTATTGGGACGAAGGAGTTCCTCGCCTTTTGTACTGTCGGTGTGTAATCTGGATATATGGCGATTCTAGCGTTGTCCCTCTTGATTTTGCCACCCTCGCGTGAATAGCGTAGGATGATTTCCCTGTCTTGAAAGTTCAGGATTCGGGCTATCATCGGGCGTGGGTGGGATCCCTGTGAGAGGCGGCTGGCATCTATTTCTTGTTGTATGAGGGTTTCTATAATTCCGTTAGGATTGGAGCCCTCCATTCCTTCAGGAATTTGATGTAGGCGCACGTTGTTGCGTCTGGAGCGCCCTTCAGCGTCTTCCGCCCTCTCCTCTAGGAACTTGTTGCGTCTTTCAAGTTTTTGTACTCTGCCTTGCATGTCTTTAAGGGTCTTGGTCGTCTCCTGCTGCACCAATTCTGTGGTTGACATGCGGTCTGCGAGATTGCGTATGTCTTGACGCATCAGCATCACGTCTAACTTCACCGCCTCTATTTTTGTGTTTATAAAGGAGCATAGCACATTAATGGCCTCCAGTACTTGGTTGTCTTTTTCACCCTCTTCCGGTATTGGCGGTTCGGAACCAGACCCTTTCAGTTTCTGGGCCGTTTCTTTGGGCTTGGCTGCAGTAAAAGACTCCATGATGGTGGTCTTGGCTTTCCCCTTGGAGTTTGCCATCGCTGAATGTGGTGCTCCTGTAGGCTGTCGGTTGGGGTCGCGTTGTGTGTTTCCTGGGGTTTAATCGGGGTCCCCGACTGCAGTCGTGCACCTTCACGGGGGGGTTCCCGGGGAAGACCCTTATGTGTGCTCGGAGGATTGCGGCAGATATCGGCAGCGACTTGAGTGAGTGGGATCCAGTGGGGAGGATTGGTTCTGTCAAGCGTTTTATGGTTCCATCTTGGTATGCTGCTCTGTAGCTGTGGTTCACACAGTGCAGTGCTGTCCCTTATGGCCCCACTTCATCAGGGGGTGCAGAGTTGCTGTGTGACAGTGGTCCCTAGCAGGGCAGACTTTGGAGCAGTGATGGGGCTGCGTTGATCAAGGATGATGTAGCCCCCCGCTGCTCTGCGTGTGTGTTGGCCTTAGGCTCTGTGTGCACGTGTTATTGCTGCGGGCTTCCACCTGGAAGGCAGGCACTTTGGGTTTGACATGTAGTTCATGCGTAGCAGTTCAGGGCGTATGCCAGGTGCCACCTGCTATTTTGGGGTTGGTGGATGTCCCCCTTCCCCTCTGTGGGTCTCATTGGGTGCCTGCTTTTTAAGAACTGCAAGACCCCAGCAACCCGATGCATGCCACGTGCTCCCTGGGTGTATGCCTCCTTACTTGTGCCCAGAGTGTGGCTTGCTCCCGGGATCATGTCCTCTGCCCCTCACTGTGCTCTCTGGTAGTCTTGGGCCACAGGGAGCTGTCCGGGCCAGGAGCCCACAGGGTGCTGGGGAGTGTCACAGAGTGCAATTCCCGGAGTGACTTGGGCATGGCTCTGTATGTCGGGTGTCGACCCAGTCGTGCTGCCGATGGGTCGCTGGAGCCTCGTGTGAGTGGTAGCCGCGGATGTATGCGGCGCCGCAGCGGGTCTGTCGCGGACGACCAGTTTCAGGCAAGCGTGGCTCGCCGAGGGTCCTAGCGTGCTTCTCCGCCTCGTAACATCCACCTGCTATGGAGGGAAATGCGTGCTCGGTCCTCCGATGCGCTTCGATTCCGTAGTTGTCTTCTATCGCCGGTCTGCACCCCTGATGACACTAGACCACGGATCCTCTGTAGCGAGAGGCGGCCCTTGTGAGGAGGTGTATCGGGGGTCCAGGCCAGTGTCCGCCGCCTTAAGTCCCGGGGTTCCGAGTAGTCTCTCTGTGCAGCGCTCGCCCCCTCCTCCCTCGGAGTCAGAGCGCAGTTGCGGCCACCAACCTGGTGTTTTGGGGGCTTAAGTTCTGAGGCTTTGTTCACAGGGATGCAGGCTCCATTTTTCTGCGGAATTGTTTCTAGGATGTGCAGAATCTGTTAGTCTTGGCAGGAATTCCCTTTTTTTAGAATTTGGGTTGATCAAGCCATGTGTTTGCAGGATCAGTCGTAGGATCTGGACGGGAGTTCAGAAAAGGCGCGTCCTCACTCCATGTGTGTAGGCCACGCCCTGTCTTATCTGTATTGATTCCATGCATGTCTCACATACTGAGCATGATCATGCAGCTGTAATCCGAGACTTCTGCGTTCTTCATCTGTGGGAAAGATGGGGCATGCACCACACCATTTGTTATTTCCCGAGGTTTGAGTTGGGAGGTTCATTGGCTCGATTTTCTTTAATCTTGACATCAATGGGTTTAAGGAACAACTCTAGCAGACAATATTGGATATCCATCGGGTTGGTCATAGGTGCATACCCCTTCTCCTATGTGTGCATGACCTGCGTTAATCAACTGCACCCCGGCTGCTCTTCAGAAATTGATAACAATCCTCTTTCCCTCCTGTTTTGCATGACCACCAGCAGGGAAGTCAGCAAAGTGACCGAAGGGCGCTATACAAGACATTAAAGGAGTAGTGCGCTCAAAAATATAATTGTCCCAAGCGTTCGGGCATGTGTTTTTAAGCATACGTTGATCGATCGTAAAAACATTTCCTATGCACCTTACCATGGTTTTCCTCACTTTTACACATGCTAAATCAGGCAGCCGGGCGCAGCCATTTTGTGCTAATCTTATCCGTTGCTGCATCCCCCTAAGCTCAAGTGCTCTATCGGCACAAAATCATAGTCCCTGCCCCTGAAGCCGACATCACCATTCCTGGCGATATTCTCCGCCTATCTCCGTGATGCTACTGTGCAGCGTGGCAAAACGCGCCCAATCATCACCTACGCCCCTACGTCAGTTGACGCAGAACCCGGAATATCAACACATATCCTCTCACAGCACAGCGTGTCCTAATTCTGAATACAAAACACTATCTTTCAAGGAAACCGCAATAGTCTGTACTTTATAATGTGCTTTTATTTCACAATAAACGCTCCGAAAACATCCGCCGATTTCCCTATTAAACCAAATTTTTTGTTTCTTTCTTTGTTCTCGATACATAAATGTTTATCGTGAGTCACACAGTGTTCCTTTGGGTATAAGCGCATTGGATGGGGGCACTGTGATTCGCAAGGCTTCGGCATCAGCTTGTTGCTACACCATCGTAAACGATGTCAAGGTACTCCTTATTGCCGGTACCGCGAAAGGGCATATGGGCCCGGGGCGATCGTCCCAAAACAGCGTGATGGTCATCCAACCATTGAGGTGTGTCATCAACTGCCGGCTGAAGAAGCCATCAATTGGTATCTGGAAACTGACATTCGCAGTAGGGCAGGATGTGTCTGTGTATAAAACATAACAGAAATGTGTCTCAGTAGCCGTTCTTTATTCTATTCTAATCGATCCATTACTTATGCACCGTGTGAAAACTAATGATGAACACAAACGAGAAACAATGCAAACACAGACTAAACAATGTGCAGTGTTGGAGTCTAAGATGTGATTGAGAGGTTAGTGCTATGCAGTGTGTTTAGCTCGCAATGGGAGGCCGATGCGGAAGTTGACAGAAGAATTTGAATAACACATAGACAGCATCTTAATGTAACATTAGCCTAGAAATGGGCATTGGTGGAACCTGTACAAACACAGACGTGTACTCCGTGCATTTCGGTGCTGGTCTGCCCATGTGCCTGGGACAAATACAAGTACTCACCGGTTGTTTCTGAGTGTCCTCACAAATTGCCAAAAACAACAAGCCATTGCAATGTTAGCCAGCCAGCCATACCGGTCATAAATTTAAACCTTGACTCCTTTGTCTACAAATTCGTCTACAGTAAACCGTACATAATAATCAGCATTTCCATTCTCTCTGCGTAACCGGGGTGTGTCCGTTCAGATAAACAAAATTTCACAAAATGAAATTAAATGTTTTATTGTCTGGTTTTGGAATGCTGAACCTTATAATATGTGACGGTTTTACATACTTCCCCCCTTTCCTTTCCTTTCGAATCCTGTCTTTATTTCCAAGAACGGAAAACAATATAGGCTTATGCCTAGAGCTTGCTTTTGGTAAATTAAAGCCACAAATAAACTTGGCAGGACGCGAGGGAGTAGACTACTCAAGGCATTATTGACCTTGAGGCGCAAGGCATCGATTTCCACGTGCACCACTGTAGTATTAGGAATATTTACGAAAAACAAATGAATTGTTTGCTGGCATACACCAATGCTGCCTGAAATTTCCAGAGATTTACTCCTTTTATGAAAACACTCGGAATTCATAATCCACCTGTAACCTGAGCATGTCTCCACTTTTCTGCTAGCCAGCGCCGCACACACGGAGCACCAACAGCCCCCACCTTTGCAAATGCTGCGCACAGCAAACAGTGACTGCCCCCACCTTTTTCCTCTGGCGCCTGTGTCAGACTAGCCTATTTGTCACGACTGGTCCACCGCAAAGTGTTATAATTCAAACAGTGTATTGGTTTTGCTTCCTTCCTCTGAGGAGTGTGACTTTTCATTGCTGACCACCCTAGAGTCCCCCAATATAACTGCCTTTATGCCCTCATTGAACCTCAAAGCTTGGGGTACATCTTGCCCATGCATGAGGTTTTGGAAGAGCAGGACCCCTATACCCCCACCCCTGCAATCATTTGGAAATGGAATGTGTTTGATATAATGTTTTACAGGGCAGTAGAGTTATTGGTATGCTGAAACTCTATAAAGACTTTATTCTTCTCTATGCCACTCTCCTGGTCTCATTCCCTTATGGATGTGTATTATTATTATATTTTGGGACTCTGCGCCTTCAGACCCTACCCCCGCACCACCTCAAATTCACCTCCCATATACCTAATATAGAGTGCTCAAACAGGCACGTCTTGCAAAACAAATTGACAAACAGGGTACATCTGGAAAGACATTTTTGTATGCTTTATTTGGACAATATATACTTTTGATAGCTTTGAAATTCAAGTTACATATGTTTTCCATTGGTCATGTACAATGTATCAAAATTGTTGAACATATAAATAGCTGCTAATCATTTGTATCTGGAAGCAAACTGTTTCACAAGTTCTGCTTTCGGTGGACAGGGCACGTTTGCAATTTTTTGGGGCAATGTATGTGTCCTAGGAACCAAACCACGAACGATTCCATGAGTATGCATGTCCAACACAGTCACAGTCAGATCTTTCACGAAATCGAATTCCATTTCCTGGTATATTGGCTTGACCACCAACTTTTTGTTTCTTTTTCCAAAGGCCATTTCGTAACGAAGCATCCCAGATTTTCCAGCAGTTCTAGATTGTTGTTTGCCTATGTTCTCATTATGCGCTAATAACACAAGTAGTGTGCGAGATTCCATACCCTGTATACCGAAATGCAATCTCTTGGGCCGGTACTTTAGGAACATATTGTGGAACACCTCCAAATCTCCTGTGTGACAGAATTCTGAGAGTCCCTTCAGAGTTTTATCACACACAATCTTCTCAAGAGCTTTGTGTGCAGGTGAAGATGGAACCAACCACTTCTTCTTGTGTTCCTGTGAAAATGTCGGTTTTCTGGCCATGAGTGAATGTTGGAGCAGTGGTGCATCAGTGAGCGCCATTTTTCAATTAGAATTTCCACAGACCCACCACAAGTTTTGGAGCTCCACCAAAGATGGTTGCTGAAAGACTGGGACCACTGCAAAATATTTTCAGAACCCTTTTTTTTACCAGCAGTTGTGATTTTTTTTTTTGATTGATTTAGCTACGTGCCATTCATCAAATTGATGGCGAATGTTTGGAAATTGCTCATGCATGACCTTGGCAATTGAAACAGGTCTGTCGGAGGCTATCAGATCTATTTGCATTCCCCTCGATTTGAGATCTTGCAGAGATTTTATAAAACCATGTTTCTCCATGGCCACTGAGGATTTACATTCGGACACCTGCACAACCACAGAACTCACTATTTTTTTAGTGTCCTTGTCCTGAAAGTGGTATGTGCAGTACTTTGCAGAAAAACTGGGGCTGTCACACTGTCCATCGCCAGCCAGCCTGAACCGTTTCCAGAGAATATCCGTTCAATTGACATTTGTTCATTTTTCCACTGATAGCAGGAAATAAAAATTCACGTTGATATTTGAAATACTGCGTTTTAGCAAGAAACTGAAGTCCCACAAATGTACAGAAACTGGATAACTTCCGAAAGCTTGAACCACTGAAAAGCAAAGCTGCTGCACACAGTAGATTTCCAGCTGGCACTTTGTCCAGCATCGGTTGAGCAGACCATGAAAATGGAGCAGGGCACAGGTGGCTTTGATGTTCAGGTGAGTGCCTTGTGATACACAAGTAGCATTCACCAATGGCTTCCCGCATTCTACTCCCTGACTGTATGGACACATTTCAGCATCAGTATAATCTGTACTAAGCAGCTGTCTAATACAATGTATTTGTGCTCCTTTACTAGACTATCGTCCTGGTGAATGTGTTTTTTGACTCAGCTGTGGTGGACATATCCGGCAAACTGCCCACACTGAAGTAGAGATCTTTGGCAAGTTCCTCGGACAATTCCGTTGAGGCTTCAGTCTCTATTATTTCATCTTTTGTTAATTGCTCACAAATTGGAGAAAACACCAATGTCGATGGTTTATTCGGTGGCCCTTTTTTTTCGGGTGTAGATTGTGTGATGGGTTCAGTGAGTAATTCAAAAGCATCTTCCCTATATTCAGTTTCATCTTCATCTTGTCCAGTTCTCGCATTGTAGCAATGGTCCAACATCACTTTGCTTGCTTCGCTGGTCAGATTCCATTCATTTTCTGGCCATTGGGCATAAGCATCTCCAGTCTGCTTATTGACTGGAACACGCTGCGCCTCAAATAATAGTTGCTCCATGGTGGGATCTGTTTGGCAAGCAGCATCCTTGGTTTGATATGTTGTCTGTTTGCTCATAGTTCTTCTGCTTCTGGGCCTCTAGGAGATGTGTTGTATAAATATGTTCAATGTAAATCCGACATGAAGTATAATGCACTTTAGATAAATAATACATGTTATGAAGACAACACCAGCACAAAACATTTTTCGCAAATGTTACACCCCTACATTCGCCTCATCCCACATCCCGGTGTCTGCCCCGTGCCCCCCCGGTCTCCCGCGTTAACAAGGACAGCTGGGGAGCTCTATGTAAAGCTAGAAGAAGGAACAAGAGAGTGGTTGCTCTTCATAAGGGGATACGGCGCTGTCTATGCACCTTTTTTCTCACGGTGGCAGCTGCCATGGAGAATAGCTGTAATAATCTACATTTCCCAGAAAACCTAACATGGGTTGTAGTTTTCCGGCATTAGTATGGGAGCCTCGTTTTCAACTATGTTCCGCCTTGTTGTTACTTAACCTACGGCGGTTTTCAGAACACTGCTTCTGTTTATAGTTAGAGCCGGCATTTCTCTGAAGTGTTACTTTCTGTGCCTTAATTCCGGAAGTCTCCCGTTTTCTCCATGTACCGACCTTGCCTGCACACGGACTCATAATTCTTGATTCTGCCTTGGTTCAGTTTGCTGTCCGCCCGTGTACCAGACCCTTTGCCTGCTTCTGAACTCCTGGATTGTGATTTGGTTTTGTTTGCTGTCCGCCCGTGTACCAGACTTTTTGCCTGCATCTGGACTCCTGGTTTATGACTTTGCTACAGTTGCTTCCTGTGTGAATACCATCACTCACTTGTCCACGGACCATTGAACTCATTCCTCGGAGTGTGTGCCTTCTCCTGGGGAATAACACTGGTAAGGCCAATTCCTCATTTTTTGAGTTCTGTTTTCTCACCGAACTGTTTCCCCATCTTTTGGATTAAATTGCTTTCATTCCTAAGTGCATTTTGTAACGCTCTGCTGTGGTGCACCGTCCTGAAACCAGTGCGACCCTCGTTCCATCCGGGTATAGCTACCCTACTAACCTTCCTTTTTTTTTTTTTTTATACTTTCGTTGTTACCCGGGATTGTTTGCACTATTCTCGCCTCCACCAGTGGTAAAGTATTAGTCCTTGATTACCATCATTGGGCAGATTCACATTTAGCTAGTACCTAAAGTCTCTTCTGCTTTATAGGTTGCTCTAGGTCCTTTTTTACGGCATAAGGGGAACTCACTCAGGTACTCTATATTAAGGGCTATGATTTTGGGGAAGGCCAGGGTTGATTCTATTAGAATATTCATCTCTTGTCTTTTCTTTACAGCTGGGTCCGTGGCGGTGTGTTCTCTCCGCTCTTTTGATTGATCGGTCCCCTTGCCTGGTAACAGTACAGCAGGTGGTCATATCAGTTTAAAGAGTTAATTACCCTCACAGAGAGGAGGCTTGGGTGGAGGCTCCAACCCGAGCTCTTCAATCAAATACCCAGCACAAAAGGACCGGTCTGTTTATTTTACGCACTCCACATTCCGGTGAGTAACAACAAACGAATTTGTGTAGCTTACCCTTGTTTTCTTGTATTTCTGTGCAATCATCTTCTTTGTCTGTGCAATCGTCTTATTCAGTGTGACGACCGCACCAGCAATCTGGTTTACCACCTCTGATCCAAGTGCCTCCTCTTCTAATTCACCTCCTTGCATACATCCCTTCAATCGAATATTCATTTTTAAAAAACAAAAAAAAGTATTTGGAATCAAATTCCTTCAACGCACAAGTCACTTATATACATATTGTCGTAAACGGTGTACGTCATTTAGTCAAAATAGACATTTTGAATTTCACCTGATTGATGGCAAGTGCACTTGATCAGAGATCACCATGCAAAACTAACTTATTATAATATTGCACTGAAGCATTTGGCATTGCATTCTGCATACCTCAGCCTCGAGAACAGCTTCAAATGATGATGTAACTGTGGTTGAGGTACCATCATCACCCTGTAACACAGTACTTGTTTTAGAATGGATGAAAACAGCGAAATTGAACATAGACTATCGGATGCAGACATTTGGTACATATATATGAAAACACGAAAAATGATACTCTATGTAAACAAATGGCAGGATACATAAACTATTTCATATTATTTAGAATTCCATGTATAATACATTTGTGTAATCATAAAACTACCTGATAGGCGCTCAAAGTGGTTGTGGACTCTGGGAAAGGAAAGGATGCAGAATCTAGCTCCTTCATTTTCAGTGAATTGCCACAAAGTGATAAAGAGAAAATTAGATTTGCATTACATATGTGGGAAGATCCAACTGTCAATAATATGAACTTCTGCAAGTCTGTATGGCTCACCATTGGTATACTGGAATTTTCAGTGTTGTCACCAGTATCGAGGGTCTATGCTTCAGTCAATATGCTCACCTAAAAGAATTGAAATGTGAAGCAGCCTATTACGATAATATTATGCTTATTTCGGAGTGCACTATTGCATAGTCCTCTCTGATGCTCATAAAACCAGGGACAGATGTCTAACAAAATGTGGTATAGTTCTAAAGTAATACAATCTGGTAAATATGCAATGTTTAGTAAGAAACAATTGCACCAAAAGCACCAATCTGTTCATGTAGTTACTTGTTGGGTACCCCAAGGCCTACAGCTAATTAATAATCTACAGCTAATTCATCATCGTGAACTCACCTGGTCCCGCGTGTGCATTAATAGAGTTGGAATTGCGTTCGGAAGCAATTTACGAGAGGTTCTGAGTGGACGCTTTTTTGTGTACTGCGTGGGTTGTACACATCTGGGGCAAAGTGCAGGCTGCATATGCGGTATTTATCGCCCTTCAAGTACCTCAGGACGTCCAGGGTTCTACTTTGAAGCTCCTCCAGTGCCAATCTGCAATATCTGCCCCATTCTCTTATTCAATCTATATTCCCTGGCAATGTATGCATTATTGGGCCCTCAGGTTTGGCATGGGTCTTAGAACGGCAACTGGCAACCATACACAAAGGCATTCATGAAAAATCTGTTAAAAAAAGGACATATAGTTACAATAATATTTTACACGAATGCGTGATAGGGATGGAATTATATCATAATGTTTCTATGCAATGTTTGTTTTGGTCAGAAGCAAAACTTGTGTAGCATAGTCGACTATACAGTAGGGTAACTTTCATACAGAATTGATTGAGGTGATGCAATTCATAACATGTTAGTCGTCTGTTGAATGTACTTTCTTGCATCAAAGGGAAACATGCTTATAGACATGGTCCGCGAAGGATGAAATTCTATCCAAATTAACACTGTTGACACTTGCTATATACCGAGAACAGAACCAATGAAATAGAAGACATTGGTAAAGGCAATGAGAAGAATGAACATTACACTACTGGGTACATTTGTTCGAAATAGAATTTTACAGAGATCAAAAAGAGACGATCAGGTGACCTGCACTTACCTTAACTAACAATCAATGAGATTCAGCAAGCTGGGTAGTTAGTAGCAGGGGAAAAGGTAGCGCAATCCGGAGTTGACTTCGTGTCACAGGTAGCACGATCACGAGTTGACTTCCAGTGCTCACAGATGTTGTCAGGATAAATATCAAGGGGTTTATAGAGAATTAGAAAAGCGGGTGTGTATGTGAATGAGTGACGTGTTTATGGCATGGTCTTATGTGGATTGAAGGGTCGCGGTCTGCATTAAGGCAACAGGCCTGCAGACACTGGGCCTGGGGATGCCCTGAGTACAATGGCCGCTTTGCAGAAGATAACTTTGAAGTGTGGAAGGTGTAGCGCACCTCGGACGTTCCCATCCTGCCAGCACCCTCGGGAGGGCAGGGCCACAGGTGCGAACTGCCATTGATACTAGAGGGGGGGGGATGGTTGCCCAACAGGCATTGAGAAAGGGGCAGGAACACTGATGAAGACGACACACTTATGAGGACATACTGCCAGTGTAAGGAAGGAGGGGTTGTTTTGCCTCATCACCGGTGCCAGAAGAGAAATCCTGGTAACAATAGAAGAGGGCCTACTGTAGGACCCTGTCCGAATCCATTTTGTATAAACCTCTGACTCCATTTTGGAGCAGGCCACGTTCAGATTAATGTGAAGCCTCCTCTCCCCTTTTGCAGCGCCGCGAACACAGCCGGCCTCCACCTTTTACTCCCCCCTGAGCCTGTGCCAGACAAACTCATTTCACACAGATGTACTGGCTTGAATTGGTGCTAGCAAACAGTGTATTCTTTTATCCTTCCATTGAGCTCATCTGCCTTGTGTGTGACGGGGCCAAATTCTGCCCTGCAACCCATCCATCTCCACAAAGCTGCTCTTGAGCCTTTCACCCCGTCCTGTGGAAGTTGTCGCATGGTTGCCCCATGTGCCCATACATTCTCACTTTGATGTAGCAGAAGCGTGAGACTTATCCACTGACTGCCCTAGAGTGCCCCCAATATAACCTAGCTACAAGTCCTCATATATTGCTAAGACCAACACGTGCCACTTCACTCATTATTGCCTGATGGCACCAGGACAAATAAATCGCGAATGTAATCCTCTAATCACGCACCAGGAGAGTAAGACCATTGCTCACCTTACGCCTACAAATGCCTCGAAATTAAACGTATTTATATGTAGTTACAATTTATAGGTATCCTCACATTCGAGGGATTGCACACTACTTGCATTATTCATTGTGTATCTGAAAATGTTATGTAGTTTGGAAAGTCAGGAGTGACCAACACCCGCGGAACTGACCTGACCTTCACATCGGCCAGATGAACGCGGCCGACCCACGTGCTGACTTTACATAAAGCCTTTATACTTCTCTCAACCCCTATCCCAGTCTCATTCGCTTCTGGATGTGTCCATTTACTAAAGCTTATATTTGTATTTTGGGGACTCTGTACACTCACCAGCCCTGTCAGGACAAGTTAGCGTGTCCTTGAGTCACTGAAAAATTTAAACAACTATTCATAAAAGTTCAATTGTATTTTATTTGGTTGCTAATGTTGAAGTCACACATGTACTAAACATTGTACACTTCGGGTTGCTGCACAGTGTGGGAAAATCCTCTGTACTGTCCGCTTTTGCTGGGGAATTTGGCGCGAATGGCTCCAACGACACAGGCCGGTATTACTCGTCGAACGCGGTGTCCAAGTCTCCCATGAAGCCACCATGTAAACTAACGATAGGCCACCAGCCTGTACCACCTGTGGAAGATAAACCTACAAGCTGTAACTTCAAGTGAACATAAGGGTACAAACCCTAGTTGAACATGCAAAATTTGTATACTTTGGCATAGTCGCCAGTACAAATGTTACTTCATGGATCAATGAACTTGGCCTTTAAATTGTAGACACATCACATAAGTGAACACCCATGCAATCCATATCGTTTGGGGGACATAGAAATATTGTTTCTTGGTTCTACATGAAAGACACTTAAGATGACCACTTTTATTTGAACAGAGCGCGAGAGAACTATTGAATTGCCAGACTACATTCATTTGGCACTGATGGATCAAAGTTACGACAATATAGGAGACATGCATGTCCTAAGTTAAATCACATCTAGAGCACACTTACTCGTTACTTGGATTGCAAGGGTGACCTGTTGGTCAAAGTTCGTGCATAATCCTCAACACGGACCTTGTGAGGTAGGCTGCCCTGAAGTCATGCAGCTCGGTAATGCATAGCAGTGTTATATCTTCTTCTGATATGTAGGCCAAGCATCCATAGTTTTCTCGGCAGCAGCAGGTCTCCACCTCGGTTGGCATGACCTTGCACCGATTGCGGGTACACAAGGTGGAGACGTTGTCCATGCGACTAGGCTCAGGCTCTTGATTGGGTGATTCGGCTTCCCAACTGTCGTCCAAAGCCCCATCGTTTGCTCTTCTTTCTCTTTCCACTAATTCCACCTCGGAATACTCCGGCTCGTACTGGTAGGGCATTATTGATGCCATGATACGACAAAATTAAAATCGATAGTAATGCTGGCGCTAGTGTCTGTTCGCACGGGCTACAAGCAAGGAGGATAGCTGAACAGAGACAGTTTATTCGAAAAAAGACTGTGAAACGACTGAAAAAGCAACTCTGATGATGTCTGATGAGAAGCGGTCTGTTTATACTTATTGAAGAAAGAGGCTTCCTGCCATTTCCATGGAGACAAGCCATTAGCAGAGAACGTTTACACGAGACGTGCATTTGCATTGTGAAATGGGCCGTACGCGTCGATTGATGTCAGCTTCAGGGGCAGGGACTATGATTTAGTGCGGATAGGGCACTTGAGCTTGGCATCCAGTGATTCCCTCGCATACATAGCATCGAATGCAAAAGCCTCGAAAAAGAATGCATTGAAAAAATGAATTTTTTTTGTAGGTAAAGTTTTTTTTTTTTATTAAAATGGGTTTTAAGGGGTAAAAAAACGGAATTGGGGGCATCCCCCCATTAAAAAACATGAAGAAAAAAATGAATTTTTCGATGCATTTTTTTTCCAGGCTTTGGCATTCAATGCTTTGGATGTCGAGGCTATCACTAGGAACCTGTGAGCTTAGGGCGATGCAGCAATGGATAAGATTAGCGCAAAATGGGCACGTGAGGGAAACCACGGTAAGTTGCATAGGAAATGACACATTCCCGAACGCTTGGGAAAATAATTTTTTTGAGTGCACTACTCCTTTAATGGATATACATGATTTATGGACTCCCACACTCTGACAATCATTGCCTCCAAATCACAGATGTTTTTTAAACAAAAGCACGCACAGGCTATTTTCACTGTTTTTGGTGAATGGGAAAGAGCTTATTTGTCTACGAATATATGATTTATTTGGAGCCAGTTTCAATGATAAATTCCCGTGACCAGACCGGTCTTGTGACTGAAACTGTGTGATTAATGATTAATGAAAGATGACAAATCTAGGATTCTGAGATTTTTGGCTAACTACTATGGTAACAGTTGTATAAGTGGTTAAATCATGAAGGCAAATCCTATATCATAGGGTGTTGACTGGTTTGATTGGTTTATGCTGATTTGTTTCTTTGGTAACTATGCGCCAAGCTGAACATCAGTCTAAAAACAAATATCGTGTGCAATGGATTCTAAGCAAATACTCTATTACATTATGAGCTTTACCTAAAGCACTTAATTTACAATTGGCACCAATTATGTTCTTTCTTGATTTTAATCTGTTACTTTCTTGCCCCCAAACAGCCAGGGGGAATGAGACCCATTCTTGACCTTTATGATCTCAATCTGTTCCTAATAATGGTCTACATTATCACAGAGTCATTACCCTGGCCCTCCCAAAAGGGGATGAGACCCATGTCACAGTTGGCACAATAAGTACTCCAAATCACAGTGGCAGTTCAAGGTTTTCTATTGAAATATCACTGGGCCATCCTTCTTTCTCATCTGAATGCACCTCCTCCCTAGCCCATGCGTCCATAGCCCAAGGCTAGTATATAGATATTGTTTACCCTTAGTATGCTAATCCCCAAAATAGCTGAGATGTTGACCTAAAGGCCTTGGGGTTTTCCTAACTTTCCCTACTCGCCTGTTAGTGTTGTAAAGGGATTTGCGATTTGTGCCTTTATTTTTATTTTTTTATTTTTTACATTTGTATAGCGCACAGGGCAGCCCCTAGGCATGAAGACACGTGTTTGATATAGTCTTCTCCTTTCGCGCTTACTTTCTTCTCTCCCCATTTTTGTCTATTTACTACACTCCTCCTCTGAGTCCACCAACCTCTACTCTTACTGCTCTCTCCCTCTGGTGACTCTTGTACCTTGTAGGCCTCAACGCCACCCTTTGATATAACTGCTCCTCCCCACCTCCACTTTACGGCTTCCTCCTCTATGACTCTCTCCTCCACTCTACAACTCTCACCTCCACACTACCACTCCTCCATGCAAACTACCACTCCTCCATACAAACCTTGACTCCTCCCTCCAAACTACCACTCCTCCCCTCATTGACTCCGACACCCTCTTTCACACATTCACTTCACATTCACTCTGCTCCTAGCCACACTATCATCACTTTCACGCACACTCACTACGCAGTACCGTTTTCACTTGCTAGCCAATACCTTGCCTTCTTCAGAAATCACCTCCACATCCTCCTTCCTTCACTGCTTCTTCCTTCCTCCTGCTGGTCTCTTGGACTTCCACCTCCTCCCCTGATCTCACCCGAATAACACAAATTATAGCAAAGGTTTCTTGTTGAAAAAAATGATTAGTTACTCAGTTGGGGACAGAGTCTGGATGCCATGGTGGGCACTAATTGAAATGCAGAAGTTTGAAACTTACGATATAAAGTGTCTATATTCTTTTGGGAGGCTACCCAGGAAGGTGTTGAATTTGAAAATTGTTGTTGCCACAAAGGACGCACTGACTTGGATGATTGCGGGTAGTGGACAGGGGTTATCCATGTTTAAGGAGGCGTCACTTTGGCTTAACCCAGGATTACAAATCAATAATAGAATGTTGAATTGGTGGAGTTGGGTTAATAAGGGCATCTTAACGATTGGCGACATTTCAAGTGATGGAGGGGTGGTACCCTTTGAGAATTTGATAGAGAATTTTGGACTGAATAAAAGGGAGTTAAGAAGATATGGGAACTTGGAAGCTTTGATATCTGAAAAGAGGCGGATGTTAGATGCACCGCTCTTAAGAAGGCCATAGGTCTGTAATTTATTAACTACTATGTCGCAGAATGTGTCAACCTTTTTGAAATGTATGCCACCAGATGAGAATTGGTTGCAATCGTGGGAAAAGTTAAGGGTGTTTTGGTCAGAGGAGTTGGGCACAAAGTTGTTGGAGGAAGAGTTGGAAAAAGTCTGGAAGGTTCCAGTCAATGCTAAGATAGATTTGCAATCACGTTACATTCATCAGAGAATTTTGGGTAGAATCTATTGGACCCCTGTGCGTATGTGTGCTTTGGGGGTGGCTGATGGAGACTGTTGTTGGGGTTGTGGAGAAGAGAGAGGTAACCTATTACATATGTTATGGAACTGTGTAAGGGTGAAAAATTATTGGGGAGAAGTACTGGATAGAATTGATCAAATCTGGAACATTACCATTCCGCGTAATCCTTTCACAGTGATCCTGCAGTTACTGAGAGGTGGACATAATAATGACTGGACAACATTGTGCTGGATTAATAGAGCCCTACGGGTGGCAACCAAACAGAAGAAGAAGCCGGCAGTTGAAAAAGCTGAATTACTGATAGGCAGACACTTTCTAAATACAAGAAGACTATGTTTTGTAGGCAATGCAGAGAGGCAGTGTACGATTAATTGTGGGGATCTTTTAATGAGCTCTATGGGTGACCATGGAATAAGTTGTGGAGTAGAATCACATTTGTAAGTTATGAGGGTCTTGGGATATAGGGGGGATTGTTTTGTCTTCGTCTCGTCTCTTGTTTTGTTATGTCTTTGTAGTCTGTGATACATTGGGTTATTGCTTATGGTTGTATCTTAGACTGGGTCTGAGTCATTGTGTGAGTAACTGCATATTGTAAAATGCTTTCTTTGACCCCTTTTTTTTTCAAGGTTTGGTTTTGTTAATATTTTTATTATCAGAGTTATGGTATTTGTTTCAATTTGGTGTTTTATTGACAGTTGAGAAATAAAGAGTTTAAAAAAAGAAAATAAATCCCCTCCACATGCTCCTTCCTTCACTGCTTCTTCCTTCCTCCTGCTGGTCTCTTGGACTTCCACCTCCTCCCCTGATGTCACCCGAATAACCCATACTTCCTGCTTGCTTTGGTCCCCTTTTGTTCCCCTCCCCTCTCTCAATTGGTTCTCTGTCCCTGGCCAATCTGACCATAGATTTCCTCGCTGGATGTTGTGGTGGTTGCAAAAGTTAGATGTAGTGAGGTAAGCCCTGCCAATTCTTTTTTAGTTCGGACCTCCCACGGAACATCAATGGCAGCCTGTGAAGTTGGGAGTCCTTGTTCATATTGGGGTGTACGGTTAGGGTTGCTTCCCTTGATTAAGTCCCTGATGGTCTAGCGTGCTCGTTGGTGGATGTGCACACTCTTTATCAACTGACAGCACCATGCGGCTTACCTGACCGTCCTGCGTAGATGCTGTTGCTGTGCTCCTCTCCATCTGCTGATATGCTGGTAGCGTGTCATGGAAGTCTGGGGCTCTGCCTGCTGGTGGTCAGTTTGCAGATTTTTTGCAGATGGTGTATGGTACTCGACAAAGGTTCTCACTTTGATTGATGGTTATTTTTGTTTTCCTTGTTCCAGTCATTGCTCATCAGAAGAAACACAAAGACTGACACACTACTTGTTAAGGAGGTATGGCAAGAGAAAAATGTAAACTGGTCAAAACAGTCTAGCACTGGGGCGGGAGTCAGGAATTGGGGCTCCCTCAACTTCTTTTTTTTTTTTTTTTAAAAAAACTTTATTTAACGATTGTGGTACATGACATTGCAACAACAACATATATTGCATATATTAGAAACATCAACTTTCAGTTTGGTTTCAGTACAGCATAAGCAGCATTTACTGATTTGATGAAGCACTTGGCCCTACCGAGCAGTTATCGTCTGAGTTAGCTTCACTCAGATATATTCTAAACAGGACCCATATGTCTTTCGGTTTACTTGGATTCGGGATAGTCAATATATAATATTCTTCACATTCATTTACATACATCAATTCCTTAAGGAAGTGATTCACTCTCGGTGCCTGTGCACTCTTCCATTTTTGCAATATACACTTTTTCGCCACTGCGCATGTGATATTAAAGAGTCTCCTTGTCACCTCTGATTGTTTACCAATGTCCCCAAACAAGTATTTTCGCGGTGTGAGGTCTGCCGGTATCTTGAGTCACCTCCTCCAGGATATTCGCAACCTCTCCCCAAAAGGCAAGCACATGAGGACAATTCCAATACATATGCATCGAATCAGCCCGGTCTGTCCCACACTTTGGGCACGTACCAGACCCATTGGTTGTAAACCTCGCCACCTTCTGTGGGGTATAGTGTAACTTGTTCAACATCTTAAACTGAATCAACCCGGAGGCCGGCATTCATGGATACTTTCTTGGTCATTTCGCAGTACCTTTCCCATTGCCTATCCTTTATATCCTCACCCAGATCTGTTTCCCAGGAGGTCTTCATTACATTTAATGTTGCGGCACTAGTCTGCACGGCCATATATAGCCCCGAGATGCTTGTTCCAGCCCGGGTTGAAAGGGTCAATAGACATGGGTGTGGTGGGGGCTCATCTGGGAACGTTGGCCAACGGGCCTTAAAGGCCAATCTCATTCTATGAAATTGCAGAATCATCAGCTGATCCCTCCACATCCCTGTTTTGAAGTCCTCCAGTGTTATAAACCTCACGTTGGGAAATATGTCCTTGATTTTGAATTCTTCATCTGGGTCCCATTTATTTTGTATACCTGGGTCGTATGTGGGTGTTATGCCTGGGAAGTTCCAAAAAGGGGCCTCAGCATAATAAGGCGTCTTTACTCCAAGCCTTCGGAAAATTTTGAACCATGCCTGAGCTGTCGTACTAACTGGGTCAAATGGGCAGTCGTCCCTGTGTTTAGTTTTAAAGATGACTGACCTTATGTCGGTCGGGCGCGCTGCATGTTTTTCAAGACAGATGTGGGGTGAGGTGTCATGTTCGTCATACCAGTGCTTAACAAATTGGGCTTGAGCAACCAGATACTATAATTCAAAATCGGGAGCCGCTATGCCACCTTTGTTGTATGGCTCCACCATTTTTTCCCACTTCATCCTAGGCGCCCCCCCCCCCCTGCTCCAGATAAATTCTACCGCCAGGGACCTAAGAGTGTCAAACAATCTCCTGCCAGGCCAGATCGGGATGTTGGTAAATATATACAGCAGTTTAGGGAGGATGACCATTTTTAATATGGCTACCCGGCCTATTAGTGATATGGGGAGTTTGGCCCAGAACCAGGAGTTTAGTGGCAATAGTAGACAGCAGGGAATCATGGTTGTTCAAGAATAGGGATGTTCTGTCTCCAGAAACTATAACCCCTAAGTATCTGATCTTGTCCGGGGACCACTTTAGACCAAGTGTGTCGTTTGGGCAATTGATAGCAGGGGTCAGGGGGAAGATTTCAGACTTTAGTCTTGTATCCTGAGTATAATGCGAATTTGTGCATTTCCTCCATTACTGGACCCAGGTGTGTGTCGGGCTCTCTAATGTATAATAGGGTGTCATCGGCATACAGAGATATTGATTAAGGCCCGCCATCCATATACCTCTCTGTTCCTGATGTTCTCTAATTGCCACCGCCGCTGGTTCCATAGTGAGAGCAAACAGTATGGGGGAGAATGGGCAGCCCTGTCTAGTGCCCCTCTTCAACTCAAACCAATCAGACATAGTGTGGTTAGTCAACTCCCTGGCCCCCGGGTTAGTGTACAGTACCTTGACATAATTAAAAAAAACTGGGACCCTGCCCGAATTTACCAAGCACCATGAACAGGTATGCCCATGACACAGAGTCGAACGCCTTTTCGGCATCTAGGGACACAGCCACCGCCATTACGCCAAACAGCCTACGCAGATTAAGCGCTGTAGATCTAGTGGGAATGAACCCGCATTGATCAGGGTGCACTAGTATCGGCATGTGTGGCAGGAGTCTATTGGCCAGGATCTTCGCGAATATCTTAGCATCACAATTTATAAGAGATAGAGGCCTATATGAGGACATCTCATTGGGAGGGACGTCTGGGCTTAGGGAGCACTGTGATTATCGCCTTTCTCATGGATGCTGGCAGTGTCCCTTTCTCTGTGGCCTCCTCCCACATGGACAGCAATATCGGGGCAAGGTCTTCGCTTAGCTCCTTGTACAATTCGATTCCCAGACCGTCTGAACCAGGAGCTTTTCCGTTGGCCAATGATTTAATTGCTTCCTTAATTTCCTCGATCGTAAGGGGTTGGTCTAGCTGTAGTTTATTCTCATCACTCAATTTTGGAAGCGTTATACTATCTAAATAAAGTTGGATATCCCTGGGGCTTTTTAAGTTATGATTAGCGTAGAGTTCTTTATAGAAAAGGGCAAATTCCCCATTGATATTCTCCTAATTTGTTCGTATTATGCCGTCGCTCCCTATTATGCTGGAAATCAGGGTGCGGCCCCTGTCAGCTTTCAACAGGTTAGCTAGTGTGCGCCCCGCCTTGTTTCCTTCGCCATACCGGCATGCTCTGACCGAAGTGGCCATGTATAGCAACTCCCTATTTGCTAGTTTATTGAATTCTTGTAGGTTGCTATTAATTTCTGCAAGGGTGTTATCCTCATGCAAGGATGTATATTGTTGCTCTTGTTCCCCCAGCCGCTTCTCAACCTCCTCCAGTTCTTTCTTAAACGCTTTCAATAGCCCTGTGGACTTGGAGATCAGGATACCCCTCACCCACACTTTGAATGTTTCCCATAACATCGAGGGGCTATCCACCGAACCCTTATCAGTCTCAAAAAAGAATTCAACTTCAGTATGTAGTTCCTCTACCACCCCAGGATCCTTAAAAATGTCGGAAGGGATTCTCCATCTCCTGGCCAGGGGTTTAAGACTTTTCAACGTCATGTCTAACTCTATGGGAGAATGATCGGACAGGGTGCGGGGAAATATTTCACTTCCATTAATTTGGTGCACGAGAGACGCCGACACCAGCCAATAGTCAATGCGGGATTCAGTGTCATGTACTGAGGAGTAAAAGGAATACTGTCGTTTTAGGGGGTGGAGTGTTCTCCAGGCGTCTACTAGCTGTAGCTGGAAAATGATTTGTTGCAGAGTGTTGGCTGCTCTCGAGGGGTTTCTATGTGTGGAGGTTGAACGATCTAGTTCTGTATCTAAAATAGTATTAAAATCTCCTCCCCACACTATTTGCTCACCCCCACACGCACCAATCTCATGTAGTACATTTATGTAGAATTCAGTGTCATCTATATTTGGACCATATGTATTAATGAAAATCATTGCTTCACCCTTGATGTTGCCCCAAATCATAACATAGAGACCCATCGGGTCTATTTTACTCTTCTCAAACTGGAACCCAACGGATGGGTGTATCAGGGTTAGTACCCCTCTTGCCTGTGAGGAGTATTCCGTGCAATACCTGTGAGAACCCCACCCTTTCAAGAACTCGGCGTTGACCTTCTGGAGCGCATGAGTTTCCTGTAACATGACAATGTGGGGTTGGTGCTGAGTAATATAGGCTCCCACTTTCCTCAATTTGATTCGGTTGTTCAGACCCCGGACATTCCAAGTAAACAGTTTCAATCGTAGCCCTCAGGCTGCCTTGACAGAATAAGCCATATCTGTATTCCCAGTTTACATATTTGGCCTTGTTGTTATTCAGGAGATTTCCATGTGTTGCAATGTCACCACATTTTTCAACTTGTGAGACTTCTCCAACTGAGTCCCAATCCCCAACGTTTCCCCCCTCCTTCCCTTCCCGTTCAGTCATATGACATTTTAAACCCCCACCCTCATCATTAACCCCAACATGACAATGCTGCCCCGCAATAAACAGTCCCTTAAACATGTGGAACTTTCCTGAGGGTCACTAATTGCAGCCATCTGGCTCGCTCTAGGCTGAGGCTCACAGCCCATAAAAACAACATTTTAGTTCAGTTCGCCACCATTACATGTCTTCCAATGTCAATAATTTCTAACCATATGGTAGGCAATTGAGTCCTAGCCTGGTCTGGTCTCACCGCTCACCTCTCGGTTATGAATTCGCATTTTGGTTGCCACTCGATCTCCGGTGGGTAATGGAATGGAAGACTCTACATATGACATGGCATCTGTGGGATTCTCAAAGAAATGGGCACGCCCCCCATGTTGTATTCTCATTTTTGCCGGGAAGATGAGGGCATGGGGCACATTTCGCATTCGTAGCTGTTTTTTCACTCCTTCGTATGATCTCCTTTGCATTTGCACGTTGGTCGAGAAATCCGGATATATATGGATTGTGTTCTCTTCATGACGTAGGGTACCTTTTTCTCTCGACAGCCGGAGTATAGTGTCCCTGTCTCAGTAGTTTAGGAGGCGCGCAATTATGGTTCGAGGGGGAGCGCCTGGTTTCGGGAGCGGTGCTATGGTACGATGGGCCCTTTCGATCAAAAAGTGATCTGAGAAGGAGTCAGCGCCTAGGATGTCTTTCAGCAAGGCCTCAACTTGTCTCTCCATGGGGCCCTTTCTGAACTTTTCCGACACCCCGACAATCCGGATGTTGTTCCTCCGGGATCTCGATTCGAGGTCCTCGCACTTGGTTTGAGTCTTATGTAGTTCTGTTTGGAGGTGGGCTATATCTCGACTGTGTTGTAGTATCATGTCCTCGTTCACACTTATCCTGTTTTCTGTCTCCGTAATGCGTGCGCTCTCCTTTTCCACACGTGCTTTTAGGGACCCTATCGTCGCCACTATATCATCTAGTTTAACGTTCACCGCCATGAATCCATTCTGCACCAGTGTTGCCAGGCGATCTATCGGGTCGTTCTCCTGCCCATCCGATGCTGATGGTTCCCCCCCCCAATTGCCCCTTGTGGCTGCGAACTGGTGAAGGTATCCATCGGGCCGATCTTTTTCCCTCCTGTCCCCTTCCTCTCGTTGCGGCCCATAAATTGTGGTTGTCCGTTGGGGGTGGACTGTGTTCTCCCACGTGTTATCGCCCAATGTACCTCTGTACAGTTCAGGATGTGGAGGGGATGTTATTTGTATGCCTGCCCTTAACGCCAGGTAATTCGCTTCTACACAGGAGTAGATCCAGCAGGTCTGTACTTGTGGGAACCACAGGTCACCACTCTGGATTGTATTCGTTAGGGCCTCAATGGGGCGCTGAGCAGTGCACCTGGAGCAATGAGGGCGGTCTGCGATGTTGCCCCACTGTGTCTGCACTTTGTAGGGTTCAGGCCGTTGGCAGTTATACTGCACTTGGGGGCATGTGTTTATCCTCCCCTTCCTTCACATGGAGGTGGCCCGACGGGACCCCGAGATGTCTCCACTCCCAAGGATCGGTGTTTAATTCCCCGTATTCGTGGGGTTGCTGCTGGCTGACCAGGACAGGTGCTGTGGGGCACGATATGAGGCCCTCCCCCCGCCGCGGCTGCGTATTGTAAAAGCCCGCCTCACGGGCATAGGTAATAGGGCCTCCGTCCCTGACCAAAACCACTTACTTGGCGTGTGTATGTGGGGGGGGTACCGCCGGGTAAAGTTCATTCTCCCAGGCGTCCGCGGGCAGCGCCGCGAGGAGCCGCGGGCAGCGTCACCAGCAGCCGAGGCCTGAGGCCGTGCCGTGTACCCAGTGCGGTCTCTCCAGTCGGGAGCAGTCCGCGTCCACTGAGTTGCACCCTCTCGTTCCTCCCTCCTGCTGTCTCCTTTCACAGGTCGTGGGGAGCGATCGCAGGTATCTCCACAGTCGTCTCGGGGGTGGGCGGCTACTCAGCTCTCTTCGTGTCTCAGGATGGTGTTAGCCGCGCGGTGCCCCACCCCCACCGCGGCTGGCAGTCCGGGTGCTCGCGGAGCCTCCAGGCGGCCACACGGGTCTCTCTCTGCCGCCGAAACTGCCGGACGCAATATCTCGGCAGCGCGGTCACGGTTTTCCACCGCTCTTCCACCAGAATACGCTTTACGTTTCTCGCTCCCGGATGCTTGCTTCTGTTAGGGTCTGGGACGAAACTGAAAGGATTTATATCTTATAAGGATTGTGTCTGAGCCGGAGCTCTCACACTAGGCGGCCATGTTTGATGTGCGCAACTGGGGCCCCCTCAACTTCTACCGTCCACCTCTGGGGTAGGACAGGCTCAGGATTTCTCTCTGGTAGACCTTCCACCCTCGACTCGGAGGGGTTACTGGCCTTGTCAAACCTACCAGGTTGGAAGCCAGAGCTGGTAATACTCCATAGGGGGGAAGGTGGCAGTTGGATGGGCCCCAGTTCTTGTTCCTTAGTAATGTGGCCATGTGCTTGTCAAAGTGAGATGAAGGGAAACTGCTACATAGCCATTCACAAGTGTCAGCATGCATTTCCTGACTCCAGCCAGGTGAGCAACGCCGTCCAGAGACCTCCAGAGCTTCTAATTTGCATATTTAAACCCCCCAGGCCCCATGTGCACTGTGTTGCTCTGGCGTTTCCACTCCCTTCCTGCCTGAGTCCCTCCCGGCTCCCGACCCGCCCCCCACCCCTGATTGGCTTCCCCATGTCTTAACGGTAAAGTTGGGCAAAGGCTAAAATATGCGCGTTCAGTGTGCATTTCCTGACTCGAGCCAGGTGAGTGACGCCGTCAAGAGTCCTCCAGACCCTCTAATTTGCATATTTAAACCCTCCAAGTCCCGCGAGCACTGTGTTGCTCTCGCGCTTCCACTCCCTTCCTGCGACCCTCCCGACCCGCCCCCTCCCACCCCTGATTGGCTTCCCCTTGTCTTAGCGGTAAAGTTAGGCAAAGGCTAAAATCTACGCGCTCAGTGTGCATTTCCTGATTCGAGCCAGGTGAGCAATGCCATCCAGAGACCTCCAGAGCCTCTAATTTGCATATTTAAACCCCCCTAGTCCCTGCGTGTACCATGTTGCTCCAGCGCTTACACTCCCTTCCTACCCTCGTCCCTCCCGCCCCCCACCCCTGATTGGCTGCTTTGGTGCCTTAACCACCCACTCCAGGGCAGCCCCTGCGGCTTAGGGCCCTAAGGCAAAGGACGGCTCCATCACCTGTGTCTCAAACATAGCTGTGTTTACTACAACACCCATTTGATCTGTTAGGCGTAGGCCTCTTTCCCACTATACAGGTCTCTCAAATCTAGCTGTGTTTAGTATTGTAATCTTTTGGTCACCCGTGTCTCAAACATAGCTGTATTTAGTACAACACTCATTTGACGTTTTAGGCGTAGGCCTCGATCCCACTATACAGGACTCTCAAATCTTGCTGTGTTTATTTATTGTAATCTTTTGGTCAACTGTGTCTCAAACATAGCTGTGTTTAGTACAACACCCATTTGACCTGTTAGGCGTAGGGCTCTCTCCCACTATACAGGACTCTCAATTCTAGCTGTGTTCAATATTGTAATCTTTTGGCCACCTTGTCTCAAACATAGCTGTATTTAGTACAACACTCATTTGACGTTTTAGGCGTAGGCCTCGATCCCACTATACAGGACTCTCAAATCTTGCTGTGTTTATTTATTGTAATCTTTTGGTCACCTGTGTCTCAAACATAGCTGTGTTTAGTACAACACCCATTTGACCTGTTAGGCGTAGGGCTCTCTCCCACTATACAGGACTCTCAATTCTAGCTGTGTTCAATATTGTAATCTTTTGGCCACCTGTGTTTCAAACATAGCTGTGTTTGGTACAACTGCCTTTTCACCTGTTGGGCGTGGGCCTCTCTCCCACTGTACAAGGCTCTCAGGTCTGGCTGTGTCTGGTATTGTAATCTTTTGGTCACCAGTGTCTCAAACATAGCTGTGTTTGGTACAACCCCCATTTCACCTGTTGGGCATGGGCCTCTCTCCCACTGTACAGGACTCTCGGGTCTGACTGTGTTTGGTATTGCAATCTTTTGGTCACCCGTGTCTCAAACATAGCTGTGTTTGGTACAACACCCATTTGACCTGCTAGGCGTGGGCCTCTCTCCCTCTGTGCGGGACTCTTGAGTCTTGCTGTGTTTAAGATTGTAATCTTCTTGTCATCTTGTAATCTTCTTGTCATCTGTGTCTAAAATCTAGTTGTATTTAGTATAGTAATCTGCTGGTCACCCGTATCTCAAACATAGCTGTGTTTAGTACAACACCCATTTGACCTGTTGGGCTTGGGCCTCTCTCCCACTATACAGGACTCTCAAATCTAGCCATGTTTAGTATTGTAATTCTGTGGTCACCTGTGTCTCAAACCTAACTGTGTTTAGCACTGCACCCATTTGATCTACCAGGCATAAGCCTCTCTCTCACTATACGGGACGCTCAAATCTAGCGGTGGACTACTTCAAATTGCATTGTTGATTATAGACCTCTGTCCCACTATACGGGACGCTCATATGTGACTGACCAACTCACACCTAGGGAGCAATACTGTAGTGTGAGACAGAAATCACTGGCTGATTACTGTGGAGTAATACTGTGATTAGGGGCTCACACCTCATAAGATGACCCAGTGATTCTTAGTTACGCCCGTTAGGCCAATTCTGTAGTTAGTAGCTATCCTTCTTAACCCCATATAGCTAGCTCACCGTAGTGAACCTCGTCCGAGGAAACGGACATTAAGGACAGCCACCAATAACACCCAGCAAAATAACCATAACTACCTCCCCTACCTCACTTGTTAGGCAGAAACCTGTGCAGTTCCCTTGGGGAACACTGCAAAAGATTTAAGACTACAGGTAGAGCAGTAAACCCCTTTGGTAGCAGTCTGTACCACCCAGATTTACCTGGTAGCTGTGGCTGAGCAGTCAGACTTCTCTCAAGAAGAGTTAGGCAGTATGTAAAGTATACACAATATGTACCAAAACACAATAGCACAAGCAAACACTGACCAGAGCTTGGTTTCAAAAGTATATAGTTATTTATTTAAAATACACATAAGTTAAAAACACTCTAGCAAAGATATAGTAAAAGCACTTCAACACAGTTATACTGAAAGTAAATTCAATCCTTTCTCCTATCTAGACAACTCTAGGTTAACACCACTTAATTAAAACAGAGGTGAGTGCTTAACGTTAGATGACACTCTAGTAGTTTCCAAGAAAGGGAGAGAAAAAGCAGAAATAGGTTAGACACACCACTCTAAGGTCCAGAACACTTGCAATAGGCTTAAAGAAGAATAAAGTCACAGGTGAGCAAAAGTCACTAGGCAGGGCCCACTCTTAGAGTAGCCGGAGCGAAAATGTGCCCAAGATCACACTGTTAGTTAGAGATTCAAAGTCTTGCAAAGAGTCAAAAAGAGTTTAGAGTGGCTCAGAAAGTTTAGCCAAAGTGTCCCAGGCACTCCCAGGTTCGAAAGCCGGGGACTAAATCTACCCCGTACAGTCGGTAGCAAGGGAAGCCAGGCGGAACACAGTACCTTAAGCGGAAAGGATCCTCCAGCGGGGGCAGTTGTTCCAGGCAGCGACAGCAAGGCTCGACGTCGGTCAGGGGAGAAGAATATCTCGCTGAAGAGCAGAAGAGAAAGGTCGTAGCACTGCCCGGGAAGAAACCAGCCGCGGAGTCCTCCGGTTAAAGGGTTGGTACCGACTTTCGCGGTATGGGGGTAAAGTGTGGTATTCCGGATGCCGGGGTGCTTGGCACAGGCAAGGCGGCCACGAGATACCTCAAAAGGACGGAAAGAAGGCGAAAACTGGTTGTCCCCACCAGTCAAGGGAAGGAGCCACTCCGTTAAGAGTTCTCCTCGGTCGTCGGGAAAAAGTGGTGAGACGGTTCAGCAGGGCTCCACCGGGTGGTGTCGTCGAAGCAGGTCGGCTCAGCTCTTCCCTCGTCGGATTCTTGGTCCTGTGGCGACTTCTGAAGTCCCAGTCCCCAAAGCCCTGCTTTTATGCAGCAAACCCCCATTCACCCAGCCTAGCTGTCACTCAAACATGCTAAGTGGTGAGCCGGGCGGCTCACCACTTGGGCCAATCAGGACGGAGTGCGACTTGAGTTACCAAGGTAACTCAGTCCAGGGTGCCTAAATCCCCCTCCACCCCTCCTAAGTACCCCAGACAGAGTGGCACCACTTTGGAGGGCTTCTGTGGAGAAGCCCGCCAAAAGTGGAACAAAGGGCTCCACTTTGGGTCAGAGTTACAGAGGCGAACACCAACGCCATTTTAGAATCAAGTTTTGGCAAAAAGTCCCAACCGGAGTTATAAAAATAAATATATAAACCGGCGGTATGTTTAAGGCTACCGTAAATAAATAATTAAATGTGTTAGCCTAAAACAATGGGAAATCCCATAGGGAAATATTCGCGGTCGAATATAAAAAGTAGTTTCCACTGCCACCAGCCAAAACTCGATCAGGGGGGACGGAGACGTGCCCCCTCGACTAACAGACCCTGGGGCAATCGAATTGCCCCAGCCAGTACGTCCACAATATGATGGTTTGTACTGGTTCTGTTCAGGATTCAAGACTAGCAAAGTCTTTGGTGACTTTACATGCCCTGGGAGACAGTAGTCAGTCCCAGGGTATGGAGTCTATGTTGGGGAGTCCCTAGGACACCCCTGGGTCACGGCACAGAGGGTGCTGTGTGACCCACATCACAAAAATACATGAGGCCCTATGGAGTAAAAGACCCCATAGCCCATTCAACACAAGGTTTAACCAAGAAAACACACTTCAACATGTCCAAGAGTGAGGGTAAAAGAGTCTCACTCTTGGCAGGAGAAAAAAATTAAACCCCAGAAATCCAGCAAAGCTGCTGGGGGACTCACTAGGTAGGGAAATTCAGCCTAACCAGAGAATTCTCCCTAACACTCGCCCCCCCCAGACTAAGGGACAGGAGGATTTAATCCACTCCTGGATGAACCTCATACCTCTAGTCGATGATATACATCCTAGAGAGTCCATCAGCATTTTGATGGTGACACCCTGACCTGTGCTCAATGGTGAAATCAAACCCTTGCAGGCAGATTGACCATCTCAATAGTTTTGGATTTTCCCCTTTCATTTGCATTAACCATCTCAAGGGTTGGTGGTCAGTCTGAATAACAAAAGTAGAACCATACAAGTATGGCCTAAACTTCTTCAGTGCCCACACAATAGCAAAGCATTCTCTTTCGATAGTTGCCCACCTTGTCTCAGGATCCTTCAGTTTCCTACTGATGAAGCAAATGGGGTGCTCCCTACCCTTCTCATCCAGTTGGCTTAGAACTGCACCTATACCTACATTGGAAGCATCAGTTTGTACAATGAAAGGTTGGTGGTAGTCAGGAGCTCTCAATACTGGAGCCTGGCAAAGAGCTCTCTTCAGTTTTTCAAAGGCCTGATTGCACTCCTCATTCCATTTTACCTTCTTAGGGAATTTGGGAGAGGAGATTACATTCAGTGGAGAAGCTATGGTCCCATAGTTCTCAATGAAATTCCTGTAATACCCAGTGAGGCCTAGAAAAGCTCTCACTTGGGTTTGAGTAGTTGGTGTTGTCCAATTTTGCACAGCTTCAATCTTGCTGGGCAAAGGCCTTATTTCTCCACCTCCTACCTCATGTCCAAGGTAGACCACTTTACTTTGACCAATCTGGCACTTACTGGCTTTGATTGTCAAATGGGCCTGTTTCAGAGCCTGCAACACATGTCCTAGGTGGTTTACATGTTCTTCCCAGGAGTGGCTGAAGACTGCAATGTCATCCAAGTATGCCATGCAGAAATCTTCCATCCCAGCCAGAACCTGGTTCACCATCCTTTGGAATGTGGCAGGTGCATTTTTTAGTCCAAAAGGCATGACCTTAAACTGGTACAAGCCAACTGGGGTCGAAAATGCAGTTTTCTCCTTGGCATGGTCTGTCAGGGCTATTTGCCAATAGCCTGACGTCAGGTCAAATGTGCTGAGGTACTTGGCTGCACCAAGTTTATCCACCAACTCATCTGTCCTGGGCAAAGGGTGGGCATCAGTCTTGGTGACTGCATTTAGAGCTCTATAGTCCACACAGAATCTCAAGTCTTTGGATCCTGCCTTTGGTACTAACACAACTGGGCTAGACCATGGACTAGTAGAGGGCTCTATTACCCCGAGATCAAGCATCTTCTTGACCTCTCCTTTGATGTGGGCTCTGATATGTTCCGACATTCTGTATCCTCTGCTTTTGACTGGCAGACAGTCACCAGTGAGTATCTCATGCTGGCCCCAAGGGGTCAAGCCTGGTGACAGTGAGAACAGGGAGGCAAACTGATTTAACATAGATTTGCACTCCTCTTGTTGCTCAGGTGTCAGGTCTGAAGAGAGATTGACTCCTTCAACTTTTTCATCTAAAGGTACACCTCTGAGGAGATCAGGGAGAGATTCACTCTCTTCCTCCTCTGCAGCTGAAGCTAGGAGCAAGGCTCCTACATCAGGTCTGGAGATGTAGGCTTTTAGTCGGTTGGTGTGGAAGACTCTAGGAGCTTCCCTGGGTCTGCCCAGATCCACCAGATAGTTGACCTCTCCAAGTTTTCCCACAACCTTGAAGGGTCCCATCCATTTGTCTTGCAAGGCCCTCTGCCTTGTTGGGAGCATAACTAGAACTAGCTGGTCTTGAGTAAACTCAACCATGTTAGCCTTCTGGTCGTGCCAATGTTTGACCAGGGCTTGACCAGCTTTCAAGTTGTCACTTGCTTCTGCCATCATGTGTGACATTCTCCTCCGGAGACCTATCACATAGTCAGTCACTCTGACTGGCTTGAGGGGAGGAGCACCTTCCAACCCCTCCTTAATCAGGGCCAATGGACCTCTGACTGGATGGCCATAGAGAAGCTCAAAGGGAGAATAACCTACTCCCTCCTGAGGGACTTCTCTATAAGCAAAGAGAAGGCATGGCAGTAGAAGGTCCCACTTTTTCTTAAGGGGTTCTTCTAAAGCACCTATCATGCTCTTCATGGTTCTGTTAAACCTTTCAACCAACCCGTTTGTCTGAGGGTGGTAGGCGGTTGAGAACTTGTAGGTAACTCCACAGGTTTTCCACATGGCCTTCATGTAGTGGGACATAAAGTTTGACCCCCTGTCAGAGATTACCTCCTTAGGAAACCCAACCCTGGTAAAAATACCAAGGAGGGCCTTAGCCACAGCCGGAGCTGTAACAGTCCTCATAGGAATGGCCTCAGGGTATCTAGTAGCATGGTCTACTACAACAAGGATAAACCTGTTGCCTGAGGAGGTTGGAGGATCAAGGGGACCAACAATGTCAATCCCTACCCTCTCAAATGGGACTCCCACAACTGGGAGAGGCACTAAAGGTGCCACATTCTTGGAACCAACCTTACCAGAAGTCTGGCAGGTATGGCAGCTCTTACAATATCTATCTACTTCAGCCCCCATCTTTGGCCAATAAAAGTAGAGTGAGAGCCTTTCCTTGGTCTTCTTGAAACTCAAGTGGCCAGCCAAAGGTATCTCATGGGCTAGTTGTAAGAACTGTTGTCTGTTTTCTTGTGGGACTACAAGGCGTTTGTAGTCTCCAGGTTCAGACTCAGTGGGTTCACTGTAGAAGAGGCCATCTTCCCAGTGCAACCTATACTTCCCAGGCTCTTGCCCATCAGCTTGAGAAGCTGCCTGGTGGCGGAGACCCTCCAGAGTTGGACATTCTCTTTGCCCCTTACGAAAAGCTGCCCTGCTAGGCCCACCTTCTGCCAGTAAAGACTGCAGCTCAGGATGGTCCTCAGGGTCCAAATCTCCAATAAGGTTGGGGCCTCCTTCTAGCTCTTCCTCAGAGTCTAGCTCAACCACACAGGGTTGTACCTCTCTCTCAGCCTCAGCTGGAGGGGGAGTTACAGGTGTAACTTTGGACAACCTAGGGGAAGTCCTTGTTGGAAGCACTGGAGTGCTTGCTGCTGGCTTTTTCCTAGGAGTCTTGGGTTGCCCCTTTGCTCCTGATCTGGTAGTTACTGCAGTAAGTTGCTCCAGTGGTAGAGGAGTGATTTCTGTCATCATCTCCTGAGATAACCCTCTCAGGGTTTTCTCCCTTGCAGGTTTTGTGAGTTCCTGAAACCTTTTGCTAGGAGGTCTGGGGGTATGAGATACAACTCCAAGAGCTTTGAGGTCATTACCCAACAGAACCCTACCTGGCACTTCACATTGTACACTGACAGGTATTTTTACAGCCATATCATTACATTGGATGAGAACTGGTAACTGGGGACACATCTGCACAGGCCCACCAGCTAACTTGGTGAGGCATTTGGGTGCCTTAGCAACATCCTCTGCCTTGAAAAATGATTCATCCACCACAGTTATGCTGGCTCCAGTGTCCCTAATGGCAGGAGTCTCCTGACCATTCACCTGGACACTGTCCTTATAATACTCTTTAGTATTATCTGGGATAGAGTTATAGACATCTAAATTCTGTTGCTCCCACAACCCCAGAGAGACTAAAGAAACACTAGCTGAGACTCCAGTGGGTTCATCAGCTAGTAATAGAAAGTTTCCACTTGCCATATGTACTTCCTCTTCTGGAGCGAAGGCTAAGGAGGCAAGCTGGACCCCTGAAGGTTTACCCTTACATCTGGGATCTCCTTTCACATGGTCAGTAGCCTTACAAACAAAGCATGAGCCAAAGGCTCGCTGGAATGGAGGCTTGTTCTGACCTCCTTCTGGTCTGGGACCAGAAGGTACACTAGCCTGATTTGGTTTCCCTTGTGGCTTACCCTTATAGTTTTGTTTGGGGCCCTCTTTGGAATTTGTAGTATTAGAATTCTCTTTGGAGTCCTTCTTAGACTGTTTTTCCCCATCCTTCTTCTGAGTTACCCCAGAATCCTTGTGAGTGGCCCTGTTGGCAACCCACAAGTCAGCAGCCTTAGCTAGCTTCCGGGAATCTAATTCCCTGGAATCAGCCAAGTGTTGTCTGAGCTCAGGAGAGCAGGCATCATAAATAGTCTCCAACATAAACAAATTCTTCATACCTTCATAAGTGTTCACCTTGTAACCCTTAATCCATCCCTCTAAGTTTTTCAAACATTCATTCACCCAGGTAGCCCAAGGGGTACCATCATGCTTTTTGAGGCTCCTAAACCTCTTAAGATACTGGGAAGGGGTCTTCCCAAACCTAGCTATCAAAGCTAGTTTCACACATTCATAGTCCTTCCTATCCTCCTCCCCCATCTCCATTACCACATCAGTTGCAACAGGGGGAAGCCTAGAGAACAACCAGGTGAGTAAGTCATTTCCTGTGATGTTCTGGAGCCCATGATTATATTCAAACAGAGACAACCAATCCAACACATCCAACTTAGGCTCATACATACCAACCAATTCTTTAGGCATCCGGGGTCTTTTAGGACTGGAACTTCTAGAGGAGCCAGAGAGAGAAACATTCTCAACAGATAATTTCTTCATTTCTAAGTCATACTTGAGCTCCATTTCCCTTAGCCTTAGTTCTTTGTCAGTTTGAGCATTAAGTTTCTTATACTCCAATTCTAGCTTCATTTTCTCCAGTTCAAAGTACTGAGGACTAAATGTGGGACCTGGTAAAGGTCCAGTAGGCACAGCAGGTAGAGCAGGCAGAGGCCTAGGGGGGACAGTTACAACAGCCTCACCCTCCTCTTCTGACTCTTCCTCAGAAACATCAACATTTTGCTCCATGTTAACTTCAATACTGTCATCTACAGTTGCTGGAGTGGTAGGCTCCTCTGAACCATCACCCAGACTTTGGTTAGCTAACAATCTTTCAATCAGCTCCATTTTCTTGCCCTTAGTCAGGAGATCCTTATGTTTACAGAGCACTCTTAAACAATCAGCAGTTTTGGCTGCAAGGGACTCTTGACTATAGCTTTCTATAACTGACATGTTAGAGGTTTTACTTTTTCAGTGCTAAGCTTTGTGGTTAGTTGCACTAAGGTATCTAAAGCACAATAAAATGTATACTCAATACAAATCCCACCGCTGTACACCAGTGTTAGGCAGAAACCTGTGCAGTTCCCTTGGGGAACACTGCAAAAGATTTAAGACTACAGGTAGAGCAGTAAACCCCTTTGGTAGCAGTCTGTACCACCCAGATTTACCTGGTAGCTGTGGCTGAGCAGTCAGACTTCTCTCAAGAAGAGTTAGGCAGTATGTAAAGTATACACAATATGTACCAAAACACAATAGCACAAGCAAACACTGACCAGAGCTTGGTTTCAAAAGTATATAGTTATTTATTTAAAATACACATAAGTTAAAAACACTCTAGCAAAGATATAGTAAAAGCACTTCAACACAGTTATACTGAAAGTAAATTCAATCCTTTCTCCTATCTAGACAACTCTAGGTTAACACCACTTAATTAAAACAGAGGTGAGTGCTTAACGTTAGATGACACTCTAGTAGTTTCCAAGAAAGGGAGAGAAAAAGCAGAAATAGGTTAGACACACCACTCTAAGGTCCAGAACACTTGCAATAGGCTTAAAGAAGAATAAAGTCACAGGTGAGCAAAAGTCACTAGGCAGGGCCCACTCTTAGAGTAGCCGGAGCGAAAATGTGCCCAAGATCACACTGTTAGTTAGAGATTCAAAGTCTTGCAAAGAGTCAAAAAGAGTTTAGAGTGGCTCAGAAAGTTTAGCCAAAGTGTCCCAGGCACTCCCAGGTTCGAAAGCCGGGGACTAAATCTACCCCGTACAGTCGGTAGCAAGGGAAGCCAGGCGGAACACAGTACCTTAAGCGGAAAGGATCCTCCAGCGGGGGCAGTTGTTCCAGGCAGCGACAGCAAGGCTCGACGTCGGTCAGGGGAGAAGAATATCTCGCTGAAGAGCAGAAGAGAAAGGTCGTAGCACTGCCCGGGAAGAAACCAGCCGCGGAGTCCTCCGGTTAAAGGGTTGGTACCGACTTTCGCGGTATGGGGGTAAAGTGTGGTATTCCGGATGCCGGGGTGCTTGGCACAGGCAAGGCGGCCACGAGATACCTCAAAAGGACGGAAAGAAGGCGAAAACTGGTTGTCCCCACCAGTCAAGGGAAGGAGCCACTCCGTTAAGAGTTCTCCTCGGTCGTCGGGAAAAAGTGGTGAGACGGTTCAGCAGGGCTCCACCGGGTGGTGTCGTCGAAGCAGGTCGGCTCAGCTCTTCCCTCGTCGGATTCTTGGTCCTGTGGCGACTTCTGAAGTCCCAGTCCCCAAAGCCCTGCTTTTATGCAGCAAACCCCCATTCACCCAGCCTAGCTGTCACTCAAACATGCTAAGTGGTGAGCCGGGCGGCTCACCACTTGGGCCAATCAGGACGGAGTGCGACTTGAGTTACCAAGGTAACTCAGTCCAGGGTGCCTAAATCCCCCTCCACCCCTCCTAAGTACCCCAGACAGAGTGGCACCACTTTGGAGGGCTTCTGTGGAGAAGCCCGCCAAAAGTGGAACAAAGGGCTCCACTTTGGGTCAGAGTTACAGAGGCGAACACCAACGCCATTTTAGAATCAAGTTTTGGCAAAAAGTCCCAACCGGAGTTATAAAAATAAATATATAAACCGGCGGTATGTTTAAGGCTACCGTAAATAAATAATTAAATGTGTTAGCCTAAAACAATGGGAAATCCCATAGGGAAATATTCGCGGTCGAATATAAAAAGTAGTTTCCACTGCCACCAGCCAAAACTCGATCAGGGGGGACGGAGACGTGCCCCCTCGACTAACAGACCCTGGGGCAATCGAATTGCCCCAGCCAGTACGTCCACAATATGATGGTTTGTACTGGTTCTGTTCAGGATTCAAGACTAGCAAAGTCTTTGGTGACTTTACATGCCCTGGGAGACAGTAGTCAGTCCCAGGGTATGGAGTCTATGTTGGGGAGTCCCTAGGACACCCCTGGGTCACGGCACAGAGGGTGCTGTGTGACCCACATCACAAAAATACATGAGGCCCTATGGAGTAAAAGACCCCATAGCCCATTCAACACAAGGTTTAACCAAGAAAACACACTTCAACATGTCCAAGAGTGAGGGTAAAAGAGTCTCACTCTTGGCAGGAGAAAAAAATTAAACCCCAGAAATCCAGCAAAGCTGCTGGGGGACTCACTAGGTAGGGAAATTCAGCCTAACCAGAGAATTCTCCCTAACATCACTCAAGACAGCGACTGAACAAGTCGGCAACACCAGCTGACAACACCAACTACAGACAGAACCCAAACTTGTAGCGGACAATTCTCTACACCCAGTACTACACCACAAGACAGCCAGACCAAAGCAAAACATTGACTCGCCATCAACAAACAAAATGAAGACCAAAACAAATCTCAAGCTTAAAATGCCATGCAAACGACCTATACCGAAGGAAAGGAAAAGAAAGAACAAACACACCAGAACAGCAACAAAGACTCACAAATGCAGAACACACTTCCACAGACAGGAATGGAAACCGAACCAACACTGAGAGAAGAGACAAATCCCTCTACTTAACTCTATACCTCGCAAACAACCGGTCACCAGAACGAACCAACCCAACGCTAGAATCAGCAACAACAGATAACCAAACGCAACCACGCAGAAGAAGGACAAACAACACTAGAAACAACAAAAACATAATTGACGCAATAACACCTTACATCACCAAAACAAAAGCAACTTCCACTCGACACCCACAATTCTTGGAAGAAGAACCTGATGAAAACAAAAACCCAAGACAGAAGCTCAAAGAACTTTTCGACGACACAGACGCACCTTTACCAACATCTCAACTAGAGATTGACCAGAAAGGAAACCTCAACACCGATCAGAAAACCTCAACAATAAAGCCCAAACCAAACTACACCTCAAAACTCCACTGCAATCGAATAAACGTAAGATCCATGTCAAAACACTCAACAGAGATCTTTGACCTACTCTATGACAGCTGCATTGACATCCTATTCATCACAAAAACATGGCTGGACTACAACTACAAAATCACACTCCAAAGCTGCCTCCCAGCCAACTTCAAATGCCTTCAAGTAAACAGAAAAAATAAAAAAGCAGGAGGCATCACAATAGCATTCGAAGGACACCTGAAAATAAAAACAGATGAACCTCTCAACATCATCAACTGTGAAACCATGGTCGTACACCTATCGGCAAACCCAAAAACCAACATCACATTCATCCTGGTGTACAAACCACCCCCATACGTTGAAACCTTTGTCGATAACTTCATAGAAGCCATCACCAACATAGCCATCAAGCACGAACGTCTAATCATCCTGGGGGACTTCAACATCTGGTTTGAAAACATTTGCGCCAACTCCCAAAGCTCGCTGATTGGACAACTTACAACCATGAAACTACGACCGCTGGTCAAAGGGGTAACACACTCGGCAGGACACACCCTCGACGCAGTGTTGGCCAAGGAAAAACCCATCACCACGGCACCACCACAAATACTGTAGAGCGACCATCTCATCATCCCATTCGTGATCAGACTACCAACTCAAGTCTGCATCCAACCCCCCAAACTCACAACCACCACAAAAAGAAACTGGAAAAGCGTGAAAGCAAGCAACCTATTCGAACAACTGGAGATGACCAAACCCTCAACTATAGAACTAGAGCTGACCTAGACGGGAAAGCGGAGCTACTACACAAATGGATTGCTGATACAATTGATAAGATCACCCTGGAAAAAAAGCCCTATTCACACCATCAAAAAAAGAGCAATGACAAAATGGTTCACCCCACTACTAAGCACCATGAAAAAGGACAACAAGAAGATGGAACTTGAATGTAGTAAAGAATACAACCCAGACAAAAAGAAATACTGTTCCAGAAATAAATCAGCGCATGTAAGAAGGAAATACAAAAGGCGAAGAGAAGGCATTATGATGACAGAATCACCAATGCCACCAACATACAAAAAGAAATGTTCTACATCATTAAAGAAACGAGAAACCCACCAGGCTGCGACAATACCCCAAACCCCTCAGAGAAACTTTGCAATGACCTGGCAGACCACTTCAAGAACAAAATCAACGACATCCGACAAATCATACAAAAAAGACAAACCAACCACACCATTCAACCAACCAGACCTAACACAGAGCCACAGCACAAACTCCTAAACTTTCCTGAAATATCAGCAGAGGCATTCGTCTTGTTGGTAAAACACAGAAAGAAAGCCGTCTCTCCCATTGATCCCTGCCCCCCTGAAATCTAAAAATCAATCCTTGCACAAGGAACGCCATCAAAATATTACAGAAACCTCCTAAATCTCTCACTAGCAACAGGAACTGTACCAGGAGCATTCGAATCAGCATATATCAAACCGTTTTTAAAAAACACAAGTGGCAACATAGAAGACCTCTCCACTACAGGCTGATTTCAAACATTCCCTACCCAGCAAAACTCCTTGAAACCTACGTATACAAATTAACCCAAGAACACGTAGAAAAACACCACCTGCTAGACCAAGCAAAAGTCGGTTTCAGACGCGCAAGAGGAACAGAAACAGCACTACTATCCATCTGGGACGACCTAAAAACGAAACGGACTCCAACTCAACCTCAGCCCTGATTCTGCTCGACCTCTCCGCAGCCTTCAACACAGTTAGCCATGACACCCTAACCAATAGACTAGAAGACATAGGCAAAACGGACATGGCACTACTCTGTATTAAATCATTCCTAGCAGACAGAACAGAAACCGTATGGCTAAAACCCTTCAAACCCCCACCACGAGTTAACGACTGTGGAGTACCACAAGGGTCCTCACTATCACCACTGTACTTCAACGTCTACCAGACTCCAGTAATCGGAATCTTCAAAAAATACATTACATGCTACAACTACGCAGATGACACTCAAATCATCTACAAAATCGAAGACACTCAAGCCGATCACTCAACCCTAATCGAGCGTCTAAAAGAAGTCTTTAACTGGATGAATGCCAACAACTTGAAAATCAACCCAGGAAAGACAGAAATCATAATAATATCCAAAAACCAACACCACCTACATTCCATGGCCAACGGAAATGGGGATCTGCACCAATACCATCTAAGATAGTAAAAAATCTGGGAGTCCTGATGGACAACACCCTAACCTTAGAACCACAAATAAATGCAATCATCAAGAATGTCCACACAGCAAGAAGAATCCTACCTTTCCTCTCCTTCACCCACAAAACACTCACAATCGTTGCCCTCATCATGTCAAGAATCGACTATGGAAACAGCCTCCATCTCGGGATACCAGAATACCTCCTGAAGAAACAACGGATCCAAAATACAGCAGCCAGACTGCTCCTCAAACTATCCAGAAGAGATCACATCACTCCAGCCCTAAAAACACTGCACTGGTTCCCAGTCAAACATTGCATCACCTTCAAAACAATGTGCATAACACACAGGGCAATCAGCGGACAAGGAGCTGAATTCCTACAAAGGAAAATAACAATCTACAAGCCAACGAGACTCCTCAGATCAAGCAACGAAATCCGCCTGGAACAAAAACCATACCTTAAGAAAAAACGTGGGTGCTTCTCCTTCTCCCACTTAGCTGCAAAAACCTGGAACAACATCCCGAAAGGAATAAGAAACATCAAAGACAACCTACAATTCAGAAAATTACTAAAAAGCTGGCTCTTCAACACCACAGATTCAAACTGAAAAACCAACACAACTGAACGCGAAACACAAAGAAAAGGATGACTAAATTTAGGATGACACTGACAACACCGAATAGGACTCAAGCGGCACCCATGAGAACAGGAATCAGCATCCCTAGCCAACTTCAGCCAACGTCCTCACCCGCCCCATGATTGCTACCAAGTATCATGCTTGTATAGAGTTGTGTGAATGTTAGCACTTGCCACACTTGAACTAAGTTGTGAACATTGGCATGGGCATTGACCGTATGGAGTTGTGAATGAAGGCAGGTGCCGTTCCTGGACGTAATTGCAAGCGTTGGCATGTGCCACGTTTCGAAGTGGCTGGGAGCTATAGCCTGCATAAAGAACTGAATAAGATGATGAATGCCAACCACCCGCCACATATTGATGGAGGAGCCTTGGCTAGTCAGTCCTGCGCACCGACTGGATTGGGAATGCTCTCTGGGCCAGATTTGAAGGGACGCACAAACGCCTGCCTGCCCCGCATACAGACAGGTGTGACGTAGGTGGCTGATGCCAAACTTGGGTAAGGTTATGAAGGTGAGTGGATGCCATGTGTGAAAGGGACTGTGAGTATCAGACGGCCCAGATCAGGACAGAGAGGCAGAGATGCTCCCGCACCCCACCTGGAGAGAATACAGAAATTCAGCGCCTCACTTCCAGACAGCATTGCCAATTAACCAATCCACTAACAATTTCACTCCTCTGCATACACCTCTCAAACTTTAACCAAACACAACCACAAGCCCACAGTACAACAATCCGCACTAACTTCACTACACTGCAACAACAAAACAAACCACACATAGACTCGCACAACAGCACACGACGACTACCGACCGTAAAACACCCCAAGCCCAGCCAACGGACCCACCGGGCTGAGGCTGCCAAAAGTACATTGCAGATCTCTTGCAATTTTCCAGTTTATTCCCACTAACACCTCCCCCACCCCCTTCCCTTTTCAGAGCCGCCAGAGCGCCAGGGGACCACTCCGGTGGTGATAGTGCGCAGTACAAATATCCTTTAACATTAACATTGCAATGCGTAACAAAAAACAATGCCCACTTCTAAGTTCTAACCCAGCTGCAGAGCAGCTCCCCGACAAAGACTGTAATCTCACCTTTAATAGAGCCAGGGAGCAGCTCCCTGACAGACTGCAATCCCACAGAAGACTTTGAGAACCATTGCACTTACTGGAATATTTTACTTTGTGTGCCGACATTTACAAGCTTTAGCCGGCCCACATGTGAGAAGCGTGCTTGAACACAGTTATATGCATTTTAATGATTATAGACCTCTCAGGATGGGACTGCGTAAACAGAAGGGAAGAGCCAATGGAGTAAGGGGGACGAGGATAAACAAGGGTGCAGGAAACTAGAAGATTTTGCTTGCTCAGGAGAGGTCAAAGAGTGTAGAGGTGGACCAAGAGACCAGAAGGAAGGACAAAGGATGGTGCAAAGGAGTGTAGAGGTAGTTTATTGAATAGGTGAGATATTGGCTGGTGAGAGAAAGTGGTGCTATTTTGTGAGTGTGCTTGAAAGGGGGGGGTGAAATGGGTAGTAGGAAAGTTGGGAGTGAGTAAAATACGGGTGACTGAGGAGAAAGTATGGTGTGATGTGGAGTAGTAGTGTGGAGGTAGCTTGGTAGGAGTGTTGTGGTGGTATAGCAGTAGTGTGGAGGTACCACACTAAGCATAATCCAACAGTATGAAAGGGAGCCAGTCTAATAGTTCTGTGGGGGTTAAAGCGTTCCTGAGAGCTTGTGTTGGAGATAGAAGAGCTGGAGAGAGGTTGGAGAAGGAGAGACTATGGAGGCAGAAAGGGAGAGATTAGAGAAGAGAGAGCAAGAGTAACCAGAGAAGAGTTCTCATTGAAGATAAAGAGAGATGTTGGAGTGGGAGAACGTAGAGCTAGAGCAGGAAAAGCGAGAGCTAGAGGAGCAGGAGTTTGAGTGAGCGTAAAGTCGGTATCAGGAGGGGGATCAGGTCCAGGGGACCATTGGGATGCACAAGCCAGGTGGAAAGTACAGGCTAAGGCAAGAGGGCCCCTGAGTACCTGGGAACAGTGGTTGGTAGGGACCAGTCATGGAGTACTAGAAACGTTCTGAAGCAAGTCGGAGGCGTATATCCCCTTTGAAACCCACCCTCTCTTTCTGGTATCGTTGACAATCTAGAGTGGCACTGAGTAGGGCCCGAGACCCTAGAGTTGGTACACAGGAAAGGAGAGGAAAAAATCGGATCCTTGGCAAGGCTGGGGATGCTTGCCCAAATCGTACTAGACAGGGAAAGCCAAGAAGAGCCTGCAGCATAGGAGGGAGAACTACACAACTGCCTTTTTTCACGATGTGAGGTGTCCCAGGTGAGGCAGCTAGACCAAGGAGACCCCCCATGGAAGGAGAGGGAACCATATTATTGTCCAGTCCCTGAACACATGATTGGTCCAACATCCATAAAGGCCATCAACTGACCCAAGAGCCGATGTCACCAAAGCACAAGGACAAGCTATAACTAGTCTTTGATGACCAGGCCCCACCACAAGAAAAAAAAGTGGATAAGGACCCTTTTATTACATGAGACTTGAGTAACTTTGTTTGACACTATCCTGATAGTGATCACCAGGAACCCAGCTCTCTAGAATAGGGTCTGGGCTTGCTGGACTCAGGACGCTAGGGTATGAGCTGTTTTTGCATTACCCAACCTGCAAACTGTTTGCTGTATTGTATCCTCTTATATGAAGAAAACAACTCTACCGTTAAAGTCCTTCCAATCCATCCTTGTGATTCTCGTTGTTTGAGTTTCCAGACTGCCGACTGCCTGCAGACGTAACTTGGAATGGGAGACGGCATGTTGGAGAGAACCTTCTTTCAGATGCAGTTATTCTCCTTTTTTCTCAGAGGGGTTCCTCTTTTTGTTGTCACTAAGAGGTACGATCTCTTTAGTTTAGAAATAGAAACAGTCCAAGCACTTTTTAGCCCAGTCTCCAACTGTTCCGTTTCTCACTCTTTGTGATGCCAATTGGTCTTTTATGTACCATAGTCAAGAGTGTAACCTTTATTTTTGGTAAAGGTGGCCGCCAACAGAGCTTCTTAGAATTTGGGTGACATGTGCCAGTTTTTGGCCATCAGTCAACACTCTGGCAATTGTATTTTGATGTACATGTAAACAAGTGATTAACCTACATGGCAGTAACAGTTGTGCGTTGTACCACTAGTAACCATGGCTATAGTTGCCAGGTTAGTCTCCTCCAAAAATGGAGGCCTGCATTTGAAAATCTAAATGACTACCAGTGGAGCTGATCGGGCTGTTCAGACCGAGGCAGATGCTATATTCCATACTTTCTGTGTTGTCTATTTCCTAGAGTATAGGTTTGAATGTTTCCTGTCACCTTTGAGTACAACTAAGTCATTGGGATACACAAGTGATGAGAGAGAGAACCCCATTAGTCTATACTGGCTGCATCATGACCAGAGAAAGAGAAAGGAACATGATTTTGACATATTGAAAATAAAAACCCTTGAACCACCTTTGAGTCTGTGGATCTGTCTGTTACTGACGAAGGATGAAAACCAGGTCATAGATTGCACCCGTCTATGTCTGCTGAGTAAGTCAACATATTAAAAGGTTGTCAAAACTGTAAAACTGTAGACATATCTTATAGTCTGATTTTTGAATCTATGTTCTCCAGTCTTAATGCAGACCTGTCTTGTTGTCATTCTCACATATACGTAGGGTACAGCGGCAGAATATCCCATAAAATGTCTTTCTGTGTGGCACATGGTATATGTCTTTATGAATCCACTGTTTTGTCCTCATAAACCAAATCCTTTCTATGTCTTATAAAAGGGCAGATAGCACAATGGTCAAATGGATGGTATCGTACTAAAATAATGAGGAAAAAAACGAATGCACGTTTACAGTTTCTTTAACGTTAATGTAAATGGATACTGTTCAGTGACAGGTTGAAGACATGGGGGGTCATTACAAGGTTGGCGTTAAGGGGTTAACGCCGCCGGTAAAGGTGCCGGTGCCGTTGACCCCTTACCGCCGCATTACGAGGTCCTTTAGCGGGTCCCACTAAGGGCGGCTGGTTTTACCAGGCGCCTCTAGTGGGAGCTGCTAAATGACCAGCATGCTAACAACGGGCCCGTTGTTAGCATGGTCCCCATTCCCATTGAGCCCTATGGGGGCTCAAATGGGAATGGGGATGGGTTCCCTAAATGGGGGAAATACCGGGTCCTCCAAGGATGGAATGGCCCAGTAATTCCCCATTCAGGGAAACCGGACCAGGTATGCGGTAAGGGGGTAGCCATGGCGTTAATAACGCCATGGCTACCTCCAACCTCTTAATGACCGCCATAGAGTTGTAGATATGCTCAATTTGGGGCATTAAAGCATTGAAAGCATGTACCAATCTGATGGTATATTTGTTTATATTCAAATAATGGGTTGGGAGGAATTACTCCACCAATACTCAAATGGTGCCAGTTCTTTTTGGTAAATTTGTTTGAGATTAATTGCTTGTGATTACGATTGTTAGGCGAGAGAAAGACTTCCCTATAAACTGACATGTACGCTTCCAAGGGTGACTAAATATTTTATGGCATAACCCAGATCTTTTAGCCTGTTAGATTTATTTATTTGCAATTTTGTTTACCAGCGCAAACTCACCAAACGGCTTTCAAGTACTGGTTACAGCCTCTGGGCACAGCCAGTGGTATACATCACTTTTGCCAAATGGCAACTTTGCCGAATATGTTTTTGCTGTATTTCTTTTTTAACTTTGATTTTTTTTTTACCACAAACCGGTAATTGGTAAATTGGTGTAAGGTATATATTGGGGTAGGGCAGCGGCGAGTCGCCCACCACTGTTTGTGTTAATAAAAAAAAAACAGCAAATTTGGTGACAAGAAATTCAATAAAGTTGCCAATCGGCTAAAATGTGCCAAACCTTCATAGAAACCAGCCAGGTAGATAACAATTCAAATGGAGAGAAATTACAATTGGAGGATAAGTGCATCCACAAAGGATTTTGCTGAGATGTCGATTGAGGGGATAGGACAGGTAGGGGTGAGAATATGAATTTGTTATCGGAGGGGATAGGTAAGAAAGGTTGAGAAAGGAGGGAGCCAAAAAGGGGGCAGGAGGTAGATGCTTTAAGGTAAGGAGAGGTACAATCCAGCAGTGAAGGGAAGGAAAAAAGGGTGAGGGTAGAGGATTAGGTTCTGGATCGGTAGGGGCATAGGGTAGGGTGGGGAGGGAGATATGAGTGAAGGAAAGTGTGGAAAGGGAATGGTGAGGGGGAGGGCGATAAAGGTGTTGTATGATATGTTATTTATAACGCGCTTAATACCCACTAGTATCTAAGCGCGGACCCAGGGATCAAACCTGTGATGCTGTTGAAGTTGGCAGAGGGCTGTTGATAAGAGTTTCACGAGGAGTTTCTTATTCTTGTAGCCAATTGTTGAAATACCATTGTTTTAGGTACTTTTTGAAAGTCCGGTTTTTAGGTTTCAGTTTTGGGTGTTCTGGGAGGGCGTTCCACATGAACGGGGCTATAGAGGAGAGGGTTCTTCCCCAGTGACATTTTTTGTCCTATTATTATTATTATTATTATTATTAGTATTGTTCTCAGTAGAGGCAGTCATGTTTTGGCCATTTTTGTAAAATGTATTTTATTAATGGGTTCAATATTAACATTAACATTGAGCAGAGCCCGCAATGTGAAGGACCCTCGAACCACAACTAGATCAGCATACATAAGACACATTGAAATAAAAACTTACCAAACAGAGGACTTCCTGGATGCCCACCTTATAGTTACGGGGGGGGGGTGCTTAACGGACTCTGTGCCGCCAGAAGCCAGGCCTCTATCTTCAAGACCCCCTTAAAAGGAGAGAAATATTTACAAAGTCTCAACTTTGAATCCACATTAGGCCAGATTCTGCAACCAACAAGGCTCAATGAAGCAGTGATCCCGACTCAAGAAAGCCAATACAAGGCAAAACAAGGCTATAAGTAAATACAAACGCACTGTTCAATAGAAACCACTTGTACAGGATAGTCTGTGGTTCAGGTTCAACCTTCCTCCGCTGCAGGTTCCGATATTGTTTTCAGGTGCCCCAAAAAATAGATTCTCTCCCCTTCCACAAAACCCTAAGTTTGTTCAGACGTGTGATACCTGCCTTTGCTCCCCGGACAAGAAAACTCTTCTTCGGGGTGTTCAACTTCTTCTGCCTCTTTTCAGTTTCAGATGGCAAGTCAGCAAAGAGAACGATCCACTTTTTCTGATATACCAGGGACTTTATTTCCCTGGTCACTTTCAAGATCCTATCTTTATCACTAACATCGGACACTTTAATAATGAGCGTTGTCCCCATTTATGGGTCTCCTGTTTTGTTCTTCCCTCGCTGTTTGATTCTGTAACACTTTTCAATATAGATGGGGTCTTCTTCCGTGTACAGGCTTAACACTTCTGGAAGCCAAGAAGCTGCAAAGGATATCTGGTTGTCACCTTCTGCACCTAGAGGGAGGTCAATCAGTCAGATTTGCTGTGCATGCACCACATATTTCAGATATTCCACTCTCTGCTCTAAGACCTTGTTTCCCAGAATCAATGCCTCCAAACCTTTGCCCATCTGTTGCACTGCTGGGACTATTGGGGAGTTTTGGTTCTTCATTTCAGAGGCCTTCTAATCCAGGGTCGCCGTTCTGGTTATCAGTTGGGCAACTTTTTCACTCAAGTCATCATGTTTACCCTCAAGGCGGGTCACAGTTTTATCAGTGCGCCCCAGCACTGACATGAGCCTTCCCTGATCAGGCGATGGAGCTCTATATGCATGTTCCGGAGGGATCTGTTTGGTTGCTGCACTCCATGGAGCGAGAAATTCTCCTTCCAGACGTTTTTCGTTTTTTTGCCTTTGCCAGAGGCCATTATGGGAACAATTTGCCGCTTATACACTGATTACATCCACTAAACATCAAGGATGTTTACCACCTCCCAATTCCATGCAGGCCTTGTTTTATAGTCCATTGCCATTGGGGTTGCCACATTGTCGTCAGTTCCTGTGATCCTTCCCTTAATGGGTTACCTCACTTTTGGTGAATTTTTTAAAGATCCCAGGCTGCAGAAAGTAGGACACATAAGTAACATTTTCATCTGAAAACATGTCTCTTTGAAAATAATGCTTTTGTTTTTTTTCTCATAATCTGTTTTGTTTTAGTTATTTTTCTTTTCTGGCTTTGATTCTTCTAAGATTTGGCTGGCGATAAGGACCGGTACATATACTTATAATTCCGTCACGTCATGGGGTTTGTTCAGTGCTGCTTAAGTTCGTTTAAAACAATCTGTAGACGTAAATGCATAACTGTTCCTGAGTACCTTTTCATGAAGCATAGAGATAGTGACCACAACGCCCATGGTTGACTTTTTCTTTGGAAATAAGAATCTTGTCCTAGTCTGGGCCAACCCCTAGTTGGCAGCTATGGAAAGCACGCACATCTCTTTAAAAAAAAATACAAGTCACAGGAAGAGGATCACTGGGGGAAAGCAATTTCCTCCATATATAGACTTACTTTTTCTTTGGAAAATAAATAGTATTCTTCCCCCTTTCCATCAAGTATTTGTATCCCTCCGAACAAGGCTTGCATTTTTACCCAGAATTGATTCCCTTTAGTAATAGGAATGTGTCAATATTATCCCCCTCTATTCTTCTGGCTAAGGTTGCATGACTGACTCTATACCAAGCCTTCTGGCCTTTCAGAGCACTGGGCCTTTTGGGAAATCTTTGGCCTACCCAATGGGCTAGACCTCATCTGTGTATAGGGGTACATTGCGGAATGTCTTCATTTTTTTGTTTGTACCCTTTTCGACAACTGACCAGACGTACAAGGGTGCAAAGCTGCTGCTAACTCTTTGCTTGTGGACTCTCACATTAATGGTGCCCATTTGTTATTTTTTGCAGATCAGAGAGTCTGTAGTAGCAAAGGCGATAAATGGACCAATGCTTTGTCCAGGTAGGTGAAAAGCAAGTCAAAGCCCAACATGTTGTTTTTTCCCTGTTTTCACTAACTAGATATTTCCAAAAGTCAAAGGCAACATGAACAAAGCATCTAGGAACAAACAGGCACTTGCATTGCACTTGGCTCTAAGAGCCAGGCCTTTATGTGGGACTCTAAAGTTGCGATGGGAGGTCCACAGAGCGCTAACATAGAGGTGCAGTCTATGGAGTTAGAGGGAAAGGCTTAATTATATCTATTTTGTATTTTCTTAAGCTTTATGATAGATGCAACGCAACCTTGCACTGGTTTGGATCCCTTCCTCATGCACATTTAGTACTGTTAGTGCTCTGATTGCAAACGTGCTTCTGCAAATGAGAAACAATGAGTAAGGAATGAAACCTGAGCAGCATAGATCAACACTGCAAACTGAGCCTCCCCTAAACTCTCCAGCTAGCAATGACGGTCAACTTTATTTTTATAACCCTATCATCTTACAGCACTCACTGATTTGTGCACTCAGTAGACTGAGGCACGGGAACATTCAGTGATGTAGCAGGATTGCACAATTCAGGTGATGTTAGTAAGTTGTGATTCAAAATTCCACACCCTGTCACAATGTTAAGTGGGGATCAATTAGAAGCATAGACTTATGATTAAAAGGTGTTTCATTGCTAACTAATAAGCAGAAGATTCAAGAAAAAGCATAGTATGGCAAGTCTTCTCACAATTAAATTAGAAAACAAATGTGTGGATGGCTTTTTCTTAGGTTGGAACAAGTGGATAGCAAGTCAGTCTCTTTAGAACCAAGCAGCCTCAATGCCTGGTTCTACCAGCCCAGCCCTCCACAGGGAATGATTGTCTTTTCACATTCCGAGGTCTCTTGAAAACTCCTTTCTCCCCTGTTAAAGGCTCTAGATAAGCAAGGTTAAAAGGCCACTGCCAACTACTCTCCCACTCGGGCGACTTTGGATAGGAATTTCCAGATTGTCACAGGCAGCCTTATTGAGCTCTGCCCAGCCTTTAGTTGAGTCGTCGTAGATCGAGGATGGACCTTCTGCCCCCGGTCTTTTTTCTTATGAGAAAGTATCTTGAGTAGACTCCGGAGCCGCTGAGTCGCTTTGGAAGCAGCTCCAGCTCTATTGCCCCTTTTTTTAACATGGGCCGAACCATGTTAAAGCTGCAGATTCAGAGATGAAACCCCTTCCTCCAGCACCCCATCCAATCTCTATAAAACCATGAGTAATGCTGAACACAACCCAGCCCCATATCCTCGCTGGCCAATAACATAAACAATAGCGATTGAAAGATGGTCCAATCCAAGGTGGGTCCGTTCCCTCCCTATTGAACTAGGGAATCGATCGGAAGGCTGCATAGATGGGACCCCCCGCTAGAGCAGTTGACATACCAACAAAAAGGTGCTTTACCCAGCCAACCCACACCATTACCAACCCCCTCCGGTGACAAGTGCACACCGTGCTCTTGAAATACAATTTACCAGACCATTTACACACACAGATGGTCCAACCCAGGCCAGGCTATGCCTTCATTGACCATGAGATTAAACATGGTACATGGATGGTCATGACTAACCAAGGGCAGCCAATCTCTTCACAGCCAATACAAGAGATCCATTGTGCAGTTTAACCAGTGAGGTCTTGCCCTGAGTTACCTAGCACAGGCATGGATAGGAGGCAGAATAGATGTGCCTTGTGGATGCCTTGTTGGCAAGAGAGACCAGGTTACCCAGACAGGAGGTGACTGAGCCAGCGCATGCTCCTATTGTCTATCTTTCACTAACATGGTTTCTTTTGTTTGTTGGTTTTGCCCACAGCAGCAGAAAGAATCTCAATTCAGGAAAGTGGCGCCTCAGTTTGCCAGGTAATGTCCTACTTTCTTCAAGCTGGTGCTGCTTTTTGTTTAGTTTGCGAGAGTGCTGAAATGGAACATTTACTCTTGATATGTGTACAATAACGTTTTGGGTCACTTGACTGCAAGCAGGGAATATGTCAGACTTTTTTGCAGAATGATGTCAGGAATAGTGGGTTGACCTGTTGATGGTATGCTTGTCTTTTCTGAGCTTTGACAATTCAGTCCAAATCGTTGCAAGTGTTAGGCCCAGAAAACAAGACCTTGGTTTAGTGATGGATGCAGATTGGTATTGTTTGATGCACTTGTTGGTGTTTATGCTGCCCAGAAACACTGGCGAACATCCAGGGTTTGTGGTAATTAACCTCTGATGGTTTTAAGGTGTTTGCTACAGAGAAGTAGAGCTCTTATTATGGTACGCACATTGTGATGTTAACCAATTTGTTTCAGGTTCATTTGCTCCTAGAGATGAAGATATAATTAATATAATATGTTGAGGTTTTACATCTTGGGTGGTGACAAGGTCTGTTTGTTCCTGATTCCTTGTCAAGTTCGAGCCCATACTTTAGAGGTGGTAACCTTACCAGACTGAAGATGTTGCATTTCAATACAAATAAAAGACAAAAGAGAAAAAAACCTGGCTGAAAAATGCATACATACATGCTTCTTCATGATTCAACATGGAATGTAACTGTTCAGAAAGTCTTTATATTATTGAAAAAATAACTTTTCTTTATTATGTGCATTTTGTAAAATACCATTAGCACAATATAATGTACAATCGAGGAAAAATAACTCTCTTGACACAATGCTTAGTGATCATATGATCGATATTGATTCAGAAAAATAGTTGTATTTACAAAGACACACCTTGGAGCGATATTGCAATAACACCATTGAATTTATATTGGTCAAGTGAAACATAACTGTCCACTATTTACAATAATTTCATAAGAGACCATGAAATAATTAGATGCTGATCTTCCTGCGTCTCCTTTGAGAATTAAGCCACTACTTTCTGACACGTTTGGATTTGAAGTGAAAAATTGCTTTCTGAGGAGTACTCTGCTTTTTGACAGTCAGACCCTTGTGCTGGCTCCCTGCTTAAAGAAATGAAGGGATTTTCTTTGCCTCCAACACACACAGGTGTAACTTTGAGACTTTTGGTTTCCGTAGACTTTGCCAATTAGGAGCCAATAGTCTCAAACAATGCTTTAACTTTATGTAAGGAAGACCTCCATGTTGAGACCCTCGCTTTAAAAGGTGAAGCACAGACTTAGTTTTGAGGCCTTCACCTTTAGGCAAAATTCTTGTTGACACCTTTTGGCTTCAGTTTAAGTATGTATTTCTGATGTATAGTGAAGATATTGAGTTATTGTTTAACTGTACTTTGATAAAGATTTAGTCTATAGATTATTAATGCCAAAAAAAACAGGCTTTGCATATCCCACCATCCAGTTGTTTGATTCAGAAAGTTCTTCATAATTTCTGGTTATTATCATGCGGCGCATCAAAGGACTGTGACATTTCCCCGATTACACAATGCGAAGTAGAAATAAGAATATGCTTTATCAGACTCATACACTGTTTATGTTTAAATGAATACAAAATATGGAGTGCTGCAGAAAATAGTGAGTACCCACCGACACGACTCACTCACTTACGTCCGCAAGCATGGATAGCCAGAAATGTCACACCATGCAGGGTCCCGAATGGTGGTTTTTCCCATGCATGTACTGGGACAAGCAGTCTGCCTCTAAGGCAGGGATTAGGGTTGAAAGACCTAATTAGAAATGTTCGTGGGAGAAAAGACCTAAGATAATTTTTTCGAAATAATCTTTTCTTCCCTGAACATTACTGACTCAGCCCACACCCCCAGCACACCACTACACACTGCCCACCCCCTACTTACCTTGCATTCAGACTTGCTTTGTCCCTGCAACGCCAGTTCGCTTTCACTTCTGTGATCGGGAACCGGCGCCGCAGGTTCCTTTCCTTTTTTATTTTTCGGGACATCTGCGGGGCTGTCCTCTGCAACCCCTGCTCACAATATACACCGCCGCAGTCTCCAGCACAGAATGCGTGATCTGGTCGAACTGTTCAGCCGTTCAGATTTTTCGAACGGCCGAAATTCGGCCAAATGACGCATTCAGTATTTTTTTCTCAAACATTTTGGACGAAACATAAGGCAGCGTGTTCTGCGGAACGAAGGGGGCATGGGCATAGTCTCTAGGGCAGCAGGAAGTCTGCACATGGAGAGAAAGCAACCTATCCAGTATCAAAACCCAAAAGCGCTCACACTTGAATGCTGTTGAACTGAGGGCAGACTCCAGGGGCAGAGTGAGGGCAATATATGGCAGGTGGACAGAGCAGGTGTGGGAGTCTAGAGAGACAGGAGTTGCAAGGAAGGAGCTGTTTGGAGGTACAAGGAGCTGGAGAGGAGGAGGCTGGAGTGAAAGTGCCTGGTGAGTAGAGGAGGTGAATTGTAAGGAGAGGAGGTTGGAGTAAGTGTAATGGACAAGGGAAGAAAGTAATGGAAGAGATGGTGACTCAGGGGCAGGGTGAAGGAAAACTGAGGAAGTGGAGTTTGGTGCAGGGGAAGAAATAGCTAAGCAGGAGGAGCTTCAGAATGTAGAAGGAAGCAGAGGAGTGCCAGATGGTGGATAGAGACTAGAGGACAAAGAGGTCAGCCAGGAGGTGGAAGTAAACCTCAAGAGGAAAAAAGTTGCAGATACATAGAGGTGGATAAAAGAATATCAATGTGCGAAGAAAAGGTACAGACAAGGAAGGCTTGGATAGAGTACAGAAGAAACAAGTATGTTGTAGCCCAGATGGATTAGTGGAAGAGGGCAGGAGGAATGCAAGTGTGGCAAAACATTAAAGTGGTGACATGAGAAGAGTGTAAGAAAATGTTGGTAGCAGGAGAAGAGAGAGAGTAGAGCAGGTTTTCCGAGGGACAGAGCCTTTACAAATCATTCAGACAGTGTTAAGAACCAGCATCCGGTCCCATATGTTGGGAATAGGAGAGCGCACATCCACCCAGTTTATCGATCAGTCCATGTGGCCAATGCTCTGCTGTGGAAGCATTGGGGCCTGAATGTGGTTAGTTTCTCCCTGCCCCCCCACCCCAGTTTTTCGCTGCAAGAGTTTGCAGTGTTGCAGCGTACGCTCTTCAAAGTGGACCTCTCATTAACAAGACATCAAGGGATGGAAGATGGTACAGAACACCACTATTGGGACCTGGGATTGTTGGGGGATGCACTAACTTCACACTGAACAGTTTCCTCACTTTCACCTAGTCTCCATACTCTACCACCAATCTTCGCTCTTGCTAACATTGTACACATTCTTTGGTTTTCCTTGATGTAATGTACGCTCTCTAACACATTCCTATTGTTAATCCTCTCAAAAACACCTTCAGCGATATGACCATTCCTGCTCCTCATCAGAATTTTCGTTCAGACTAATTTTGGTCTACCATCTACTCGGCAGAGTCTTTGGTCATATTGGCTGCTGCATTTCATATCTGGGAGCGGATATCACAGTGATTGCTGACTAAATGAATGACCAAATAGTTGAACTGGAGCTATTGTTGTGACTAATGCTGTGTTTATATTGTGACTTGGAATTGGCAGAGAGAGCTTATAACGAAGTAACTCTCTGTTGTGAATCTTTTATTTTATTTTTGTATTTTGTTGATGTAACTGCCTTGACCAGACCCCACATCTACACCGCCAACTTGTGCTTTACTCTCACAAAAGTTTGGTCAAACTATTAACATCCAGCCAAAGAGGCTTCAAGTATCCTACCACCCTGCCAAGCTCCTCATCCTTAGCCATTTCCCTCATGCATTCATCGGTTGGACACAGACGCATCGATTTGACATCCTGCTCATGCTTAGCTATTCCACCTGGAAGGCACGATAGGCAATCAGCCACCATGTTGTCTTTCCGGCAGACATTCCACTACAAAATAAAATTCTTGTGCGTGAGTAGGGCAGGGCAGAGCACACAAACACAGATTTAACATGTTCTCAAAAAAGCTTTTTTCGGGTATTGAGGTGGATTCTCAAAACAGATGGGCCAACATAAATAGCCTTTCTTTGCATTGGGCTTTTGCCACAGTTCGTGTTCCAGGAGTACATTAAACACACATCTTCTTCTGAAATGTAGGCATTTCTCCCCTGGTTCAAAGGTCCCACGGCCTGGGGGAGGGGCTGTTGCGCGGCACGCAAAATGGTCGCAGCCTGAGAGTGCTCCGGCAGAGGCTCAGGGAAATATTGTAAAATTCTGCGGTTTTTATTTTTTATGTATTTATTTATTCATTCATTTATTTGTATTTGTTTTGGCCGTGTTGCTGGCCGTGAGGAGCATGGAAGATATCGTTGGAACGCCTGCCGCATATATTACAGCCAGTTTGTGATGTGGGAGTGAGCGGCGCCGGAGAAACGGAACTTTGTTGTGGCTAACTACGCCCTCCCCCACAGCAGCTGCCATTCCTGGTCGTCCCGTCGCCTCATCTCTGGCCGGGTGTGAAGCGGGAGGGCTCCCTGTTCTCTGCCCGTTCCTGAGTTCTCCCACCACCTGCCTCTGTCCCCAGGAGCGGGTGAACCGGAATCTGAGACTGGTGGTGCTCCTGCTGGGTGCGCATCGGCGCGCAGGGTGCTTTCTCTGGGCTGGGCTCCCGCACGGCCAGTGAAGATTCTCATCTGCCTGGTGAATTGATCTTGGCGGAGCCCCGCGCTTCAGGAGGACGGCAGCCATGATCCTGCCCGGGCTCTCCTCATGGCCCTGAGGAGCGGAGGTGACACGTGGTGGTGCAGTGGTGATTTATGTGCGGTGAGCTGGAGGTCTGGGGGGTTAACAGCACTGGCATTCTTTTCATCTGGCTGGGGATCCCCCATGTCATACCTGCCGACCCTCGGCATCCTTCCCCCACCGCCTGCACAGTGGCCCTGTGGTGCTGGGGCTGCCTGCTGCTCCCTCAGCCTCGTCGGATTTCTTGCTGACCCGGGGCCCGCGGCACGCTGTTGCGGGTGGTGCTTGGGGCTGGGCCCACTCCCTGACTTCTGACTCAGGTACTGCGCCTGGTTGGTACCCTCAAGGCGGTCAACACACTAGTGGCATGGGCGGAGGGCCGCCCTATACATGCGCTGCTGGCACACTATCAGCAGCAAAGGACTTCCTTGGTCTGGCCCGGGCACTTAGTTTCTTCACTGTGGGGACATGACCCTGTTGACCCAGGGCCCACGTCGCTCTGTTGTGGGTGGGTGCTTCGGTCAGATCCTTCATCCAGCTATCCGACCTACAGTCTACGCCTGGACAACGGTTTCAAGACGGCCGGTGTGGGGGCAGTGTGGGCGGTGGGGTGCCCTCTGTCCTGCGCTGGTTGCACTGCAACAGGGGTAATTGACTTTCTTGGTTTGGTCTTTTTGTTCCTGTGCAGCCTGTCGGGGCCCTGTTGGCGATGATGTCCCTATTCACGGCTGCCACTCCACCCTAGGCACCACAGGGCCTGGCGCTCCCTATCACCTCAGTCAGATTGCCCCTCTGGAACTCAACTATAACTGCACCTAACGGACATCTAGGTCCCGCAACCCCCTCTCTTCGGGCTTGTCTGCATGTGGGGTCATCAGTACTCACTATATAATTAGTGTGTGGGGACACTCGAGGCATGGGGAACCAGAAGAGGCAATCAAAGATAGATCAATATGCCCGCTCCGACCCCCCGCAGCAGGGTGACGACACTGGTTCCTCCAGCTGGACATTTCTACATTCAACCAAACACTGCTGGTGCTTAAAAGTTGTACGGACAGGCTGGGCGCAAAGATAGACACACTTACTTGTAAAGTGTATGTGTCCGCAATTCAAATTGATAAGATATGTGGTAGGATGTCTGAGGCTGAACATTGGATTGGGGCAGGTGAGGACAAAATCATAGAACTGCAACGAGAGGTGGCCTCTTTACAGCAAATGGTCAAAAAGGTGGTGGCCAAGAACGATGACCTGGAAGGCAGGTCGAGGAGAAATAATATAAGGATCACAGGGGTGGTGGAATCCAATCCAATAGATAACATGGAGGTGTTTGTGGAAAAATTACTCCGAGATCCTGGATAACCCGCCAGTCACGGACCTAATCATGGTGTAGTGTGCACATAGGTCCCTGGCGGCTAGACCATCCCCGGGTGCCCCCTGAGAGGGCTATAATCGCCCGCATCTTTAATTATCGTGATCGGGACACACTACTCCGAGCTGCACGTGATAAGGGAACCGTGAGGTGGGGCTCGGCAACTATTAGACTGTTTCCAGATTTCAGTCAGCAAGTGCAGGAGCTACGGAAACCTTTTCAAGTGGTCAAAAATACTCTGAGAAAGAAAAATGTACGATATTCAATGATGTATCCCGCTAAACTCAGGGTGGTACATGAGCGGAAAACCATATTCTTCACGTCACCCGAGGCTGCGGAGAGGTTTTCTTTGGAGATTCCGGCCCCCGGGGCCTCACCTTGCCACTCTCCTTAACCAGACCAGAGGGGCTTGTGCTTTCGCTACACTCATTGCCTGGTCCCAGATCTCCTGCTGCGAGGCCCCCTCAAATATAGATTGACATGGTCTTGCTCCTCAATACGGACAGCTGCACTAAGCTGAACAGAGCATATGGGAACCGAGCCTATCGCCATAACGAGGCACAGCGGCCGCCGGCTCCCCCCATGCCCAGCGGTGCTCAATTGGGTTAAAGTGTTATGTTTTAAGTTCTGAGGGAGGGAGGTGGGTTACGAAGGCCAGTAGATTGTTTCTGGCGTGGGTGGGGGGTGGAGTGGGTCAGTTATGATTGTGTTGTAGCATTCAATGTAAATGGATGGGGTGGGTGGGTTTTTCCTTCTGGGTTTATAATACTCTACGCGCGTCTTGATTTGGCAAGGTATCCCTGCAGTCTTACACCAAATGATATCTCTGTGGCATCAGACTATCCATTCACTGCCAGCTCACTCATAATGTAGCGACCCCCCCAGGGGCTTCATGCTCCTGTCAATTCTGATATCATTCTGCTTACATGGAATATTCGGGACATCACTAATGCAAAAAAAGACACTTCTCATTACTAACTATGTGAGAAATCATCATGTTAACGTCCTATGCATACAGGGGCCACATTTGGGGAAGGATCACAAACTCCCTGGCCTGTCTGGTTGGGGTATCCACAGGTACAGGTCCTCCTACTCGTCACACTTCCGGGGTGTTGCAATCTATATACATCATTCGAGGGGATTGGGTCCTCCGACGTTTTCCATATCTATGACAGGTAATGTCCACAGCTGTGCTGCTTAGGAAAATCTTTGGCGTCTGCGTCCTGCGTCGATGACGTCGATGCGCCGTCCCCGAGGACCTCCTCCGACGGCCGACGTCACCCGATGTGATAAGTAGGACACACGACGCCCATAGTCTCAGTTCCGTTTTTTCCGCGAACGTGTTCGCTTCGTGAATCTCGGTACGCCTCGACTCGTTGGAGTTTGCTGTTTTCAATTCCCGGTTCGTTGAACCTGTTCGGTTTGTTGTGAAGACCTGTTCGTGGCGATGTCTTTCTCATCTTCAACCCCGCGTCCGGGCTTCAAGAACTGCGGGGATTGTGGGTCCAAGATGTCGGTCACGGACTCGCACGACGCCTGCCTCTGGTGCTTTGGGGGGGCCCACGATACGGACGACTGTGTCGACTGCCAATCGCTCATGACAAAGGCCTTGCGGAAACGCAAGAAGAAGCTGTTGGTAGGCCGGGTGTCTAAGCCCTGGAAGTCGAGGTCTGCAGGGCTTTCGACGGATGACTCGAGTGGTGACTCTCCGCGTCATCGTCGGAAGTCCGGTGGGTCTCCTTCCAGGAGTCGGTCTCGCCACTCCTCCTCCACTTCGAGGCATTCCAGGAAGCGCCGGCATAGGTTGCCTTCCCCGTCCTCTTCCGAGGACTCCGCCCGTCGGCGGGTCGCTTATCCCTCCATGCAAGCGACACCGGAGGAATGGGCTTCCTTCGGGAAGCAGATGCTAGCGATTCTGGAATCGCACTGCACCGGTCCGTCCGTGCCTCCGAGTGGGGTCGGTCGGCACCGGTCGAGAGACACCGCTCGTACGCCTTCGAGCTCGAGTAGTCGGCACGGCTCGTGGGAGAGGTCCCACTCGGACAAGGCTAGCCGCTCTCGCCATGCCCGTGCCAGGTCCCGGTCCTCGACGCGCTCGAGACCGTGTGATCCTGTGCCGTCTTCGAAGAAGACATCGACGCCTGTGGCGCCGAGGTCGTCGACGATTTCTCTCGAGCCTCCGCCTCTGAGGGGGTCGTCGACGCCGTCGGCGCCTAGGTTGTCGAGGGACACGCTCGGAGCTCTGGCTTCGAGGACTGTGTCGACACCGCCGATGCTGGTGGCTCTGCAGCTGATGTCGACGCCTTTTCTGTCGGCGCCGACTCGTTCGGCGCCCTCGACACCTTTTCTGTCGACGCCGGTGCCGACTCGTTCAGCGCCCTCGACGCCTTTCGAGGCGGGGTGTCGGAGGGGCCTCGTGGCACAGGGTTTGCCCCTAGAAAGGCTATGGCTAAGGTCCGGCACTGCTTTGGTCCGCAGAGGTCTTGCTCTCCCCGCCTGGAGTACATTTCAGAGGGTGATGAAGGCTGTGATGGCGGCCTGGTTCCGGTTTCGGTTCCAGATGACCTTATCTCGGGCCATAGCCAGTTTGATGACCTGTGGCAGTCGCTGCATGATGCCAGTGGACTGGACACCTCTCCGGAGGTGGAGTTTTGTCGGCCGGAGCCTGGCACTCATGCCGATTCTTCATATCGGCGCCTTATGTCTCGGGTTACAGAGTATTTGGGTTGGTCAGCTCCCCCAGGGGAGTTCGTTCAGGATGATCTCACGGACATCCTTGATCTCGGTCCACCCACTGACCCGGTTTTGCCTTTTCATATGGCTCTGCAGAGAAGGGTGGCGGCGGCTTGGACTGCTCCGGAGAGTCTCCCGGCAGTGGGCAAGTCTTTGTCGCAAAAATACCGTCCAGCCAGTAGCGACCCCTGCTACTTGTCTAGGCACCCCACCCTGGAGAGTTTGGTGGTGCAGGCGGCTACGGCCCCGGCAAAGCAGGCGTCGTATCCTACCATCCCTCCGGATAGGGACGACAAACGTTTTGACGGCTGGGCGAAGAAAGTGTTTTCTTCGGGGGGTATGGCGCTTCAGGCGGCCAACTCCATATGTGCCTTGTCTCGTTTCACACACACTCTGTGGAACTGTGTTGCATTAGCGGCTGATCATATTCCCGAAGGGGACGAACGGGATGGTTTCCTTGCTATGGTTCAGGATGGCAAGGATGCTATGTGTGAGGCCGTTCAGTCGGGTTTGGATTTGGCGGATTGTGTCAGCCGGTCCATGGCGGCCAGCACCGTAATGCGCAGGTTTGCGTGGTCGCGGAACTCTGGGTTCGCTCCTGATGTGCAGTCCCGGCTCCTCAACATGCCTTTTGACGGTCAACAGCTTTTTGGCAGCAAGGCTGACGAGAGCCTTGAGAGGTTGCAGACCTCCAATGCTGCAGCGAAGTCGTTGGACGCTGCAGTTCGCCAACCTCCGCCTTTTCGTCCTAGGGGACAGCAATGGAGGGGAGGTTCTTTCGCTATTACTCGTCCTTCAGTAAAGCGAGGGGAGCTAGCAGTTAAAGAGGTCATCGTAAGAGTGCCAGAGGTGGAAACAAAGGTACTCGAGGTGCCAAGGCTGCTCGGGCTGTTGCCTCTTTGCCCTCAGGCAACGCCGCAGCCGCTACCACTCAGTCATGAGGCCAGGTCCCATGGTTCGCCGGTTGGGGGAAGGCTGGCGCAGCATCTTGTAGAGTGGCAAGCCATTACTTCGGATGTGTGGGTTCTGGAGATCATAACCCACGGCTACTGTCTTCCTTTTCGGCAGAGGCCTCACGACAATCCACCAGGGAACCTCTCTTTGAAGTGTCCAGATCCGCTCCTTGCACAGGAAATTCAAGCCCTGCTGGAGAAAGGCGCCATAGAACTGGTGCCTGTAGCGGAGAAGAACAAGGGATGGTATTCCCCTTATTTTTTGATTTCAAAGAAAGACGGGGGATTGAGACCCATCATGGACTTGTGCGGTTTGAACAAACTCCACAGGAAGGACAAGTTCAAGATGGTGACTCTTTCTCAAGTCCTCCAGGCCCTTCAACTTCAGGACTGGTTGGTGTCTCTCGACCTCAAGGATGCTTACTTCCATGTGCCGATCCATCCCAAGCACAAGAAGTACCTGAGGTTCACGGTTGGCGACTCGCACTTTCAGTTTCGGGTCCTGCCGTTCGGATTGACCTCCGCCCAGAGGGTTTTCACAAAGCTCATGGTTGTGGTGGCAGCGCATCTCAAGAAAGGGGGGATTCACGTCTATCCCTACCTGGACGATTGGTTGATTTGGGGGAGCTCACCCGAGCAAGTCCTGGATCATCTGTCCGTCAACTGCCACTCCCTTCACAGGCTGGGCTTCTCCCTCAATTTAAAGAAGTCCCATTTGACACCAACGCAGCGGCTCCAGTACATCGGAGCAGTGCTCGACACATCCCTGGGGGCAGTGTTTTCCTCCTCATGTGAGGGCTCTTCACATCCAGCAGATGGTGCAAATGTTTCAGCTTGCCCAGAATCTCCCAGCGTCCGAATTCTTGAGACTCCTCGGCCTCATGGCATCCTGCATTCTTCTGGTGCCAGAAGCTCGTCTGCGGATAAGATCTTTGCAGTTGGCACTCAAGCTCCAGTGGTCTCAGTCCTCCGGCAGGCTGTCGGACCCTGTTCAGGTACCACCCTCGGTAGCAAGGGACCTTCTGTGGTGGGCCGTCGAAGGCAATCTGATGAAGGGGCTCCGTTTTGGCTACCCTGGCCGGAGTTGACGATCGTGACGGACGCATCCCTCACGGGATGGGGAGCTCATGCCAACGAGTTGACAGTCAGCGGTCGTTGGTCTCCGTCGGAGTCCAGACTCCATATCAATCTGTTGGAGCTGAGGGCCATCAGGCTAGCCCTGAAGGCTTTTCTGCCGACTGTGCGCGGAAAGAGTGTCCTGATTCTAACGGACAACACGGTGGCCATGCACTACCTCAAAAAAAAGGGGGGGGGCAGGGTCACTTCCGCTGTGCAGGGAGGCGATGCAGCTCGGGTTCTGGGCCATCCAGCAGGAAGTTTCGATCTCGGTGGTTCATCTGGTCGGAGACGACAATGAGACGGCGGACGCTCTGAGCAGGCAGAGGGTGATCTCTCACGAGTGGGAGCTGGCTCAGGAGATTCTCCTGGAGATCTTCGCCCTTTGGGGGACACCTTGTGGATCTTTTCGCCTCCAGTGTCAACCGGAAGTGCGAAAGGTTTTGCTTGCGGGAATTTCCTCCAAAAGGAGCCTTAGGAAACGCGTTTGTGGTGGAGTGGTCATTCCCACTGCTGTACGCGTTTCCTCCAGTCCCCGTCATCCCGCAAGTGCTGCGGAGGTTACGGAGGTTCGGTTCCCGGATGATCCTCATTGCTCCGGCGTGGGCCCGGAGGACGTGGTACCCGGACCTTCTAGACTTGTCCATCTGCCCTCCACGTCGTCTTCCTTACCGAGACGATCTGCTCTCACGGGAGGGGGGTCAGGTTCTCCATCCAGAGGTCAGATCCCTCAATCTTCACGCTTGGCTTCTGAAAGGTTGAGGTATAAGGATTGGGACCTCCCTGATGACGTGATGGAGGTGTTGCTCTCGGCCAGGCGGCCAGCAACTAAGTCTCTGTACCGTTGCCGTCGGAGAAAGTTCTGCGACTGGTGCAGAGTTCAGAATGTGGATCCTTTTGAATGTGACATTCCCATGGTTCTGTCTTTTTTGCTTTCTTTGGCCCACAGGGGCTTGCAAGTGGGGACCAGTAAAGGTTACCTGGCGGCGCTGTCCATATTTAAGCGCTCGTCTGAAGTGTTCCTATTTTAAAATTCCTTTAATTTTGCAGTTTCTGAAAGGGCTCACTAATGTGTTCCCTCCTCACCTTTTCTGGTGCCAGGCTGGGATTTGAACCTTGTTCTTAGGTTTCGCATGGGTGCTCCGTTTGAGCCTTTACATTCTTGCCCCTTGAGGCTGTTTACTCTGAAAACTGTGTTTTTGGTTGCGGTTACTTCCGCTCGCAGAGTGAGTTACAGGCACTTTCAGTTAAGCCACCCTTCACTGTGTTTCACAAGGACAGGGTTGGCCGTAGAGTTCGTCCTTCTTTTCTTCCGAAGGTGGTTTCGGAATTTCATTTGAGCCAGAAGGTTGTTCTTCCGGCGTTCTATCCTTCTCCACATCCTGGTAAGGAAGAGGAGAGGCTCCATAGGCTTGATCCTCAGAGAGCGTTGAGCTTTTATATTTCGCACATGTCCCGGGTCAGAGTGGACGATCAACTTTTCATTGGTTACGCTGGAAAGCGTTTGGGACAAGCTGTGACGAAACAGACTTTGTCTCGTTGGATTATTTTAGCTATCTCCGAGTGTTACCGCTTGGCGGGTAAGGACCCTCCGGCTGGCTTGCGGGCCCATTCTACCAGAGGAGTGGCTGCGTCTACTGCCCTGCAGAGGGGAGTTCCTATTCGTCATATCTGTGATGCAGCCACCTGGGCTTCAGTACATACTTTTGTACGTCACTATTCACTTGATTCCATCAGAGGGCAAGATCTGGCCTTTGGCAAGGCAGTTCTCTATTGCGCAATTTGATTGGGCATGCTAAATTTGTATTCTAAATTCTTTCCCACCTCCTTGCTTGGTACTGCTTTGGGAGTCTGTCATAGATATGGAATACGTCGGAGGACCCAATCCCCTCGAAGAACAAGTTACTTTCTTACCTGGTAACGTTCTTTTGATGGGATGGTCCGACGACGTATTCCATATCGCTCCCTCCCTGCCTTCCCCGCTGCAGAATTTCTTTTGCGATTGCAGCTTGCGTTCCGCAAGGCCTTGTGTGTCTGACTGGCAGAAAACTGGTGGCACACGTTCTGGGAAAAAACTATAACTGAGGCTATGGCCGTCGTGCGTCCTACTTAGCACATCGGGTGATGTCGGCCGTCGGAGGAGGTCCTCGGGGACGGCGCATCGACGTCATCGACGCAGGACGCAGACGCCAAAGATTTTACGAAGCAGCACAGCTGTGGACATTACCTGTCATAGATATGGAATACGTCGTCCGACCATCCCATCGAAAGAACGTTACCAGGTAAGAAAGTAACTTTAAATTACAGACAGGTATCAGATAATGAAGGCTGATTCATTTTGGTGGCTGGTGAGATTGCAGCCTGGTCAATTCTATTTATAAATGTCTATGACCCAAATCATGATTTACCCAACTGAGGTGCTTTGGGTGGGAGATTTTAACTTGGCCCTCTCCTCAACATTAGCTAGATCTACATCGGCTCAGGGGCCAATTACCCGCGCAGCACAAAAATGGCAATCCATTGTGTCAGATTACTCTCTGTTTGATATTTGGCACTGGCATCACCCTGATGCATGATAATTCTTCACCTTTCACTCTAGTGTGCATGGGAGCTCTTCCAGGATTGTTTATATCCATATGTCTCTAGAGCTGTCACGGGTGGCGGATGGAGCGGTGATTCTCCCCTGTACCCTATCAGATCACTTCCCAGTACTAGTGAAATTCAAGGGCCCACTGTCTCCTCCCAACCAACCTCGATGGGGGTTTCGGGCTTGGGCTCTGGAGGACATGGCGTTTCGGGAGGATTTGCGCCAGGCCATTGCAGAATTCTTTCACCTGAATGCAGCATCCGTCCCTATCCCAGGTGTTGTATGGGAAACCTTTAAGGTGTTTCTACGGGGTTGGTGTATGTCGCAGGAGGGAGGGGTCCTGAAAAGTATCTGCAGAACAATTGCTCTTAAAGAGAAAGAAATTCAAAATATGGAGTTCCTTCAGGAAAGGGCGAACTCCCCCTCGCTTCAAGCCGACCTGGCGGCGAAAAGACGGGAAATCCGTTCTCTAATGGATGGGGAGGAGAGATTTCTAGGCGATCCCATCGCAGCGGCGGGATACGTGGAGGGAGATCGTCCGAGTAGAACCCTTGCCTTGGCCATTAGACAGGAGAGTCGCTTGCAATCCATGCTAGAAGTGGGAGAGCCTACCAGGGATGCGGTGGAGATAAATGGGATATATCTCCAATACTATGAGAAGTTGTATACTGGCCATGGTAATTCAGGGCACGATGATATCACCCAATACCTTGATAGGGTTGCTCTGGGTTGGCGTGATTCGGAGATTGGGGCGCTCCTTAACGATCCCCCCACAGAAGATTAACTCTATAAAGTGATTAAGTCGCTCCCAAACGGTAAGGCCCCAGGAACGGACGGGATAACGGCTGAACTATACAAGGCCTTTCCAGACCTGCTTATCCCCCATCTATGCAGTATGTTTGAGGAGGCGGCGTCCTCTGGGGTACTTCCGGAATCCACCCGAACTGCTTTAGTCACGGTACTACTTAAACCTAACAAAAACCCCAAAAAATGCTCATTTTATTGCCCCCTGTCACTGATAAATACAGACAATAAAATCTTTGCGAAGTTACTCGTGGACCGGCTCCTTCTCCACATCCCCGCTCTGATCCTCCCAGATCAGACGGGATTCATTCCGGGATGATCTACTCAGAATAAACTGGGAAGATTATTCACTCTGATACATAATGTGAATCCGGATGTCGCTATCGCTGTGGTGGCCTTGGATGCGTAGAAGGCGTTTGATTCGGTTGAATGGCCTTTTCAGTTCGAGGTCCTCCGACGCACGGGCGTAGGTGCCACGTTCCTTCACTGGATACGGCTTCTCTACTCGGCCCCGCGTGCTCTGGTGTACACAAATGGAATTCAATCTGCTCCCATTTATCCAACTCGTGGCACTAGGTAGGGATGCCCCTTTTCCCTGCCTCTTATTCGCCTCGGCCATTGAGGCGGTGGCTTGCGCCCTGAGAGTTTCACTCCCACCTCAGAGTAACAATTCGCTCACATGTATCTATTGTCTCCCTCTATGCGGGCCATATGTTATACATAAAACATCCTCGGACTAACCTACGGCCCGTGATGGAGGGGATATCTAGATTTGGGGTTTTGTCTGGCTTACAAATAAACTGGTCTAAATCCGAGCTGCTTCCACTCACAACACAGGTCGCTCCGCAAGATGTGGGGGAGGCCTTTGCTTGGTGTCCACAGGGAATTCGCTATCTGGGTAGAAGAGTGTCCACTTCCCCTACACTACTGTATGAGAACTATATCACTGCCCTCCGACACTTGGAACACAGAGTAGACACGTGGGCACGGCTCCCTATTTCCCAAGCGGCCCGAATCTCTCTATCCAAAATGGTCATCCTGCCGAAACTACTATATATCTTTAATAACGTCCCGATATGGCCCCCTGTATCCTTTTGGAATTGCATAAAGTCTCTGATGTCTAGGTTGATCTGGGCAGGGAAACGATCCTGCATCTCCTTGCGTATAATGTGCAGCCCATACGCTCATGGGGGGTCTGGAGGTCCCCAATCTTTTTCTTTAATATCTTGTTAATCAGATCCAATATACTCCTATGTCCCGTCCCCTTTCCTCCATACTTATGGGACATTCTTCCGTCCTGTGGGACGGAACCGGAGTGCTTTGTAAAAGCATCCAACAATTTTTCAACATGTTTAGTCCTTCCTCTCTTTCTACGCGGGGCCCGGCACGCGGCCGTAAACCCGCCCATCTCGGCTCTGCCAAGCGTATCGCCCATCAGTCCTTTTCTCCGCTCGTTCGGGACTGGACGCACTTGCATCCGCGGAAGATCTTCTTCCCTTTTTTCCTCCTCTCTGGCTCTCGCTAGCGATCGTGTACTAGCCTGTCTATGTCGTTCAAACTAGACTTTCCAGATTGTTCATCGTGTCACCGACGGCTCCCCATCCTCTTTGTCTAGATTGTTTGGGTCCGGACCACCGATGGGACTCCTGTTTTTATTGCGATTCCCTTTCGGTCCGAGCACTTCAACGTCGGTTGGAGCGGTGGGAGGAGGTGTTTCGACGTACTCCTCCTTCGCATTTTCAAGCGTTTATCGACAAAAAAAGAAACGCCCAGTAAGTTCTTTACTTTTCAGAGCACCCCGGCCGGGAGGTACTTTTCCGGGCTCTTCCCGAGCCGGGAGGAGCGTCAGCCCCTCTGTCACCGGGGATTGCCCCGAGGTGCCTTCTGGGCCTAATAATTGTACCAGAGTTTTCTCCGAGGGTCTCTGTAAGGGGCCATTGGATACTGGAGTACGCTCCGAGGTCCCTCCTGTGGGGGCTCATTGTAGACCCAGTTCTACTGAGTCGTGGGGTACCGGAGTTCGCTTTGAGGCCTCGTTATCGGCTTCCCTCAAAACTACCGGGGTGCGCCCCGAGGCCTTGGCTGGGCTTGGTGTTACCGAACAGATGTTCAAGGCCCGCGCTAGTAAGGCTGTTACCGGACCTGGGTCCAAGGTCCCTCGTACAGAGACTAAAGTAACCAACATTTCTGAGAGGCCTGACGAGGCCTTATCGGTGAAAGTTGTTGCTCACCGTTCCCGCTCTTTTGGCGACGCCAGAACTGTTGAGGGGCAAGGAGTGAAAGTTCTTCCTTTACCGCCAGTGCCGAGGTCCTTCCTGTGAAGGCTAGTTTGGCTATTGGTATGTCGCAAAAACATTCCAGGCCTCATAGTACCGGCTAAAACGAGGTTCCTTATGTAAAGGCCTCACGTGCCGCAGTTCCCCTCAGGCGATGGCAAAATGGCAGCCGTTTCTGCCACGATCACGGCGGCCATTTTGGGTGCTTCGCCTACAACTACGCTATCGGCCTCAGGTTTATGACTGGAACGCTCGGATGCCCCTTCCGCACAATGTCATATTGCCTGTGGGTTCAGTACCCTTGATTTTTGTGGATACATCGGGGGATGGCCCTGTGTGGCAACCCTCCCCTTTGCGTCCCTGGAATTATCCTCCTCATGAGAGTCCTCCTCCGGTAGCTCCAAAACAGTCTCCAGAGGACGCCTTTGTCGGCAAATATCAGACGCTCATGCGTACCGACCCCATGAGAGAGTATTTCAAGGGTCTTTTTAGGGAGATATGCCCGCCTGCGCCTCCGGCTCCACCCGCTCCTTCTGGTGGCTCCGCCGGTGCCTCCCCGACCCTTCCGCCCTTGCCTCCATTGTCCCCTATGGACAAGGCAGTGCCTGACACGGCTCAGCAGGATCCTGACCTGTCGGATGATGCGCAGGGCGATCAGGACAGCGAAGACCAGCCCCGCTCTATTGGAGCTTTTCATGACCGGGTACTGGACATGATGTGCCTATTGGATGTTCCGGTGCCTGAGGCACCCGCTCCGCAGGAGGGTGCACTTTCGGGGGCATTCACCCTGTCTCCTTCGGAGCGTACCAGCCTGTTCTTGCAGAAGGATGTTTTGGCCGAGGTCGGTAGGGTCTGGGAAAAGCCACACTCTGGACATTTTGTCAATAAGAAAATTGACGCGCGATACAGGCTGCATTCTTCAGAAGAGGTGGCCCTGTCATCTTATCCGCCCCCCTCCTCCACAGTGGTGGCTGCGGCCACTTTACAGTCCAGGCCTGCAGCATCCTCTTCTACAAGGGCTACTCAGGTTCTGGGGAAGGAGAACAAGCTCTTCGACTCCCTTGGGAGGAAGATTTTCGCTAACTCTGCCTTGCAGCTTCAGCAGGCTAATGCGGAACTGGTGTTAGCGGGGGCGAATATGAAGATGTGGAAAGGTCTGTCTGAGTTCGAGGAGTTCATTCCGGTTGAGAAGCTGGAAAATTTTAAGGCGGGTTTATCAGATGCCAGGGTTTTGGCCCAGGATCTGCTTGAGGCCGCGGCTCATCACGTCGACACGACGGCTCGTGGCCTTATGCTGGGAGTGGACACCTCTCGACAGGCGTGGTTGCATGCCACCAAGTTCTCAAAGGAGGTGCAGGACAAGGTGTTGGACCTGCGGTTTGACGGTAAGGAGCTTTTCCATTCCACAACGGATGTGGAGCTCACCGAAATGAAGGACAGCACCCAGACGGCTAAGTCCTTGTCCGTCCTGGTTAAAACTTGTTTTAGGACCCAGAGACTGTTGTCACAAAGCCAGCCCTCCTCTGGTTTCAGGGGGTTTCTAGGTTTTTCTCCCACTCCTCAGCCTCCTCTTCAGGGTCAGGAGGTAACTCCACTGAAAAGCCTGCCAAATGAGGGTTCTCCGCGCTCGTACAAGACCCCGGTGGGAGGACGCAGTGCATCTCATTGGGAGACATGGCAGACCATCACTGAGGACAGGTGGGTCTTGCCAGTCGCTCGGGCAGGCTTCCGCTTACCCATACCCCCTACCCCACCCTACAACCCTCCTTTCCAGCAGTCGGGATCGCCCTCCCTAAAAGCCGAGGTGCAGAAACGGCTGGACCTCAGAGCTGTGGAACCCGTTCCCCTTGGGGAGAGAGGGGAGGGTTTCTACTCCCGGCTGTTTGCGGTGCCCAAACCCAACCAGGCTGGCCTGCGCACCATCCTAGACCTTTCCCAGTTCAATCTTTTCCTATCCCAAGAGAAATTCAAGATGATCACGCCCGGCCAGATACGGTCCTCCTTGCAGATGGGCGATTGGCTCAGCATGGTGGACCTTCAGGATGCGTACATGCATATTCTGATTTGGAATCTACACTGGAGATTTCTCCGCTTCTCTGTGGGAGAGGAGCACTTCCAGTTTCAAGTGCTTCCTTTTGGCCTCAGCTCGGCGCCGCGTGTCTTCACGAAGATGTCGGTGATCGCGGCCTATGTTCGTCTGCAGGGTATCCATGTGTATTTGGACGCCTGGCTTTTAAGCAGTCCTTGCCCGTTGAAAGCCGCCTACAATCTTCAGTCTCTCCTCCAGCTCCTGTTCCACCTTGGGCTGTCAGTGAATTGGCAGAAATCTTCCATGATGGTCTCTCGGGACTTGATTTTCCTGGGTTTTCGCTGGAACACGATCGACTGCAGAGTGTACCTGACGAGGGACAGAATGGCGGATCTGTTGGCCACGTGTCACTTGTTTGCGCAGTCGGAGATCATGTTGGCCTGGTGGTTCCAGAGGCTTCTGGGCTTCATGGCCTCATGCGTTTTGGCTCTTCCTCTTGTTCGTTTCAAGATGAGGCGGACTTAGATGGCTCTTCGGAGTTCTTGGCTTCAGGCTGTGGATCCGGACTCCAAGTTGATGGCGATTCCGGCTTCCATGAGAGCGGACCTGGACAGGTGGTCGTCTCTCAGAAACCTGTTGGTGGGGGAGGGTTTTCAGGACCCAGCCCCGATGGTAACGGTCACAACGGACTCCTCCCTTCTGGGGTGGGGTGCGACGTTGGATCTTCTTCAGGTCTCGGATCTTTGGTCGCCTCAGGACAAGCTCCTCCACATAAATCATGTGGAGCTTCTGGCGATCTTTCTAGCGCTCAAGGCGTTCAGAGCGATCATTGCCAACAAGGTGGTCAGTATTCGCACGGACAATGTGGTGTCGATGTATTACATCAACAAGCAAGGGAGCACCAAGTCTCCCCCACTCGTGTACCTGTACATCCAGATTTGGGAGTGGGCAGTTCGTCATGGTGTCTGGCTACTTGCAGTACACATCCCGGGCCAGCTTAATGTCACGGCAGATGCCCTCAGTCGGCGGACGATGGTCAGCTACGAGTGGGAGCTGAAGGCGGAGGTCCTCTCATGGATTTTCCTGCGCTGGGGCACTCCGGAAGTGGACCTCTTCGCTACGGCGGCAAACAAGAAGCTTCCTCTGTATGCCTCCAGAAATGGGGTGGGAGCCTCCTCTCTGGGGGATGCTCTCGAGATTCCATGCCACAACATGAGGGCTTATGCCTTCCCGCCTCTGCCTCTAGTTCATCGGACGATTTGCAAATTGAAGAACTCAGTGAACTGTTCTCTTCTACTCATAGCCCCGTGGTGGCCAGCCAGGTTTTAGTTCTCAGAACTTCAACACCTGTCGGTGTATCCGCCGATCAGGTTACCGGTGACCCCCGATCTTCTTCACCAGGGGGAACAACTGGGGCACCGCACCCCTCCCCACAATCACTCAGCTTGGCGGCATGGTGCCTGAGTTCAGGTCTTTAGAACATCTTAGCCTGCCTGCGGATAACATGCGCATTATTCAGGCAGCCAGAAAACCCTCGACTAGGTCCCAGTACAGAAGCAAATGGCTCAGGTTCTGTCATTGGTGTTTAAACAAGCAGCTGGACTGTTAGGGAGAATTCTCTGTTTAGGCTGAATTTCCTAACCCAGTGAGTCCCCCAGCAGCTTTGCTGGATTTTTGCGGTTTATTTTTTTCTCCTGCCAAGAGTGAGACTCTTTTACCCTCGCTCTTGGGCATGATTTGAGTGTGTTTCTTTGGATCTAGATGTGTTTAATGGGCTATGGGGTCTTTTACCCCATAGGGCTTCATGTGTTTTTGTGATGTGTGTTACACAGCACCCTCAGTGCAGTAACACAGGGGTGTCATAGTGACCCCCCAGTATAGACTCCATACCCTGGGACTGACTACTGTCTCCCAGGGCATGTAAATTCACCATTGACTTTACTAGTCTTAAATTCTGAACAGAACCAGTACAAACCATCATATTGTGGACGTACTGGCTGGGGCAATTCGATTGCCCCAGGGTCTGTTAGTCGAGGGGGCACGTCTCCGTCCCCTCTGATCGAGTTTTGGCTGGTGGCAGTGGATACTAATTTTTATATTCAACCGCAAATATTTTCCTATGGGATTTCCCATTGTTTTAGGCTACTATCTTTATTTAATTATTTACGGTAGCCTCGAACATACCGCCGGTTTATTTAATTAATATTAATTCTCCGGTTGGTGTTTTTTGCCAAAACTTGATTCTAAAATGGCGTTTGTGTTCTCTTCTGTGACTCCAACCCAAGTCGAGCCCTTTGTTCCACTTTTTGGCGGGCTTCTCCACAGAAGCCCTCCAAAGTGGTGCCACTCTGTCTGGGGTACTTAGGAGGGGTGGAGGGGGATTTAGGCACCCTGGACTGAGTTGCCTAGGCAACTCAAGTTGCATTCCGTTCTGATTGGCCCAAGTGGTGAGCCGGCCAGCTCACTACTTAGCATGTTTGAGTGACAGCTAGGCTGAGTGAATGGGGGTTTTCTGCATAAAAGCAGGGCTTTGGGGACTGGAACTTCAGAAGTCGCCACAGGACCTAAGAATCCGATGAGGGAGAAGCTGAGCCGACCTTCCACGACACCACCACCGGTGGAGCCCTGCTGGACTGCCTCACCACTTTTCCCAACGACAGAGGAGATCTCCAACCGGAGAGTCTTCTTCCTTTGACTGGTGGGGATAACCAGTTTCACCGTCTTTTCGCCTTCCCGACGTACCTCGTGGCCACCTTGCCTGTGCAAAGCACCCCGGCAACCGGGATACCATGTTTTACCACGACCGCGAAACAAAGGTACCACCTTTAACCGGAAAACTCTGCGGCTGGTTTCTGCCCTGGTAGTGCAACGACCTTCATCTTTCCTCCAAGTCGAGATCTTCTCTTCCCCTGGACGACGATGCAACTTGCACCCACTACCAGGAATAAATGCCACCGCTGGAGGATCCTTCCCACTTCAGGTACTGTGTCCCGCCTGGCTTCCTTTGCTACCGACTGTACGGGGTAGATTTAGCCCCCGGCTTTCGAACCTGGGTTAGCCTGGGACACCCTGGCTAAACTTTCCTAAGCCCTCTAAACTCTTTTTGAACCCTCTGCAAGACTTTCTAAGCCTAGTGTAACTGTGATCTTGGGCGCATTTGTGCTCTGCTCTCTCTGAGTGGGCCCAGCCTTTGGACTTTGGCTCACCAGTGACTTTTGCTCTTCCGCCTTGCTAACAGTGTTCCTGAATCTTAGAGTGGTGTATCTTTCCATATTCTGTTTTTTTCCCTCCCTTTCTCACAAACTTATTGGAGTGCAATCTAGTTAAGCACTCACCTCTGTATGAAAATAAGTGGTGTTTAACTGTGACTTATATGTCCCCTGGGAGACCATCGCAAAGGCAGCTACTTGGGCCTCCCCATCGGCTTTTTGTAAGCATTATTGTCTAGACCTGAGATCAAGATCTGATGCTCAGTTTGGTCAGGCTGTGCTGAAGAACCTGTTTCATTAAGGGTTTTTTTTCCCATCCACCCATAGTTCCTGTAAGGAATGCTTGGGAATCTCCCATAAGTATGGAGGAAAGGGGACGGGACGTAGGAGTATAACCAGGTTACTCACCGTAGTGACCACCTTACTCCTAGTCCATAGTCCCCTTTCCTCCATACGCCCGCCCGCTGTCCCTCTAATAAGGTTCCTCTGTTATTGCTAAAAGGTCTCTGACCTGGCGATAGAAAAGGACTGATGGGCGATGCGTGGGGCAGAGCCGAGATGGGCGGGTTACGGTCGCGGGCCGGGCCCCGTGTAGAAAGAGAGGAAGGACGGAGGAATGTCCCATAAGTATGGAGGAAAGGGGACTATGGACTAGGAGTAAGGTGGTCACTACGGTGAGTAACCTGGTTATTCAATCTGGTGGTGGTCCCTGACGAATAACTTTCCTCATTTGCATCTCGAGAGGTCGATCTCCCAGACTGAATACCTCAGAGGCTTCTTATGGGCCGCCCAGGAGCCGCACCTGAGGGCGGAGGTCCAACCCCTGGAGATTATGCTCAAGGCTTGGGATCACTTAGCGAAGTGGGCCGGGTTGGGACCGTGGTACTCTCCCATGATGGCCATATATAGGGTCCGTGGGATCCCTCTCACATATGAGCAAATCTTTATTCCAACACTTTCAGAATCTGCAAATCTACGCTTTAGGAGATTTATAACTTGGGGGGATCTCAGGGCCAGGGGAGACTGGACCCCGGTCACTCTATTGCTGTATTTTAGCCTCCGGGAAGTATTGAAATCACGGTGGCCCCACTTCCCAAATGCTGCTGAGGTTTCCCCAATACTGGAGTACATTATAGCCCTGACATCTCCTAGAAAGATGATTTCATCCTTGTACGGCTTGGCTCGACTGCTGGTGTCCCCTTTGTCATCTCCATATAGGGTCAAATGGGAAGACAGTATGGCACGTTCATTGTCAGAGGCTCAATGGGGCTTCATACTTGCTCAGACCAAAGCGGTCTCCATCAATAATAGATTTCATTTGATCCATTTTAAATTTCTACATCAACTGTACTATTTTTACTTTCTCTACATAAGCTGTTCCCACTCAGGTCCCCGAACTGCAAGAGATGTCAACAAACCCCAGCCGATTTTTACCATGTGGCCTGGTCCTGTTCTCACATTCAAACCTTTTGGGTGGCCATTGCGGATGTCATGGAGCAGATGGTGGAGGCCCCGATTCCTTTTATTCCGGAAACCTGGTTGCTGGCACTGATGGAACTGCAATCATATAGTGATAAACAACTGATCGGCATTGCCTCTGCTGTCGCTGGAACATTGGTGGCGCGCACATGGGGGGCGGTTGCAGCTCCTTCATTACATCAATGGGTGAATTCTATGTCGATGTGTGAGCGGAGGGAGACGCAGTACAATCAAGCGCTTCCCCTTAACAGCAGACCCAAGGACTACTGGCTGGCCTTCAGGACCTACATGCTTCGTGAATTGAACTGTGAGCGATTCATTGTCACAAGATAACTTGGAGGGTACCCCTGCGGTTTGTCAGGGATCCTCCGCCGCAAAGACTTTTTAGAGACTTTACTTTGGTGTGGGTTTGTTTTGATGTTTTGTCCTATATAATATTAGGGCCTCAGGGCCTTCAGCCTTTTGTTGTGTTAGGGGTACTCAGAAGCGTCATTGTTGTATGAATGTTTAACCTGGAAGGAGCCGGGTGGGTGGATGGATGGGTGGGGCAAGGTTGGTGTCCCAGGGTGGGGCATTGGTAAGTGTGTTTCTCTTTATTCTATTTTGCGCATGGCCTGCTGTATGGAGTGCATTGAAAAAGTTAATAGAAACAGTTTAAAAAAAAAAAAAAGTCCCACGGCCTGGTTAAAGCCTTTATTACTTTGTTATGTAAGGATGGATTTGAGGATGTCCTGCAAAGTATGGTGCAGCCCAAGAGGACTGATTTTCTAAACCAAGCAGTGTCCCGTAGTGGGGGAAACTGTCATGATCTCTGCTTCCAAAAGGTCAGGGTTTTCCCAACTCCCTTGGAAGCAGATCCATAACCCAGGTTCCGAGTGCCAACCAGTCCCAATTGGGACCTTTTGGACCCAGTCCTGGCGCCAGTGGCACCAGGCTCATAAATATGCCCAGTCCCAGCGCTGGAAGCGCCGGGCTCATAATGCTTGGGTGGACTTACCTGCAGCAGACCATGCTGCTTACTTGCCTGCCAGTTGAGCCTCTGATCCTCTTCTGTTTGGAACTACTTTTCCTGTTGGGTGGGGCAGGAGCCACTCCCTAGATTCAAAACACTGGAACTCTTCTGGAAAGCAGGAACTCTTTTCTTACCTAGGCGTGGCTGTGGAAGGAGACACCTAAGCACTACAGGAGGCTATTTAAACCACACCCGATGGATGAATCTTGCTTTGCGTTATTCTGCATCCTCTGCAGCAGAACGCTCATCGTGTCTTCTGCATCTGATCCTGGGCCTAAGGAAAAAGGCTTACCATCCTGAATCCAGTCTTCAGCAACACCTATAAAGACAAGAAAGAACAGGTTAGCATTACGGTCTTCAGTGACAGCTCTTCACTTACCTGGTCCATCGTCTGTCACCAACCCCTCGCGCTGCATTCCGGCATCTGAAAGACAAAGGCTTACCAACTCTTCGCACGCTCCAGAGGCCTTCGGCGCTGCATCCTGCATCTGAAAGACAAAACAAGGTGCGTTTAAAGACATTGGGGAACTTTAATACTCACGTGCCATTACTCCTTCCCACATCTAACCCAGTGGGTATTCCGGCACCCTGCAGCCGCTCCGAACTTGTACCTGCAAAATAAAAAGACAGTTAGAGCGCATCGTGAAGCAGGCAACAAGCGCTTACTTACGTGCTTCCAGGCGCTTCTATTCATCACACGGGCTCCATCTTCAACTCACTTCAGCCCGTCATCCGCCATCGCCGGAACCCTGCAAAACAAGAAACATCATTACTAAAGACTTTAAAGACATTAGAATTACTCGAAACTTACCGTTCGTGCAGTAAACGACGGACAGCAGTCCTCTGAAGTCAAGAGGCCTGCTCCCCTTATCCAGTGAAGAAACTGGTAACAGCACCCTGCCCCGAGGCAGATGGAGAGCACGGCGTTCACTTACCTAAGGTGAGAGCGTTAACCTTTGGGGTTCTACAGGAGAAGAGAAAGGGAAGAAGAGAGAGACATTCAATAACCCAGTTCCTTAATCCCATATTTTCTATCTGCAGACATCTTACCCTTCGAGTCAGACATACAGTGCACAGAGGTCCAGCCCAAAGAGCCAGCCGTGTGTTACACATCACCTTTGAAGATACGGTATACGCCCAGTCAAGACCGGCGCCTCTACGGGAATCAGGTGAGCGTTACAGAAACAAAGTCTGTGATTTGCCACCTAGTCTTAAGGATGGGCTCAAGGTTCATTCCTAATCTAGCATTGCAGAGGTTGTGAGGTGTCTGCTATGGTGAGTTGTCAGAACTCCTCATTTTACTATTTGGGTGAAGCTATCCACGTGGGACTGGGCTAGTCGGGCCACAACTCAATGCAATGTGCCACTCAGAGAGTTCTTCAGGAGGAATCCCCCGCTGCTTGTTATGCCTCAAGTCACTCAATTGGATCTCCCTAACGCCCATCATGAGTGGTCCTGGTGTAGAACACTTGGGTTCCCAGGAAACTTTGCTGAGAGTCCTTGCTCTTGGGAAATGGTTACCAGGGACAGACAGCATGAGTAATAACTGTAGCTTCCAGGAATCCCTACTGAGGGTCATTGCTACTCAGGAACAAATGCCAATATAACGAACTGTGAAATTCACAAACTTGTAGGATTCATGAAACAGCAAAAGAAACTATGTACCTCATAGGAAGCGAGAGAGAAGGGAGCCGCAGTGCGTGCTGCTGAAATCGCAAAGCTTCAAGAGCCCCATGCAGCACAGGGCAACCACAGAAAACCAACCATGTTACAGGAATTAGAATCTTCAAGGTGGTGATGCATTCCACAAATCCTTATAAAGCCCTACAGACCCTCTTTGCAGTTAATCGAGATTATGCATTAATTAGCCAATACCTGAGCCACGCTAGAAATGTAATAATGACACTTATTGGAGACTTGCAAGGGAATACCCAAACAAGGTGTGAACAAGAATAGGTAGTAACCTATTAGTGATGGGAACACCGACCCAGCCTAATAACTATAAAAAAGGTGTAAAGAAGGCAAAAGAAGAAGGAAGCCCAGGGGAGACAGACATGTCTGCTCATTCCCCCCTGACAAAAGTCTAGGCTCCTGGATGCCATGCCCATATGAGGACTGATATCTGGAGAACAATCTTTTTGTATTTTGTTCTTGAACAGGGTTATCATTTTCGATTAGAAATGATTTACAATAACACATGTACAGATGGTGGAAGCATTCCCCGAAGGGCGCCTCTGCAATTGCACAAAGATGAGAACAATTGGTGAGCCAGTTTATGGGGGTGTAAAACAAAGTGGGACATAAACCAGGGACAAAACAAACAGACACAAATATATGTAAGAAACAGGTGACATACAAAGGCAACATTAACCTTGGTGGGGGGTGATTCAAACTGAAGAGGAATAATGTATAAATATGCTAAATTACATTGCTCTGTGTCACTGGAGGGGAGTGGTGGGGTCAGGTAGGGAGGATGGGGAAGAGGACAGGGGCAGCTTCCTCTTTAGTACGTAAGTGAAATTTAAGCCAAGCTTTGAAGAGATCCACAGTTGTGCTGGCTTTAATTGTGATGGGTGACAGGTGCAAGTGAAGTGAGAGGAGGCCTGAGCTGGGCATGGCAGAGTGAGGTTGAGTGCATAGGAGAGATAGCCAGTTAGACAATTACTGAGGAGCCAGACGTGATGGCTCTGTAGGCGAGGAGAAGGAACTTGAAAAGTTAGCATTTGTGCATGGAGAGCCAACATGCATGTCGGTAGGTTGAACACATTGAGGATCATGGTGGATTGTAGAGAGTGCGGGCAACAAAGTTCATTTGTGTAGCATGGTAAGCACATAAATTAACATATTTTCAGAACATTTAGATGTTCAATACATGCAGTAGAGGCAGTATTAGTGATGAATTGTTGTAGTCGGAGTAATCTAACGTTGCGAGACTTGGGCAAGGGAGCAGAAACGTCAGGTAAGTAGGAGAATGGATGGTACAGATAGCATTGGAATCCAGGAGAAGGAAGACCTCTGCTTTTGAAGAGTTCAGCATGAGGTAGCAGAGGGCCATCTTGTGATGAATTGGAGTGAGACAATTGGTGATCCGCTCCACGGGGGAACGGAGAAAAAGATTTGAGTGTCTTCCGAGCGCAGAGGTATAAAGAGTGAAGAGCATGAGTACAAGGACTGATCCTTTGGGGATGTTGATAAGGAGAGGAGTGAGTAAGAGCTTTGAGAGTTCCAGGAGTTACCACCTTCCAGGTAGAATGCAATCCAGGCGTGCGCTTATTTATGAAACCCAAGATCCTGGAGAGTGAGGAAGGTAGAGTGGTTGACTGTGTCGAAAGAAGCAGAGAGGTCCGATAGTATGATTATAGAAAAGAATTTAGAGAGGTAATTATCAGAGGGAAAGTTAAAGACAGGCATGAGTTAAATCTCAGCAGAGTGCTTACTATGGAAGCTGGATTGAAGTGGTTCTCCGTAGCCACTATCCTCAAGGTACTGGGTGATCCGGTTAAATACCACTCATTCATGGACTTTTGAATAATGAGGAAGGAGGGAAACTGTGTGGTAGTTTACCAGTATGTTTCAGTAACTAGGGTGTCTTCAATATGGGTGATACAGTGGCAGATTTGAAGGAGGCAGAGAAGCCTCCCAACGAGGGAGAGAGGTTAAGGAGCTCAGAGAGGTTAGGGCAGCTGATTGAGATTAAGTCTTTAATAATTTGGGTAGCAAATGGGTCAATGGAGCAAGAAAGGTTGGTGCTTCAAATGATGAGTAGGAGAAGTAGTCGAGATTGTAATGGGTAGGAAGGAGAGTCGGTGCACACGAGGGAGGGGCATGGAAAAAGAGGAGGGGCGTGAGTGTTAGAGTTTAGAGGAAAAGTAGTGAGCAAAGTCATTAGTAGAGAAGGGGATTAATATTGCCTTGGTAGGTGTGAGCAAAGCATTTAGGGTAGGAGAAGGTTTGCAGGGGTGATTGTGAAGGAAGGAGATTAGTTTTATGTAGTAGGAGGATTTGGCAGAGTCCAGTACATAGGTGAGTGTGGCAGGGCTAGCTTAGGATAAGGTGGTGGTTCTGTGATTTCAACCAGTGTCAAAGGGCATGGTGCATATTTGTCTTGAAGGTCTGAATCTCATAGGTGATCCAGTGGTGAGTACAGGTCCTGGAATGTTTGAATGTGCGAGCAGGATTGTGTTGGTCAAAGGGAGTCAAAAGTGAGGCATGAAGAAGAGGGGTCCTCACATCATCAAGGTGAGTGGCAAGAGAATCCTCTTGAATGTCCTCTTAGCCATTGAAACAGGGGAGTTAAGGGTGGAGGGACTGAGACGTTAAAGTGAACAATGGAGTCATCGAAGGGCGAGGGGGTCAATGGAGAGGTTAGAGGAGTAGAGTGAAGTACAGAGCGAGACAAGGTCAAGGGAGTTCCCACCACAGTGAATAGTCTGTCATGGACAGAGTATATAAGTGGTCAGATGGGAGAGAGTTAAGTTCAAGGCGGGTATTTGGAGAAGAGTTGAGAAGGTTAAAGTTCCTGCGCATGACAAAGGGGATGTCCGCAGGAGAAGGCTTAAATGAAGGACGAAAGAGTTGATGCACCAGGGGGTTAATAGATGGTCTGATCAGTGATAGGTGTAGGAGGGATGAGTTGAATAGTGGCATATTCAAAAGAGGAAGAGGTGATGCTGGATGGGACAATGGGGGAAGATTTGAGGGCCTTATTAATAAGGAACCAGACACTGTCACCCTTCCCAACATGTCAGGGAGAGTGGAACAAGGTAGCCGCATCAGTGTGGCGAACTGCTACTGTATCGGTCATGAGGGTAGATCCAGATTCCTGTGATAGCAAGAAGTAAAAATTGAGGTTGATGTGAGTCGAGGTGGTCATGGATAAAGGGACTTATTGCATATGAATTGTACATTCTAGAGTAATAGGAGCTGGGGGAGAGGAGCAATTGTTATGTGCTAGGCGAGGCGGACAGATGAGATTGGAGATCCTGGGAGAATGGGAGCGTTGTGTTTGAGGGGTGTGAGTGCAGGAGATTCATTGGGGAGGACAGAGAATAAGGCAGAAGTTAGACCAAGTTGAGACTAAATGCTACAAGAGACGGCAAGGAAAAGAGTGTGCGAAGAGGAATGGAGCGAAGTCAAGGTGCATGATGGTTGGTAGTATAAAAAGGCAAGTGAAGACAGTGAAGAAAGAGTGCAGCCCCAGTGAGCAAGGTGAAAGGTTTGCTGAGGAGAAGAAGCAAGTGTACTTTTTGAGTTTGGGGCTCCATGTAACCAAAAGACAATTAACATGCTTGAAGAGTGCAGAAGTAAGGCTCTGACACAATGGTGGTATGTTTTTGGATACATAGTTTTATTAATAAAAAGTGGGTTGGAAAAATGCCTCTCTACCCCTAAAGCTAAGAGGGGTTAAAGGAAACTATTTAAATTGCCAGGAAGTCCACAGTTAAAATGCCTGTCACTGTTGTGTCCCAAAACCTACTTCTGCCCCTAACACTAATAATCGAAGTTAATTTGTGCAAGGATGTTATCTTAACGTAAAAGGTGCTCTTTCTGTTTTCAAGCAACAGAAAAGTTACTAAGACTAAAGGAATACACTCTGGTATCTGTCCCTCACACTTGTCCATACAACAGAATCCTACAGGAATATATATGGCTGTTCAAGTTCAACAAAATAGCCATGAAATTCAGATGCAAACTTTGTAACCAAATTTCTGGAGCTTGTGGAACTGCTTGGATCACATGCTCTGTGTAGTCAGACATCTAGTGGTAGTCGCAGAGTATGACAAGATTTGTTTTAGAAGCTCAAAAATGGACATTGATAGTATGTGTTAGTAATACTATCCCTAGTGTGACGTGTACTGTACCCATGGTCCTTCATGTGTCGAGGTCCCTCAGATTGTTTTTTTCAACCATCCAAGTCGGTCGCAAATGTGGAGTTCCCTTCCAGGCTGATGCCATTAATTAGTTGAAAATGTACTAGTATATTCTTCTTTCTTTCCTTATTATTCGCTTTTGCCGCACGGTCAACAGACTGCTCAACGGCTTTTGACGGACAACCTCATCATCGACTACTTCACTGATTTGATAACCAGACATGGCCTACACTGGCCTCTTCGGTCTTCGGCCCTTACAGTAGGGCGAGAGGGGGAGGTTCTTCATACTGACCTCTTTAAAGAATGCATATTCTGCCTTTAGCCTTTCCCTTTTTCACACCAATCTGCCCTTGTAATAAATAATAGACAAAACTCCCTTTAACTTTTGCCCTACCTGCCACTGAAAATTCCCATGGAAGGGCATGCACTGAGTGTGCAATTACTGTCTCCCGAGGGATAACACTTAAAAAGTTTCCAAATCTTGCAAACATTTTCGTCCTAAAACTCGAAAGGATCGATGCACCAAAAGCTTGCCCTCTTACACGATTCAGGCTGAGGCCTCCATCGACGTGACGGAAGACTCCAACGAGGGCAGTATCGGGGTCCTTAGTGACACCAAAGACGAGCAGGGTTCGTTGGAACCCCATGTGTGGGCACCCGACTCCAATAAGCAGGCTGGCGGCTCTGTGATGGAGAAGACACCCGGCGGCCAGAGAACACATAAGCCCAAGAACACTAAACACATACACCACAGCGGACTTTCGACGATATGGTTGATCATTGAAGCCCACACGATGTCCACGGATAAAGCCTCAGGTTCTTCCCTGTCCTCTGGGCCATTACATACGCTTTCGCCTCATGACAGGCCTCCGAAACCGGACCCTAAGGTCGCTTTGGATAACGCATTAATAAAGGCCCTCCTTTCGTGTGCCGGAAAACAGGTAGCGGAAGGAGCATCAGCGTCCCCCAACCAAATGCAGAAGATGCAAGAGTTAATCAAAAAACATGTCAGTGCTACCATGCTTTAAACCTAGGTCACCACACAGGCTGTAAATTCCACCCTCCACCTCTCCCCCTCCCTGTAGACTCTGTCAGGGGATATGCACCATAAAAACCAGACTCCCTCCCAGGCCACCCATATCATTTCAGGCTTCCCACCTTCATGGGATTATACTCCTGAACAGCTTCATAAAGTTTTAAGGAGGATGTCAAGTTGTGTGGACTTTAGGGACAGACTCCCAGATCAAATAACATTGCTTAGAGATGCCCTCACAGCCAAGGGCCTCAGCACAAGAGCCCCTGCCAAAAAACCTTGTCTTGAGCCACACCCTAGCACCTCTGCTCTAGGCACCCCGGCCTCGACCTACCAAGACCCCTCTCAGGACATGTACTATGAGGATCCCTCAGGGTCTCAAGACCCGGGGTCCCAAGGTAACCTTTGTAGTCCGGACCAATTATATGATGACAATATCTATGTAATCCAGTCGCCAGATCACCAGAACCCACTGGTAGCAGATACTCCCATTGATTACCAACTACAATACAATGAACTGCTACTAAAGGCTGAACAACCCTTTAACATTGACACTGCGAAAGCACAAGTCGATAAAGACTTTGTGGAAGACATTCTGGGAGACAAATGGTCTGCCACCCAGTTTATTCCGCTCCTGCAGTCGGTACAAAGTCGCATCCAGCCCTCCCTACTTGTGCCTAGTATCACAAGGGCGGTCAACCCCAGAATAGAAAAAAACTATTCAGGCCGGCACCCACTGACCCTCTGTATATTATGGGTCAGCTTAAACCTGATTCATTAGTGGTCACCACTACCAGAAAGAGGGCAGGCCCTCCACTGGCGTCGGCTGAGGCCCCGCCAGACAAGGAAAGCAAGAAAATCTATACTTTTGGGAGAAAGGTCACCTCCTCAGCAGCATACCAAACCAGAACTCTAAAAGGTTTTGGGGGCAGGATGCTCAACGTTCCTCGGGCTATACTCAGGGCGGACAATCCTCATTGTGGGGTCCATCCCAAGGACAAACTTCCTCTTCCAGTTTTCAAAGAGGAACTAAAAGAGCCAGAGGAAGAGGGAGAACCTCAGCTGGGAGAGGCTTGCCCCCTCCCAAACAATGACGCACCGCTACAGGTCCCCTCCCATGCCACTCCAGTAGGAGGCCGAAGTTCACACTTCACCCACGCATGGGAGGGGAGAACATCGGACAAGTGGGTGTTGTCCACCGTGGCAGGCGGGTTTTGTATCAAAACCATCCTACCAGCCACCAAGACAGAAGATATTGTCAACAGAAGAAAAACGCATATTGTTGGAAGAAGTAAAGGCACTGCTGGAAAAGGACGTTGTGGAGATCGTCCCAGCAAATCATATAAACAAGGGTATTTATTCAACGTAGTTCCTTGTGCAAAAGAAAGACCTTTCCATGTGCCCAGTACTAGATTTGCGCCCTGCCAACAAATATGTCAAACCCCAAATGTTTTGCATGACTGCTTTCCAAGAAGTAATCCCACTCCTAAAACGGGAGACTACATTGCAACATTGGATATGAAGGATGCTTCCTTTCATATTTCAATTCTCCCTGCGCACAGAAAATATCTGCGTTTCAAGATTGTGGGAGTTCACTACCAGTTCAAGGTACTCACCTTCGGCATCACATCAGCACCAAGAGTATTCACAAAACTACTTGCAGTAGTGGCAGCACACCTGTGCAGAAAGTCCATCCCAGTATACCCTTGTCTGGACGACTGGCTATTTACCGGGGAATCCCCTCAAATTTGCAAACAAAATACTCAAGACAATAGACCTTCTTTTCAATTTGGGCTTCTCCATCAATGAAAAGAAATCGAGCCTAGTCCCCAGCCAAATAAAACAATTTCTAGGGGCTATTCTAAAAACACAGGAAGAGCTGAGAGTACAAAATATGCTGTTGCAAGTACCTCACTACAAGGTCGGTCGCCAGATAACTGTACACAAAGCAATGCGCTTGCTCTGGATGATGCCCTCATGCACTCACTTGGTTCCACAGGCGCGCCTGCGCATGCAGGAATGGTTAGCAAAACAATGGTCTCAGGTAAACAGCCAGTGGGACAATTTAGTGGTTGTTTCACTAACCCTGGTACAGGCTCTTCACTGGTGGTCCAAGGACAACCTGCTAAGAGGAAAACCCTTCTGCGTTCCACCAGCACAGGCAATCCTAACTACAGACACCTCACTCGCCGGATGGGGGGCTCACTTCCTTCACCACACAGCCCGTGGCCACTGGACACATGCTATTGCCCAAAGACACATAAACTTCCTAGAACTCTTGGTAATCCTTAAGGCTCATCAGTCCTTTCAGCAACATTTTACAGGTCAGACAATGCTTAGGTCCTCACAGACAGCACCACTGCCATGTTTTACCTGAACAAGCAAGGAGGCCCACACTCTGTCTGTTCAAGCTATCCCAAGAAATATGGAAGTGGGCACTCAAGTGGAACATGCTCCTAACCTCTCAACATGATCCAGTGGAACTTGATTCTCTAAGCAGATACCCTCTACCAGAAGAACATGAGTGGCAACTTGACAGATATCCTAGACAGAATATTCTCATAATGGGGTTACCCCAATTAGATTTTTGCGCCACAAGCCGAAACGCACAATGTCCAGACTTTGGTTCCAGGTTTCCCCAACCAGGGTCCATGGGAAACGCCCTGTGGATGAACTGGTCAGGGAAACTTGCTTACGCTTTCCCCCACGACAACATTCCTGAGCAAAATAGTGCACAAGATGCACCAGGAACAAGTAACTGTTCCTGGTTGCTCCTATGTGGGCGAGACAACCTTGGTTTCCACATCTGCTCAAACTGGCAATGTGTGACCCAATCAAGCTCCTGTGTCCGTACAACATGCTAACACAGCACAAGGGAGCATCCCTCCACCCACACCCTCAATCTCTATGAACTTAGCAGCAGGGCTCCTGAAGTCATAGAATTTGGCCACTTGAATCTTCCTCAAAGGTGTATGGATAATCCTAAAAGAGGCACGAAAACCCAACACCAGAGACACTGCTATTTCAATAAGTGGAAGAGATGTGTGACCTGGTGCACGTCACAAACACTAAATCCAACAGAATGTTCCCCAGCTAACATTTTACATTACATGCACTATCTACTTAACTCTGGCCTAGTATTTAACTCCATCAAAGTGCATCTGGCGGCCCTGTCATTTTACACCACTTCACAAAACAAGGTGTCTTGGTGGAAAGTTCCTGTCATTAAAGCATTCATGGAAAGAGTGAAGAGGCTATACCCCCCAATGTCCAACCCTCCTCCAGGTTGGGATCTTAATGTTGTCCTCTCCAAGCTCATGGGTCCACCCTTTGAGCCTATGCACAAGGCCTACCTCAAACATATGTCTTACAAAACTGCATTCCTAGTAGCTATCATCTCTACAAGACAAGTCAGTGAGCTACAGACTTTGTCTCTACAAGGCCCTTTCTTCATAATACACAAGGACACGGTTGTCCTCAGAACGCACTTTAGGTTCTCACCGAAGTTCATTTCAAAGTTCCATGTTAATCAATCCATAGAACTTCCTACCTTCTTTTCAAAATCCATCTAACTCAGCAGAAAGAAGCCTCCCTACACTTGATGTACAGTGGGTGGTCTTGAACTATATGAACAAAGCTAAACCTCTAAGGAAAACAGACCAACTCTTTGTTTCCATAGCACCGGGAAGGGAAGGCGATCACGTATCATAGAACGCCATCTCCAGACAGGAGCTACCTTAGCTTTCAATGCAAACGTCCCTCTAGACGCGATTTGCAAAGCTGCTACATAGAGTTCCATCCATACATTCACACAGCATTATTGCATTGATACACACTATAAAGCAGATTCAGAGATGAGGTTAATGAGGTTAACTTCAAACTTTAATAAAGTCTTTGACTTTCAGCAACTTTGAGATTCACATATTCTTCCATTTATTAATGTTTACATTTGCCATATGGTGAACTGTTGCCCTTCTTTCTGTAATAGTTTAGCAAATGTTGGTAGTTATTTGTCTTCCCTATTGCTCCGATTGGCTTTGGCAATGTTGGGTGCAGCTTGGTTTAAATATTTCACACTCTTGGCTTTGGCAATGTGGGATACAGTTTGGTTTTAATCTTGCCCCTCTTGGCTTTGGCACTGATAGTTATAACCCTCTTCCTCTTGGTTCCTCTTTACATAATAGCAAATATGTTTTCTTTCAATAGTTCGGCATTCAAAGCAATTACACAAAGCCAGCGGTGTCTGACGGAGCGCTCCAGGGTGACCTCTCATAGGCAAAGTCACTGGCTTCTCCTTGCCTGTCTGCTTTATTCACTACTGCTGCTGTTGTTGCTGTAACCTCTTCGGGAAGAGCCTTTGATAGCTCGGTTAGGTTCCTGAGTCCTGCGTCTCTCTCAGGGAAGGAGCCTACTTTGCTCCTGGTGTTCTCTGATGCTCGCCAGTCACCCGAAGTGAAAACAGGGCGCGGGAAACTTCTTTCTTCTACAGGGCAGCCTATCACCTCAATGCTTCCCGCCACGTGACCTCTGCAGTTTGAGCTTCTTAATCCTACGACACTCTCTGCACCATAACCTGCTACAGAAATAGCGGCGGTCCAGGCGTCTTCATTTCTCTGTTCTGTTCTTTCTTTCTGCATGCACAGCTGCTCACTGCTTCTCCAACGACTTCTGCCACGACTTCCACAATAGTTTCTAATGGCCTGCACCTGAAGGGGCTTTAAATAATCAAACGTCCTGCTAAGGTGTGGGTCATTAGAAACGCTAGACTGCATATTGCAGTTATGTGCCTCCAAAGCCCCCTTCATCGTGCGAGTACCTAGAGCATTATGGGACTCGTAGTCCCTAATGTTTGGGAAGTCAATTAGTGCTTTCTCCCAATTCTCCTGTCCCAATTCTCCTCCTTGTGATCCTCCCGCAGAACACCACCCCTAGAGTCAGGATCAGGAAGTGCCTGCCTTTCCCTGACTACATGAGAAGGGTCCCAGGCCAGGGTCTTTGGGATAATCGCATCGTATTCATCACATCACTCTCCTGCCAAGCAAGTGTTCTTTCTTTGACTGTCTTTTTTCCTCTTACAGAGTCCCAGACCATCCTTAGTATAAGCTTTGGCTTGTTATATGGGGGTGGGTTTCCAGACTTGCACTATTGCATTCTATCCGCTTGGTTCACTCTCCTGCCAAGTATACAACTATCTCTTATTCGCTTCAGGATCACAGACCCTCTCTTTTCGTTTCCTGCGCTCACCCTGTTGCATCCCCGGACCTCTCGCAGCTCCCAAACAACCTATGTACCTCTTTGCTTCCTACCAGCGGTTCCTGGGCAGCTCTATTCCTTCTGGAGGTTACGGTAGTATTCAGGCATCCAGCGGCGTCTGCAGCGGCTCTGCAAACTGACGTCTTCCTCTAGCTGCGCGTTCTGACTCTTCCGTGCTTCACTGGATCCTGCGGCTCGCATTAGCTGCTTCTGTGCACGTCTCCCGCTATTACTCTTTGGGGGACGGCTCTCTCCCTCTTGCGTCTCTCCTGCTGTTCGGTTTGAGAATGAGCTTGAACTAATTGCGAATTCACGCTTTGGAATGATGGCCTTTGGAAAGCAAACCACTCTTGCTGCTTCTTGCGAGTGATCTTTGTACCCATGGGTATGTTCTTCGTCAGAGTATCAGTATTAAATCTTCATAAATGATAGTTTGTCTTATCTGGGTTTTCAGCATTGTCATGTAGATAAGGTGGACTGAGTTGACAAAATATATCCGCTCTATCTAGGGAGGGGGAAGGAGGATTTAAAGTTGGAGAAGGGGTTAGAGGTAGTAAAGCAGGGTGATATCTCGTTCTCTGGTGATGGTCGTCCCCAATCCCATAGAGGGATTCCTTGCACGTGTGATTGTCGCTCAGTGCACCACCCGCAAGGGGACTATTGTACTGTGGGCACACAGTCCTGGCCCCAGGCGAAAAAGGTCTCCACCTTAGGGAGAAGGGACGACATCTTCAGATTCGTCACAATCCCCAAATCAGGAATTTTCCTTGGTCCTTTGGGTTAACAGTAGCTCCATGGTGAATGAATAGTCAAGTAGGTGGAATGATCTCCATATGGTGATGCAGGAGTTGGGCAAAGAGTTTGCTTGGTGAACTCCTGGCTTGAGCAGGAGTTCTGCCCCAATCAGAGAAGCTTGGAAGAGGATCCAAAAGAACATGCTGGAAGAGGTCCAGTCATTCAGACCTTGGAAGGAGCCAATCACCAGGGTGCTGGAGTAGTACCTGCCTCGTCATGGGGAGAATGGCACAGCAGAAGCCTTGGGCCATCAACTAGCAACCCTCAGGGAACCAAAGACCTGGTCCATGGCTGGAAGCTGTCATAATATCGGCAACCGGAGAAGGACGCTGATGAAGGGGGATAAATACCCACCACTACAACTGAGAAGTCTGCACTTGCAGAACCTGATTGTGTGACTCCTGAGGTACTGGGCGTACCTGTTGTGAATCTTAAGAAAACACAGTTCCAGGAGAAACCTGTTGTAAAAAACAGAGACAGCAAAGGTACAGGAGGGACCCAATGTGAATCCTGACATAAGGCGAGGTTGCTGCCAAGACCTATGGTGAACCTTGAGAAAACCCAAAAGGCTGAGCGATACCTGTAACCAGAAGGCTGAAGCCCTGGAGGCAACCTTGAGATACAAGGTGAAAGCAGAGATGCTGGAGAAAGAGACCAGATTCAGTAACTTCTACAAGATCATTCCCAGAAGACTACATTTGTTCTTTTGTATTCGATTAGGGACGGACCTTTGAAGACCAGGTATTGACTTTTGCTTTGGGCCACACTTTGGAACATTTGCTTTATTAGCGTAGGGTCGGTGGAGGCTAAGGATTTATAAATAATAGGTGCAGAACTTTTTGTTGGGCATCCTTTTATACTTTTGCTGTATAGGAAAGGGTGTCTCGGGACGATACAAATACTTATTTGATTAGGTTAAGAACTTAATGTTGAAAGCATAACCACTGAAGGTGTTTTGACACCTTGAAGGAAACTTCACTTTAACTCACCCTCGTTTTGCTTAGGAAAAACCATTAATAGTTGTAGTTCAACCTGTAGGATCTATAGATATTTACCCAACCTATGTACTAAAAATAATTTGTGTTGCCACTTGACTTGTGCCCCACATGTACCATTGCTCAGTCATACCACGCTGCCCAGACCAGTGTTAAGGGTTTCAGGGAGTGGAATATCCATCCACACTTCTTTCATGAAGGTTGGCTTCTTGTCCGAGATCTTTCTCCAGGCCATGGTCTTAGTGTTGACTTGAATTCTGGAACTGGTGTCATCAGGTGAAGTGTCATTGACTCAAAGCAAGGAGGTGATGGCCTCCTGCACCTACCTGGAAAAACCCTACGATCATCCCCTTGCCCTTGGGTTGATACTCAGAAAATGTGTATCCTCCCCCTTACAAAGGTACGCCCAGGTAGAATGTCATAGCCCTCTACCTAGGTCTAATCTAGGAAATGTGTCTTTATTTGGACTGGACTACTCTAACTATGGATCACAGCTGTCTTTTACGCTCTCTCTCCATAGCTACTCTAGGGATTGCCTTACTATGAGCCCATAGGCCTAGAACAGCAGGTTTGTACTTCTTTCCGGTGATACAGTGCTGGATTTCCTCAAGATATGGCTCAATTGGTGTTGCTCAACCCGTCTCTTAATATGATTTTCATGTTGGCCTTCTGTCTCTAACTGTAGCACTGTTCTTTATCCTCTTATCTCGATCTGCTTGCTGGTCACAACTCTTCTTCAGGGATCTCAGAGTTTCCTGCCCTCTTTTATGTTAAAGGGTTGGAAGATTGATTCAGCATATGTTCTGATTATAGTGTTAATTTTCCTATTGCATCGTTGCTTGGTCCTGCCATTATAGGTCTACCTCCTCCCATTTGTACTAGACTGCAACAGTCTCCTTGCCCTGGTTCCTGTAACGTTAGCTGGTAAAGGCTCCATCATTTTGGAGTAGGGCGACTGAGTATTCTCATTCCGGCCCACAGTCCTCATTAGGTTCCTTCAAGCAAGTTGCTCTGCATTGCAGTGCCACACAAAGTGTGAGTGCCTGCTGAGTGCATTTCTGTATCTGCCGTATGAGCATCAGAGGACCTGTGGTAAAAAGGCAGTAGTAGGAGTGATTTCTCTGAAAGGAAGCTCTGATACAAAGTTAACATTTCAATACTCTTTAATACAATTTTATTTGCAATTCTAAAGGAAAAGCCTGTCAGGATGGCAACATAAGTGAAAAGGTAAACTGTCCAGGTGTTCGTGTCTCCAGATGTCTGGATAATTAGATCTTTAAGTGTCAGGATAATAAGGTAAAATAAGGTCAGTCTCTCAACAAAACAAGGTTTGTCCTCTGCTCCAGAGGGTTTCTCAAGATAATAGTCGGCCTCCCCAGTCATCCAGCAAACCGGTCAAAGCAATCAAGAACAGGTGATGTTTGCAAACAAAATACTCCAAAGTTCCTTTAAGTCTTTACAAACTGAAAAGTCAAAGCTAAAGCCCTATTCCTGATAAGTGTTGCTGCTCATCCCAAGCTAAAACCAGTTGGGGTAGTCTTCCAACCTTTGGTCTTTTAATTCAGGTTGTAAACCTTTTCGTGCCACTGCCCATGCCTCTTGGGCATAGAGAGGCTTGCAAGGTCCTCTTGCTCCCTACCATATCAGTGGTTTCAGTGGAGCAGTTCTGATGCACCAGAAAAGACTTTCATCCAGGCAGTGTCTCAGATTGGTGCCTCACTGAAGGTTTATTGCAACCAGGTGGGCATATGGTGGAGAGACTTGTCCCTCGTCTCCCCTTCCTTCATCTGCTCCTCCCGGGGTTCCCCCTGGGCCCTTGTTCTGCCCTGTCTACTCTAGGGCCATGTCATGACCCTTACCCCTGGCCCTCACTGGCAAGTCAGCCTTCCAGTTAGGGCCAGGTCAAAGGCCTTAAAACCTCATTCAAGGCGCCAGGCTCATAACCATCATGAAGATCAACATTAGAATGCGACTATTTATTTGGGACTATTTAACTTGAGGGGGTTCAGCCAACATGGAGGCACACATATAGCTCAGTTACAAGGAACTGAGCTATGCGGTCTAGTCTTTTGGGTGTGTCAGGCCAGGGACTACTTTACCTGGACTACTTTGGGTGTGGCAGGCCTGGGACTATTTTCCCTGGACTACTTTACCTGAGACTATTTAAACCGCACCCACACAGCAGAACATGCTTTGCGTTATTCTGCTGTGGGCAGCTTAACGCTCACCATGTCCAGTTCTTTGATGCCAGCTTACCTGAAACCAAGGACCTGCAGAGAGAGAAAGAACACTACGAAACTTACCTAGAACAGTAGCCTGTCTTCAATCCATCGCCGACTTCAGTTCCATTCACCTGAAGGTACAAACTCCATCATCCGGCACCGCATGCATCCTGGAATACCATAACCTGGAAAGAGGAGAAAGAAAGACGGCATTAGTAAGGGTGTACTCATGTTTCCTCCCGAACGAAGAACGTCACACAATTCTTACCTGGGTTGTCATCTCCTGGTCCGTATCATCGCTGGAACATTACAGCGCTCGGCGAGGAACATCGCGACCTGCAAGGAGAGAAAAGACACAGGTTAGCAATACAAAAAGCGAAACAGCACAGCCCATTGCGCATTACTCACCGGACAGCATTGCGCACACCGCGCTTTCGCCTACCGGCCCATGCTCATCTTCAAACTGCATGACAACACCAAAATACCTTTCCATACCTAAAAGGAAAGTAGCAAGACATTATTATTCGAGCTAAGAGGAATATAAGAACTGCAAATAAAGACTCGAAAGCAGCAAACCTATGGAGACGCAGCATGCCTGGATTCCCACAGGGGGGCTTGCACCAGTGAAGTAACTTGGTCGCTGCTCGCCTCCCACATCTAAGTGCTCCTGCCACGAGGAGCAGGACGGAGAATCCACCTTTTACAATATTAAGGAGAGGAGAAAGCCCAATGGGGAGGAAGGAGTTGAGGCCAAGGGAGGTGGGAAAACATAAAGACAATCTGGTATTGAATCCAGCTCTCCTATATTGCAGACCCATCTTTAACTAGATGCCTTACCAAGGGACCGGGAGAGGGTTCGAGAGTGCAAATCATCCAACCAGGGCTGGGTGGCATCCCCGTGGATACCAGGTGAGCGTAACAGCCATCCTTCCTTTACTGTTGTGTAATCTGGTTATCTTGTTCTCCCCCTGCCTGTTCCCTCTCCCTTGATTCAATGTGTTTCCCGAGGACCTCCCTGTCTTTGGTCTCAGAAACTGGGCTCTCCTTTCCTGTCTTTCCTTTGATGGTCTAAGTATTTGCCCCTTCTCTAGGCTTTTAAACCTTCCATGCCTCTTGTTTTTCTGCTTCCAACACTCTATCAACCTCCTGTCATCGCCTTCCTTCTCCCCACCAACATGTTCTAATCTACACTCTCAATTCTCCTTGCAGTATCTGTCTAAATCCTTTCTTCAACAGGGTCACACTTTTCTCCCCACCAAGCTGTTATCTTTTTTAACCTTCCTCTTCATTAAACTGTCTGTTTCTGTCTCCCTGCTGTCTTTTCATCTGCAGCAGTCCTTGACTGCACTTCCTTTCTTCCTCCAACCCCCTATCCTTCCTTTCAGCTGATGGTCCTTGGATCATTGAAGACAAGGCCACTGGGGCCCACACCACTGTGAAGTGCAACCATGTGCACTGAAAGATGGGTGCCGTCTTTGCTGCCGGAGGATGCCACATCTGTGCGCCAGGAGCCCGCCCTAAATCCTGATTTGGCTGTTGCAACATTCTTTTAGCCAATCGAGGGAGCCGGTGAGGCTCCAAGGCCCACTCTAAGGCCATGTCCCCTGTCTGGTCTGTCCGGTCTGATGGCATGCCACCCCCCCATACCCCTTTTTTCCCTCTCCTTTGCCTCTTCCCCCTGCTACAAAGTTGCCTTCTCCCCTCTCACCTGCCCTCTGCTGCCTCCCTTGCTTTCCGGACACCTCGGTAGCACCGTGAGCACTACGAACTCTCGCCTTCGTCTGCCTGTTCCAGCAGTACTGACCCTGCTGCTTCCATATTCTGTGATTCCCTATGAAACTGACATAGACTACTAGGTTTTGGAGTAACGCCAACGATGAGATTTTAAATGGATTAAGGCACATTCGAATCATGGTGTGCTTTTCATTATCACATCTTCCATTTGTATCTATGCTCCTGCACATTTGACTTTTGTTGCGCTGTACCTTTGCTCACCATCCTCTTTCTGATTGTTTATCTTTACCTATTTTTCTGTCCATAGCTGTACCTTCTCTTCTTCTCCCGCTCGTTCACTATGGTTAATGCTCTTACACTATCTGAAATGTCGCCAGGCCTAGTACGATAGTTTGTTTTTGTTTTATTCATTCATAATGTCTCAATGCCTTGTAAGAATGATTACTGTATTTTCCCTTACTCCCTCCACTGCCTTGAAGTGCTTTGAAACACTTCTGTGTAGAGGCGCTATATAAACTATCATATCATATTATAATATCCCTTTTATTAGTCCCTGCCTCCTGTAATATCATCTCCTTGCTTTCCAAATAACACCCCTCACCTCTGTCAGGTAGCATCTGTGATGAATCTGATGTGCTCTCTTTTCCCGGGGGTTAGCTTCTCCCCATGTGGCCAGGGGATGGCAGCCGCTACCTGATACTGACTTTGGGGGTGGCTATATGAGGTAGGACCACTTGAGGGGAGGCGAACCTCAAGGGGATGACACAACATCAATGAAGTAAGTTGCATATCCCTCATTGTCTTTTAGGGATGTTTGCTCTATTGCTCATGCCCCGACGGCATATTGTAACACTCTCCCTCAATCACTTGCCAAGTCTGCTTCAAGTATTCTCCAAGATGACCCAAGAAACAGTATGTTAACAACTGAGACGAGGAAGAGGGAGGCAGCAGTGATGATTACTTCCAATAGAGTCCAACATCAGCTTCCTCAGTATCATACAAGGAACAAAGTGACAACAACTGAGAGGAGAAAGAGGGACGGGGCAACGAAGATAACTAAGAGCGGTAAACCAACACAGCGGTCTAGTCTTTGGAAGTTAGTCAATGGAGAGAGGGCTGCAAAGGCTGCGTTGTACCGCGGCCTGTGCCGACACCGGTCAGACGCTGAAGGAAAGCACGCTGTGGGAAGCAGCGTGTAGGCGAATGCAGACAGTGTGAAGGCGAAAGTAGATGGTGTGACGTGGAACCAGAGTGCAAGAAGCCCACTGCCTGGAAGTACAAAGCAGAGGGAACCGTGTGCAGTAGAGAGGGACAGGGCGAAGACACAGCTGGACGCACGCCGAACCAGCAGATTGAAAGGAGTAGAAGCAGAGAAAGGTGAGACACACTAGAAGCACCCGGTAAGACCAGGGAAGACGTTACGGGTTACCGGGTTGCTTGAAAGTGTGTAACAAAGTGAAAGAGATGGAAGGTATTGGGGCCTGGGGCCTCAATACTGTCAACTCTCTTCCTAAATATCTTCCTTCTCGAGCTCTTCGCTCATCCGCGTCCAACTCTCTTAGGGTCAGTTGCTTCTCCAAGCAACATGTTGGTGGTGTATCTCTCTCTTCGGCTGGGGCCTCCCTCTGGAACAGCCTCCCTGAAACTTGAGGAGAACCATCTCCAGTTCTGGAAGCACCTCAAAACCTTTCTGTTTACTTCTGCTTTCTCTCCTCTTCTCCCCTGCTGAACTCCTGGCTGAAGCTGAAACTGCACTGGTCACCTGGCCACCCCTGATCTCGGACCCAGGTCCCCTCCCCTGCCAATTGCACCTCTGCACTGCCTCCCTGGCAACCCTGCGCACTTGGGGACTGTATTCTGTATCCCTACATTCCCCTACCAGCACTTGACACTTGATGTCTGCACTTACCCTGCACCTGCCACCAGCTAGCCGCTCTTTTTTACTTCTCATGTACTGCACTGCTCCCTCCCGCCCCCGCACTTTTCTCTTTCCCCCTTCCCCTGCACGTGCGCGATCTTAATGTCACCTGGCCTAGTAAGATCGTTGTCTCAGTCTTCCCTCTATTCCCCCTCCCTTGCCTCGTTGCGCCATGAAACACTTGTGTATAGGCACGTTAGAAATGCCATATCATATCATCTCAGACCTGGCAGGAGACTAAACCAGGCAAAGACAAGTGTGTCTAATCTACAGGAAGAAAAGAATCTCAAGGATCCATACCCTTAAGATTGTGAATAGTTGTAAAGGTGGAAAAGAGCCTGGCAGGACAGTATACCAGGTGATCTGCGAGTCTGGGAATTGCACCCAAGTTGTAACACAGTGAAAAGAGAATCCCAAGGAAGAAACATGCTCTAAGGATTTTGAACTCTTTTGAATGTAAAGAGAAACCTGGGGACGGGAGCCATTTCCCCAAGAACTGTGAACCCACCAAGAGGGGAGAGTTTTCCTCTTGGGGTTACGATTAGCTTGGATTATTCTTTGTTGGAACTTTTCGTTTTGTTAAAAAAAGAATCTGGGGCAAAGGAGCCATTCCCTGCAACTGTGTACATTGTGCACTTGGAAGGTTTAGTTGGATTTACCTTTTTGTGTTGGATCTGAACATTTGTGCACTTTGAAAACCAGAGTCAAATTATTCACAACATATGGTTAGTTTTAGAGTGTGAGGGCCAGAATAGGATTTCGGGCACAGGACATATATTTTGCTTTGGCCATCTTGACAAAGGACAGACCCATTATCTTTGGTTGAGGTAGGAAAAACACCACCTAGATTAAGGATAGTGAGGCATTTGCCAACCCCCTTTATCATGTAATAAAAGTATATGACCACAATTATAAGCTCTCTGTGTCTCCTTCCTGACTCCTCACATTTCCCTCTCTCGGGTCCAATATACCTTCTCTCGCCATCTCTAACTCCAACTTTCCCTCTAGTTTTAACTCTGCAGCTTTCTTCCAAACAATATCCTTTCCTTTCTCCCTTTTTGTCCTGCACTACCATTCTCTTCTCTTTTCCTTTTTCCATATGCTAACCCATGACTCTCTCTCACAGGTAGTATCCCACTCCCATCCTTGGGTTAGGAAAAGAGGAGAAAACCATGCATGTAACACCCAGCCACTTTATCATAGGCCTGGGTTTTCTTTTGACAGTACTTATGCTGATTGGCAGACGTGTGTCCTTGCTAATCAGGAGTTTAATGGACTTGCTGTCCCTACGAGGTTCTGAAATACCGGCCTATGGGCCTGGAATGTTTTGAGGGGCTCACATTAAACAGCTTGCCTTTGTCGAACCTGACTGCTTTCACTTGAGGGCAGAGGTATCTTAAAGCAAAGAGGCCTCTATTTATTTATTTATTTTCCTGTTTTTTTCTTCAAGGCACTTATGATAGGACAAATGCACATTATCGGAGCTCAAAGAGTCATTTTTAAAGCAAAGAAAACGGCTGGTTTACTTTCGGACTGGGTGTGAAGAGGAAAGGAATACTCATAATATCAACCCATCAGTTTGTGATTATTTATGACTGTCTTTGGGTTTCCTTTTACTGGCCAGAGGAAGACTTGGCAGGATGCGATCTCGGAGGCCACCATCTGCTAATTACGTGGGCACTATGCCTTAGGAATGGAGCGCAATGGGCCAGGCAGAATGCCACAGGAGTCTGCTGTTTATATAGCTAACATGCTCACCAATCCTTCAATATAAATAACAGTGAAACTGGCCTAACAAGTGCGCTCTTGGAATGGTCACTTTGAGTTTTCCCTTCATTTTCTTTTTGCATGCAAGCGTGATTTAATACAGAGAGCCACAAAGCCTCTCTTACCTTCACCTGGGTCTGGCTAATAACGTCTACAGCTCAGGGTTAAGAGCAGTAAATCTCCCGGGGGTTGTCTTCTTTCTCTCTTTCACCCTATATCCCAGCATGTCGGATTCACGCCTGCGGAAGAATCTCATACACAGATGGTACACCAGGTAGTCTTCCTCACAGTTCAAAATGTGACTGCCAGCAACCACAGATGCTCGTTCTCTCTCCACTCTCGGCACCCCTGAGAGAGGGATGACAGATCTCCACAATTCTGACAAAACCTTGGCAGACCTCCCACAGGCTGACCGACCCAGTTGAGGGGCAGGTTCTTTCTTTCCTTCAGATCGCCGTCAGGCTCTTTCCTCAGATAGAACAACTCAGGCTTTTCTGTTCACAGTGACGAGGAGCCAGGAATGAGACTTGGACACGAGGGATTCATGGTTTTGGTCAAAGACTTTTAGCAAAATAAAAGGGGGTGGGGAAATGCCTCTCTGCACTAAGAGGTGTTTCCCTACCCAAAACCAAACACCAAAGTTCCAGAAGGATAGAGTTCCTTGTTCCAGAGTGTGGTTCCCTTGCCTTGGATGTCTCTTCCCTCTGTTGTATATTCAAAGTTATCAGTTCCTTGAGTTTCTCTTGTTCCACATTTAATTTATACACAAAACAACTTGACTCTTTGTCTTTATCTTGTTAGGATACCTTTGATACTCTCCTGCCACGTTTTCACTCCTCTACTCTTTGGTTTCACACAGCCTTTAGCTAGTCCTGAAATTTTCTTCTCAGGATTCCTTTAGGTCACGGGTGCACAACTTACGGCCCGCGGGTCAGTTGCGGCCCGCTATGCAGTTTTGTCCGGCCTGCGAGGAACAAAGACTTTCCTAATGGAGGGCGGCCCGCAAGCAGCATCGGCCGCCCTCCATTAGGAAAGTCTTTGTAACTCTTCCGGGCCGGACAAAACACTGGCCCTCATTGGCTGAGGGCACATGCACCACGTGGCTCCTACGAGTCACGTATTGCGTGTGTGCTGCACCAATGGAGGCGGAGAGCCAGCACTAAGGCTGGCGTGGCCAGTAAGGCTTGATGCCAGAAGGCATTTCAGCCTTGCCACGCCCACACCAGCCTATGGGGCAGTATTTGCTTGGGGGTGGGGGCCATGGAGCATAGTGTTTGTTTGGGGGTGGGAGCCATGGGGCATAGTGTTTGGTTGAGGGGTGGGTGTCATAGGGCATAGTGTTTGGTTGGGGTGTGGGGGCCATGGGGCATAGTGTCGCACCCCAAGAGTGAATGCAATAATAAAGCTAAAACAGGCACAGTTAGGAGATGTACATCCTTTGCTTTTTGTGGAAACCTGACTCAGTGAAGGCCTTACTCCTCTTGGGCAACCCAAACAGCAAAGTATAGCAGTCCAAAATAATGGAATTTCCAATCAAGGATCAATAAAATATATATAATTTAATTAAATAGACGATATGCAATAAATAAATGATAACAATGGAAAATGTGTAGTACAAAATGGAAGTTTGAAATACAAATAAAAATCGTTACACCTCAAAAACATATTCTTTTCCCATGTGTTTAATAAAAATTGGGGGTTTAAAAAGCCTACCGCCCCACCCACATTTACTTTTTGGTACACTATAGCCATCATGTAAGGTACTTTCGGCCCTCTGTCAAAATCAGTTGTGCACCCCTGCTTTAGGTGCTGTATTTCTTACACTGTTCAGTTGATCCTTGCCTTGTATGCTTCCCTACCAGGACTTCCTTACATGAACACTCTTGCAACTGCCTGCAGTACTCTCCTGCCAGGACTTTTTTATATGCACACAATTGCAATTGCATGGAATACTCTCTTGCAAGAGCTTTCCTAAATGCACACACTTGCAGCTTTACTTTGCCTGGTGTACTTTCCTTCCAGGGCTTTTCTCATGTGGACTCTGCACATACACTTCCAAACCTCCTATGCTTTAATGTTTGCTTTTTGCTGATACTGTATCTGCCTGGTATACCATTCTGCCTGGGCTTTTCTTAAATGTGTATTGCGAATGCAGTGCGTGGAGGCCACCAGGGGGCGCAGGCAGGATGGTCGCCTGAGCTTCGAGCTCCGTACCCAGCCCCGGGTGAACGACGGTGCTAGCACGGAACGAGGGTCCCATGAGCTGCGAGACCCCCACCATACACTTGCGGGAACCTGTGGCCCTCCGCTGCATCCAACTCCGGTGCGATCCGACACCCCTGGGCCGAGTTCTACAGGCCTGGAAGTTCCCGCAGCCCCTCCCCCGCGGCTCGGCGCACTGAAGGAGGCCGCAGCTCCCGCGCACACGCGGCCACTGTGGGAGTAAGGAAGCCGAGGGTGAGAAGGAGGCGGCGCTGCACGGAGGAAGACCCCGAGGCCGTACACCCGCAGCGCATCGGGGCTTCCCGCCCCGGCCCTCGATACTGGGCACGGATCGGGCAGAGTGCGAATGACGCGGCCCAACGCAGAAGAGGCCTGAATCAGAGAGGGCCAACGACCCACGGAACGGCAAAGGCGCCGGGGGGCCGACTGGGGAGTGCACCCCCCGGACCCCCCCTTTCCTCCATCGCCACGGGCCACGACCCGGAGTGATCCCAGAACCCCGGAGCCAGGTGAAGAGACACGGGTGAGGCCGGAATCAGAGAGGGCCACCGGCCCACAGAGCAGCAACATCGCCGGGGGGCCGACGCGGGAGCGCGCCCCCTGACCTCCCCTCCTCCGATCCCACCGGGCTGCTACCGGGGGTGATCCCGGGACCACATTGAGCGGACCTACAGGCCACCAGGAGGCCATCACCACACAGCAAGTCCACCTCGACCCGAGGGGCCTGGGTGCCCGGGGGCCGACGCGGGAGCGTGCCCCCCCCCAATACGCACCCCTCCCCCACGGTCACTAGAGGGGGGTATCCAGGGGCGCCGGTGATCCAGAGCCCCCGAACCACAAAATCCAGGAATCACCACCACAGGGGTAACTAACAGATCCAGACAAGCCGGACACGTACAGGGACGACCACGGAAAACGCGCTACCCCGCCGTTAGCAGGTGGCCAAAACAAACCTCCCATGAGCTGGAAAGAAAACCTGTCAAAATACCAATTTGTGGCCAGCAAGAACATCATGGCGACCGGGGGCCCCTCCACCCCGCCCCCAGACCTGGGCGCTATCCAGAACAATATCCAAACGATTCTGGAGGAGATCCGCGGGATAAGGACGGACATGGGTGCCAAATTGGCAGACCTCACGACTAAAGTCACCACCTTGGAAGATCGAATGGAGGGAGTCGAAAACAATCAGCTCTCCACAACCCTCCTTGAGACCCAAATGGAGATCAGATTCCGGGACATGGAAAGACGCCAAGAAGAACTCCGACTCAAGGTGGACGATATGGAAAACAGGGAGAAAGGTAACCTGCATATTTTTGGTTTGGTGGAGGCCGAGGGAGAAACCATACAAGGCCTTGAGGGCAAAGTACATGACATTGTAAGGATTGTCTTGGGAGCAGACGCCGAAAGTGCGATCAAGTTTGACAGGGTCCATCAGGCAGGAGGAGGGGGCAGAGGCCCGCTCTCGGTCCTGGCCCAGCTGCACTATTACAAGGACAAAGCAAAAATTCTGGAGAAAGCAAGAAACCTTGGCAATATTCAATACGGTGACTCCACGGTGTCCATCTTTCAGGACCTATCAGCTCTCACCCTGTCTATGAGAAGGAAATGTGGAAATCTCACAAGATGGCTTCAGGGAAAGGGGGTCCGATACCGCTGGGGCCACCCCTTCTATTTGGAATTTGAGTGGCTGGGGGAGAAACATTGCTTGGTGTCTGAGGAAGACATTCAAAGGGCCACGGACGACCTGGTTGGCGACCAGGCGGCCACTCAAATGGCCAAGGAGGAGCCCGGGACCCGCCGAGGGGCTCTGACAGACTCGGACAGCTTAGCGGCAAATCTAAAGTCAAGGGGGCTCGGAAATTCCGGAAAACCAGGCACCCGTCAATGACCTCCGAGGACCACCCAAAGCCATAACAGCATCGCCCTTCCGGAGGTCGAGGAAATCCTGCAATGAGCATCAGTTCCAGGATCTGGCAGTAAGGGGTCCTGGGACCCGGAGGGGCCACGCCTGGGCGCCGCGTCAGCGCGGCATGCGGCCTGCTGCTCTGGAGGGCGGGCAGAACTTTGTTAAATGTTAGTTGTTTTGTTGTGGTGACCCACGCGGAAAGTCTGAGTTTGGTGTTTACAAGCTGAAGCGAGGGTTCACGGTTCCAGAATTCCACCTCGGTCATTTGCACCGAGGATTTGGGGGGGTTGACCTACATTGATTTTAATATTTGAGATTCCCTAATACAAAAATCCCGGGGCTGGGGTTAGAGTCCTTGGGGGTTCGTTGACCAACCCCGACACTTGTTGGGGGACGTGGACGAACGCCTTACATTACAAGGGAAGGGGGGGTGAGGGGAGGGGGCAAAGGGGAGGCCTGGGCTTGGGGGGCGGGGGTGGAATGACTAGCGAAAGAGATAGGGAGGAAGGGGGGGGAACCAGTTCAAATCACAGATACTTGCTTGGCTGCGGGCTCTGAAACGCAGATGCTACGAGGGGTTCAAGGTGCACAACCTAAAAGACGATAATGATTGAAGGAAGGATAGGCACGCTGAACGTCAAGGGTCTTAACTCCCAAAATAAGAGGTCCCTTACGAGCAATATGTTCCGAAAACAACATCTAACAGTCCTCTTCCTACAAGAAACGCATTACAAACGGGGAAGGGAATCCAGAATTAAGGGGAAGGATATTGGTTCCAACTACTGGGCCTCACATGCGAACTCCAAGAAAGAGGGGGTAGGTATTCTCCTGGGAAGAGCGTTCCACCTAACAGGGGTAGAAACCAAGAGAGGTTTTGGGGGCTGATTCTTAGGCATCAAGGGGTTATGCGAGGGACAACGCATCACCCTGGCCACCTTATACGCGCCCAATTCGGGTCAAGTGCAGTTCCTCACTCGGATCTTTAGTGTCATGGATGAATAGGCAGAAGGGGCCATGATACTAGGCGGGGATTTCAACCCGATAGCTGACCCCCGTCTGGACTGGTGGTCTGCCAAGGGAGGGGTGCCCAAGGGGATCTCCAAGGATAATCTGGCCCTGCAGGCCCTCCTGAGGGACCATTACTGGGTGGACGTCTGGCGCAAGGCATACCCGGGTCAGGGAGGTTACACCTTTTTCTCTCCCCCACATTGTACCTACACTAGAATTGATCTCATGCTAATCTCCGAAGAGGGGGACGGGGTGGTTCAACGGCCGAGAGTGGAGGCCATAACGTGGTCGGACCACGAATTGCTTGTGGCTGACTGGTCACTGCCTGTCGCCCCAAGATCCACCCATTGGCGGTGCAACGACACGCTTCTTAGGGATCCCGCGTTTCGGGACTTTATGAAACAAGAAATGTCGTCTTACTTTGAGACGAATGACAATGGTGAGACCGACATGTCCACAGTATGGGAAGCCGGAAAAGCCACTTTTAGGGGTCTCCTCATAGCAGAGGGCTCGAGGCGTAAACGGGAAAGGGGCCTGATTGAGGGCAAGCTCCGGGTGCAGTTGGGGGTCTTGCGGGCCAGACTGGGCGCTCCTGGGATAGACAGAGACGCACTACTGGAGGAGATGCAGGGCAAAAGATAAGAGCTACACACGGTTCTTATAGGGGAGGTTATTAAGAAAATGCGGTACACCAAGCAAAGATACTATGAACGGGGAGACAGGGTGGGAACTCTTTTGGCACAAAGGTCCCGGGGCTGCAGGGTGGAAAGGGGGGTTGCCCAGCTTAGCGATGGCGAAGGTAGGACTCAGAGGGGCTGGGAGGGAATAGCGGACTGCTTTGCTGACTATTACAGCAAACTTTATTCCAGGCAAGCAGACGAATCACTGGAGGATATCTCAGCCTACTTGGCAGAGCACCCCCTCCCCAAGCTATCCGATGAAGACCTACGGGCTCTTAAGGGGGAGATTTCAGAGGAAGAGGTGGAGAGCGCCATTAAGAGACTGAAGGCAGGAAAGGCACCGGGGGGGGGGCGGCTACACGGCTGATTTCTATAAACAGACCCAATCGATCTTGGTGAAGCCCTTGGCCAAACTGTTCAATCAGATTAGGAGCCGAAACTCAATTCCACCGACGTTTCTGCAAGCCCTCATCACCGTCATACCCAAGTCCGGTAAAGACCAGACAGAATGTGGGTCTTATAGACCCATCTCACTCCTTAACTTGGATGCCAAGATTTTTACCAGAATCTTGGCCTCCAGACTTGAGAACTGCCTTCCACGCCTGATACACCCTGACCAAGCGGGATTCGTCCTCAACAGGCAGGGCTCTGACAACATACGGAAGACACTCCATATACTTGCCACAGTGGGGGTCCGGGACGAGGGGGCTCTTTTGCTGGCTGTCGGTGCGGAGAAAGCCTTCAACAGGGTCAGCTGGGCTTTCATGGGGGAGGTTTTCGCATCTCTGGGGATGGGTCCTAGGTGGCTGGGGTGGATGGCCGCGCTTTACTCTTCCCCCGCGGCTAGAGTGGTGGCAAACGGGACAGAATTGAGAGAGTTCCCCCTCCAACGTGGTACAAGGCAGGGATGTCCCCTGTCCCCGCTAATTTATGCACTAGTAATGGAACCATGGGCAATCTCAGTCCGCAATGACGAGGCTATTAGGGGAGTAGAGATGGGAGACATGCAATGCAAAATCTGCCTCTTCGCGGACGACGCCCTACTCTACGTCACCAGACCATCCCAAACAGTCCCCCGGTTATTACAGGGCCTCTCGCGCTATGGGGAACTATCGGGTTATAAAGTCAATCTGGATAAGTCAGTGGCATTTATGGGTGGGAACCTGTCAGATCCGGAGATGGCCTTTGTGAAAGGGCTCCCCTTTAGACGGACTGAAGAGGGATTCCGGTACTTGGGAGTGCAGATTACCTGTGACCTTGAACTGTACACAGCTATCTCCCCCCCCCCCTTCTGGTCCGCAATCAGAAGAGATGTGGAGAGGTGGGCGGGATCGGGGCTCTCCTGGATGGCGCGCCTTAACCTCATAAAAATGGTTCTCCTCCAAAACTTTTTATTTCTCTTCCAAATGCTCCCGGTGATAATCCCCAAGACTTTCTTTATAGAAATGTCCTACTAAGTGTTGACTAGGGCTAAGGAAGATGGGGGAGTGGGATATCCTGACCTGGAAACGTATCACAGAGCTTCTCGGCTGAGGGTTTTGGTTGATCACTTCTCCCCAGATACGAAAAAACAATGGGTTGCCATGGATAACAGGCCCCTTGCCCCAGTCACAATAGAGGAATGGCTTTGGGTCCCAAGGAAAAAGATCCCCAGAAGCGTCCTGAATCATCCAGTCTTGAAGGTGCTGTGGTCCCTGTGGGGAGAAGGAGGTTACTATCGTTGGCTCACGACGTGGCGTCCCCGTTGAGCGCATCTGGGCCCCTCCCTTCCTGGCCAAAATAGCAGAACCAGCGGCGTATCAGTCGTGGTTTGAGGCAGGCCTTAGTAGGACCGGCCATCTGTGGGTGAAGGGTTCTTTCCTGCCCTTAAGTGATCTTGAGGAGGCTCTGGGAATTGGCACCCTGTCCCCCTTTCGCTACCTCCAGCTTAAGGGTGTCCTCACCGAGCCATCCTGGGGCGACACCCTCAGGAGGGATCTCACGGAGTTCGAAAAGCTTCTCCTGTCTGCGAGGGGTTCCAAGGGGATAATATCTCACCTTTACAAACTCTTCCTGTTCTCTGTCCCCAGGGATCCTCCACCGGCATGCACACAGTGGGGTAGGGACCTAGGAGAGGAGATTGATGATGAAAGATGGGCGGAGATGTGCAGGCGGGCCAAACGATCCACGGCCTCCCTCCAATATCGCCATCAAGCCCTCAAGATACTACACCAATGGCACTACCCCCCACAGAGGATTGCTAGGATAAAACCAGGATATGACCCACACTGCTGGAAATGTAGGACTGAGAGGGGGGACTATATCCACATGTGGTGGGGATGCCCAGTGGTCCAAAACTATTGGGAAAAGGTACTCGCCTGGATCAAAGGGGTGGATGAGGTTGAGCGGTCTCCCTGCCCTTGGCTCCTTCTCTTTGGAATCGACATTGGGGAGGGTCAGGAGGGCACTCAAGACCATATACTCCAAATCATGTTGGTGGCAGCCAGATGCTGCCTTGCACAAAAATGGAAACACCCGGAAATGCCGGGGGAAAAAACGTGGGTGACCAAGGTGCGGGCCATATATGACATGGAGTTTCTCACACACCTACTTGATGAGTCCAAGTCCAACATCGAGGAAATCTGGCTCCCCTTTTCTGACAAATATGGCCGACCAACTTAACGCCCCGCGCCTGGGCCCGGGGTCTTCCCCCACGGGCGCTGGACCATTGCACACCGACCTGATTGTGAACTTCTCCCAGTTGGACCCATGATCTCGGCGCGCCAAGTGCACTGTGTAACGATACTACTGTCTCAGGAAAGTCCGTCAAACAAGCAACTAACGAGAACTTGAACTGTAGGTGGGTGGGGGGAGGGACAGGGGGGAGGGGGAGGTGGGGTGTTACGATTGGTTGTTTGTTAACTCATGCTTACACATGCTATGTAATGCCGTACTACATATACAAAACTTAATAAAAATTGATTTTCAAAAATAAATGTGTATTGCATACACTCGCAAACTTGAAAGTCTTTTATATTACTTCAGTTTTTCTTTTAACAAAATGCTCACTGGCTTCTCCTCTTTCAAGCCCTTATTTGCTTCCTCAACAGTTATTTGCATGTGGCTTGGCTGCCAATATGCAGCAGTGTCCCTGCTTCCCTTTTCGGGGACTCACCAGCTCTCGCTGGCATACTTCACTCTTCCCACGGCAAGCTGGTGGCGGTCGTTCAGTGTCTCTTCTCATCTTGCTGCCTTCAGTCCGCGGCTTCTCTGTCTCTCACGGTTCCATCTGGGCTCTTCTTCCTGTTATGCTCCGGTAAGGTAAACGCTGCCGCTCAACGCCTGCGAACACCCAGGAACCCTGCGCTGGCTTCTGGCGTTCCTGCAGCGTGTTCCCTCACACAGTCAGATTTTCCTCTTCTGCCTCCTTGAGCCAGTTGACTCCACGGCACTCCATGCAGCCCCACGATCTCTCAGTCCGTACCGAGAGAAGCACCTTCTTCCTGTCAACAGCGTGCCCCAGTCAGGTGTTGCTGCTGTTTAAATCTCCCGGCCACAGGTATGCACTAACAACAACTAGAGCGCAGCCTTTACTCCCCGGTCTGCATTACTTGGCTCATCTTCCTCATCCCAGTATTCTTGTGGTTTTGGAAATGCTAGTCCATTCTTGAAGTTTTACATGTAAAGTCTGGGTAAGTGTTCTTTATGGGAAAGTCAGCTCTGGATGACTTGTAGGTAGAGTCTGTGAAGATATTTAAGTCTTAGAGGGTAAGTCAGATTTTGATGGCTTACATACAGATCTGGTTAGAAGATCTTCAGTATCCTTCCTAGGTGGATGAGGGGAGGTGTAACAATATGCCATTAAGGCAAAGGGTATGGATGGAGTATCCTCGAGAGGAAGGGAAATACCATGCCTTGTCCGATGGTACCCTGCTACTCCCCCAGAGGTTGTCTCCCCCATGTTACCCTCCCTCAAATAGCCACCGCCAGGGTCAGGATCAGGTAGCGGCTGCCGTACCCTGGCCACATGGTGAGAGCTCATCCCCCGGGAAAGGAGTGATGACACAATTGGATTAATCACAACAGGGTCATACCATATCTGTATTCCTGGTGCAGCCTGTCAAAATCATTTTATCTCGCACTATTCTCCTCAGGAAAACAGGGATCCCCCCTGCACACCCCACCAAAATCTCCTATTTTCGAGTTGCGCACAATTAGTTGTTTTGAAGGAACAAAATAGCCGAGTTGGTTTACTTTTATTTTTCCAGTGTGCAGGCAGCACAGCAGGCAGCACAGCTAACATTCTCCACATAAATGTTAATGTTAAAGGTATTTATACCGTGCACCGTCACCTCTGGAAGTGGTGGGAGGGGGGGTTAGTATGGTGTAGAGGCAATAGGATAGTGAGAGTAGTGATGTCCTATTGGTCACTTTGGGTCGGTTTGACCCGTTCGCCGGGCTGAAGTGCGTTTTCCGGTTGGTGCGACTTTCCATATGCTGTTGTGCTGGGCTATGTGTTATTCACCTGTTGTTGTAATGTGGTGAAGTATGTGCGGATTACTGTGCAGAGAAGTGGTTGTGTGAGTTTCAATATGAGGAGAGTATGCAGAACGTTTAGGTTTTAGAGTTTGGTTAGCAGGATTTTCTTACCCTTTTCTTTGCGTTTCTGCCTTCAGCATGTATGGTTATCCTGTGTGTCTGGCATTTGGAAATTGTTCGTCTAGTTAGCAGGCATGTTGCAGAGTGGCAGTTTCCTTTGTATTACTCTAGTGGGATGTGTACTTGGCTGGTGTGGGGATTTCGCTCGGTCAGGGATAGCGGGATTTAGCTTGGGTTATCCTGGTCATTCCCTGCCCATCCAGTGTTGGGTCTCTGAGAAAGCCACAATGAGGACAAAGGTTGACAGAGTTGCCCCCCTGACCTCTGGTTGGGTAGGGTTAAGTTGGATACTATGGGATCCTTTGTATTACTCTAGTGGTATGTTTATCTGGCTAGTGCACACGTTTTCTCGTTCAGATAGATTTGTGTATATATGTTTGGGATCCTGTGTTTGTTGCAGCTGTCCGCCCTTTGGGACCCCAGAGCATCTTGGAAAGATACAGAAGGTTTTGTCTCATTTATTAGATTTGTACCTGCAGCACAGCTGGGCCACTCAACACAACCATTTACAACTTAGATTTGAAACCTCATGTAATTATAACAAAGTTTACATGTTGAACATTTCTTTTAACATATATGATAAGTGTTACTATTTCAATCTTTGAGGGATGCTAATGCCGAGGGCATTTTACATATTTTTTTAATAGGACATTTATGTTGAGAAGGCAATACGTATTATGTCACTTTGGCTGAAGTTGCTCATATAAGGAATCGCTGTGTGAATAACAACACTTGGGTGATTGGAGAGTACGTATGAATTAAGTATTACTAATGACGCATTGTGTTTACAAAGTGTCGTCACGCGCTTCATTGCGCGTGACGTCATCACGCAACACGTCATCGCCATTTTGTTTTGCTGTGATTTATTTCAACACGGCAATACAGAACTGCCGTTCGGAATCTAGGATGAGGATGTTGTCCTAGGGATTAACCCATATCAAATAGGTAAGGAGGATTGAAATCCTAGTAATATTTTTGTACCATAAAAAATAGGTTGCATTACTGAACATATTCTTTTATGATTTATTGAAGGTACAGGGAGTTATCCCAGCACATTTTTGGTCGCAATAGAAGATGTCTCCAACCTCGGATACTGTACCGAGCAGAATATGAGGTGGGCTGACGCACCGCCTATATTAAAATATCACGTCCAGACAGGTATCCTAATTTACTTACTGCCAGCACTATATTTTAATTATAGATACTGAAGAGCGAGCACAGGAAAAGGGTAAGCAAACCCCAACCACTATTGAGGGAATGCTTGTGGAGCACATTTGGGTGATATATGATTATGGGCTTAGGTTACATTAATTCAGCTATTCAATATCAAGGTGGCATTTCTGACACAACTCTGGGCTGTTTTGAAGGGTTGGAGGGCTGCACTGGACGCATGTATCCCCAAACAAGACACGTACTTCAATGAGTTTAAAAGCACTACAATATTACATTGTACATAGAAAAGGCCTAAAGAAAATCTGTGTGTATTTTAAAGTCACAGTTAATTGCAAATGCTTGTTCTTTCATTTTCTACATTGTTTACCATGGATGCTTGCATTTCCCAAACCCACATCTACCTGGGTGGTATGTTTTTTACAAAATACTTCCTTTTCTCATGTGGCTAATCATGATTTGTTTTTCTTTGATTCAATTTAATCTATTCCTTTTCAACTCGCAATGATAATGCATTTACTTGTGTTTAAATATGGTTTGCATGGATACATAAAACCTACATAAAGCCTTGAGAACGACCACATCGGTCGAAATACGTGTCGGCTATACTATTACTTCATTGCATGATCAGAACATAAAGAAAATATTATTCTGATCTGATTTGTGGACTATATCATTTGAACAAACAGTGTGAAGATTTGTAACTAAGTTACTTACTACAGACTGGGAATACTAGTTTCAAGCGCGGAGACAGTCTTGCAATAGTTTATAACGTGTTCCCGTTCAGGGTTTGCCTGGTTTAGGTCTGAGGATTTTGGTCCTTCCCTGCCAATCAGTGTGGAGGTTCTTACCCATCTAGGTTTTCTCTAAGTGTTAGCGGTATGTGGACATGGGTTGAAAGGTTGTTCTCTTCCCGCTCTCTGGATCGGGAGGATTAAGGGAAATTGTGGGTTTCTCGTTGGGAGTCTAGTTTCCCGATGGGTTTGTGGTTCCTAGTCGTTCCTTCTGATTCTGGAGCAAATAGCCACGTTTTGAGTATTTTCTTGAATTCCAGATGATTCCTTGTGTTGTGTATGTTTTTTGGTAGGGTATTCCAGATGATTGCTGCCAGGTGACAGAAAGACGATCCTCTGAATGTTCTTTTGTTGTATGGTTTTGGTTCCAGGAGAATGTTGTTGCTTGATCTGAGTGGTCTTGTCGGGTGGTAGATGATTATTTTCTTATTTAGGAACTCTGCTCCTTGGTTGTGGATTGCTCTGTGCGTTATGCACATTGTTTTGAACTTTATTCGCTGTTTTATTGGTAGCCAATGTAGCATTTTCAGCGCTGGGTTAGTGTTTTTCTTCGTAGTACTTTGAGCAGACGTCTCGCTGCAGCGTTTTGGATGCACTGAAATTTGTGAAGTAATCGCTCTGGCATTCCTAGGTATAGGCTGTTGGCAGAGTTTTCTCCGGACATGATGAGAGCGATGATGGTGATTATTTTATGGGTGAAAGAGAGGAAAGGTAGGATCCTTTTTACTTCGTGTAGGAGAAAGAAACATTTCTTGCTTACATTGTTTACTTGTGGCTCCATTGTTAGTTCGTTGGCCATCAGGACTTGCAGGTTCTTTACTGTCGTTGATGGTGTCAGTGCTGTTCATAGCTCTTTCGGCTATGGGATGTAGTAGTTGGTTTACCCGCTTTTGGATATGATCATTATTTCTGTTTTGCCCGGGTTGAGTTTGAGACTGTTGGTGTTCATCCAGCCGTAGAATTCTTGTGGACAGCTTTCCAGCATTGTTTCCTTCCTGGGTATCTTGTAGAAGATCTGAGTGTCGTCGGTGTAGTTGTAGCATGTGAGACTGTGGGCCTCATCACAAGTTGGGCTGTATTCCCGGCTGTAATACCGCCGACTGTAATAGCCCTAGCGCCGACCGGTCTGGCGGTATTACCACTGGATCACGGGTTGGTCCTTAACGGTAAATCCCCATTCCTGAAAGGGTCCATTCGATCCAATGGGGAATTTTCGGGGCTAATACTGCGGGCTAATACAGCCGGCTGTAATACAGCCGAAAACAGGGATTTTCACCTCCAGAAAAAAGCTGGAGGTAAAACAGCCGATTTAGCGTCCAACTCGTGATAGGGCCAGCCCTTAAATGCGGCGATAATACCGTTACCACCGCATTTAAGGGCTACAGCCCAACTCGTGATGAGGCCCTGAGTCTTTTAATGAGGCTGATTAGTGAAGTCAGGTATATGTTGAAGAGCAATGGGGATAGGTGTGATCCTTGTGGTACTCCACAGGTGGATTCCATTGGAGTGGATTTTAAAGATTTGATTCATATGGTTTCTGTTCTGTTTGTTAGGAAGGATTTAATCCATAGTAAGGCTTGATCGATGATTCCTATTTCTTCCAATCTCCCGATGAGGATGTTGTGATTGATTGTGTCGAATGCGGAGGAGGGATCCAAAAGTATTAAAGCTGTGTTTTTGTCTGAGTCTGTCTTAGCTTTTAGGTCATTCGAGATTGAGAGCAGTGCTTTTTCCGTTCCTCATCAGTCTGAACCCTACTTGTGCCTGTCCGCAGTAGATGTTCTTCTAAGAATTCCTGTGTTATTCTATAGACATATGTTTCGAGTAGTTTTGCAGGGTATGGAATGTTGGGTCTGTAGTTTGAGAGGTCCTCCACGTTGCCTGTTGGGTCCTTGAGGGGCGCTTGATGTATGTTGATTATGTTGATTTGAATAGTTGCGGTACTTTCCATGTTGAGAGCGATTGATTGAAGAGGTGTCTGTAGTATTCCATAGGTGTTCCTTGTGAGAGGATTTATTTGTGTATGTCTGGGGGGCAGAGATCCATGGGGGATCCTGCATTGTTGCTATTGCTTACTAGCTTGACGAATGTCTCGCTGACATTTCTGGGAAGCTTTTGAGTTTGTTCTGGTGATTCTCAGTTGGCTGGATGTGTTGCGTGTTATGGTTGCTTGGTCTGCTTTGTATGATCTGTTGGATAGTGCTGATTTTGTTTTTGAAGTGTTCTGCGAGGTCATTGTATAGTTTTAGTTAGGGTATCAGTGTGTTGCTGCAGCCAGGGGGGTTTCTCATTTTGTTTATGATTTTAGACAGTTCTTTTTGACTCTTGGTAGCTTTGGTAATTTCCGTTGTGTATGAGCGGATTTGTCGTCGGAACTGTAGTTTCTTCACCTGGTCATTCCTAGTTCTCCATTCTTGTTCAAGCTTCCTGTTTTTTTCTTTTCATGGCGTTGAGGATCAGGCTATACCAGTTTGCTCTCACTCTTCTTTTGCGCGATGGGGTGAATGGTTTTTCTATGCAGATTTTTTTCTATTGTTCTGATCATCCATTTACAAAGTACTTGTCATGATCTCTGCTTCCAAAAGGTCAGGGTTTTCCCAACTCCCTTGGAAGCAGATCCATAACCCAGGTTCCGAGTGCCAACCAGTCCCAATTGGGACCTTTTGGACCCAGTCCTGGCGCCAGTGGCACCAGGCTCATAAATATGCCCTGTCCCAGCGCTGGAAGCGCCGGGCTCATAATGCTTGGGTGGACTTACCTGCAGCAGACCATGCTGCTTACTTGCCTGCCAGTTGAGTCTCTGATCCTCTTCTGTTTGGAACTACTTTTCCTGTTGGGTGGGGCAGGAGCCACTCCCTAGATTCAAAACACTGGAACTCTTCTGGAAAGCAGGAACTCTTTTCTTACCTAGGCGTGGCTGTGGAAGGAGACACCTAAGCACTACAGGAGTCTATTTAAACCACACCCGATGGATGAATCTTGCTTTGCGTTATTCTGCATCCTCAGCAGCAGAACGCTCATTGTGTCTTCTGCATCTGATCCTGGGCCTAAGGAAAAAGGCTTACCATCCTGAATCCAGTCTTCAGCAACACCTATAAAGACAAGAAAGAACAGGTTAGCATTACGGTCTTCAGTGACAGCTCTTCACTTACCTGGTCCATCGGCTGTCACCAACGCCTCGCGCTGCATTCCGGCATCTGAAAGACAAAGGCTTACCTACTCTTCGTGCGCTCCGGAGGTCTTCACACTGCATTCCGGCATCTGAAAGACAAAAGCTTACCAACTCTTCGCACGCTCCGGAGGCCTTCGGCGCTGCATCCCGCATCTGAAAGACAAAACAAGGTGCGTTTAAAGACATTGGGGAACTTTGATACTCACGTGCCATTACTCCTTTCTACATCTAACCCAGTGGGTATTCCGGCACCCTGCAGCCGCCCCGAACTTGTACCTGCAAAATAAAAAGACAGAGCGCATCGTGAAGCAGGCAACAAGCGCTTACTTGCGTGCTTCCAGGCGCTTCTATTCATCACACGGGCTCCATCTTCAACTCACTTCAGCCCGCCATCCGCCATCGCCGGAACCCTGCAAAACAAGAGACATCATTACTAAAGACTTTAAAGACATTAGAATTACTCGAAACTTACCGTTCGTGCAGTAAACGACGGACAGCAGTCCTCTGAAGTCAAGAGGCCTGCTCCCCTTATCCAGTGAAGAAACTGGTTACAGCACCCTGCCTCGAGGCAGATGGAGAGCACGGCGTTCACTTACCTAAGGTGAGAGCGTTAACCTTTGGGGTTCTACAGGAGAAGAGAAAGGGAAGAAGAGAGAGACATTCAATAACCCAGTTCATTAATCCCACATTTTCTATCTGCAGACATCTTACCCTTCGAGCCAGACATACAGTGCACAGAGGTCCAGCCCAAAGAGCCAGCCGTGTGTTACACATCACCTTTGAAGATACGGTATACGCCCAGTCAAGACCGGCGCCTCTACGGGAATCAGGTGAGCGTTACAGAACGCAAAGCCTACCACAAAACTCCCGTCCAGGCGCTATGGAAACCTCGGATACCGACCAGCTAGCCCAGTTACTTGGGGAACTAAGGGCAGAAGTGCATGCAGCCCGTCAGGAAACAAACGCTCTAAGAAGGGAACTGATTATTTCCAAGGAGCGAACAGATGATCTCGCTAGACAATTGCTACAGTCACAAGCCGGACAGACCCCGTTACCCGCATCTGGGGGAAATCTTCCTTCTACATCCTCTATGAATCCAGTGCAGATCAACCTACCTGGGAATGTACCTCTGGCTCCGCCCGAACGATTTTCTGGTGACCCAAAGAGGTTTGCAGTATTTATCAATCAGTGCCGGTTGCATTTCTTATGCCGGCCAGCAGCCTTTCCAACTGATCAAGCTAAAGTAGCTTTCGTGCTTTCGTACCTTAGTGGCAATGCGGCAGACTGGTCGATCCCTCTAGTAAATCAAGATGATCCGGTCCTCCATGATTTTCAAGCTTTTCAGCTCAGTATGGAAAAACTGTTCGCAAGACATTCACAGGGGCAGGCCTTGGACAATGAGCTTCTTTCGTTGCGACAAGGTAATCAAGACCTTTTGGCTTATATTGCGACTTTCAACAGACTGATAGTGGAAACTCACTGGCCTGAGGACAAAAGGATTACGCTGTTTTATAGAGGTCTACGCGGAGAGCTCAAAGATGTGTTAGCCCAAGTAGTGAATCCCCCACAAGATTGTTCGGACTATATAGACTTAGTCGTTCAAATAGATCACAGACTGCAGAACAGGAAGGCCGATCGTTCCAAGTTTGATGCTCGAGTATTTTCCAAACCGCCAACTCCTTCCAAAGGAGTAGACTCCGGGGAACCCATGCAAATAGGGGGTCTGAAAGGTCCTCTAACACAAAAGGAGCGGGAAAGGAGAAAACAGTTGCAATTATGCCTCTATTGCGGAAACTCAGGGCACTTTCTTCGAGAATGTCCGGTGAAACCTGCCAAGAAGGCAGTAGGAGCTGCAGTTACCAAAGTTACAAACTCTGAGCAGGGAAACGACCTCGCCCGACAAGAATAGAGGTCCTCTTGCCGAGCGTGAAAACCAGTTCCGTGACCTCGCATTTCGTGATACCTATGGTCCTCATTAGCCCTGATAATCCGGATCGATTACATGCAATTGAAGCTTACGTCGACAGCGGTGCCATCGGCAATTATGTGGATCATGAAATGGTTTTGAGGATGAATCTAACTCTTTGTCCCAAGGCTGTAAAGGACGTCATTACTACGGTGGATGGTACGGAGATAGCCTCCGGGCCAGTAACGCATACCACTCAAGAAGTGACGCTAGTAAGTCAAGATGGACACCATGAGAAGATCGTGTTCGATGTGATCAAGGCCCCTCAGTTTCAGATTATTCTAGGAATACCTTGGTTAGAGAAACACAATCCTCTGATCGATTGGCGAGCAAGAACGGTCCAGTTTCCAGAATGTGTCTCTACTTGTCACCCTCCACCTGGTGTTGCACTGGCAGCAATTTCTTCAGAGACTCCCCAGTTACCTCCCGAATACCTAGAATACCAAGATGTTTTCCGGAAGGATCAGGCTAACTCTCTACCTCCTCATAGGTCTTATGACTGCCAGATTGACCTGATACCTGGATCTACTCCTCCTTGTAGTAGAATTTATGCCCTCACCGAGCCTGAGAACCTTCACCTTCGACAATACCTGGATCAATACCTGGCAAATGGGTTTATTCGTCCTTCCAAGTCCCCTGCTTCTTCAGCTTTGTTCTTCGTTCCAAAAAAGGAAGGAGACCTTAGAACTTGTATAGATTATCGCTCCCTGAACCAGATCACCGTTAAGAATAGATATCCGTTACCTTTGATCCCTGAACTCCTGGACCAAGCCAGAAAAGCATGCATATATACAAAGCTGGATCTTAGAGGAGCTTACCACTTGGTACGAGTAAAAGAGGGCGATGAATGGAAGACGGCCTTCCGCACCAAGTATGGGCTATTTGAATATCAGGTCATGCCCTTCGGACTTTGTAATGCCCCGGCCGCCTTTCAATATTTTATGAACGATGTCCTCAGAGAGCTCATAGATGTGTGTGTTGTTGTTTACATTGACGACATCCTCGTTTATTCTTCATCGGAATCTGAACATCGGAAACACGTGAAAATGGTCCTCGAAAGATTGCGTCAACACAAACTTTTCGCTAAGTTGGAAAAATGTGCTTTCAACGTGACTGAAGTTGAATTCTTGGGATTCATATTATCACCTGGCGGAGTGCGTATGGATTCAAAGAAGGTCGATGCAGTTCTCAAATGGCCATCACCATCCTCCGTAAAAGGTGTGCAAAGCATGTTAGGCTTCGCTAACTTTTACCGCAGGTTTATCCCCGAATTCTCTCGAATAGTCCAGCCCATCACTGCCTTGTTAAAGAAAAACAAACGTTTTGAATGGTCTACCGAGGCGGAACAAGCTTTCCAGGATTTGAAGACTAAATTTATCTCTGCACCAATCTTAAAACACCCTCGCCCCGAACTCCCTTACATCGTGGAAACTGATGCTTCAAGCCTTGCCATGGGGGCAGTTCTATCACAAAAGGACCCGGTAACCAATCAGTTGCATCCCGTGGCATTTTGGTCCTGCAAATTCTCGCCTCCTGAAATCAATTACACGATTACTGACAAGGAACTTCTGGCTATCAAGTCTGCCTTTAAGGCTTGGCGGCATTATCTGCTGGGGGCCCGACACACCGTTACTGTGATTACGGATCACGGAAACCTGCAATATTTGAAAACCGCAAAAGCCCAATCCTCTAGACAACTCCGTTGGGCATTATTCTTTGCCGAGTTTGACTTCATAATTACCTATCGACCTGGTACAAAAAACGGTAAAGCTGATGCCCTTTCTCGGATGGGAGTGGAAGAACACCTGATCAACCCTAAACCTGTACCAATCATTCCCGAACAAAGAATTCTGGGTGTAATCGCCACAGAATCCATAGAGGAAGTTAAGGATAAAGCCAGGCAACTTGTAACTCCAGCAGACATACAGAATTGGCATCTGCAGGGAAAGGACTTTGCAGTAAAGGATAACTTATTGTATTTCCAAGAACGATTATACCTACCCAGCACAGATTTACAGAAAAAAGTAATCTCTCGTTATCACGATTCTTTAATGGAAGGACATCCCGGTATGGCCAAGACCTCAGAAAAGATCAAGCGCTACTTCTGGTGGCCGTCTTGGAAAAAAGATATCAGAGACTTTATAATGTCCTGTGGAGTATGCGCCCAAAACAAGAGTCAAAAGGAAAGACCAGCAGGCCTCTTACGCCCTATTGACATCCCACCTCGCCCTTGGCATACGCTTTCTATGGACTTCATCACCGATCTACCTCCATGCTACGGATACAATACGATTCTAGTAATCGTGGACTTATTCTCCAAGATGGCGCATTTCATTCCACTCAAAGGCTTGCCAACAGCAGCAACTCTGGCCCGAGAATTTCTCGAAAACATCGTCCGACTGCACGGTTTTCCTTCGGTTCTAATTTCGGATCGAGGTAGTCAATTTATTTCTCATTTTTGGCGAAGTTGCTGTCGGTCGGCTCAAATTGATGTCAGACTATCGACCAGTCACCACCCTCAGACCGACGGACAAACCGAGAGGACCAATCAAACTCTGGAACAGTATTTACGCTGCATGCTGCAACAAACTGAAAAAACTTGGAAAGACATCCTTTGGATAGCCGAATATGCCTACAATAACTCTGTCCATTCGGGAACTGGGAAAACCCCGTTTTTTCTTTTGTACGGCAGTCACCCTCGAACCTCGGAGTTGGATCCCCTCCAAGATCTTGAAACACCAGCAGTAGACTACCTGCATTCTACAATCACCCAAGCCTTTAAGGAAGCTGTTTCTCACCTTCAAAGGGCTAAAGAACAATACAAGAAAGGAGCAGATCAACATCGGAAGGAAGCCCCTCAATATCAAGTAGGGGATCAAGTCTGGTTATCCACCAAATATCTACCTCTAAAAGGGCCATGCACATTCAACCCAAGATACCTTGGTCCCTATTCCATCACTACCATAGTAAACCCAGTAGCGGTCAAGTTGGACTTGCCCCCGCACATGAAGATACATCCGGTCTTCCACGTCTCTCTATTAAAACCCGTGCAACCTCAAACCCGACTAACCAAATCTCCAAAACCTATCCTAGTTGATGGAGAACTCGAGTTTGAAGTCAAAAGCATTCTGGACTCCAAGATCTCCAAATCTAAACTATTCTACCTAATTGACTGGAAAGGCTACGGCCCCCAAGAGAGATCCTGGGAACCTGCTGAATATGTCCACGCTCCTCGCCTAATCAAAAGATTTCACCGAACATTTCCTGACAAGCCAAAACCCCCGGAGAAGCCCGGTTTGGGAGGGGCCTTGAGGGTGGGTACTGTCATGATCTCTGCTTCCAAAAGGTCAGGGTTTTCCCAACTCCCTTGGAAGCAGATCCATAACCCAGGTTCCGAGTGCCAACCAGTCCCAATTGGGACCTTTTGGACCCAGTCCTGGCGCCAGTGGCACCAGGCTCATAAATATGCCCAGTCCCAGCGCTGGAAGCGCCGGGCTCATAATGCTTGGGTGGACTTACCTGCAGCAGACCATGCTGCTTACTTGCCTGCCAGTTGAGTCTCTGATCCTCTTCTGTTTGGAACTACTTTTCCTGTTGGGTGGGGCAGGAGCCACTCCCTAGATTCAGAACACTGGAACTCTTCTGGAAAGCAGGAACTCTTTTCTTACCTAGGCGTGGCTGTGGAAGGAGACACCTAAGCACTACAGGAGTCTATTTAAACCACACCCGATGGATGAATCTTGCTTTGCGTTATTCTGCATCCTCAGCAGCAGAACGCTCATCGTGTCTTCTGCATCTGATCCTGGGCCTAAGGAAAAAGGCTTACCATCCTGAATCCAGTCTTCAGCAACACCTATAAAGACAAGAAAGAACAGGTTAGCATTACGGTCTTCAGTGACAGCTCTTCACTTACCTGGTCCATCGGCTGTCACCAACGCCTCGCGCTGCATTCCGGCATCTGAAAGACAAAAGCTTACCAACTCTTCGCACGCTCCGGAGGCCTTCGGCGCTGCATCCCGCATCTGAAAGACAAAACAAGGTGCGTTTAAAGACATTGGGGAACTTTAATACTCACGTGCCATTACTCCTTTCCACATCTAACCCAGTGGGTATTCCGGCACCCTGCAGCCGCCCCGAACTTGTACCTGCAAAATAAAAAGACAGTTAGAGCGCATCGTGAAGCGGGCAACAAGCGCTTACTTGCGTGCTTCCAGGCGCTTCTATTCATCACACGGGCTTATCTTCAACTCACTTGAGCCCGCCATCCGCCATCGCTGGAACCCTGCAAAACAAGAGACATCATTACTAAAGACTTTAAAGACATTAGAATTACTCGAAACTTACCGTTCGTGCAGTAAACGACGGAGAGCAGTCCTCTGAAGTCAAGAGGCCTGCTCCCCTTATCCAGTGAAGAAACTGGTTACAGCACCCTGCCTCGAGGCAGATGGAGAGCACGGCGTTCACTTACCTAAGGTGAGAGCGTTAACCTTTGGGGTTCTACAGGAGAAGAGAAAGGGAAGAAGAGAGACATTCAATAACCCAGTTCATTAATCCCACATTTTCTATCTGCAGACATCTTACCCTTCGAGCCAGACATACAGTGCACAGAGGTCCAGCCCAAAGAGCCAGCCGTGTGTTACACATCACCTTTGAAGATACGGTATACGCCCAGTCAAGACCGGCGCCTCTACGGGAATCAGGTGAGCGTTACAGTACTTCTGTTTTAATGTCACGGTCAGCTTCGTCAATTGTTGTTGCTGGTGGTTTGTTGATTTCCAGTAGTTCTAGTAAGTTGCTGTTTTTGATGGTCCTCAAGTTTCTTTTCATGATGGTTGGCAGTTTGTCGGGTTGTTTGGTTGTTGATGTAGCTAGCATGATTACGAAGGGGATGATGAGATAGTCGCTCCAGAAGGTCTGTATTGGTGGTGCCGTGGTGATGAGGTTTTTGTTGGCAAAGATTGCGTCTAGTGTATGACCCAGCCTCGTGATTTGCTACCTTTGACTAGCTGATGTAGATTCATTGTCTTCAGTTGTTTGGCTAGTGATTTTTGTGTGTTAGCGGTTTCTTCGTCAAACCAGATGTTGAAATCTCCAAGGATTATCAGGTGCTCCTGTTCGATGGCTAGGTTGGTGATGGCTTCAGTGAAAGCATCTACGAAGGTTGCATCGTATGTCGGTGGTCTGTATACAAGAATTAATTAGAGGTTTGTTTTGGGGTTTTTAGTTAGGCGGAGGATTGGGGATTCAGTTTTCGATGCTTAGCGGTTCTTCTGTTTTAATTATTTAGGTATTGCTTTCATGCTATCGCTAGACCTCCTCTTTTGTTTTTCCTGTTTGTTTGTGAGCACTTGAAATTGTCAGGGAGGCAGTTATGGAGCGTAATTTTGTAGTTGTCGTCTAGCCATGTATTGGCGATGGATAAGATGTCGATACCTCCGTCACGCAGAAGGTCGTAAATCTCTGTGGCATGTTTGGACATTGATCTAGCGATGACTAGGTTGCAGTGGATCTTTTTGAGGTGTTTTTTTATCCTTGTTTTGTCTTGTGGTTGTTCGGTTGGACTGCTTCAGTGTTGTTACCGCAGATTGGTAGGTGATCCGTGGAGTCTGTTTCGTCGCTGAGGCAGTCCATTACATTAATGGTTGGGTTGAGGAGTTCCTCTACTTCATCATCTTCTATGTTTTTATGTGGTTGTTGGTAGTGCCCTAGTGTTCTTGTGATATACGGGGTGAGGGCGTTGGTTTGGTACCTTTCTCCTGTGGGGTCCTCTCCTTTTTTTTGCGGGGTTCCAGTAGGATCTCAGTATGTATGGACATGTCAGTGGCGTCAAGGTGCCAAGTACGGTGTGAGATCAGGTTTATTTTCTCTTCTCATGGTGTTTGCTCTGTTGGCTGTAGTGTTAGTTGGGGTGCATTTTGTGTTTATGACGGTTTCTACTGCAGGAGAGTGAGGGTGTTGGTCCATTCTGTTAGTTCCTTTTTCCGATTCTCTTTGGCGGCATCCTGCTCTGCGTCATGGCATTTGTGGTGCTTGGTAGTATGATGGTTTGGGTATTGAGGTTATAGGGAGTTAGTCCGTGTGTGGGTCCTTGTGTGTTTTGGGTAATGTCCAGTCTTAGCCTCTTGTGCTTTGATAGCTGGCTGTGCATCAATGGATGGGCAGTGTAAGAGGGGCGCTTGAGGGTACTACGCGTTGGAGGGTCGTGCATTGTGATAGGGGAGGAGATGACGGGTTCCTTGGGCAGGGACCTGGCTATAGTAGGTTGCGTTCAGTGGTTGTTGAGAATTCCTGGCCAAGACCTAAGATTCTCAAGCGGCAGCTAATGAGAAAAGCACCTAGAATTGAGATTTCTAGATAGTGGGAGGGTGGTCTGGGTTTCACAAAGGCAGACAAAGGGGAGACGCACCCAGATTTCTGACTCCTAGATAGTGGGAGTAAGTCCTAGGTTTCAGAAAAGGCAGACAATGAATGGGCACACCTAGATTTTAGATTCCTAGATAGTGGAAGAAAGGACTAGGTTTCAGAAAAGGCAGAGATTGAGCGAGCACACATGGATTGTTTTGCTGCTTGGGGCTCTAAGGCCAGCCCTGCCTGTAAGGCGCTGTGGGATCGGGTTGACGTCAGAGAGCAATTCAAATCCATCCAAAACTGAAGAAGACGGACCGGCGCTACGGCAAAAACTGTCTTGCCGGAGCACCGTTCCATCCCCCAGACACAGGGACTGACCTGGATAGTGCTGACTCAATGAACAGACCTGTTTCAGAAGAGTCTTCTGAAAGCAATGCGGTTCATCGCAATGCAGGTTACTCGCATGGCTAGCACAGAAATCTACGAACCAGCTACATTATCAATCACTGGTTTGCACCAGTAACCAACTGCTCTTAAACAAGCTTTCAGAAAACTGGCACTGGGCACTGCAAAGCCTCACATACAGTGTTGCAGCTGTCCAGCCTGATATATATATATGTCCTGCAATGTACAGACATCTCTTTATTAGGGCGAATAGTGTCACCAATCCAAACATAAGAGTCCATTATTCGCTTAAAAGAGGTTCTTACTGAATCACAATAAGACATGTTTAACATTTAAAATTGTGGACATTATGATGTCCCCATAATGCTCTTTGCTATTATGCAAATCGCCAGGATTGGGTTCTGTGAAGCAACACTTTTTATTTATTTTATTTTTACATTTATAAAGCGCACATGCAGCCCGTGGGCATCAAGGCGCTTTTACAGACGGTACAGTACTTGCTTGCATATTGAAAATATTACAGAATATTTGATCAAACAAACAAGTTTTGACACTGTTGCACAACCTGGCTGTGGGGGCGTTGTGGGGGGACACACCTAGAGAGTTCACCTCCCATTCACAGCATAGACTCACACTCCCGCACTCTCCCTGCCACACTCTGCCCAGCCAGCCGAACAGCCCTCTTTATAGTCCTCACTGTAATGACCTCTACGCCTCCCCACATACACCCGGCATTAAATTCACATGCCACAGCACCAGACTATAACATCACACAGTCCCAGCCAACTAGCCTAGCTATCAGACTCCACAATCTCAGAAATCGATCACTTTCTAGGTATTTACTCTGCTCACCCACACCTCTACGACTAGAAATACCAGATTAGGCAACCGCACCGCACCACTACCCCACACTAAGGTGAGCAAATGCACTGCCCCTATCTCCCCACGACCCCAACCTGCCTCAACACTACCTCGCACTAAGCCTTTCACTACCACACACCACAACAAGCACACTTCACCCCATACTAGTAAAAACAAAAATATCAAAGGCACACAATACCCACCTCTCAAATGTGCACTACTGAACGTACGCTCCCTACCTGCACATGCCTTAGAGATAAATGATCTATCCACACAGAATCTGGATCTACTATGCATCACCGAAACCTGGCTCAATGATTCCCCCTGCCCAGCCATCGCACAAGCCCTAACCCCAGGCTACACCATCCTTAGGCAAGATAGACCTGATAAGATTGGAGGGGGAGTCACCCTCATCCACAAAGACTCACTGTCCATTAGACTAGCAGACCATAGTACATGGGGTGGAAATGCCAATATCTTATCAGCCAAGCGTACGCTCTCCCCCAATAATCTAATCAATATCCACATCCTATATAGACCACCTCTCCCACCGGCTCAGTAACAACATTAAAAAATCCTCCAAAATCCTTATATTAGGAGACCTAAACTTAGGGTTCAATGATCCTAAGGATAAATCTGCCACAATCCTAGCAAAAGAACTCGCAGACCTAGGATTCTCCCAAGGAGTCCTCACCCCAACTCACTCCAAAGGCCGCACCCTTGACTGGGTCATGGATCACAACTGTGCATCCAACTGTTAGGGAGAATTCTCTCTTTAGGCTGAATTTCCTAACCTAGCGAGTCCCTCAGCAGCTTTGCTGGATTTCTGGAGTTTGTTTTTTTTCTCCTGCCAAGAGTGAGACTCTTTTTCTCCCACTCTCATCTCTTCTCCCATGATTTATGGTGTTCCTTTGACTGTTAATGTGTTTTATGGGCTATGGGGTCCTTTACTCCATAGGGTCTCATGTGTTTTTACTATGTGTGTTACATAGCACCCTCCGTGCAGTAACACAGGGGTGTCATAGTGACACCCCACCATAGACTCCATACCCTGGGACTGACTACTGTCTCCCAGGGCATGTAAAGTCACCATTGGCTTTACTAGTCCCAAATTATTAACAGAAACCAGTACAAACCATCATATTGTGGACGTACTGGTCGGGGCAATTCGATTGCCCCGGGGTCTGTAAGTCGAGGGGGCACGTCTCCGTCCCCCCTGATCGAGTTTTGGCTGGTGGCAGTGGAAACTACTTTTTATATTCGACCGCGAATATTTCCCTATGGGATTTTCCCATTGTTCGAGGCTACCAACTTTAATTATTTAATTCTCATAGCCTCGAACATACCGCAGGTTTATTTAATTAATATTAATTCGCCGGTTGGTATTTTTTGCCAGGACTCGATTCTAAAATGGCGTTTGTGTTCTCTTCTGTGACCCCAACCCAAGTCGAGCCCTTTGTTCCACTTTTTGGCGGGCTTCTCCAGAGAAGCCTCCAAAAGTGGTACCACTCTGTCTGGGTACCACAGGGGGTGTGGAGGGGGTTTAGGCACCCTGGACCGAGTTACCTTGGTAACTCAAGTCGCACTCTTGTGTGATTGGCACAAGTGGTGAGCCGGCCGGCTCACCACTTAGCATGTTTGTTTGACAGCTAGGCTGAGTAAATGGGGGTATGCTGCATAAAAGCAGGGATTTGGGGACTGGAACTTCAGAAGTCGCCACAGGACCTGAGAATCCGACGAGGCAGAAGCTGAGCCGACCTACCATGACGACACCACCGGTGGAGCCCTGCGGAACCAACTAACCACTTCCCGACGACAGAGACGATCTTCCGGCTGGAGAGGCTTCTTCCCCTGACTGGTGGGCACAACCAGTTTACCTTCTTTCTTCGCACCCCAGACCGGTTTGTGGTCGAACTGCCCGTGCCAAGCACCCCGGCAGCCGGATAGCCACTCACCACTGAACCGCGAATCAACGGACCGCTCCTTGTACCTGAGAAACTCAGCGGCTGGTTTCTTCCCTGGCAGTGCAACAGACTCCTGTCTTCCTCCCCGACGAGATCCTCTCTTCCCCTGGACGAAGCACCGACTTGCATCCGCTGCCAGGAACAACTGCCCCCGCTGGAGTATTCTCACCACTTTAAGGCACAGTGTCCGCCAGGCCTCCCTTTCTAAAGATTGCTACAAGGTAATAATAACCCCTTAACCTTCTGGACTGGGCTGGCTGCCTTGACCCTCTAACTGGTAACTGGTCCTTTTCTTTGGTCCAACTCCTTTTTGGACCGTTACAAGACTTTTGTGCACTGCAACCGTGTGACCTTGGACACATTTCGAGCCTATTGACTCTGAATTCACGGTGTTACTTTGCCTTCCTCTCTTGTTATGTTCTTGTAAAAGTGTTGGGATCTGTTTCAATTTATTCTCTGCTGTTCTCTCCCTTTTAAAAACGTACTATTGGAGTGCCATCTACGTTAAGCGCTCACCGCTGTCTGGAAATAAGTGGGGCTTTACTTAAGACTTGTCTAATATTCTTTTAAGGGAGTGTATATCTTTTAGTGACCGTGTTTCTGAATTGCTTACTATTAGTGCCTGTGTGTTTTTCTAGATGTGGTTTTAAATAAATAATTATATCTATTTTACACCAAGCCCTGGTCAGTGTTTACTTGTTCTATTGTGTTCTCTTGACCTATTGTGAATACTCTGTATACTGCCTAACTCTTCTTGAGGGAAGTCTGACTGCTCAGCCACAGCTACCAAGTGAATCTGTGTGGCACAGACTGCTACCAAGTGGGTTTACTGCCAAACACCTGTAGTCTTAAATCTTTTGCAGTGGTCCCAGAGGGAACTGCACAGGTTTCTGCCTAACACCAACATTATCTCAAACACCACCTTTCCACGGACGGACCACACATGCATTGAATTCCTTATCCCCACCAACCCCAGACCCAAGACACTCACCCACGCACCACCTGCCATAACAAGAAGTTCAAAAAAACTCAACGCAGACAACTTGCGACCCTACCTCAAAAACCCCTGTCTAGCACCACCTTTCTCTCAGGACCCAAATATACTATCAGCTATCTTTAATGATGCTCTCACCAATGCCATAAATTCTATAGCGATAAATCCTATAGCCCCACTTGAAAGCAAGAAAGGAAAAAAAATAATTTCACTGCAACTCTTGGTTCTCGGAGGAACTTCAAACCCTCTGAGCACAAAAGCGTCAGTCACTAAAAAACCAGCAAATGGATCCCAGTGACCTAAATTAGAGCCTTTTCAAACAGATAGCCCTCCAATATAAACAAGCCATCTTAGCAGCAAAATCCAACTCCTTCAATGATAGGATATCAAAGGCCAACTCCCAAGCTAAAGAATTATTCACAATCTTTAATGAACTAGTCACACCCCCAGCTACCGCAGACGAGATAACTGTCAGGGATGGCACTCTATTAAGAGTGGCACAGGACACCCAGGAAGGGTTTGGGTGGTTGTGCCAAAGTAAAGTGGACAGAATAAGTACACACAGAGCTGAAAGGAAAGAGAACGAAGAGTAGGCAAGAGTAGCAAGGAAAAAGGTACAGAATGAATTCCCTCTTGGGGTGTATGCAGATATAGGAAAAGAGTATTCCACGAACCTTAGGAAAACTCTAGCCTTCTGCACAGTTTGCTATAACAGAGGCCCACGCTGTTTGTTCATAGCTTGGAACAACAGCTAAGGGTGTCTGTAACGCAGAAACGAGACAAGGGAAGGGGCAGAGGTTGCCTGACGGAAACCAATGGACAAGCTCTGTACAAGGAGTCTACAAACAGTACAAGAGAAGACACTGACAGATAAATCCAGGGAAATAGGGAAGTCGATGAGCAAACTAGCAGAAGGAAATGAAAGGAAAGCAGTATAACTGAATTGGACAGGGATAAAGAACTGAAGGTTAAAAATGAGAAAGAAAGTAAGGGAGCAGCGGTCACGAAACAGGGGGGCTGCAATAACTGAATGCAGGTAAACTGTTGTGGATTGCTGAGGGCTGTAGGGTACAAGGTAGAGAGCTCAGAGGAGAAGGACAGCAAGGAGCAGGCCCAGAGGAGCAGGGCTGTAAGGAAGGGAGCCCAAAGGAAAAGGGCTGTAGGCAGCGGAGTGAAAACAGGCTGCAAGGCAAGGAGCCCAAAGGACAAGGGCTGAAGGCAGAGGGGTGTAGCAATCTGCAAGACAGGGGTACCAGAGGACAAGGGCTGTAAGCAGCGGAGAGATGCAGACTGTAAGGCAGGGAGCCGAAAAGGCTAGGGCTGTAGGCAGCAGGGTGTAGCAGGCTGCAAGGCAGGACGCCCAGAGGAGCAGGGCTGAGGCAGGGAGCCCAAAAGGCTAGGGCTGCAGGCAGCAGGGTGTAGCAGGCTGCAATGCAGGACGCCCAGAGGAGCAGGGCTGAGGCAGGGAGCCCAAAAGGCTAGGGCTGTAGGCAGCAGGGTGTAGCGGGCTGCAAGGCAGGACGCCCAGAGGAGCAGGGCTGAGGCGGGGAGCCAAAAAGGCCCAGGGCGGAAGGTAGAAGGCAGCAGAGCGTGATCGGCTGCAATGCAGAAAGCCCGGCAGGGCACTGGAACAAAAGCAGGTGTAAGCAGGAAACGGCATACAAAGTTTGTAGATCGAAGCAAAAAGGTGCTGGAAGGACTCTCAATGCAAGAGCCTGAGCTCCTGCAGGCAGCAGCTTTTATACCGCCCAGCCCAGCACAGAGGCAGGCTAATTGGTTGCACCTGGCTCAGCACACCTGCAGACAATCGGCCACCTCCCCCTCTGTTCCTGAGCTGGTGGAAGCAGAGCAAATCCCTAGGGCTTCTGGGGAATGTAGTTCTGATGAAGAAAAATAGGAATAGCCAGGAATAGGTGGTTATAGCCAAGTGCATTGTGGTAAGTGTAGTTTGGGAAAATAAAAAAGCACCAACGTCTTGCAAATAGGAAATAAGGTCCAAAAAGTGAATAGCAGTTGATCCAAGAGTTTTCTGTAGATAAATGAAGAACAATTTGTCCATATTGATCGCCAATGTATGCGCCCATGGCGCAGGCATGACAATAACTAAAGACAAAGCCTGGTGTGCGAGCATTCAGTCCGCTATGCTCAAAACTCCTCCAGAATGAAATCCAAAACCACTGCAAAGCCCTCCCAAACCAAAAAGCTAACCGCCCTACACATGACAAGTGTAGTAATTTCAATCACGCTCAATTCGCCTTCAGAGACATCACTGTCTCATCAAAAACCTCAAACCATCTCTGCAAAGCAGACATCTTCCCTCCCAAAATCATGAAGGAATGCGCTAACGACCTAGCACCCCTGATTACTGCCTTCATTAACGCATCATTCCAAACAGGAACTGTCCCAAACAATCTCAAGGAAGCCTGGGTGCGGCCACTTCTAAAAAAGGCTACACTTGAGCCAGCGCAACCCAACAACTACAGACGGATAACAGTCCCGTTCCTCTTGAAAATCCTGAACAAAGCAGCTGACAACCAGATCCAATCATACATAGAAGCTAACTCCATACTAGGCAAAAGACAATCTGGCTTCTGTGTCGGGCATGGAACAGAATCTGCCTTATTAGATCTAAAAAATCTAATCTCACAGTTCATGGACAAAGGCAAACCTGCCCTGCTCCTCCTTCTCAATCTATCAGCAGCTTTTGACCTGGTAGATCACCAGACACTCACCACCCACCTCATTCATGCATCCCATTTCTCTAAACAAGCAGCATCCTGGATCACATCCTTCCTCGAAGGAAGAGCCATGAAGGTCTACTCCGACACAGCTAACGCAGATCCTACCACTATAAACTGCGGTGTCCCCCAAGGATCATGTACAGCCCCCACCCTCTATGACCTCTTCACAAAACCTAAACTCAGGCGCTAAACTCAATTATTGCAACACTCTCTAAGCTGGTACCTCCGCCAAACACATTCACAGACTGCAAACCACACAAAACAATGCCCTAAGAGCCGCCATGAGCATCCCTAGAAGAGACCAAATATCCCATGCCAGACTTCCAGCACAGTGGCTACAGGTCAAAGACCGCATTACTCTGAAAATCCTCACCATCACACACAGATGCATCAACAACACTGCTCCCACATACCTATCTGAAGCAATATCAAGGACCACTTCCACTCGCCCTACCAGAGCACAGTACACCAACCAGCTACACATACCACGCATCAAGAGAGCCACAGCTGGTGGTCTAGGCTTCTCCTATATTGCACCGAAACTTTGGAACTCACTGCCTTCCACCCTTACAGCTGAAACTTCCATCTCCGTCTTCCGCAACAACCTCAAGACCACTTTCCTCAACTAGCAGAGCGACTTCCTCCTCTACTCCTGTCATGTATATTGTAATATAAACAGAAATGTAATATAACTATATTGTAACCTTGTATATATATTTTATTTTATCCTTGCTCAAACTGCTCACTATGTAACAAATGCATGCCTCATGACTATGTAATTAAGCATTGTACTGTAACAAGTGCCACAATGTCCTCAGACTCCTGTGCGCTATATAAATACGAATAAAACAAAAACAAAACAAACCTATACCCCGCCCACCTTCCTGCAGCCCCACCCCTCCTAAGAGGTGACAGGTCCCCCAGTAAACTTTTTCCATTTGGACACTGGGCCCATAAATAAACCCTATCGAATCACAGGATGCAATGTCAAATAAAACCACTAGATGGCAGAATATGCAAAGCATGTGAATCGTTATAGACTCAAACCACAACTATTAACTTTTTCCTTGCTGCCGAGGACTCTACTCTCTGAGGTGAACTTTATTCTACAGACATTACCTCTTCACAGGTAAATATTTTAATAATCATGTCAGATAAAGGTTTTCATGTTGACAGCTTTCATTTTGTATGTTAAGCTTGGAGTTTCACTCCCTTCTTGTTCAAGAGATCAGCGGGGTTCATAGTTTGTCACAAAGTCATCGCTTACTTGTTTAATACCATACCTTTCAGAGATGAAGAGTTGCCTATTGAGGATTGTGTCTCATGAGAGGTGGAACAGGTAGTTTGAGAAAATGTTATTCTCTAGGAAGGGAGAGAGTTAAAGCTTTTGGTTTCTGAGGCTGCCACGTTCTGAGGGATGAACATGTACATTTCGAGTCTTCTCTTCATTGAGATGGGTGAGTGCTGTAATCTCTTAAAAGCAAGGTGTTGGTGTAGGGCCGGATTTCTCTGCCTGTTGCAGGTTGAAATCTTCCTCTGAAGAGAAAAGACTGCATCTGGTGTTTGAGAACTTTTCTTTACACACATGTTGGTTGCTAAGAGATTATCATTCACGCTATACTGGTTGGGTGCTCCGCTCCTCTCAGGAGGATTAGGAGTATGAGTGAGCTAAGCACAACCACTGGGATGCTGTGGTGGGAGGCTGGCAGAGAGGATAAACTAATGCAAGTTGCCCATTTCTGTCTTAAAGGGTCTGGATGAGCGGTACAAGATGCAGAGCCAACCTTTGGGCATCTGTCTGATTATTGACTGCATAGGCAACGACGCGGGTAAGTCTCATTGATGTAGGTGCCCCTCACAGAAATGTGTGTAATTTGAGTTGTTTGCTAAGAGTTGCAGTATTCTGGGTGGTTGTACTCTTGGCCATGTATGTAAAGTGTTTCATATTGTGCCACCACTTAATCTTAAGCCTTCATGTTTCTAACACATCGTATAGCGCCACAATCGCAGTTTGTCCCGTCATTAGCTACACGTTTCCAATCCCCATTCCCCCAACTATTATTTTCCGGCATAAGCCTGATCTCCATTCTTACTATGGGCCATTTATCAGATCTCACATCCGTTCTCCAGATTCCTCCCTAGTGTCTCGCCGCCCTTCCCCTTCCCTGTTTACTCATTGTTCTGTTCTTTTTATGGCACGCGTGTTTCCATTACTCCACGCCCTTCTCTTTTCCCACTTTACCTGTTTGATCTCCTTTCATCTAAAGTGTTGCTAATCTCCTGAATGGGTTAGCCAGTGTTCTCTTATCAACGGCTAATTTCTGTGAAATAATTAGAAATTCTGAATGCAGTAAAACAGTATAATCCCCAATACCCTCACACAATAAGGATCAGCAACAAGCTCCAATAAACTACCAATACATTTAAAATCACCTACATGTCAATTTAGTACTATCTCTGAGCATCCAATCCCACCTCTTTAGCTTTACTCCTGGAACTACCATAGCATGCACCTACAATACTCAACCCCAATGACTTAGCCCTCTTTGGCAAGGAGTGCATTTGTCATTATTTGTGTGTCGGTCTTGTTATCCAGTGTGATGCGCCAACTCATACAGATGATATTGGACGAGCTTTGAATGGCTAGTGGCTGGACAAGGGAATCCCTGAAACCAGTGTCATGGGTGCTGGGGATGTGTGTGTAGTAACCAGGCAATGCTGCTCTCCTTTACGCTGATTCTTAAGTCCATTATCATTTCTTGGAAAAGTTTTCTACTTTGTTTTTTTCTGAAAGAATTGTGTTCACAACTATGCATTTCAGGGACATCGAAATAGCATTCCTTTTCTTTTGCTGTTGTACTTTTCTGTCGCATTAATACTTGATGCGTTACATGGACATTAATCAAATATAATGGTTTTGCTGTTCAAGACCAGTAGTCGAGCGATGGTAACAGAAGGGGGATATATAAGTTACCACACTAGTAACTTGTTATTACTAGCCTGAGTAACTTTTCATTAATAAAATTGATGAATCTTTTATAACGTACTTATTACCAGAGACCAGTCTCTAAAGGTCGCGACCGTGGTTCAAACCTATGTTGCTCTACTTTGTCTTGCTTCCAAGACAAACGCATTGCCCCTGATCCATCCTCCATGCCCATTAACCTTAACTTCAGCCATCATTCATTCCAAAGTTCTGAGAACAGTTTCCCAACAGAGAACTAGGGAGAATGGTGACCACTTAAGCCAAGCAGGACATCTTGTTAAACATTTCCCAAGTCATCCTAGGCAAAATATGTATGCCCTTGCATATCATGTCGATTATTCCTTGTGTAGCGCACACCATTCATAGAACACCATTGTAATATATTTCATATCTCAAAATGCCAAACAAATACTGTTTTATTGGAGTGTTAAAACACAAATCCAACACACCAAAGAAATATGTGGATGGTATTCCTCACAGTGCACACCTTTTATCACCACAGGTGCTTGTATAAGCCAAAGTTAACTCGAGGGAAAAACCTTTGGTGTATATTTTCGATGTATTGCTACTACTACAGGTGTATATGTATACTGGCCTGTGTTTTGTCTCACACTATGTTTCAAAACATACTTTACAGCAGAAAAAATATCAAGACTGTTTCGACCGTCTTACAAAATGTAAACCTAAAACGAGTTTTTTGTCAGGGCCAAATGTTGAGCAATATGACGCAGCTTCATCTTTAGACAACATATTTGATGCTGCTGAAGACCTCTATTACATGTGCGTGATTGGAGTGATCTAATCCCTTTCAAAGCGAAAGACATTTGCCAAGCTATATTGGAATAGTTGTACATTTTAAAAAAAGAAGCTAATTTTAGTTTCTCATTTGTGGACCTTCTGGTTTATATAAGAACTTTGATTCTGCCCTCATCTGAACTCCATCTTTGTACACGGTCTCTTGTATCTGCCAACAGATGGCAATGGAAGCTCTAGGCATTGAAACGTTTCCTATACTTGTGACTGTTATTCATATTGTCAGGGCAGAATTTCATTTTTAAGGTTCTTGCTTCCTAATTGTATGTCCCCCATTAACTTTTTTTCTGGCTTACACGATTTTCATCTTTTTTCTTTTCTGACCAGAGGGACTTCCACTAAAGGTCCCTTTCAATTCAACCCCTTTTCTAGTCTGCTGCCTGAGTAGGTCACATGGCTACAAGGGAAGGGGTGCTTTTTTAATTTAAATTTTTTACTTTTTTAAAAAATTGTGTTTCAGTCCATAAGAACTTTTCACAAAGGATAAAAAGAAAACATAAATTAACATTATTTACATCTTATACAATATAAAAAACCCTAAATATAACAATTCATGATTCATCAACAACGTCTTGCAATTGTTACTGCAACTCACTAACTGTACAAATATCAATTTATTTAGGCCATGTTTCTATTGCCAGTTGTTTTATATATTCAGCTATTGCCACCTGAACCATGGTTAACTTTGAATGATATAATCTTTCCCAGAAATTTTGAGATGTTAAAATAAAGTACTGTTAAAAATAAGGTTTAAAGAACAAGTGTTGCTTAATATTTAAAGTATTACATTCTGTAAGCAGATGGTATAATGTTTCCTTGCATGTTGGAATTTTTCTAAATCGTCATCAGGATTGATCTTCTTTTATCAGGCGACGTTGCGCCATTATTTGATTCGTTTTGATCACATTGAATCGAAATCGTAAATAAATTTGTCTGTATTCAGGTGTTGGAAATTTCAATAGATATTGCTCTGGGGTTTTAAATGATTTATTTATTTTTGCAATCTCCTAGTAGTTTTTATGCTGTTTACATTGTTCAACAGTTTGAATCCAATCCATTTGCCACAACTTCAACTTTGCTTTGTTAGGATTAGTCATTAGTATTTCTACCATGATGTCGGCCATTTGCATTACAATTGTTACAAGTTGTCGCCACTTGCAGGGAAAAATATGATTAGATGCAAGCATGTATTCAGCAAGGATGCTAGGAAATGTCATGATTAATTTCCTATAGAGGCTTAACACCTTCCAGCAGTACAAAGCATATAAGGATTACACTCCTAGATCATTTCGTATGACAAACATCGGTACACACTGTGGTAAGCCCAAGATTTTCTTCCAGAATTTACCTTCAAAGCGTGGCCAAAACTGCTGCGTCTTTGGGTTCCTAAAGTCAGAACCATATAAAATGATCGCAGTTACCTTTTTGTAAGTAGAAGGTTGTCAATGATGCATAGGAAACTTTGGCATACTTATGTTTTATTACCAGACCCTGAGATATTGAAGTCTGCATTTTTACCTGTAGATCTCGAATATAGGAAAGATCTGAGTTATAGTCAGTTATATTAATACCAAAATAATTGTATTGCACTGTAACATCAAGTTCATTGCCGTTAAATTTCCATTTGTATGTACATTTACGTTTCGCTGTTGTATGAATTAAAACCTTTTGTTTTTGTGATATTGATTTAAAAATGGTTCTGAACAGCGTCGTTTTCCAATTCTTTCGAAAGTCTTTGTAGGGCAATAGGAGTTTTGGATAACAGCAAATCATCGGCATAGAAAAGCCAGGCTATCAGCTTTTTCCCTATGCGTGGAGAATCAGAAATTATAGAGGAAAAGGATTTACCCATATCATAAATAAAAAAAGTTAAACAATATTGATGCAAGGGCGCACCCCGGTTTGAGCCCTCGCTCAGTTATTATTGAGGAGGAAAGCTTACCATCAGAGGATAGCCATACTATAATCAAAGTGTCTATGTGAAGTTGAATTATTAGATTTAACAGATTAGCCGGACATCCCGCCATCTCCAATTTATGAAACAAAAGCACCCTGCTGACTGAATCAAAAGCCGACTTAAAGTCGACAAAAGCCATATATATCGGTTGCTTAGATGAATCGATATATTATTGTATAGCCGACACAGTCAGCAGGTTGATGGAAGTGCCCATCACGGGAATTAATCTGTTCTGATAAGGATCAAAAAGATTATTTTATTGATCCATACAATTAAACCTCTCAATATTAGCCTCGAAAACAGTTTCCCTGGGGCATCTAACAATGCAATAGGACGATAGCTTGCAGGATTGATACGTACTCCCTTTTTGAATACAGGTATAACGATAGACTTCTTCCAACTTGGTGGCATTTGCTGTGTTCGCATCACATCTTGAAATATTAAGAATAGCATGTTAGCCCAGTCATCTGGATTTGCTTTAAAATTGTTATTGAATAAGCCATCTAGGCCAACAGCTCTGGAATTTGACAATTTACCTATAAACACCTTAATGTCCTCTTTGTCAAATTCTAAAGGCGGATGCAAAAACTGGACAGATGGGCAATAAGATTTCATGGAATTCTCTTTCGCATAAAGATGTGTCAAATGCTTAACCCAGGTGCTTTCTGGTACAGCATTAACCTGCAAGGATGCTTGAGAAGTTAAGGCAGGAATGAACAAAATATCATATTTCACCTGAGTAATTTTGTTTTTTAAACTTGGTTATTTTAAACCAGCGGACAGATGACAATTAAATTACAAACATTAGGCTTCCAATCAATTTCAGTTCCATCTTCAAGTGTCCCCCCCCGATCCCTCCCTCTACCTCCCCCAGTTTAGCCGCTGTCAGGGTCTGGATCCCCCAGCGCCAGGACTGGTTCCCTGCCCTCAGCCTGAAGGGCCCTTGCCACTAGGCGGGGTTCATAAATCAGTGCTGGGAAGTTCTGGTCGTAATCCAGCACGGGTGACCAAATGTTTGCGAAGCGGTGTAGGAGGCCCCTGTTAGCCGCTGTGATTTTCTCTGCTATTAAGATGTCCCAGAGTTTTAGCCACCATAGGATCATTAGGGGGCCCTCCGGGGATTTCCAGGTGCTTGCCACTGTGATCTTAGCGGCAAGTAGGAGTTGTGTTAAGAGGGCCACCTTCCTGTCAGATCTCGGGTAAGTACCTGAAATTTGGGGCTCCCAGTAAGCTCTGGCTCCAATGGTATCGCTACCTGGGTGATGTCTGCTATAGTGGCCGTGCATTGGGACCAAAACTTCTGTATCACTGGGCATTACCACCACATATGCTGGTAGGAACCCGGGAGGCCACAGCGGCGCCAACATAAAGGGTCCAGAGCTTGGTTGAAGTGGTGTAGTCTCAGTGGGAGGGTAGTACCTTCGTAGCAATAGTTTCTGTGCGCAATCCCGATTGGTGATGCAGAAGGAGGACGAGTGTGTCCTTAACCAAATGTCTACTCAAGTCTGGTCCTCTTTTGGGTGCCCCAGGTCCGCTTCCCATTGTGGCATATAGGAGGCTTTAGCGGTGAGAAAGTCTACCTGTAATCTCTTATAGAGGGCCGAGATTCTTCTCCGGGCCAGCATGTCTGCGGCTTTGAGCTCAAGGGGGGTTAGGGGCTTGTGTAGCCGCCAAGCGGGCCAGAGGGTGGGAGCACCAATGTCAGAGTTGTTTGTAGGAGAATCTATCCGTTTCCGCTAGTCTGAACGCACTCTTGCATTGCTCGAAGGTAAGCGGTTGGCTCTCCTCGAAGAGCTGACCTAGGGAGCTAAGGCCACCCGCAATCCAGTTCTTGAAGTTCCTGGGGCAAGCTCCCGGTGTGAAGGCCGGGTTGTGAAACACTGGGGCAGTCAGGATCAGATCTCTCGCGATGTCTCTACACTTTCAAGCCCAATCTCATGCTCTTAAGGTATGTTTCGTGGGGGACATTTCGGGCATTTTGAGCTAATGGTCCAGGCCTGGGTGTGGGCTTTCTGTGCTGCGATCTGATACTTTTGAAGGTTGGGGACTCCTAGGCCTCCTAGCTCAGGACTGTTCATCATTGTTCTCTGGGGGATCTGTGACTTTTTACCCCTCCAGATAAAGCAAAATACTTTCCTTTGGAGGTGCTGAAGCGGGGCCCGCAGGTTTGTGATGGGGAGGGCTGTGCAGGCGTAAAGGAATCGTGGGAGGAGGTTCATTTTGCAAGCCGTGATACGACCTAGAAGCGAGATCTCTTGCGAGAGCCACCGATCTAGGTCCTTCTCTAAGTCCTTAAAGAGTGAGGGGAAGTTTGCCGAATAGGTGTCTTCCGGGCAGGCAGGGATCTGGACCCCCAGGTAAGGAATAGATTTCTTGCTCAGTTGAATCGAGCATAGAGACCTGAAGGAGTCTCGATCCCCTGGTTCCAGACTGGTCCCCAGAGCTGTCGATTTCTTAAAGTTGATGGTAAATCTTGATACCCTTTCAAATGTATGAATCTCAGCCAGGGCTGACCTCAACGAAGCAGAAGTATCCGTTATGGACAGCAATACGTCGTCAACATAAAGTGCAATCTTGTGTTGGGAGGGACCTACTTGGAGGCCTTTGACCCTGGGGTTAAGACAGACTCACTGGGCTAGGGGCTCCATGACGAGGGCAAAGAGTAGAGGGGACAGGGGGCATCCTTGTCTGGTCCTACAGGTCAGTGGGATTGGATCGGATAAAAGGCCATTGACCCACAGAAGGGTTTTCGGGGCTTGGTAATTAGCTAGTATTAATCTTTGGATGGTGGGCCCAAAGTGGAAGGACTCAAGTGTGCATTGTAGGAATGCCCAGTCCGCTTTATCGAATGCCTTGTTTGCGTCCAGGGCCAGCAAGGCTAACTTCTGTGAATCCTTATTTGCGACGTCCATCAAATTGAGGACCCTGCAGATGTTGTCTGCGGTCTATCTATGCATTATGAATCCCATCTGGTCCGGGTCTATGATATCTGGGAGTATTCCCGCCAACCTGTTTGCTAGGACCTTCGAGTATATGTTGGCGTCAATGTTCAGCAGCGAGATGGGCCTATATGAGGTGTTATCTCTGAGGTCTTTTCCCTGTTTGAGGATGAGGACTGTAATCGATTCCTGCATTGAGGGGGGGATAGTGTCACAACAGTTACCCGGAGACCGGGGTTCTCTCTCCCCACCCAGCCTGTCTTCACTTGGCAGGTTTATCCGCGCTTCCACACTTGGGGCTCCGCTCACCGGGTTGCTTCCGGGTTTCGCGGTTCTTTTTCCCAGCATGTGCGCGGGGGACCGTGTTCTTTGCTCCGTGCATGCGCGGTATTCCGGACACTCGGATCCGGCCAAGCCTGCGCTTCACGCCTCATTCTCAGGACGCCGGCACCTGGGAACGGTCCGGCTTGTGTGTCAAGCCTCCCAGGTGCTGGTGGTCATATAAAAGGAGGCAGCGGTCAGACTCAAATCGCGTCTCAACGCGGTTAGCTCCTGATCATGTTTCGCTCCTGTTTTTTGCCTTCCTGATCTCCTGCTCCTGAGCCTGCTCCAGCCTTGGTTCCCTTCTGACCCGTTCTTGGGCAATCCTGCTCCTAAATTGCTGTTCCTTCTTCCTCGCTCGCCTCCCTGGGAGGAGTCCCCGTCCCTTTGCTTGGGTGGGTTCCTGGTCAGCCTGTCTCTTGGTGCCTCTCTCCTTACCTGTCTGCCTGAGTACTTGGAGCCTCTTGACCTGCAATTCTCCACACCGGCATCCACCAAGAATCGCACTGGGATTTCTATTCAGAGACTGCACTCCCTCCAACACCTGGATCACCTCTTTCAACTTCTGGAACTGCGGTTGCTACCCCCGCCAGTGCTTGCACTGCCTTAACGCCACGCAAATCAGGGGTTAGCATCTCATGACGTTGGGAGTAGGTTCAGCTCCAACCCGGTTCCCATCCCGGGCTGGGACCGGGCCCGGGCCCATTCCCCGTGTTACAAAATCATCTGAGTATCAACAGACAGTCTGGCAGCCAATCCAAGACCTTCCACCAAGCAAATAGGTATGCAGCATCCTCGAGATACGTACCTTAACAGATTGAGACACCTGCCTTCTGATTCTGAGATGGAGGAAGAGCAAGATCTCAGGAATGAGCTACGGGCTCTTAGAGCTTAAATGTCAGTATTACACCAGGAAAACCAAGCATTACGCCAATCGGTGATGCAGGGGGCTGGTGTGCCCACATCGGCAGAAGGCTCAATGTCACAAACTGCCCCAATCAAGTTTGATGGGGATCGAAGACGAGTGGCAGAATTTTGCAATCATTGCCATATCCACTTTCTTTTCATGTCCTCCTATTTTAACAATGATAAGGCAAGGATTGGATACATATTGGGCAACCTAGACGGAAACGCTTTGGCATGGGCAACATCCCTGGTGGCGACCAATAGTCCCATTTTGAATGATTTTGTGGCATTCGAAAAAGCATTCTTGGAAGTTTTTCAAACCCCCAACCTGGCCTTGGCAGCTCAGAATCAGTTAATGGACATTAAACAAGGAAACAGACATCATCTCCTACATCAGCCGTTTTTGCCAATTAGCTACAGATTCACAATGGCCAGAAATAACTCAAAAGACTCTCTTTCGACAAGGTCTGAGAGAAGAGTATAAAGATGAGCTGTTACAAATACCTGAACCAGAAACCCTGCAACGTCTAATCGAACAGGTTCTTCGGATTGATCAAAGATTGGACGAACTGAGAGCAGAGAGGCGTCGTCATGAGAGATCAAACCCTAGAATCCCCAATCTACCTGTTAGTACATTTGGACCCACCGATTCAGGCCCCGAACCCATGCAGCTGGGAGCAGTCTGGGGTCCCTTGTCCGAATAGGAGAAGAAACGCAGAAGAGTCCAACAGTTGTGTCTGTATTGCGGGGGTGCAGGTCACTATTTGGGTACCTGTCCTTTAAGACCTCCAAAAAAGGCAGGAAACTAGAAGACCTGTCCTGTATAGGAAGGGCAACGACGTCTTACTCTACTACCAGATCCTTCCATTTCCTGTTCAGTACACCACCCTATGCAACCATGTTCTGATGACGCTTACAATCACTTTAAGTTGGCAAGGAAAATCCTTGGTTGTTTCAGCCCTGTTGGATTGCGGTGCTTCAGGAAATTATATTGATGATGAAGGGTTTGCTGTTGCCAATGCCGTACCATTGTTTTCCAGAAGTAGTGTAATACCTGTGGACGTCATCGATGGAACATCTTTATCCTCGGTCCCCATTCGCTTACCTCAATGAGAGTAAACCTTCAGGTTGCAGAACATAAGGAACAGATTGCTTTTGATGTGATTAAATCTCCAACATATCAGGTGGTTTTGGGTTTGCCTTGGCTTTTTGCGTCATAACCCATCGATTAACTGGAAAAATCGTACCCTGACGTTTGCTTCTTCGTTCTGTCAGAAGCATTGTGGGATGTCCGACTTAGCGAATGGTTCCAAGATCTCAACCTTTCTTGAATCCAGCAGCAGTCGATCAGTGCTATGTTCAGTATCCCAGATTTCGCAAGCTTATACTGATTTTCTACACATTTTTTCTGAACCTGGGAACATACCCCTGCCACCACATCGCTCTTTCGACTGTGCAATAGATTTGGTTTCTGGATCTGTGATTCCACATGGGAAGATATACGCCTTGACACAGACAGAAAAACAAGTATTACGGGAATATCTGGACGATTGCCTCCGGAAAGTCTATATTGTACCTTCCAAATCTCTAGCAGGTTTCCCATTGTTTTTCATTAAGAAGAAAGAAGGATCCTTACGTCCTTGTATTGATTATTGACAACTAAATGACATCACTCCTAAAGACCGGTATCCATTGCCTTTGATTCAAAATATTCTGGAAACCCTTCATGCAGCTCAGATATTTACCAAGCTGGATCTTCGAGGAGCCTACCATTTGGTCAGAATCAAGCAGGGTGATGAATGGAAAACCACTTTCAAGACACCTTTTGGGCACTATGAATATAGAGTGATGCCGTTCGGTTTATGCAATGCTCCAGCCGTCTTTCAACGCCTGATGGATAGCATTTTTTGTGATCTGATTGGCATCACAGTCTGGGTCTACTTGGATGACCTACTGATCTTCTCCAGTACCCTTGAAGAACATATCGGACATGTTCTTGAAGTGCTTCGTCGATTATCCCAAAATCAGTTATTCACCAAGGCCAGAAAATGTCTCTTCCATCAGGAAAACATGGAATTCTTAGGTTACGTGATCAGTAGTTCTGGTATTCAGATGGACGCCGGAAAAGTACAAGCAATCCGTGATTGGGAACAGCCTCACGATGTGAAGTCTCTTCAGCGATTTCTGGGTTTCGCAAATTTCTACAGGCGCTTTATTCCCAGCTTCTCTCATGTCGCAGCTCCTTTCACAAGATTAACTAGCAACAAGGTTGCGTTTGTTTGTGACTCACAGGCCTCTTTGGCTTTGAAGCTTTGAAGATCGCATTCAGCACGGCTCTCATACTACGTCACCCACGTGACGAGTTGTCCTATATCGTAGAAGCTGATGCTTCTGATTATGCAGTTGGGGCCGTCCTCTTGCAGAAGGACCGTGAGTCATCCGTTGAACATCCAGTAGCCTACTTTTTTCACAAGCTTTCTTCTAGCGGAAATAACTATGCAGTAATTGAAAGAGAATTGTTGGCCACAATGACTCCATTTGAGGAATGGAGACATCATCTACTTGGGGGACGCTTTTCTGTAGAGGTCCGCACTGATCGTCGTAACCTACAGTACCTGCGGTCCGTACAGTGCCGAACCGCTCGCCAGGCTAGATGGGCTTTCTTCTTTTCTCACTATGACTTTCAGATAACATACATCCCCAGCGCATCCAATTTTAAAGCTGACGCTTTGTCCCGCTCTTTGTACAAAGAAGATGAAGAGACGAAGACCGCAAGGCCATTGATCTCACCCAAGCATTTTTTGTCTACATTGGCTCCACATCTCCGGACCATACAAAGAGAAACCTCGTCAGATCCAGAACGCTTAAACTTACTCAAACGTGCATTTGTCACCGAACGTGATGGTTTACTTTTCTTCCAAAACAAGCTATACATTCCCAAGGGAGCACTCTGTACTAATATCGTCCATGGATTTCATGACACCATGATCAGTGGTCATCAGGGTGTCAAAGCCACTCAAGAACTGGTGTCCAGACAGTTCTGGTGGCCTGGTTGGGCTAGAGACATAAAATCATACATAGAGAGCTGTCCTGTCTGCGCCCAGACCAAGGCTCCCAGGAGAAGGCCCTTGGGGTTGCTGCAATCTACTAAAATGCCTCCTTCTCCATGGCACACCATTGCCACTGATTTCATCGTCGATTTACCACCTTCGGAAGGACATACTTGTATAATGGCCGTAGTGGATTGCTTTACTAAGACAGCTCACTTCATTCCCTTCCACAAGATTCTCACCGCAACCCAGATGGCATCAGCCTTTCTGCACAATGTATACCGGCTTCATGGATTGCCAGAAAAGATCATTTCCGATCGAGGATCTCAGTTCCTTTCTTCCTTTTGGAGTCAATTATGTAATCATTTAGGCATTCACAGAGGTTTAAGTTCGTGGCTATCATCCACACACCAATGGCCAGACCGAAAGGACGAATCAAACCCTAGAGGACTGAGAAGTTACGCAAAAGCTACTCAATCCACCTGGATTAGACATGTGGATCTAGCAGAAGCATCTTACAACAACACCGTCCATACCTCCATCGGTCTCAGTCCGTTTTATTGTTCGCTAGCTCAAAATACCAAGATGCCTTTTCGTCCTGTGTCGCCCAGCGCAGTTCCGTCGTCTGATCAGTTGGTTATCACCATCCAGAAGCAACATGAGTTGGTACGTAAGATCCTTGCAGCGACACGGGAGTGCATGAAGAGGCAGGCAGACAAGGCTCGAACCCCAGAACCCAATTTCCAGGTGGGGGATCAGCTTTGGTTATCCTCCAAAGATTTACCTGTATGAAATCTTCCTGTTAAACTTGTCTGCATTGTCTTACAGATTGCAGCTCCCTCCTACCTGGCGGATTCACCCAGTCTTTCATGTTTCCCTCCTGAAGCCTTTTGTAGTTGACAGTTTCGGACGTTTTTGCCCCCGTCCGGCTTCAGTTCAGGTGCATGGGGTTCCGGAGTTTGAGGTACAGGAGATATGTGACTCTCGTGTGCGTCAAGGTGTCCTTCAATTCTTGGTTGATTTAAAGGGGTACCCGGCCTGTGACCGAACGTGGGAACCCTCCTGTAATGTTCACGCCCCCCACCTAGTACAAGAGTTTTTTCTACGTTTTCCCTGGAAACCTGGGGCCCCGGGTCTTTCTGGGAGGGGTTATAGTGTCACGCCACTTACCCGGAGACCAGGGTTGTCTCTCCCCACCCGGCCTGTCTTCACTTGGCGGGTTTATCCGCGCTTCCGCGCTTTGTGCTCTGGTCACCTGGTTGCTTCTTGGTTTCACAGTTCTTTTCCACACTGCGTGCGCGGGGAACGTGTTCTTCGCTCCGCGCATGCGCGGTATTCCGGACACTCGGAGCCGGCCAAGCCTGCGCTTCACGCCTCATTCTCAGGATGCCAGCACTTGGGAACGGTCCGGCTTGTGTGTCAAGTCTCCCAGGTGCTGGTGGTCATATAAAAGGAGGCAGCAGTCAGACTCAAATCGTGTCTCAACGCGGTTAGCTCCTGATGGTGTTTCGCGCCTGTTTTTTTCCCTTCCTGATCTCCCGCTCCTGAGCCTGCTCCAGCCTTGGTTCCCTTCCAACCCGTTCTTGGGCAAGCCTGCTCCTGAGTTGCTGTTCCTTCTTGCTCGCTCCCCTTCCCTTTGCTTGGGTGGGTTCTCCTGGTTCCCTGCCTGCCCTCCTGTTCCCAGCTCCTCAGTTGTATTCCCGCTCCTGTACCTTTTCTGGTCAGCCTGTCTCTTGGTGCCTCTCTCCTTGCCTGTCTGCCTGAGTACTTGGAGCCTCTTGACCTGCAATTCTCCACACCGGCATCCACCAAGAATCGCACTGGGATATCTATTCAGAGACTGCACTCCCTCAACTCCTGGTTCTGTGGATTCAATTCAGAGACTGCACCTCCTTCAACTTCTGGAACTGCGGTTGCTACCCCTGCCAGTGCTTGCACTGTCCTGACATCACGCAAATCAGGGGTTAGCATCTCGTGACGTTGGGAGCAGGTTCAGCTCCAACCCGGTTCCCATCCCTGGCTGGGGCCAGGCCCGTTCCCCTTGTTACAAAATAATCTGAGTATCAACAGTCTGGCAGCCAATCCAAGACCTTCCACCAAGCAATCAGGTATGCAGCATCCTCGAGATACATACCTTAACAGATAGTCCCTGAGGTGGCGAAGGAGTTAAAGAGTTGTCAAGGGGGTAGGCAGTTGGGGGCGAAAGATTTTAAAGAATCGGGATGTGTGCCCGCCCAGCCCTGGGTTTAAGACTCTTGATGGCTACATTGACCTCTTCACTTGTGATAGGGGCCTCCAGTTCTTCTTTTGTTGCATCTGTAAGGCGAGGGTGGGCGCCCCCCCGTAGGTAGCTTTGTTGTTCCTCGATCGACCTCGGGGATGCTGACATGGTGTCTGTGAGGTGGGCGGCTGCTAGTTGTAGCTTGTCCCGATCAGCAAATTGGACTCTGCCTTGGGTGTCACGCAGGCCCAGAATGGTATTTCGTTTTTTAGCCTTGGCAAGTTTTTCCACCAGGTATTTGTTCGCCTTATTGCTTTTGGCATAGTAACCTTGCTTCGTTTTAGCTAGTAGCTGGGCTGTGTCCTCGGAATAGTGTGCCTCTTTCCGGCTGCCTGTAGGGCATGGTGGGTTCTCGGGGACCAGCTTTTGGCCTTACAAACTGCTTCCGCCTCTTGAACTTCCTCCTCCAGAGTCTGGCGGGCCTGTCGTCTGCGTTTGTGTAAGGCAGCTTCTTGAGAAATTAGGGCTCCTCTTACCACTGCCGTCATTGCGTCCCAAGTATTAGCCGGTGAGGTGTCCTCGTTCCTGTTTTCCCTAAAGAAATTCTTGATTGACTTTGCTATGGAGTCCCTCAGTGCAAAAACAAAGAGGTGATGGCTGGAAGGTTTAGACTGAATCTTAACCACTGGCATTGCTCGGGGCAACCCTCCAGACCATCGTTCTTTGCTTGCCAAGCCATTACAGAAGGGGAAAGACCATATGCAAATCAGGCTTGGCCCCACCCCAAAAGGGGCAGTCCAGCCCGAACTGCTAGGTCACATCCCTTCTGCACGAGACCACAAGCATCCCCAAACATGTTTCACCCTTGTTGGGGCTCATCAGTGAGGAGTAGCTTGGGTCTCTAGGCCCAGCAGGCACAGGACCCACGTCTGGGCATACCCGTCCCACTCGGGGTGACAAAGCAAAAACAAAGAGGTGATGGCTGGAAGGTTTAGACTGAATCTTAACCACTGGCATTGCTCGGGGCAACTCTGTGTCATATCCCCAAGAATAGGGTCGTATAGGGTCCATCTACGTTTTGGGGAAGGGTCAAGGTCATGGGCTCGGAGCTTCAAGGTGACTGGGGCGTGATCGTACAGCACCCTAGGGCCTATGGATACGTCATCCGTGAAGGCCAAGACTTGGGGGAAGGCCAGTAGGTGGTTGATGCAGGAGTAAGTTCTATGTACATATGAGTAGAAAGAATAGTCTCGCTCATCGGAATGTAGCACCCTCCACGTGTCCACCACGTCGAGGGTTCTGAACAGTTGGAGTAGGCTCGCTGCCAGCTTGAAGTCTTTGCGAGCAGAGGCATGTGATTTGTCTTTGAGCAGGTCCAGGACCCCATTGAAATCTCCTCCAATAATAGTTTGGCCTTCGATGAAATGCGGGCTTCCTCTGGGGCTGCATAGAACTCTTCTTCATAGTCCTTTGGCGCAAAGATTGTATAGATCGAGATAAGCGAGTAAAGTTGACCATAGATTAAGCATTTGATTGCCATGAAGCATTGTGTCTAAGATTTGCGGCCTGAGGCCCTTTGCGAAAGAACCGCCATTCCACCTTTCTTAGTACCATTCAACGCCAGGAATTGCAGTGGGAAATATCTGTCGCGGAGACGGGTAAAGTCTGCAGGGATCAAATGTGTCTCTTGGCGGAAAACCACAGAGGCTTCCTCATTCTACAAGCGCCGCAGCGTGGATTTCCTTTTAGGGGGAGAGTTCAGGTCCCTGACGTTCAGCGTTAGGAATTTCAATTTTCGATGTGGAAGGGGTAGCTCCCGGACTTCTGCAGGCTCCCGGGACGGAGCCGGTGAAGGGGGGGGTGGAGTTCAGCGGTCATCTGGAGGCTTGGTAAAGATGCAGTCATCCTGTGTCTGGGTTTTGTACCATCTCCAACGGGAGGGTGAACTTGTGATGGTTTGGGAGGCTGACTTCTTTAGCTCGGCACCTCCCATGGCCAACGGGGCCATACCTGTCCTTTCGGCCAACAGAGCCAGGACAGTAATAAGAAACTGAATTTGCCCCCAAGGGAAGTTTGATGGCATGCACCTTGGAGGAGGGCATGGGCCGCTCGGGGCCCGCAGCATCTTTGTTTTTGTTTTTGTTTCCGGTTCCACTGTTAATATTTTCAGAAGCGAGTCATAGCCGCTTTACTTTGCGTTTCGACGTCTCTGCACCTTTGACCAGGCGTGGTGCCTCTGCTTAGGGGGGAGATTGGTTTAGTTCCTTCGGAGGGCGGTGTGGACTGGGGGGGTGAGCCTCTAGGAGAATTTGGGTGCAGGATCGTAGCAGCGTCCTCCAGATGACTGATCCTGCGTTGGGTTCCCTGGTAGGTGAACTGCAAAGCAGTTGGGAACAGCCACTGGTAACAGACTTGCTGGTCTTGGAGGAATAGGGTTAATGGCTGTAGGGATCTCCTCTTCTGTCATGTCACTAGCGAGAGGTCCTGATAGATCTGGAGCGGGGCGCCTTGGAAAGTCGACTCCTCTCTGGAGCGTCCTATGGCCGAGATGGCCTCTTTGGTGGCATAGAAGTGGACCCTCGTTATCACGTCAGGGGGGGAATCTGATTCTACCCCTCATCTTGGGCGCAGCCTGTGGGTGCGGTCTAATATGAGTTGGGTCTTATCCATGTGCGGGAGCAAGGATTGAAAGAAGTCTCCCACATATTCAACTAGGTCTTTGTCCAGGACTGCTGAGGGGACCCCACGGATCCGAAGGTTGTTCCGTCGAGCTCTATTTTCCAGGTCCTCCTGTTTAAATTCAAGCACCTATCTCCTGTCCTGCAGGTCCTGGATCGAGCATTGCATTTCCAACAATGTTGCGTTGTGTCACTGGGTTAGGTCCTCGACCTCTTCAAGCCTTTGTTCCGCTTCCATGACTCTCTGATCCATTGGTTCCAGTTTCGTGGAGAGCTCCCACATGCAAGATCTGAACTCCGCTTTAATGTCTAGCATAAAGGACTGGATGTCTTCTTTAGTTGCCAATCTCCCCTACTCATCTGCGGCGTGAATTTAGGGGGATCAGATTTCTTCCCTTTGTCCGTTGCCAGCAGCATGGTAGAGATGTCGGAGCTTTTGGGGGTTTTAAGATTATTGGCCATTGCTTCCAGCCTCAGTATCGGGAACCCCTCTGTCGGCTCCTGAGTATAACAACACTAGGGTCTCCGAACGAGGGCCCCGGCCACCAGCCCGTCTCGTATGGAGAGATCGGGAGCTGAGGTTAGAGTTATCTCTCGGGCAGGGTGGGAGCTCAGGTTACTGGCAGGGTTTCTAGCGAGGATTTGCACGTTACCGGGGGGGATGAAAGGGGCGAGACCTGGCTTGGACTCGACTGCTGTTGGGAGCGAGTCCTGGGCCCCTTACTAGGCAATCCTCCAAGCTTCAGAGTTCCAAAAGGCAGGCTGATGGCAGCTGGGACTTCCACGGGGGGCGGAGGGGCATGGGGAAGGGTCTCCCTCTGCTGCTGGGCCACTGTGGATGAAAGGATTACAGCCTCTCGCAGCAGGTAGGGGCTGGGCCTTGAATCCTCAATGGAGGGAGAGGAGTGGGCCTGGGCGCCCCAGGAAGCAGCCAGTAGCGAGAGCCTCTTCGAGTGCTGACTGTAGAGGAGGGATCCTGGTCGGTAGCACCCGCCCAGTTAGGGTTGTGGCCCGGCTGAGGTTGCCATTGGGCTGGAGTACTGCAGGGCTACCGCAGTCCACCAGCGGCGAGACAGGCCGAGGAGCGCCCCGAGAGCAGAGAGATTGGCTCTCAGAACGCAGTGGCCAGAGGTAGGTGAGGCCGGGGCACTGCTGCTGCTGTGGGTGACTGCTTCAGGGAATCCGGGGTCCAGGCTCGATACCCCCAGGTTCACTCGATCTTGAAGTTTAAGGTCAAGTGGCCCTTCTCTTTGCTGTGATTATCTCTTCTCCCTTACCCCCATCCCCCAGGACCCGGGAAGCATATCACATGTGCTGCCTGCGGGGGCTCCTTTGGGAGTAGAAAGCGTGGTAGGGTTAGGGAGAGGTGGGGGTTCCCTCGATTTCAGGTCCGTAGATCCGAGTGAGCTAGGCATTTTATTTGCAGCACGTACCTCTCACCCAGGATGGGCTGCTGCGTAGTCCGTTCAAGTCTCTGGGTCGCTTCTGAAGGGTGTCAGGAGACTTAGGAGGATTCAGGCTGGGCCCGGCCCAGGGCTTGATGGTCGGCTCGGCACTCCAGGGGCCCTGTCTCTCAGTTGTCGCCCCCTTTGCCTCAGAGAGTGGGTGGGGGTCCCCACCATGCAGCATTGGAATTAGCTGCCCCTATCCGTCTTCCTCTGCGGGGTCCTGCGCCAAGCCAGCTCTGAGTACCATGCCGGGCTCCGGGGTCAACGACTCTGCGGCAACCAGGGTGCTGCTCCTCCTCGGCGCCGCTTGTCTCCCAGCTCTGGGGTTGCCACGAGATCGGGGATTTGAACGCTCTTACCTGAGCTCCCAGTCCCCAAAAGCGCTTTACTGCAATACTGTGTTCATTTCGGGCAGTCCGGCAAGAGTCTCTCTCCTTCTGGCTTCATCTCGGCGCCCCCCCACCCCCCCTGTGTCCGCCATTTGGAAGTGCTACGGCGGGCCAGGGAGCTAGTTTCATCTGCTTCGCTTCAGGGCCCGTTCTGCTTTCAATGAACGCTCCGGAGCCTCCCACGTCTGTTGCTGCAGAGCTAGCCTCAGCTGGGTAGCAGAAATCTTATAATATTGTGTGCTGCGGGTCCCGATTGGAGGCCATCAGAGGAGCTTTTTAAGCACCTGGTTTTGTTCCCAGGTAGTCTGTCACCCTGAAAATGTTGTAGACTGGTAGCCATTGTTATTTACTTTTGACTACATAAAGGCGTAACCACTTTCTTTGCATTAGTAGCCCATTCCCCCTATTTGGTAGTCATGGCATACTGTGGCATTTGTTATGCTCTACTCCAAGCAATTGTGCTTTGGGCCTATCTTTTTTTCAACAGGAGAAAGTCGAGATGGGCATATTGCTGACGTGGGCTCATCCTGAGCTGACACCCAGTTGTGGTATAAACCGGTCTAGACAGGATTAAAGTCTTCCATACTTCCCAGTCTACATCCACTCTGGGAGTGCCTTTGTGTTTGGCAGTTTTTAGGTCCAGCTTTGTGCTGCCTTGAGTGCGATTGTTGGGCTAGTTGTGGCCAGCCCTGAATTAAGGTCAGTGCTGTCCATTCCTAGATCTGTTCCTGACCTGAAGACTGATGTGAAGATGGGCTGCTGCTGAGGACACTGGTTTGTCCACACTGGCTGATCCCTGGCTCCTTGGTTCTGTGAATAATCTGCTGGTAGAATCCTGCTCTGGGTTCATCGTTTGCTTCTTGACATCCTCCTAGACATTTGGACTGGCCATCTTTGTTGGACTCTTCCTTGCCTGTAGTTTCTGAACCCCTAGTAACCTCCTTCTGGTTTATGTGCCTCTGCAAGAAGGTCCCTCCTGGTTTTACCAGCTTGGTAATGAGTGGCTTGCTGCTGCCCCCTTAACCGCTGTTGTGTGGAATCTTGGGTTGCTTGCAGCAGTGGCCTCCTTTGTGGGGCCATGTTCTTGCTGGCTGGCTTTATGGTCTTGGTCACCTGGGCCGATCTGTTAGCCCTGCTGGGTTCTGCAGGGCTTCTGTTCTGTTATTGCTGCTGCCAGGTCCTTTGCCTTGTGGATCGTCTCTCAAAGTGTCCTCTTTGTTGGGCCTTTCTTGCTGGGTTATGGCTTCAAGAGACACCTAGCCAGAACCCCCAACTGCTGCAAGACAGACCTAAACTCGATACCCAATACCCAAACTCACCTGTGCACTTGCCGTTCATGGGCAGAGATGTGAGCAGTCCGTGGTGCGAGTACCTGCCCACGGGTCCTGGGGTCCTACTCCAGTAATAAATCCTGTAGTATCGAGGTTTTGAAGCTCCCCCTTCTACCATTGATCGCTGTGGCTTGGAAGGGGGCTTGTGCTGCCTCTACAGTTAGCTATTACTGGCTTGAGGGTTATCAAACCTTGGGTAAGACCCCTTGGATCCTCCAGTGGCCTGGTTGTCTCTCCTGTCTCACCTGTGGGATAAAAGAAGACCTTATCTTATCTGACTTGCCCCAGTAACCACAGTAGTCCTATTTGCTTTCTCCAGCTCATCCCTATAATGAAAACGTTTGCATGCTTTTAGAAATCCTTTAAAGGCACTACATACCTACACATGTATCCTCGCTCTCTTAAAGGCCCTGGGTTTCTATTACATGCACAGTAATATTAGAAGGCCCCATTGATGTTGTTAGCGCTTTTAAAATAATAAATAATTGTATATCACTCTGTTCCATAGAAAGTAGTGGTGTTACCGTTGCCGCTTGTGGTTACATTTTTCTGGAGACGATCTAGGACCTATTCAGGCCCAGCATTATTTTACTAATTGTACTGTTTATTATCCCTCTGCAATGATTTTCTGTAATGTTTATCCATTGCTTCCATCCTGTTCACAACTATCTTTGCCTTGTACTTTCCTATTAATATTTTTTGTTCATATATATCATATTGCATTGTGTGGGGAGAGTGGTATCAACCTGAACCCACTACTTCTTATATACTTTGTTAGTATTTTTTTGCTAGTACTTTTGTGACTGTTTTTGTGTGCCCGAATGCAATACCAAATACATGTATATATATCTGTACAATACCTTATGTGGTGTTACTATTTGTGAAAGTGTCAGGAGACTAAGTGTAATGTGGTACCAGCCCACACACTCCTTAGAGTGAAACCTGACTGCTCTGCTAAATTAGCCACCAAGCGAGTTTTGGTTGAACATACAACTCCCTATCCAACAAGTCATCAACCCATCTTCTGAAACATCTAATGGAAGAACAGACTAAAATCTCTTATTTCTATTTAAGCTCTCTGGTTATAGCGATAGAGAAACATCAATCTGGTACTCAGACAAAGAAGGTTATTGGAGGAGGACAGAGTCTAACTCAAATACATAAGAAGGACTTTGACACTATGCCAGGGAAGTCCCACGGCATCACCATAAATCTAAGAGGTGGAATGGACACTTGGCATCCGAAGGGAGAGAGACACCAGACTGCATCCTCCGCTGCATGGCGCTGGATGGGAGAGAGGACACGGAAGGCTCAAGTGGTTGCACCCAATTTGAGAGACGAATAAGTGGTGGCGTGACCGCATCAAGGTGGACCAGGAGGTCCCTGAACTGCGCTGATAACATTTCTCCCAAGGTATTGCAGAGTGTGCAGACCAACAGGGAGACGAAGAAAACAGTAACCACCCTGACAAGAAAATAAGAGTCCCAGCATATCGGAGAGCCCAGTGACGATATCCCTGAATAAGCCAGGTAACAGGGAGAACAGTAGACCCATGAAGGGGACCGACGATAACAGGCATACTCATACCTCGTCCCAGTAAAGATAGTTGCAAGAATATATAGAGAGAGAATTTTTACTCGAACACACATACTCGTCTTAGTAAAGATGAACTGTCAATAATAGACGAGGAGAGTGAGAATCATTACAAGAAGGCTCTGTGACGAATCTGTGGATGTTGTCCCTTAGCCCCTAGGGGGAGACCTTTCCCATGGGACCAGGGCAGTGCATCCCCAGGAGAATAGTCCCCCTGAGGGTGGTGCACCAAGTGAGGATCACATGGGGGAGGAATCTCCCTATGGGATTGGGGACGACCATAACCAGAGAACACTTTCACCCTGCTTTACCATATTCATCCCCTTCTTCAAAACGACATCCTCCTGCCCCCTCCCTGGATAGCGCTAATATATTTTGTTGTCAAGTCAGTCAGCCTAATCTTCAGGACAACACTAAAAACTGAGATAATACAAAGTATTCTGTGTGTAGCTTTTGGTATTATGATGAAGATAGCCGCAATTACAAAGATCACTCACAAGAAGCAGAGCAAGTGGTCTAGTTTCCAAAGGCCAGTGATTGGCCCTGAGCAGTACATCAGTCTGACGCGGGAAGTCGAAGGAAGTTCAAGCTCAAACTGAATCGCGGGAGAGAGGGAGAGATGTCTCTCAAAGAGGAATAGCGGGAGCTGTGCAGCTGGCACGAACCATAGGACCCGGTGAAGCCAGGAAGAGTCAGACGGTGCAGCGGGAGGAAATCATCCATTTGCAGAGCCGCTGCAGGCCCCGCAGGACGCCCTTGAATGCTACCGTAGTCTCCAGTAGTGATACAGATGCCTGGGAAGTGCTTGTACCGCTGAGAAGAAGGCAAACGGGTACACAGGTTCCCGGGAGCTGAGAGGGGTACGTGGAAGCAACAAGGTGAGGTCGGGTGTCAAAAAGAGATGGTCTGGGACACCGAAGTGAATAAAAGACAGTTATATACTTCGCAGGAGAGTGAACCAAGCAAATACAATGCAACAGTATGAGTCTGGGACCCACACCCAAGAGTAAGAGGGTCTGGGAAACTGAAGTAAATGAGAGACAGTTGTGTACTTGGCAGGAGAGTCAACGAAGCTGATACAACGCAACAGTGAGAGTCTGGGACCTGCATCCATATGAGAAGCCAAAGTTTAAAGCAAAGATGGTCTGGAACCATAACATCAAAAGGGACAGGCTGGGGGGCGTGGCTTGGAGCGCCATCGATGTGGTCGCTCCTCTGAGGCCGCCCGTGGGATGCCCGCCGCCGCCGTCGAATTCTGGCGGTTTTAAGCGGGGTTCCACGTCGCCAATGCCATCTAAAGCGACCGGAACCGACATGGCACAACCTGGCTAAACATAGCCTTCGACCGAGGAGGCGTTCTGCCAGAATTCAGCGGCTGAACTTCTCCCCCGTCTTCGACCGAAGAAACCAAGATGGCCGCCAAGCCGGAACCCAGCAGCACACTCCGCACCCGGCGGTAGTGGGGCCCTAGAACACCGAGGAGCTGGAGAGGGGGAGCGGAATCTAAGCCAAGGCGACCCAGAACACTCCGGGTTGCTGCCTCAGTGCCTCGGCGATCACGGCTTACATATACTCTGAGGGACCGAGAGAGCAGGCTTCCACCCCTCCCCCCGCGGCCATCCTGCATCATCCCCGACGGAGACCCTCTCCCCACACCAATGTTTCCTGGGGCGCCCCTGCCCACTCCCCCAGATCTAGTCCAGAGGGACTCCCCGAGTGCAGTCTCCCGCCGTCCTCGCTGCTACTCTCTTAATCAAGACCGCCTGACACGAGCAGCATGTCGAGGCAGACAAAGGTGAGCAAGGGTACAGATATCTCCGCCATGTTTACGGCTCCGGAGAAACCCAAGAAACAGGATCCTCCTAAACTGACCCCACAGAAGCCACAAGAGGATAGGGGTGCTCTCGCCACCAAAGGAGACCTGATTGCCTTCATGGCGGACATCAAATCGGAGTTCCGCGCCTGCCTCTCGGAACTCACCGCTAAAGTTGACCAAACGGATCAGAGGGTCACAGAACTCGAACAGAGGCTCGGAGAGATCGAGGACCATTCCCAGGATCACGCTACCACACTGGGGGAAGTGCAAAAGTCTATCGATTCCCTGCATCACAAATACGAGATCCTGGAGTTCAAACATGAAGACCTGGAAAATAGGGCACGTCGAAATAACCTCCGCATTCGGGGCGTCCCGTCCTCTATCCCCGACAACAAACTAGCGGACTACGTGGAAAGCTTCTTCGAGGCCTTACTCCCGGATCTGGACAAATCCCAGTGCCTGCTGGACCGGACCCACAGACTCCGCCCGCGCCGTGGGACAGATTCGGAAAGCCCCCCCCCCCAGATGTTATCACCAGGGTCAATTTCTTTACGATGAAAGAGGCAATATCAGCGATCAGTCGCCAAGGAGATGAGATCACTTTTCAGAGCACTCCTCTTCAAATATACCAGGACTTCTCACCACTCACCCTCCAGAAAAGAAGAGCACTTCGGCCTCTGACATTGTTCCTCCAGGAGCAACAGATCCGTTACAGATGGCTGTTTCTGACAGCTCTCCAGTTTACATATAATGGCACCCTACGCTGAATCAGCCACTTGGAAGACGCTGAGAAAATCTTACACCCAACCTCACCCCGAGATCCTTCCACGCCAATCCCAGAGGGGACAGAAGATTCTGGACCGCTCCCCTCTCCAAAGCCCAAACGCACGCCATGGTCGTCGACCCAGCGGAACAATAGAAAGAGATGAACGGGGACGCTTCCACGATCCCAGGCTCCGTCAGCAAGTAAGCCTGGACACAGATGCCCCTGCTTGAAGTAGGACCCGCCATCTAGATTTCGAGCTCACCAACCTTGAACACGGTGGCGGCGGGCCACACCCATGGTTCATACCCACTCCAAGGATACTTTCCACCCTTTGTCCCTTGGAAACCCACAGTACACAATACGTGATGGGACAGTTGGCCCTGTTGGCCTTGGGTACGACCGTACTGACAATGTCGGTCTACCTCCGTGTTAAAGTTGCGTCCCCCCGTTGGGGTTCCGCGTTAAAACCTCAAGTGCAGGATGATATCAAGAGTTTCCCCAACAGACATGGCAGTTGAGCCACCACCCCTTGACCCCCCCCTAACCCAAGGAACGGGGAGTGAGTCTTCAGAGGACCTTCAGTCGCTTCGGATCCTTTCCCTGAATGTTAATGGCCTGAACTCCCCCAACAAGCGAAAGGCAATTCTACTGAAACTTTGTTACGAAGACGCAGCGATAGCTATGCTTCAAGAGACCCACCTGCTGCCGGCAGATGTATCCCGCCTTCGATCCCGGTTATTCCCGCTCCAATTCTTCGCCTCTGGCACAAATAAAAAAGGAGGTACGGCGATTCTCTTCAGGAAAGATCTGAACCCACAGATTCTGGAAACGAAAATATGCCCAGAAGGCCGATTTACAGCGATTAAATGCCTCCTAATGGGAGACCTATATACCCTCATTTCAGTATACGCTCCCAACACTGGACAGTCACACTTCTATGACTCCTTGGGCACATCTCTCGCTAGTTTTGTGGAGGGCCAAACAATTGTCGGCGGGGATTTCAACGGGGTTCCTGACCCCACCAAAGACCGATCACACCCCCCGACTCCAAGCGACTTCGCCCAAGCACTCAGCCTCCTTTGATTCTTCAGGACGCTGGAGATAATAGACTCATGGCGGGTGTTCCACCCTGACGAAAAAGATTTCTCCTTTTACTCTTTTGTCCATCGCACCTTCTCAAGGATCGACCTGTTCCTGATCTCCCCGCATACGTTCCCCTCAGTCAAAGAGGTCACCATCGGCACAAGAGCGATATCCGACCATGCCCCAGTGCTTCTGGAACTCCGGGTTCATAACCCTAACCCCAACATCCCGCGTAAATGGATGCTGTATGACCCGATCCTCAACGACATGGCCACCAGAGACAAGATCGCAACAGGAATAAGAAACTTCTTTAACGAAAACCCACCCTCAGACACCTCATTAGCGAACAACTGGGACGCCATGAAGGCAGTAATCAGGGGCTCCCTAATAGCCCAAGGTGCGGCCTACCATCGAGACAGACGTCAGACCCGGACGGCCCTAGAGAACGAACTAAGAGAGGCCGAGGCACTCCATAAGGAGAAAGGCTGGTCCCCCAAAACACAACGGATCATCCGTACGGCACGTAAAAAACTGGAAGCCCACTATGCGGAACAAACCGCCCAGCTAATGGCGAAGGCCAAACAGTCATACTACGCGAAGGGCAACAAGGCGAATAAGTTTCTGGTGGCCAAACTAGCCAAGCAGAGACACATAAACGCAATCACGGGCCTGCGTGATGCCAACGGGGTCACACTATACTCAGAGCCCGAGAAGCAACGCCTTGCAATAGATTACTTGGCCCAAATCATGAAAGCAACCCCACGAAACTTATCACAACAGCAGGAATACCTGCAGCAGGCAGCAGTGCCCCGGATCTCCAACGCAACGAGAGACGAACTGGAGGAGCCCATCACAGGGGAGGAAATTGAGGAGGCCATCAAATCACTTAAAACACGGGCCCCCGGCCCAGATGGCTTCTCAACCAGGTTCTATAAACTATTCAGAGCACAACTGACCCCCCACCTGGCTACCCTATTCAACTCCTTCAGGGAAACGGGTGCAGTGACCTCATCGATGCAGGAATCAACCACCATCCTCCTGCCCAAACCTGGAAAAGACCCAAGAAGCATAACATCCTACAGACGAATCGCACTCTTAAATATCGATGCGAACATATACTCAAAAATTCTAGCAACCCGCTTGAATCGCATCTTGCCGAAGATCATCCACCCCGACCAGGCAGGTTTTATCCTACACCGGACAGCAGGTGACAACATCCGGAGAACCCTGAATCTGGTGGACCTCGCCTCCCGGAACTCCCAAAAACTAGTCTTAGTGGCTCTCGACGCAGCGAAGGCGTTTGATAGGGTGGATTGGACATTTATGAGACACACCCTAGGGGCCTTTGGCTTCGGACCAGCTTTCCAAACGATGGTTCTAGCCAACTATGATAGCCCTAAAACAAGCCTGAGGATCAACGGCCACAACTCGGCCCCAATCCCCTTATCATGCGGAACCCGACAAGGCTGTCCACTGTCGCCCTTGCTCTTTGCTCTCACCATGGAGCCCTTCGCACAAAAAATTAGGCGGAATGACCAAATGAAGGGCATACAAAGTGGCCCCACGCACCATAAACTCGCCCTATACGCGGATGACATTTTGCTCACAATCTCGGAGGCCCACTCATCCCTCAAACATGCGATACACGAAATTGCTAGCTACGGAAAGTCTCAGGCCTCACCATAAACTTCGATAAATCATCCGCCTTGGGTATTGGCCCCAACCCAGCAGAACAAGAACCATTGACTAGGATGTGCCCAATAACATGGGAAAAGAGCGCCATCCCATATCTAGGGGTCTACATCCCGGCTGACCCAAGGGATACGTACAAAGCCAATTTTCCCCGACTCTTCAAAGATCTGGAAGGCGACTTGAAGCGCTGAGAGACCCAAGAGATCTCCTTGCTCGGGCGCATCACTGCATGCAAGATGAACCTCCTTCCGAGAATCCTATACACATGCGCCTCACTACCAGTGGCAATCCCCACGCCAACTCTCCGAGGGATCCAGAGGAAAATGCTGAACCTTATCTGGAGAGGTAAGAAAGCGAGAATCCCTATCAGAACTATGCTGGGGAGCTCCAAATTGGGAGGGCTAGGGGTCCCAGACCTACAGGCCTACAGAGTGGCAGCCCAACTGGCCCAGGTCCAGGCCTGGCAAAATATGACAAACCGCCCCAGATGGGTAGAGTTGGAACAATCACGGGCACCCCTACCCCTGCGATTTCTACCACACATCCGGCCCCCCCCTCAGGACCCATTGGGGAGAGCTCCTGCTATCAACTAAACACACCCTCAGCACCTGGGACTGGGCGCTAAAATGAAAGGGAGTGCCAAGAGGACTGAGCCCATGTTTCCCGGTCTTTCATAATCCAACGTTCACACCGGGTATGAATCCTCGCAACTTTCGTAACTGGATCAAAGGTGGGCTGGAGACCATAGACCAGCTGTATACGGGGGAGAGACCTCTCACATTCGCCCAATGCAAGGAGAAGTTCCAACTCCAGGAACGGGATAGATTCACATATATTCAGCTACGCCACTGGTGCTCGCATCCCCAAACCTTGCAAGCAGCAACACGCCCTCCTACTGCCCTAGAACTCACCCTGGGAGATCTTCCAACCCGCGGCAGAGTATCCACCCTGTACAGACGCTTCCTAAGCGACTTCCTGACCACAAGAACCCGCTGCATGGCCCAATGGGAAGCGGACCTGGGTCACCCGATAGAGGATCAAACCTGGGTTGACATATGGACCAGAACACATACCTCGTCCACCTGCATCACCAATAGGGAATGTGCGTATAAGATCACGCTGCGGTGGTACTATCCGCACCTCAGACTTCACCATATGAACCCCCAGGTGGACCACTTTTGCTGGAGAGGATGCAGCCACCCAGGCTCCTTCCACATGTGGTGGGACTGCCCGAAGATCCAACCATTCTGGAAAGCTTGCCTAGGGTCCATCTCACAAATTACCGGAACAACGATTCCCTTGGAACCAGAACCGGTTTTGCTGGGTGCTCCAATTCCCGGGACCTATCCGCGCTCCAGACCCAGAGCGAAACTAGTAACTCACTGCCTACTAGCAGGGAAAACGGTGGTGGCCCGAACCTGGAAATCCCCGGAAGGCCCTCACATAGCCCAATGGTGGACCAAACTTTGGGACATTCTGATAGCAGAGAAGGTGACGGCAGCACAAGCGGGAACTCTTCACTGTTTCCAGAATATCTGGGCCCCAGTGTTGGAATTCGACCAGCGCTTCCCCGCCCTGACCTACAAACCCACCAGGGCCCGCTGGATCTTAAAAAATCAGGAGATCCCGGAGGAAGACACATAGTCGCTGAGGCCCAATTCGGACTGCCCGGGAGGGAGGAGCCCACCTACAGGGCCTATGGGACAGATGGACCAGGGGGAGGAGGGAGGGAGAAGTTGCAGGGGAGGATAGAGGACTGGGGTTCAACATGCCTAAATAACCACTGCTTATAATGTCTGTACTTATCATCCTGCCTTGATTTAAAATAAACAAAGTTAAAAAAAAAAAAGGGATCGGCTGAGAAAAGAAAGATGACTTGCTTGGCAGGAGAGTGAACTAAGCCGTATAAAGTATTGCAAGCCTGGGACCCGCACCCACATGAGAGAGTGAGAATAAGAGGGCGAAGAACCATAGGACTGATAAAAGGAATCATATACCAAGCTGGTAGGATATAAGAACTATAAAGCTGTGAAACGGTTCCTCCGTGAGTTATCCAGCAACGCGGGATAAGAAGAAATCTAGGGGAAAGGAGCACAACCCTAGCTTGGAAATCTTGTATTTTGGAACATTTTACTACCAAGGAAACTGGGAACGTTTTTGTTGCTTGAGAACACAAAGAACGCTTTTTACTTTGAGAAGAGATTATCCTTGCACAGTTATTATTAGTGTTGGGGACGGGAGTAGGTTTTTGGAACACCACAGTGACCAGTATTTTAATTTCAGACGTCCTGACAAGTTTTCTAGTGTGCCTTGAGGTAGGGAAACCCCTCTTAGCTCTAGGGATAGAGAGGCATTTTTGCAACCCTCTTGTTGTTAATAAAAGTATGCATCCAAAATCATGCCACCATTGTGTCTGAGCCTTACTTATTCACCCTTATATATTGCCTCTGAGTGGGATCTGACCTAGTTCACACAAATGGGGGCGGAAGGGCTGAGATTTACCCCTGGGAAAAGTTCCCCACACATTCTTTTCTTCCAGTGGACTGGGTCCCATAGAGAGAACTCGAGAGCCCACTCACCTTCCGGGCAAAACAGTGGGAGTCAGGTTTTTACCCTCGACTTGACAATCAATTTTACCCACAAGGAAAAATGTTTAAGGGAAAGCTTTTCTTTCTGCATGAATGCTGAATTGACAGTCTGGACAAAATGATCATCTCCCAAGTTATCTATCTCATGCCTCTGGGTGAAATTAGGCAGAAGAGGAGATTAAGAGTGCTGCCTCTCCTATCCAGCGGAGAGGGGATACAAATTGCCCTCTTACTTTTATCCTACTGTCTGATACAGATTAAGAGGGGTGAGCTGGTGGGACTCGTGGTGTATGAAACCCTCTGGGAGCATCTGTCCAGACTGAATTCTAGAAAGAGAGATAGAGCTAATCCAGAGATAAAACCTGCTGGGAGGTGGGAGCAAGAACATATTTTGTGTTGCTCGAACCTGGGGATACGGTTAAACTCTGACCCTAGTTATAATCAGTCCGAATTAAGACTTTTGTGTGAAGGGATGAAACTTCCAAGTACCCCAGTATCACAAAAGGCCCGTCCCTATTGAGAATAGCAGATTGGGACGTTTCCAAGAGTGTCTTTCCGTCATCATTCCAAGGTACGAGCATAGTGAAACCCAAAAGGAAAACCTGTTAGTACTAAACTCGGATCTAGCCTTGAGGATATTTCTGAGGACAAGATCTGGGGTAGGGGGAAAACCAAAAATACCAATTTCCTATCCTCCTGGGGAAGTTCATCAGCTCTGAGTAGGGAACATGAACAGGTCGGGAACTCTACTCTACCTAACACCTTGAAATCCCGGGAGCACCCACACGTATCTGTAGCAGTGACCTTGTGGTGACACCTACTGAGAAAAGCCACAAGGGTCAGGTCCTTCTCTTACCAAGGGTAACATCCTTGGACAGACCTCTGGATTACTCAGGTTGGGATCATTGGAAGTTGAAGACAATCATCCCCTTACCATACTTTTTCTCCCGTTTTTCCACCCAATAACGGTGTCCATGTGATTCTGGAAAACCTAGAGACCTTCACGTCTCTTCTGATAAAATGGCATCTAGACCGAAGTTCCTAATAGAACAGAAAGATATACCATTAAACCTTTCTCTCTCTCCCACAAGAGACGAACCAGATCCCTCATGGGAGGAATTTGGATTCCCTTCAGGGTATTGCCTTTTACCAGACACTTGTAAGAAAGAAGAAGTCCAGGAATAGAGTTATCCAGATCTCCAAACCTCTCTTCCTGTTACACAAGAATAAAAGTTATTATTGTGAGGAAAAATGCCATCCAACTAGGCACTGCCCTTTGAATTTCTTAACCCCTAGGGTAACACCAGACACAGGAGACCCCAAGGGAGCCCAAAAACCAGAAATGAATTCTCCAATGAGGTCCACCTTATGTGCCCAGCAATTTCTCATAAAGACCCTGAAGGGAAGGCAGGAACAGTAATTTCAAAAGGGAAGAAGAAAAATAAAAGGGGCAAAAACAGTGCTAACTACCTTTTTACTGGAGGCAACAACACCCTCTGTAGGATACTCGCTAACATTGGAAAGAAAAACATTTGGGCCAACCGAGATAGTTGGAGTAAAGGATGTGCACTACATCCTAAATATTTACCCATTTGGTGGAAGAAATACCAAAAGAAGGAAGTCGGGTGCGTTCATGGCCATACAGAGATCTACCCACAAGCTTGTTTCCTCGTCAGCATCTTAGGAGAAGAGCTGTGGATAACGGCAGATGTGATCTCGGATCTACCAGCGCGACTAGTCATAGGCAACATGATATATGATATGATAAGTCATTTATAACGCGCCTGTGCACAAGTGTTTCTAGACGCGATGAGACAAGGGAGGGAAGACAAAGGGAGGACAAAACAAGCTATCTTGCTAGGCCTTGTCTCATTCAGATAGTGCGAGAATGAGAAGTACAAGGGGAAAAGGGTGTGTGCAAGGGAAAGGGGAGGGGAAACAGGGCAGCAATGCTCTGAGTAAGTGCAGCGCGGTTCTGGGTAGTGCAAGGAGAACAATGGACTGTAGGGTTAGTTACAGCCCTTAAGTGCGTAGTAGGCCTGGAGGCAGTGCAAGTATGACTGATCAAGAAAGAGCCTGGGGACCCAGTGAGATGCTCAGGGTAGCCAAACAACCAGTCAGTACAGTAGACGGGTAGGTCAGCAGGGTTAGGGAGAGAGAGAAATAAGAGGAAAGTTATGAGCTGCTTCTGGAACTTCAGGTGGTCTGACTCCAGTTTGAGAGGGGCAGGGAGGTCATTCCAGAGGGAGACACCTGCAGAGGAGAGAGATCTACCCCACACGCTGCCTGGAGAAGCGTCTAACCCTTAGAGAGTGGGAGGTAGCTGAGGGAAGGACTCGGGGAAGGAAGGTATTTTGTAAGAGTGCGTTGGATGTAGTGCATGACCCGGCACCAGAAAGCCTTGCGGACAATGCAAAGGGTCTTGAACTTGATCCTTTCAGCCACCGGGAGCCAGTGGAGAGATTTCAGGGCTGGAGAGATACGGTCTCTGGGGTTGAGGCCAAGGATAAGTCTTACAGTCCTGTTCTGGATTAGTAGCAGAGGGCGGAGAGTAGAGGAAGGCAGATTGAGAAAGAGGCTGTTGCAGTAGTCCAGCCTAGAGAAAACCAGGGCTCTGGAGACAGTGAGCTTCTGTGGGAAGTGAGAAAGGGAAGAGTGCCTTTGAGGAGGTGCAGCTAGTTGTGGAACTTCTTGGCGAAGTCCGAGATGTGAGGAGAGAGTGGAGTCGAAGATGACACTAAGGTTTTTTGCCCCGAAGGAAGAGGGCCCAAGGCGGGCGGCCAGAGTGAGAAAGGGAACACAGGGTCAGGGGTCCCAATGAGAAGGATTTATGTCTTACTGGTATTAAGGCAAAGATCTTTGGAGTTGCACGAATCCTGAATTGCATAAAGACAGTCCGGAATGAGCGAGAGCGGTGAGGAGGCTGAGAGGAGCCTGAAGGAAAGCCGAGTTTCATCCGCATAACACTGAAAGTTAGAGGAGAAGGTAGAGATCAGGTGGGCTAGAGAGGCCAAGTAGAGGTTGAATAACCAGGGTGAGAGGATAGAGCCCTGCAGAATGCCACAGGTAGAGAGAGAGGTGGCAGAGAGAAAGGGACCAAGTTGCACCTGGGAGGGGCCGTCCAAGAGGAAGGTCAGCCACTCCAGGGCCTGATCCATGATGCCTAGGTTCTCACGGAGTCGATTGATCAGGATGGCGTGGGTGGGCGTGTCGAAAGTAGAGGAAAGATCAAGGTGAATGAGGACAGAAGGAATGCTGGAATCAAGGTTAGAGAGCAGATCTTCACGGGTGTTCAGAAGAGCAGTTTCCGTCCCACTGGCAGCTCTGAAACCAGACTGATGGTCATGGAGACAACCAATAGATTCAGTGTGGAGGAGAGTAAGCTGGGAGATGGCCAGCTTTGCCAAGAGTTTTCCCAGGAAAGGGAAAGGGGCTGCCTGTGAGCTGTGAGAGGTCTGGGGAGCAACAGGGTGAGTTTAGGAACCGTAAAGAGAGGGTCTGGGACACTGCAGTGCATGAGAGACAGTTGTATACTTGGCAAGAGTGAACTAAGTGGATACAAGCAGCGGTGCGAGCTTGGGACCCACACCCAAGAGTACGAGTGTCTGGGAGCCTGATGAGAGAGAGGGTCTTGGACCCTGAAGTGAATGAGAGGCAGTTGTATACTTGGCAGGACAGTGAACCAAGCAGATACAACGCAGCAGTGTGAGTCTAGGACCCGCACCCAAGAGTAATAAGGTATGGGATCCTGAAGTAAAAGAGACGGTTATTTCTGATGCTTGTTAATCTGCTTAGAATCACATGCTGTGCATATGGTCCAACATCCAGTGGTAACCGCAGAGTATTGCATCTGGTCTTTCGGGGACTGAAAGGGGGCGTCGGCATAGGTATGTCTGTAACACTATCCCTATCGTGACGTGTGGTGTACCCAAAATCCCTCACGTGCCGAGGTCCCTCAGATTGTTTTTTTCCGCCCAGATAACTGGTCGCCCTATAGCGGAGCTCTTACTAGAGACATTGTTTATCTTTACCGAATTGTCAGTTTATTCCCTGTTAAGTTACTTCGCCCAACAAGAACATCTTCGACGAAGAATACGGGGGATTCGTCTACAGCTGTGGATTTCGGCGCCTAAGATCCGGCGGCCGGATTTTCCACGTGGTCGGGCCCTCTGGCTGACCTATACATTAGGGAGAGTGGGGTCGGGGTGGCCATATTGTCGGTATGTCTTTCTTCCTTTCCCCTCTTTTCCCTGTTGGTCTGGTCATCCTTCCCTTTAGCTATGGAAAAGACTCCTTTTAGATTCTGCCCTAAGTGTAGGGTCAGATATCCTTGGAAGGATGAACACAGGACGTGTAACGCCTGTCTCCCCCTATAGCACGACGAGAAGCGGTGTGCAGCGTGCAAACTCCTTCGGCCTAAGACCCTTAAGGAGCGCTGTGTAAAGCGGTGGGCCGCGTACGATATGTCACGTGTGGAACCCCCTTCCCCCACCGCCACACCCGCTGAAAGTGACGGGGTACTTCGGATGACCAAACATTCGTTACGGATGTTATAGACCTTGAGGCAGATGCTTCCAGGTCCGCCACGCCCGTCCCGACCCGTTAATGCTTGACTCTGGTCTTGCTACACGGACAACACCCGGCGACAGGGGCGTACAAGCGCAACCCCTACGCCGATTTCAACATCTTTGTCGAAAAAGGTGAAAGCGCCAACAGGGCCGCCGAAAACTTCGCCGGTTCCCTCGGATCGTTCAGATCCAAAGCCTTCCCCAAATCCGCAGCAGCGTTTTGCAACTGGACAGTCTAAACCAGCTAAGGGCGCTACTCCGAAACCTACACGCGTCGAAGCGCAGGAGCCCAACGCTTCGATGGTCTCTAAGGCCACGGTAGGCCTGAAAACTATGGCTAGGCCTCTACCCGGAAAACCAACCGCTAGGCCCTCTAGCGCTGTGGAAGGTATTACACCTGCCGATAAACCATCGGAGCCCTTGTCTCACGACGATTCGGCGACTATCGAAAGCAACATCGGAAGAATTACGGCGGCGGTGGGCCTTACCCCCGTTCTGCCTAAGGTTATGGGACAAGCCACGGAAAAAATTTCAGCGGATTGGGTTCCCGATTCTGACGACGCTTACGAGGATAGTCGAGAGCCTCTTTCTGACGCCCTGAGAGACTCCTTTCAACGCCACAGGGCGGAGAACGTCGTTTCTCCTCACGCAGGCCCATTTGGGTCCTCTAAATGGACTACAGAAAAATGTGAAGGGTGTATGGATCGGCTGGAGCAGATTATCAGTTTTTCTGATCATCCTCCCCTGAAAAGGGCTTGGGTAGACCCTAACCTTCAAATTCGGGAAGATCAGTCTCATGTTTTCCAACAGGAAGACATGGTCCAGATGGACAAATATAGAGACATCTAAAATGAAGAAGAAGCTTCTTTTCTGCAAAACTGAGGAAGACCAACAGGATACTACGGACAACTGGGAGGAAACCCAGCAGGAAGATCAGGACCCATGGACACAGCAAGATCAGGACTCTGATGTTTTGTGCCTATACTCTCCTCCGTCCACCCCGGCTCGCCAGGCCTCTCCTGTAGATGACCAAATGGCATTCAACTCCATGTTGAAAAAAGCAGCTGAATACTTTAAAATTGCCACTCAAGAGGCGGTACCTGAGCAGGATTATGTGGAGGATATCATTAAGGAAAAACCTCCGGCGAGTCAATCCATCCCCCTCCTTCTCTTTGTTAAGAGAAGGGTAGCTCCCTCATTGGTGTCACCTGCTCAAACTCGGGCAGTGAACCCGAGAGTCGAAAAATTATTTCGCCCTTCTCCTTCGACCCTCTATACATCAAAGGGCGCGCCATCCCAGATTCACTGGTAGTGACTACCACTCGAAAGAGGGCAGTGGTACCCCTGCCATTGGGGAATCACCACTGGACAAGGAATCTAAGTGGCCGTATGCCCTTGGCAAACGTGTTACGTCAGCAGCCACATACACTATACGGGTTGCTAATAATACTACTATATTAGCAAGCTATGCTGATGCCCAATGGAACTTGCTCCAGGAAGGCCTTCAAGAAGTCCCCGAGCCCGCCAAGACAAAGCTTCTCTCCATTGTAACGGAGGGAAGACTAGTTAAACAGAACGTGGTGAAGAACACCCTGGACACTGCGGAAACTGCAGGCAAGTCTCTTGCTCAAGGGACCCTACTGAAAAGACACGCTTGGCTGCGTCCATCAGGATTTAAACCTGAGACTCGGGCCTCCCTCATTAATAAACCCATTGAGGAGACTAACCTCTTTGGGAAAGCGGTGGATGAGGCTTTGGAAACAGCCAAGAAGGAGCATGAGACTCTAAAGTCTCTGCAACAAATTACACAGAAACCCTCCTCCCAAAGGGGTAATAACTCTTGGTGGTCCTTTCGAGGGCAAGCCCGTGCAGGTCAAAACAACTAGGGCACGGGTAACTTCAACACAAATCAAACATCTGGAAGCCCCACTTAATACCCCTCAAGGGGTCAGAAAGGCGGCAAGGGTAGAGGCAGAGGCCCCAATCCTAGAGGAGCCACGGCCTCTGGTCAGAAATGATCACCAAGTCCAGGTCCCCTCCCATATCACCCCAGTCTGGGGGCGATTAACATCTTTCCTCATGGCATGGGAGGGGATAACTTCCGACCAGTGGGTCTTAAAGATGGTCGCCCACGGTTACTGCGTGGAATTCGCCCGACTTCCACAGTTCAGACCGCCGCGCTCACAGCGCCTTTCACCGGACCATCTGGAGATCCTGATCCAAGAGGTGGAAGCACTGTTGGGAAAGGACACCATAGAAGCCGTCCCTATTCTTCAGGTAAACAAGAGAATTTATTCAGTGTACTTCCTTGTACCCAAAAAGGATCTCACCATGCGCCCTGTTCTAGACCTGCGCCCAGCGAACAAGTTTATAGAACCCCAGAAGTTTTGCATGGTGTAACACTTCAGGAGGTGATCACGTTGCTGAAACAAGGGGACTTCATGGCAACATTGGACATGAAAGATGCATACCTTCATATTTCAATGTTGCCAGCGCACAGGAAATATCTAAGGTTCATGATCCAGGACAGGCATTACCAATTCAAGGTACTCCCCTTCGGCATCGCCTCGGCGCCAAGGGTGTTTACCAAAGTCCTGGCAGTGGCAGCAGCACACATGCGCAGACTATCAGTCCCAGTTTACCCTTACCTCGACGACTGGCTCATCACGGGGGACTCGTTCGACGCTTGTTTTTCGAACACCCAAAAAACAGTAGATCTCCTCTTCAGCCTGGGGTTCTCAATCAACGAAAAGAAATCCAGTTTAGTCCCCCAGCCAAGTAAAACTATTTCTGGGAGCTCTAATTCGGACGGAAGACGGCCTCGTCTTCCCCCTCCAACGAGAGGGTTCAGAACATGCTTTCTCATATCCCTCAATATGTAGCCAGTTGGGAGGCAACGGTACGCAAAGCCATGCGTTTGCTAGAGATGATGGTGTCATGCATATACTTGGTTCCCCACGCATGCGTCCCATGCAAGAGTGGCTCAACAGCCAGTGGTGTCAGGCCAGGTGACAATGGGAAGATCTGGTAGTTGTGTCTCGCCAGCCCTCGTTCTGCAGTGGTGGTCAAGAGAAAACTTCTTGAAGGGGAAGACCTTCAACACCCCTGCAGTGGAAGCCACTCTCATGACAGACGCATCTCTCACAGGGTGGAGAGCTCATCTGCTTCAGCAGACAGCACACAGAGTTTGGTCTGCTCAAGTAGCATCCAACCATATAAACTTACTGGATCTGTTAGCAGTGTTCAAGGCTTTGAAAGCCTTTCAGGTGCAACTGCAAGGGAAGACAGTGCTGATTCTAACGGACAGCACTACAGCTATGTATTACTTGAACAAACAGGGGGGGGACACTCACTCTCCAGTGCTATCCAAGCTGTCCCAGAACATTTGGATATGGGCTCTCAGACACAAGATGTTTCTGTTGTCCCAACATGTTCCAGGGGAACTCAATCTTCTAGCAGACGTACTCAGCAGAGATTTCCCTCTGCCCGAAGAATACGAATGGCGACAGCATGAAGACATTGTGTCCAACGTCTTCGCAGAATGGGGTTTCCCAGAGATTGACCTGTTCGCTACTCAGAAGAACGCCCATTGCCAAGACTACGCCTCCAGGTACCCCCAGAACCGATCCAAGTGGAATGGTCTCTGGATAACATGGTCGGGGAAATTTGTCTACGCTTTTCCGCCGACTCCCCTTCTCAAGAAGATAGTGCACAAGATGCACCAGGAACCAGTTACCATGATACTGGTGGCCCCATGTGGGCCCACCAACCCTGGTTCGCTCACCTGATGGAAATGTCCCTCTCCCCACCAGTCAAGCTTCCCTGCCCGTACAACATTTTGTCTCGGGACAGGGGGGAGACCCTACACCCATGCCCACAAACTCTGAATTTAGCAGCCTGGCTCCTGAGATGATAGCTTGGACACCTGCAACTCCCTCAGAGGTGCATGGACATACTCAGGGAACCGAGAAAACCTAATACACGTTATTGCTATGCCAGCAAATGGAAAAGCTTTGTCATCTGGTGCAATTCCAAGGGCGTCAATCCCATCGATTGCTCACCCTTACACATTGTGCTGTATGTTGGACACTGGGTTAGTCTTCAATTCCCTAAAGGTTCATCTGGCTGCTCTGTCAGCCTACACCACATCACAACAAAAGGTATTGGTATCGTGGTGGAGAATACCGGTGATTAAAGCCTTTATGGAAGGGGTTAAGAGGATTTATCCTCCCATCTCTCACCTAGCCCCTGGATGGGATCAGAATGTGGTTTTGACCAGGCTCATGGGATCTCCCTTTGAGCCTATGCATAAAGCTAGTCTGAAAGACCTGACTTATAAGACAGCCTTCCTAGTGGCTATCATTTCTATCAGAAGGGTTAGCGAATTACAGGCTCTTTCTGTTCTAGACCCCTTTGTTACAGTCCACAAAGATAAGGTAGTTCTGCGCACACATCCCAGGTTTGCGCCTAAATTCATCTCAAAGTTCCAGGTGAACCAATCAATCGAACTACCCACTTTCTTCCAGAACCCTACTAACATGGCCGAAAGAAGCCTTCACACACTAGACGTGCGCAGGGCAGTCATGTTTTACCTGGAAAGAACTAAACCACTAAGGAAGACTAAACAATTCTTTGTTTCAGTGGCAGCTGGTAGAGAAGGGGATCCTGTCTCTAAATCAGCTATCTCTCGGTTGATTGTCAAATGTATCACACTATGTTACACTCTTGCTAAGAGAGAACTGCCTTTCAAGCCTAGAGCACATTCTACTCGAGGCACTGGGGCATCGATAGCATTCATTGCAAATGTTCCCCTAGAGTCCACTTGCAAAGCGGCAACCTGGAGTTCTGTACACACCTTTACAAAACACTATTGCCTAGACACTCATTCTAGGTCTGATTCTCAGGTGGGACAAGCAGTACTAAGACATCTTTTCTCTACTGTTCCTTCTCACAACCCACCTCTAACTCCGGATACTGCTTGCTAGTCTATGCACAGCATGTGATTCTAAGCAGATTAACAAGCATCAGAAGACATGCATTACTTACCGTAATAGCATTTCTGATGATTGTATCTGCTTAGATTCACATGCGCCCTCCCTACCTCCCCACTCGGGGTGGAAGGAACATAGACGTCATACTACTTTCTCTCTTCATATACTCACTCACTATAGCCCTGGGCTCCCTCATGGCAGAAAAAATACAATCAGAGGGACCTCGGCACGTGAGGGATTTTGGGTACACCACACGTCACGATAGGGATAGTGTTACAGACACGCCTATGCCGATGTCCCCTTTCGGTCCCCGAAAGACAAGATGCAATACTCTGCGTTTACCACTGGATGCCGGACCATATGCACAGCATGTGAATCTAAGCAGATACAATAATCAGAAATGCTATTACGGTAAGTAATGCATGTCATACTTGGCAGGAGAGTGTACCAAGAGTATATGATACAACAGTGCAAGTCTGTGACCCGCACCCATAGGAGAAGCCGAAGTTTAAAGCAAAGCTGGTCTGGGACCCTGCAAGAGGAAAAGACAGCCCAAGAAAGATCACTTGCTTGGCAGGAGAGTGAACCAAGCTGTATAAAGTATTGCAAGTCTTGGACCCTCACTCACATGAGAGATTGAGAATAAGAGGGTGAAGAACCCTAGGACTGATAAAAGGATTCTTATGCTTGGTAGCGAAGTGTGCCAAGCTGGTAGGATATAAGAACTATGAAGCTGGAAATCAGTTCCTCATGAGTCCAGCAACTTGAGATAAGAAGAAATCTAGGGGAAAGGAACACAACCATAGCTTGGAAATCTTGTATTTTGGAACATTATTTTGCATCACTTTTTACTACTAATGAAACTGGGATCTTTTCTGTTGCTTGCACACTTTTTACTTTGAATAAGTGTTAGGGTCATGTGATGAATCTGATGATGTCATCACTCTTTTCTCAGTGGTAGCCTCTACTCATGTGGCCAGGTGACGATAGCCGCTATATAATCCTGAACCTGGGGGGCAGCTATGCAAGGGAGGATCATATGAGGGGAGGTGACCGTCAGGGGGAGAGACGGGTATCATCAGGTGAGACATGGTATACCTCAGATATTCTAACACATTCAATACCTCCTGTTGCACAGTGAAGGCATCAAGAAGCAGACACAGACAACTGAGTAAAACGTGGGTCATAAACTTATATTCAAATAAGAGAAGGTTGTGAAATGTATGACTTGTCCTATGCTAAGGTGGGATTTCCCTACCTAACTGAAACTAAGGAGAGTCTTTGCCAGGAAGTCCAAAACAAATATCTGTCTGTGTCCAAAACCTATACTTGCCATCACAACTACTTGCATATAATGTGTAGGGATGTCAACGTCAGAATGATAAGTGTTCAAATAAAAGTTTTAGAGCTTCTTCCAGCTCTTGGTTGGAAAAGGGGTTTTCCCTTCCCCAAGATTCAGGGTGGTTTACTCTGTCAAAAAGAGCAATACCCTTCCCCCCGCTTTCAAGTCTGTCAAAGTTACAAAAAAGCAATATAATTCCTTAGGATACTTCTCAGCTTTTCTGGCAGCTTTGCCTTTAATCAATGTCATAAAAGTTCAGTTCAATAATATCAAATTACCCAAGTTTCTCCTTGACAGTCATTATGGGTGAGTTACGTGGCTTTTCCTTCAGGTGGGTCTACTCGGTCTAGGCGCAGTTTTCGGACCACACGGTCCACCCATTACAGGTCACACAACCAACACACCTTACTTGCGTCCTCTTCACAGTTACACTGCTATGGTTTCTGCTTCACAGTGGTATTGGGCTTTCCTCTTGATACTTCTCAAGACTTGTTTTGCTACAACTCACTTAGGATACTTTCAAACATTCTTAAAGGTTTTGCCACTGATTATTCTTTCAGTTTGCACAGTTCTTTACACTCGTATGGCACTTGCCAATGCTTGTTTTCTTCAGTTTATACAATTCACAGTTCCTTTGTATCAGGGAACATCATCAACTGTTTGCAATTCAAATCGTGTTCAATTACACTTGCTTTCTCTTGGTTCGGTATTCAAAAACGAAGGCTTCATTTCATTCCATTCAAGCGCATTGCATAACTTGCCTTCAAATCCCAGGTTACTCTCCTGCTGAGAATTTGCACCCTGCTCACAGGCGTTTTAACAGTTTGCAAATACTTCAATTTTGGCAACCCTTTCTTGGCCTCATTTATTTCATCTGTTTCACGGTTCGGTATTCACAAATCCTTCTATTCACTTTTCTTAGCCTTCAAGTTATAGCCTTCAACTTATCGTATTAAGTCAAGTCTTTCTTTTAAGCTCGATCGGCATTCACAGATCCTAAACGGTTCCTTGTTCACTTTACGAATGAACCACCCTGCACAGAGCATGCGGTTTACCCCACAGCATCCTAGAGTCATTCCAACTCCTTTGATGCACCGGGTACGCTGTCTCTGAGTACTGCTCTCCGCGTTGGCAGGCTCTCTGTGGCTGTCGCTGCTCTCGGCTTGTGCGCCTTGGTTGCAGGGTCTCCACTGCCTCGGTTAAACGGAGAAGTCCCTCCGACTCCTGAAGGCTTGTAAACCAGTTCTGCCACTGGAGACCTTTCCTGCTTCTGCTGCAGCGACTCTGCAGCTCATGGATGCTTCGTCCATGCGGCTCCCTGGTGCCTCCTCTGGCTTCTCCTACAAGCATTCCACAGGCAATCTCATTAGCCTCACTTGAGAGGGCCATTTATACCACCCTCCAGGTCCCAGGTGCAGGCAATTTTCCTTTACTGAGTAACGGTCATGGTACTCGGCATCCCTCTTTCTCGTCCCAGTACCAGAGTGGTGTTTCTGTATGTCTGTGTTAATGGAGAGAATCGATAACTGGTTGTCTCTTCCTCGTCTCAGTACCTGACTGGGATATATTGGGAGAGTGTTTTCTAGAATGATAGGGTTGAGCTTGATAATACCCTATAAATGCTTGGCAAATGTTTGACTCCTTGTGAAAGGGAAATGGAGGATACTGTGTCTGACCCAAGGGTGCCTCATCCCCACTCCCCAAGTCTCCTCCACCCAGGTGATCCTCCCTCGCATATCCACCCCCAGGGTCAGGATCCAAAATTGACAGCCTTTCCCTGGCCACCTGGGAGGAGAATATATTGGGGAAAGAAGTGAGGATGCCCTCAGATTCCTCACAGCCCCCAGAGTCTTATGGCATATTGCCAAACTGAAGTAGAGACTGTAACTGAGAAGAATTACCCATTCCCTGCATAGTTCACCATTAGAAGTACTGAGATGACGACGAGGAGGAGGTAAGGGAGTAATGAGGAATACCAGAGTTGGGAAGCCAACGCCGCGCTCTAGTGTTTGGAAGATGCTACGTGGTGTCGGGAAGTTTAAAGCTGATGCTGCTAAACTGAAATGAGAGAGAAGGAAACGTTGCACAATCGAAGGAGAAGCCTCTGGGAGAGAAGGAGAAACAGCTGAGAGGGAAGCTAAAAAATAAATTCAGTGTGTGCAAAGGCGGGCGTATCCACTCGGAGAAAACCCTCCGCTGATGTCCATACAGAGACTGATGTAGGCGGCGTGATCACAGACCGCGTTAGAGGCGGCATTCAGCTTTGTTGTCGCAGCAGGGCAAAGGAGGGAGCAAGAACCGAACAGCTGACAGAACACCCCACCAGCCAGTGCGAGGACGGCGACTCGTTGCTTGACAGCCTGAGCCTCTGGGAATCGCACACAGCGGAAGAGGGCAAAGCGATTAGCAGGATGCTCATCGAGGCAGTAGCTTGAAGAATGCGCCGGTGAACAGACACTGAAATCACCCCTTAAGCACATGGAAAGCCGATGGGATAGCGGGTTGTTTAAGGTTGTATACCACCTCACAGACCAGGTGTACGAAAGTGAAGCAGATAGTGAACTAAACATTGCAAAACCAAAGTCCATAAAGAAATACTGGACAAATGTCTTTTTGTCGTTGAAAGAAAGAATGACGGAGAGAAAGTCCTGGCAGGAGATTTTAACAGGCAAAGTCAAGTTTGTAAAGTGAACTAAATAAAGTCCTAGCAAGAGAATATACCAGGACAAGTTAAGTTTGTTAAGTGGACTGAATGAAGGTAGAATCCTATGGAAGCCTCATGTCCTCAGGACTTTGAAGTACATTGAATGTGGGAAAGAACCTGTCAGGGAGTATACCAGGTGTTCTGCGCTTCTGGGACCCAGATCCAGGTTGTGGTATCATGAAAAGAGAATTCCAAGGTAGACGCATGCCCTTGGATTTTAAATTCAATTGAATATGAGAAAAGACCTGGGGAAGGGAGTCCTTTCCACAGGAGTGAATTGCAACACCAAGAGTACGAAGTTATCTTCTTGGGCTTTACAGAATCCTTTTGGTACTGTTTTGGTGAAGAGAAACCTGGGTAAGTGAGTCGTTCCCTGGAACTGTGAACATTATTCATTTGGAACCTTTGTTGGAGTTACTTTTCTTTTTAACTTGAAGATTTGTACACTTTCAAGTCTAAGTACAATATCCTTAGCACTTTAGAGTTACTTTTAGAATGTGAGGGCTAGGATAGGATTTCGGACACAGGACATCTTGCTTTGGAAATCTTGCCACAGGACAGACCCTTAGTTTCTGGTTAAGGTGGGGAAATACCTCCTAGAATAGGGACAGCAAGGCATCTCCCAATTCCATTATTATTTAAAATAAGTGTATAGCAACCACCATGAGTCCTGTGTCTGCGTCGCATTCCTGGCTCTTCACCGTTAGCATAGCTTGGTTTTCAACAGTAGACTTTAGTTTAGATTTGCACTATCACTAACGAGCACCCTAGTTAGTTTTGTTATGTAGGGAATACCCTATCTTCTTGAAAGTTTGGAGTGTTCTCCTTTCATTTAATAAATAGCTAGCATCAGATAGAAAACTAGAGTCTGTGTTCTTGTAACCTGCCACAACACCAGGGTTCGAAAGTGAGATTCGATGAGCAGGAGCTAATACAAGCGCCTGGGTGTCGGGCATCACCCTGAAAGCAGGAGCTACTGCAGGGGAATCAGGAGCTAACAGAGATGCTCCTTTAACATTTTGTCCCATTTTGTATGAACCATTGAGTTGAAATGTGTATTAGTTGTCTTTATCAACATTCTCAAAGTTAATGTCACGTTTACATGTTTGGAAGGCACCAGTTGGCCCTAGGAGCCAAGCGTTGCTCCTAGAAGCTGGTACTTACAAGCTAACCAGGCTCTACCATGCTAGAAGCAGGAGCTAAATAGCTCTCAGCTCCCTTCATTTTCGAACCCTGCAACACCTTGTTCTCCTACCAAGGGTAGGCTTTTGCACACCCCTCACCTGAGGGCTGTGGAAACAGCTCCTGGACCTTCATCATCTGGAAGTGTGCAGTGGAGAAATACTGCATTGTTTTAATGGTTTCTCTCGTATCTTCATTACACAAATGGACGTTTATTATTCCTTCCACTCTCCCTTATGAGATGCTACAACTCATCCAGGATGCTTTGGCAGGTCTGTTATCCCATCTCTACCACAGCACCACACAGCAACATCTCTGCAGTACTTCAGCTTGTTATCAGTCATACATTGGTTTGAGTTTATGGCTCTTTCTATCTGAGGGGCCTGCAGTCTCCAAATACTGAGGTGACCTCTAATTCATCTATCGTCTAGCACTTTCCTTTGAAAAGTCTGTTTTATCATAAAGTATGAATAGGTGTTAGGGCCCTTTTTTGTGCTCACATCCCACCTCTGTAATACCATTCCCCAATCGCACAGAAAAATCATGAATTGAGTTCTCAAGATGTGCCTACCCACAAGAACACCTGAGACACTGCAGTATCCTCCACTATGAGTGAACTTGTCCAACCTAATTTGTTGGCATCTGGTTCAGAAGTAGACATCCAATTCTATGTCAAGACCTGGAGGCTCGGATTATGCTCAACGCTACACTTTACTTCTCGAGCAGCCATATAAAGCATCACAATCCTAACAGTAAACAATAAAAAGAACTACAATTCCCCCAAACATGAAGTGATTTTGTAGTGTCATTGGTTCTTGTTTCCACCTGACTTCTTATATCCGTTCGCACTCCTTAATCCAGTATAACTTCTCTTGACCTTCTCCCACTTTCTTTGCTGCTCGATCAGCAGATAAGTGAAACTTTTATTTATCGCGTGTTGTCAGCGTGATTAACGTTCATCTGTACAGTGTTTGTGACTGTAAGAATAGCGCGCAGCTAGCAAAGGCGTGCAGCATGGTGGATCATATTTGCAGAACAGCAGTTTTAGAGTGCAAAAGGGTTGACTGGGCCCCAGCATTCGTGGAGCGCAGTGTTAGGAGGCAGTAGCCTCACGGAAGTCGCAGCATGGCGCAATGGGATGCTGAGCGGTTCCAGCCCTGGTGTGTATTTCTGTGAGGAGAGGCCGTCAGTATCGGTGCAGACAGTTCTTCCAGCCCGGTAAGAGTGTCGGAGGGAACACTGAATCACTTGGTTTCATAACGATTGCGCATAGCGATGCCATCTCCTGACAGAAAAGGTATACCACAGTAATATTGGAAACTGGTACCAGCTGTGAAGAGAAAACAACGGGTGCAGACCCGAAGTAATTTAATACAGGCTCAGTCCCATGGAAAACTGCACGCAGATGCAGAGGGCCACAGGCCCAGGAACAGCGTTGTTATACAGGCACAGTCCTAAGAAAAACAGTCAATATTAAACCCATAGACCCGCCTAGCTGTGAATTAAAGTGTTGATAAACGGGGCATCCCAAGTGAACAGCTAAATATTATATACTTGAACCGGTAAAACAAGAATGAGCAGGAGAGAGATCTCAAACGTGGACTCGGACAAGCCACAAACACTAGTGGTGTTAGAATGAGTCCGGCAGTACAAAGGGCACTGAGAGCCGGTAGAGGCCCATTGAGCAGGGGCAAGCTCCTGGCCTGCTTTCAAGGAATGGAGGAGTTGAGCGCATAAAGAGAAAGGGGGGGGGGGAGAAAACCTGCAGGGCACACAGCACCCATACACCCCCCTCATAGCCGCCCCTCCTGGGTACGCTACACAAAAAACAGTTGCAAAGGAAGGGCGAGGTCATGGGGCAAGTATGCACACGAAAGCGCTGATGAATCTACAGATGAATGCTGGCAGTGCATCGATGAATCATCTGGGAGGAGCTCACACAAATATGAGGACCCATCTTCCAGCGGGGCCAGAAAACACAGGAGTAAGAGAAGCAGACCATTGGCTGATGAGGAACAAGGGGAGGAATTCCACCCGGACTCGTTAATACACCCCAGGTCCTCAGAGTGGGAACCACTGAGTAACATTACGACCTATCTCAAGAAGAGACTGAGGGCTCCGCTGAGCAAGGAGGCCAGAAATAAAATTAGAGCGCAGTGCCCAGGCCCCTGGTGCCGGAAGAAGTGGCAGAGACCCCGGAAATAGATGCACGCATGCTTACCTTCAGGGGCATAGACAGATCATGGAGACCATGCCAAGACAAGCTCTTGGATTTGGTAGGGCCAATCACAAAAATATGACGGCTCCAGAGGAGGCCAAACAAAAGAAAGAAGTGATGGAGCCTGATGCCAGGTTGGGCGCAGAGAGCGATTTGTTTATTGGGTAATGCCAATAGTGCCATAGCGACCGAGAGGAGGCGGTCTATATTAGTAAAAATGGACTCCAAGCTGGACGAGCTGGCCCCGTCGGAAGCAGCAGTGGCAGCTAAGGGGAAGCTATTTGGAGAGACTTGTATCAAGGACTAGCAGAAGTACCCGTTCTCTCGAACGGGGTTCTGTAGACTGACATTAGGACACTGATCCTGCAGGTCACTGTTCTGATTCGCTTATCGCTTGATGTGCTTTGCACCCTGAAGTAAACTGCACTGAGAATGGGCGCGTGTGGCTTGCTGACATACCTCGAAGCAAACATTGGGGGGAGGCGAGAGTTGTTGTGCTGCTGCATAATGGGACCTTCTGTGCCCTCTCCCCACCTGTCGCCTCACCCTGGCATGGTGCAGTTCATTGCGGTGCCTTGCAGTGCAAATATCTTGGAAACCATGCATCTTAGGGCCTGGACCTTGAGTTTTGTTCCTCGTATCGGGACTGGTCCTCCTACAACCATATTGATGTTTCGCTGATTTCAGGCAATAGTCTCATGTGTGAAGGTGCTGAAATGCAGGGTGAGGTGTCCAAATGTCATGTAGCCTGTAATGTCCGTAGGGTCCTAACAGGTAACTATGCAAAATTTGGTACAGATTGGTGAAACATTGTGGAATTGAATAAGGAACAATGCTTTGCCACAAACAAACACATTTTGACTTGAATATATTGGTATCAGGTAATATTATCCCCATATATATGGTTGCAGTAAATAATATCACCGGGAAAAAGTTGTGGCGATATTATTTGGGTGACCATATATATGGGGACAGGGGCAGCTCCCCATGAAGAAAAAACAAAGGTTTGGGGGTTGCGGGGGTGCCTGTTACGCCCACCTGACTCCCACGGAGGCGCTGGCCTGGTTCGCGCTGCTGTGACCTCTTCTAAGGTGATGCGCAGGGTTCGGAAGACGGACTGGACCGGGCCCCCAAATCTGGCTTGTCTGGCTCGCAGAAGTATCCTTCTGTAGGCGAAAATAGGGGATTAACTGTCTGCGGGGTAATGCAATCGGCCTCCCACTTTCCCCTCTCACACTCCTTGAAACCCTTCTGTGATTTCTCGTAGCGTCTCACCTTAGGGTCTGGAAGGACGAGCTCTCCATCCTGCTTCTGATGCAGGGGCGCGTTGGTATCCAGTTAATTCACTGGATTTTCGGATTGGTGAGAACCAAACTTGCTTGGCTTCCAGGTAAGTTTTTTGATAAGAGGTTCCCCTTGTGTCCATGCATTAATGTACTAATGCTAGTGTCTCTTTCCCCATAGGGGCCGGGGTACGGAATGCCGGGGAACAGGCACCGACCCGAGATGAGAGATGAAATCCTTGTAGAAATCAGGTAAGTCTTTAATGAGCGTTTTTTGGTAATGTCTTTTCATCCGCTCATTAACGCTGATGTCTCTTTTTCCCCTTAGGGGCCGCCGTCCGGAAATGCCAGGATGCGGCGCGGACACGAAATGAAGAGGGAATGAATCAACAGGTAAGTCTTAACATGGAGATTTAGCTTTCCTTATTCCCTTCTATCTCTCACCTTTTGTTCTGGTCTTTTTCTCCGTAGGCGCTGGGGCGTGACTGCGAATCCGGATGATCACTGCTGAACATGGAGGCGCCCTGTAAAGGTGAGTGGAATGCGGTGCTGCAGCGATCGACGCAATGAACTTTAATATAAAAGTCTTCCTTTTCAGGATTGTCGGCGAGATGTCTCTGGGATGCGGTTTTAGCAGGTAAGGACTTTTCCTTCTTCTGTTCTCTTCTTCTCTTCCTTTGCAGGTGTTCCAGGATGCTGGCAGGCGTGGCATAAGTCAGGATGCAGGAGCAGACACGGTGAGCGTCCAGCTGCTAGATGCAGAACAACGCGAAGCACGTGTGGCTGTTCGGGTGGGGTTTAAATAGCCTTGGAAGAAGTTCCAGGTATGTATCCTTCCTCCAATCAGGTATGTATCCTTCCCCGACCACGCCCGGATGGTAAATTAGTCCCACAGGTAAAGTAGTTCCTTTCAGGCCTCAAGGAGGCCGGGATCCTGCAGCATGGTCGGCATCAGGTAAGTGCACCCAAGCATTCCCATAATGAGCCTGGCGCCTATGGCGCCAGGACTGATGTCTTTTATGAGCCTGGCGCCATAGTCGCCAGGACACTGTCCAAAGGGCCCCTATATGGGGTTGCTGGGTCCTTCCTTGGGGACTGGATGTCCGCTTTCGGGGACGCCGGGCTTGAACCGGCTCCCCGGGAGCGGGCATCATGACAGTGCCCCCTGTATGTTCCATGTAATAATGTCCCCACAAAAAACAGCAATTTTTCGGCAATGTTTTTGCATGCCGATATTTTTGCGGGGACATTATTACATGGAACCAATATATTTAGATATGGCCAAGTTCGCAAACACTTACGCAACTCTGGACAAGGTGCAAGCCTCCTTGAAGCTATTTGGCAAGAACATTTTTGCAGGGCTGGCAGAGTCAAGAGCCACTCAGCCAGTCGATACTCGTCATGTAGGCCCTCTGGTAACTGAGATCAATGGGGAGAACAAGTGGACCGGCACGCCAACCCTTTCTTTCCATCGACAGGGAGAGGTTGAGGCAGAGGCTGGAGATCCAGTGGCAAACTACAACATAGTAACACAGGCAAGAGTCTTGCCCGTAGTGCAAGAGTGCATGCTAGATGTAGATTTCCCACCTGTGGGAGGGAGAATAGTGCAGCATTTACGCAAGTGGAGAGAGATATCTGAAGACCCCATGGTATTGGAAACTGTACAGGGTTTCCTATTAAAATTCTTTCAAGAACCGGTGCAGGTCTATCCGCCGAGACCGTTCAGTCTTACCAAAGAAAACGTAACATTATTAGACATGTAAATAGTGAACCTGTGGCAAAAAAAATGCCATCGCAACAGCAGCAGAGGTCAGACCAGTCATCAACCTCAGGGTGCTGAATGCCTTTCTGGTATACAAACATTTTAAGATGGAGTGAATCCATCTTCTGAGAGACATACTCCAAAAAGGGGACTGGCTAGCCCGAGTATACCTCAGGGACTCTTACCTGACGGTCCCCATAACACAGAATCATCGTCATCTACTCCAGTTCCTCTGGAAAGGACACAGATGAGAGTTTACCAGTCTCGCGTTCGGGCTGGCATAGGCTCCTTGGTGCCTTACCAAGCTGATGAAGCCAGTGGTTGGTTATCTGAGGGAACCAGGCATCAGATTGATTATATACATGGACGATATATGTCTAATATGCCAGCACAAGGAACTGCTTTTGGAGCAGGTGAGGCCTACAACCGACTTACTGCAACAGTTGGGTTTTCTGATCAACTGGGAGAAGTCGGAGTTAATCAGGCTCAGTCAATGGAGTTCTTAGGTTTCTTAGTGGACACAGAGCAGGGAACCTCAGATTAACTCTAAAGAAGGTGAATTCCATCAAGAAAGAAATCGAGGCCATGATGGCGAAAGAAATGATATCCTTGAGGGGACTAACCAGACTAGTAGGGTGTCTATCATCATCAATTCAAACTATATTTCCAGGCCCCCTTCATTATCAAACGTTACAATGGCTAAAAATACAACATCTCAAATGGACTGTCATACGAACAGAGAGTCCCCATTTCACAAGAGGCGAGGATGGAACTGGTGTGGTGGTACCACCACATGGAGGCCTGGAATGGGAGGGTGCTATTTGGATCGTCCCTAGACCTTATAGAGTCTGTAGCCAGCAGATGGGGCTGGAAGCCCGGTGTGGTGATTTAGCGACCAGAGGGAGATGGCCTGAGGAAGAGCTACCGCTCCACATCAACTGCTTCAAATTGCTAGCGGGGTCATTTTCAGTACAATGCTGGACCCAGGAGAAGACTAAATGTTAGATACTTCTGAAGATGGTTAATGTTTCCGCTGTCAGGTATATCAATCACATGGGCAGGACAAAGTCCAAGATACTAGCAGAGCTAGCGAAATATTTTTGGCATTTATGCCTTCAAAGGAGGGTCAGCGTGACAGAGGAGCATCTACCGGGTGTCCACAACCAGGTGGCAAACTGGAATTCAAGATAGCTGAAAGACTCCAGGGATTGGCAGCTGGACAAGGCGGTGTTTCAGGAAATCATGATACGAAGGGGCCCCTGTCAGATGGATCTGTTCGCATCGAGATTGAACAGGAAGCTGCCATGGTCCTTCAGCTGGAGACCAGTGACAGATGCCTTTATCCAGGTCTGGGACCCAACCACAGAAATGCTTTTCTCCTGTTCGCCATGATAACGCTTGCACAAGTAAGGAGACGGAAAGCAAGATTAATAATAGTGACTCCGGAATGGAGAGGACAGGTCTGGTTTCTGGACCTATTGGCGATTTCGTACAACATACTAATTTTAATGGCCTGGGTAGAATCAATCTTATGGGGACCAGCAGGAGAGTACACCCTCTTCTGAATCTGGTAGGGTGAGCGATTTCAGGAGAACCTGGACTAAGCCAGGATTTACGGGAGATGCACATAAATTCATCGGAGAATACTGGGCTCCCGGAAGCAAGAAAGCCTATAAGAGCACATGTCTAATTGGCATAATTAGTGTATGGAGAGTGACGTACATAAAGTTCAAACAGATGTAATCCATGTAGTGAATTTTTTAGCCGCACTAGCAGTGCAGGGTCAAACATACTGACAGTCAACACATATCGTTGAGCGATTTCAGCTGGACATGAGCGTGGAAGGTAGCCCTATCGGGGAACATCCGCTGGTAAGGCAATTGATCAAAGGGATAAAAAGCATGACACCTCCAGCTCAAAGATATTCACATCTGTGGGACTTTAGTGAGCTGTTGAGGTTATTTGAGGCATGGGTTGACGAAATTTTGTCCAGGAAAACAGAGTACTCTACTTTTCCTTATCTCATGCAAAATGGCCTTTGAAGTTAGGGGATGATAGGTGGATAGAAAATCTTTTTCGCCAATAGGCGTAACCTTCTATATAACAAAACGGATGAAGATTGGTATCAGGACAGTAGATTATGCCGAATTTCCAGATCGGTCTAAACTGTGTCCGGTCAGATGTCTGAATGCCTTTGAAATCATGCCAGCACAGCTCAGACACGCAGGGGAATCCCAATTATTAATAGCTGTGAGGAAAAAATCTACAGCAGTTTCTCCATCTACCCTGGCAAGATTGGTAAAATGGTGCATGCGTCAGGCTGGCATTGATGTAGAACAATACGGAGCACATTCAATTAGAGGTGCTGTGGCATCCACATCATTCTGCACAGGGGCATGTTTGGAGGGCATTTCCAAGGCAGCTGACTGGTCGAATGAGTTGACTTTTACATTTTTTATTTTTTTTGACCGGTCGACAGGTGTCTATGTTGGTGGTGAGTAAGCTTTAAACAAGAATCATCCAAGCCTCTGGGTCTTGACATAGAATACAGATTTTCAATACTAACATAATAGAAAGTCATGATTCTATTAAAGACACAGAAGTGAAGGATTATCCCACCCCAGCCATTGTGAAGATAGAATTGTCACAAGTCTCTCCCCTTCTCACCTGTTTTTGTTGTTTGTTCGAGACCTTCTTTGGTGACTTCTTTCGCACGGTCCGGGATTTGTAAAAACCTGTGTGCTGGTCTTCGGATTCCAGCGTCAGGATAACAATCCAACTCCAGGATACGTTCAGATGTCCAGGACGGAGACAAGAAATGAACAATGTTCGGGCTCGTAGACACGGAAAGCCGTGACCCGAGCGCGGGCGAAAATCGAGGAAGTTAAAGGTAAGTCTTGAGGGAAAGAAGGAAGGAAGGGGGGATTCAATTCAAGGAACCGGGAAACAGGATTCAGAAAGCCCCGAGTGAACTGCGGCAAGACACGTCCAACTACAGCAAGCGGTAGCATTGAGACGCGCAGAGCCGTGGGGGCGTGTCTGTTTAGTAGAACGGAGAGCGTGGAGCGCAAAGGCTGGCAAGCAGCGTTCCGTGTTAAGCGGCCATGTTGGAAGGATTACTGCATTCAATCCCCTATGGGTCGGGGACCATGAAGTCCAAAAGGGACGTAGGCGACGGTTCATGACTGTATGCCTCCTCTGAAGCCCAGCTCCTCCAGGTTTGCCTGGATGGATAAGATGGTACCTTCGAATCAGCCTGGAGGAATTCATGTTTGACACAGGTTCCCAGGTGCGCTCACTGGGAGGATAACCTTTCCACTTGACCAAATATTGTAATTAACCACGTCGGTACCTAGAGTCACAGATTCTGGAGACTTCATATTCGAGTTGATCATTGACAATCACTCGGATAGATCTTGGAGCAGTTCGAGAGGGCTGAACATATGGTTTTAATAGAGAGGTGTGGAAGACTGGATGGATCCTTTTCCATGACTCTGGTAGTCGGAGTCGAAAGGCCACTGGATTGATGATTTCTTTTATAGAAAAAGGCCTGTAATATCTCAGAGCCAATTTATTTGGTCGTAGGTGACGAGGAAGGAGTTTCGAGGATAACCAGACTTGATCGCCTACTGCATAGGAAGGTCCCGGTCTTCTCTTGGAGTCAGCATAATATTTAACGTCTCTTCGGGCCTTTTCTAGGTGGTCCTTTGCTTCCTTGTGCACATTAGTGTTTCAATCCAGGAATCAACCGCAGGAACTGGGTAGGGTGTGGAAGAATGGACGGTAGGACTGAAGGATGAAATCCTTGACTACAGAAGAAAGGGCTGGTTTTGATAGCTGAGTGATCCGAATTGTTGTAAACAAATTTGGCCACAGGTATTAAGAGTGACCAATCATCCTGGACCTTGGTGGCAAAGCAACGAAGATACTGTTCCAGGGTTTGGTTTACTCGTTCAGTGGCTCCATTGGTCTGTGGGTGATAACCCGAAGACAAGGCACGCTGGATTCCCAGTATACGACATAACTGTTTCCAGAACTGGGATATGTACTGGGGTCCTCGGTCAGAGATAATCTTGGAAGCTAGCCCACGAAGCCGAAATATGTGTTCCAGGAAAATTCCAGCAAGTTCAGATGAAGACGGCAGTTTGTATAAAGGTGTAAAATGAGCCATATGAGTGAACAAATCAATGGTAACCATTATAGTTGTGTAGCCCCTGGAAGAAGGTAGTTCCACAATGAAATCTGTGGCAATGATTTCGCAGGGTCTTGTTGGTATTGCAGGTTGGAGCAGGAGACCTGCTGGTCTTTTGTTATCATGTTTGTTCTAATTGCTGACTGCACATGTCTGGATATGGATCTTGATATCATCCTTCATCTTTGGCCACCAAAACTGTCTTTGTATTGGACAGAGTGTTGGTGATGCCACGGTGTCCTGAATGGAAAGTATCATAACATAGGCTTGTGATTTTTTGTCTCAGTCCAGGAGTGGGAATGACCAAGTGATTGTCCTTGAACAGGTATCCGTCCTTAGTTTTGAGATTCCATAGATTGTTTCTCTTAAACTCCTTCCAAGATTCAGAGGACTGGGTTTGAATTTGAATATCCTCCAGGAGGGTAATTGCTTGAGCAACAAATATTGTGTGGGGAAATATCTTAGGAAAAGTCCGATCTTCAAGGGGTTCATAATCAGAACGTCTGGATAAGGCATCGGCTACAATGTTGTGTTCCAGTAACATGATGAATCTGAAATTGGTATTGGGCAAAAAAGAAGGCCCAACGGGCTTGACGACTGTTTCTACATTCTAGGGATTGCAGGACTTGGAGATTCCGATGGTCCGTGCGGACTTGTACCGGGTGTTTGGCTCCCAAAAGAAGATGACGGCAATCAGTGAAAGCTTGACGGATGGCTAGCAATTCCTTTTCCAGGATGGAATAATGAGTTTCACTGGGGGTCAAGTTGCGAGAGAGATAGACGATGTGGTGTTCTAACCTGTCGCCAAGTTCCTGTTTCAGGACTGCCCCAATGGCGTAGTTGGAGGCATCAGTCTCGACGAGAAAAGGTTGATCAATGTCGGGTTGAGCTAGGATGGGAGCTTGTGTGAACTCCGACTTCAACCGCTGGAATGGCGAATCTTGGGCTGAGGTCCACCGAAAGGGGGTATCCTTCTTTAACAATGTAATGATAGGATGCACAATCTCAGAAAATGCTGGTATACATTTCCGGTAGAAGTTAGCAAGCCCTAGAAGGATTGAATTTGTTTTACAGTGATTGGAACAGGCCAGGATAGAATGGAATCAACCTTTGAAGAGTCCATTCCAATTCCTTTTGGGCTAAGAACGAATCCGAGGTAGTGAACAGTTGATACATGGAAAAAACACTTCTTGGGTTTAGCCAGGAGCTTATTTTCACGTTGACGTTGTAAGACTGTCTTTACGTGCTCTTCATGTTTCAGGTGGTCCTTGGAGTAGATCAGTATGTCGTCCAGATATACGATGACGAAAAGGAATAGAATATCAGAACACTCGATCCATAAAACGTTGGAAGATTGCTGGGGCATTAGCAAGTCCAAAGGGCATAGCCAAGTATTCAGAGTGGCCAAAGGGTGTTCTAAAGGCTGTTTTCCATTTGTCACCTTCCTTTATACGATAAGATGGTAGGCACCCCTGAGATCTAATTTTGTGAAGACGACTGCACCTCTGACTGCTTCCAGGATGTCTGAGATGAGAGGCAATAGATAACGATCTTTGAGAGTGCACTGGTAATCCAAACATGGCCTAAGCTCCTGGGAATCCTTCTTATGAACGAAGAAGAGGGAAGCACCCGCTGGGCACTTAGAAGGTCGAATAGTTCCATTTTCCAAGTTGGTGTCCAGGTATTCCCAGAGGGCCCTTTTTTCAGATTCGGATAGAATAAACATTCTTCTGAAGGGAATCACTGCTGAAGGCTCAGTGTCAATGGCACAATCCTCAGGTCTGTGGGGTGGTAGAGCTTGAACAATAGCGGCTGAGAACACATCTGAGTAAGCCTGATAGGCCCTGGGAATCCGGATGATATTAGAGACAGTGACTGTATTGTGCTGAGTTTCGAGAGTCTTCAGAGGACCTTGGTAATGTATCTAGGGATAAACAGTGGGACATGCAATGTTCAGAACCAAGGAACAAGGAGCCTGCTGCCCAATTGATGTAGGGGTTATGCTTCTGTAACCAGGGCATGCCTAGAACCATTGGATAGTGGGCCGATCTTATAATGTCAAATTTAATCCTCTCTTGATGGTGGTTTATAGAAAACAGGATCTCTTTAGTTTGGAGGGTTATGGGTCCCGAAGACAGGGGTCTCCCATCAATATCTTCTACAGGTTGCATTGTCTCTCGAATTTCATGTGGAATGTTGTGAGTAGTGACCCAATCATGGTCTATGAATATGCCCATGGCTCTGCAATCCACTAACGCCAGGATGGGGTAAGATTCTTTCTTGGAAGGCGATAGGAATGCCTGTAATATCACAAGATTATTTTGTCCAGGAGAGTTCAAGGAAGGAATTGATGTGGAGCAGACATCTCTCTCCCAAAACTGTGCCCCATCTAGGATCGGGAGCTGGCGTTTCCCGAACGCCGTTGAGGAGCGATAGGGCACTCTCTCACGAGATGTTTATCGGAGGCGCAATACATGCACAGACCAGTGTGAATCCGGCGCATTCTTTCTTGTGGGGTAATGGGTTCACGGAAGGCCCCCAGTTGCATGGGTTCTGGATCCGAGGTTCGGGAAGCTGTGGGGTCTGGTCTAGATGGGTGGTCTGTGGCAGCCTTTTGGAAGGTTGGCTTAGACTTCTTCTTCTCTGCCTTTCTTTCCTGGATTCGAAAGTCGATTTGCAAGGAAAGGTCCATGAGAGCCTGGAAGGAGTTTGGGCGAGCTACCCTGCCTAACTCATCCTTTATTTCTTTGTTCAAACCTCTTCGGATGAGGGTGAAGCTGGCTTCTTGAGACCAATCAGCTTCTTTCACAAGTTGTTTAAAGCGGGTCACATAGGTAAGCATATCCTGGGATCCTTGCCGAAATTCAAGCAAACGTTCTTGAGCGCTGTAAACCTGCTCTGGGCGATCAAACATGGCCTTTAGGGCTTCTGCAAACCCATCATAATTATCCAGGAGGGCGTCGCCCGAATCGACTAGGGGGGTTGCCCAGGTCAAGGCGTTACCAGTGAGGTGTGAGATCATGAACCCCACCCTTGCTCTAGAAGTGGAAAAGTAGTAAGGCTTGAAGGTGAAGTGTACCAAACATGAATCAAGGAAGGCACGGAGAGTCTTTGAAGAACCATCAAATTTGTCCACTACTCCTCCCAATAACACACTTTCCTTAGTTGCAGAGTCACGTGACAAAACTAGCTGCTTTAACGCAGCATTCTCAGCTTTAAGGTTCTGGACTTCTGTGGTTAGTTCCTGCATGCCTCACATGAGGTCTTGAACCGCGGCTTCCATCTCTGTGTCTGTATCGTTTTGTAGGCGTCTCAATCTGTCACAAGTCTCTCCCCTTCTCACCTGTTTTTGTTGTTTGTTCGAGACCTTCTTTGGTGACTTCTTTCGCACGGTCCGGGATTTGTATAAACCTGTGTGCTGGTCTTCAGATTCCAGCATGAGGATAACAATCCAACTCCAGGATACGTTCAGATTTCCAGGACGGAGACCAGGAATGAACAATGTTTGGGCTTGTAGACACGGAAATCTGTGACCCGAGCGCGTGCAAAAATCCAGGAAGTTAAAGGGTAAGTCTTGAGGGGAAAAAAGGAAGGAAGGGGGGATTCAACGAACCGGGAAATAGGATTCAGAAAGCCCCGAGCGAACTCCGGCAACACACGTCCAACTACAGCAAGCGGTAGCGTTGAGACGCGCAGAGCCGCGGGGGCGTGTCTGTTTAGTAGAACGGAGAGCGTGGAGCGCAAAGACTGGCAAGCAGCGTTCCGTGTTAAGCGGCCATGTTGGGAGGATTACTGCTTTCAATCCCCTATGGGTCAGGGACCACGAAGTCCAGAAGGGACGTAGGCGACGGTTCATGACAAGAATGCCATGGACTGAATGGAAAAGAAAAATGTATGTTGAAGTATTGATTACATGTCTGATCTTGTGGTGTTATGTGATTGCCCGCCCAGTCGATGGCTGTTTTCAATAGTACCCTTTATATCTTGGCAGGTGCAGATCCCAAAGCGCCAGGATCATGAGGATAAGGAAAAAGTTTCAGTTGATGTTCAGGCGTTAACCGGTTGGGACGCAAGTTTCAGTTGTGGATCAGCTAAAGAAAAAGGAAGGAAGGAAGGAAGGAAGGAAGGATGTCAAGGGATGTTATAATGGATTAAGGAATGTGAGTGGATATAAAAAGTCAGGTGGAAACAAGAAACAACTAACAACAAACTACAAAATCACTTCATGTTCGTGGAATTGTAGTTCTTTTATTGTTTGTTATTATGGTTGTGATGTTTTATATGACTGCTCGAGAAGTACAGTGTAGAGTTGAGCGTACGCCTTCACCTCTGTGTCTTTAATAGAATCATGACTTTCTATTACGATAGTGTTGAAAATCTGTAATTATCAGGTGACCTGGAATGATCTGCCTAACTCAGACTTCCCTCTACCATAAAACAGAAAAGGTAAGAATTTGCGCTGAGGTTTAGGGTTGAGGTCTACGTCGGGGAAATTAAACGTAAACTACTGTCCAGTGTGATCAGTAGGGAAAAAGAAATTGAAGGGAGGTACAGGGAGTCTGATTTGAGGAGATCTTTTGAAAACCATGAACAAAAGAAATCTTTAAAAACGGCTAATATTTTACATTGAAGTTGTGAGAAACCTGAGTGTATTCTCACTCCTACTCCCCTTGGATACGCTGCGCAGGTGGCAAGGGAAAGGCCATCGCTCTTGGATCTGGATCCTGCGGCTGGAGAAGCGAGGGAGGAGCATCTGGGTGGAGGGTCCTTGAGGTTTGGGAGTGGGGAGCACTTGGGAGAGACATGGTATCCCCTTTCCCCATTGACAATCAACTTAACCCTCCTCTGACCTTTATGGGCTATTATAAGCCAACTCCCATCATTTCCCCACATGTGACACTTGATAGTACTGAGGCGAGGAAGATGAGACTAGTAGTAATGCACACTAGACCATGTCCACTAGACCATGTCACCACTTTAGTACTGGCATGAGGAAGATGCCTGTAAAGTATAGTGAAGGTCAGGCATGAATTTTTAATCATGGTCAGGCAAATCCAATTGAAAGTATAGGCCTGTGGCCTGTTACAAGGTTACAGGTGTATAAAAGCAGACAGGCTGTGCAGCCAAGAAATAGACATGGATACCTGTGTGTGGGAAACCAGCAGGATACCCGTGTTTGGCAGAGGGAGCTGTGGTGAGAGCAGTGGGATAGCCAGGATGCCGGCCCCAAGTCCAGTGTGCAGAAGGCCCTGTGCGACGAGAGAAGGGCAGCAGGAGCTGCAGAAACATCAGAGAGAGCGGGACACTGTCTGCATCCGGTCAGAGGCAGCGGAGCAGTCAAAGGGCAGAGACAAGCCCCTGAATGCGAGTAGGGGTTGTAAGTGTGTGCCCGCCGACCTGCGACGCTGGAGGAGAGCGCAGAAGCCGCCGAGGACCATCTCCACAGACAGGTGAATGTCAGGAGAGGTACTCGGTAGCCAGGAAGTTAAGGGGGGGCGTTGCTAGCGCCTAGCGAAACAGCAACACATCGCCGAATGAAAGGAAAACGTACATTTTATTTATATGTATTTATTGTGCATTTGCAAGGCACTTATACAAGAGTCGGACCTACTGGGCCTTGTGAGTATTCAAAACGTGCAAGTACCGAGAGAGAAGGGGTGGGGGATTAGGGGTAAGTGCTAGGTGTATCAATTGGTAAAGTGCTATGTAGTGAGCAACTGTAAGTGCCTAGGTGGAATGGTATACCACCAATACATAAGTAAGTACAAGCCTGCAGTGGCATAGGCCAGTGGGGGGTGCCAAGGCAAAGTGCGGGGGGTGGAGGGGCAGAGACTGTAAGCAACAGTGTGGGTGGCCAGGATCCAGGGAGACACATACGGGCCCTGGTAAACCAATCTCAGAAGCTGTAAGGTTTAGCAGATGAGGGAGGAAGGGAAGGAGGAGGTGAAAAGGAAAGTCTTGAGGAGCTTCTGGAATTTGAGGAGATACGGTTCAAGAGGAAGGGGAGGCTGTTCCATAGAATGGAGCCTGCTGAGGAAAGAGATTGGCGATCAGCTCGCTGTTTAGCGAAGCATTTAACATAAAGAGAGTTGGTGCCGGAGGAACGCAAAGATCTAGAGGGAGAGTATTTGGTGAGAGCTAGTTGTAGATAGCGTGGTCCCTGTTCCCAGACAGCCTTGTGGATGATGCAGAGGGATTTCAATTTGATCCTTGGAGCACCCGGGAGCCAGTGGAGAGAATTTAGCGCTGGAGAGATGCGGTCCCTGGGCTTGAGGCCAAGGATATGTCTTGCAGCCCTATTCTGGATTAGCTGGAGGGGTCGTAGAAAGGAAGAGGATAGATTAAGGAAGACACTATTGCAGTAGTCCAGCCTAGAGATAATCAAAGCTCTTGAGACATTGCGCTTGTGGGCGAAAGTGAGAAAAGGAAGAATTCGTTTGAGGAGGTGGAGTTGAAATTGCGACTTCTTGGCAATGTCCTGAATATGAGGGATGAAGGGGAGAGAGGAGTCAAAGATGACTCCAAGGTTTCTGGCTTCATTTGAAGGAGAAGGGGGAGAGCCCATAGAAGATGGCCTCAGTGAGGGAGAGAAAGAAGGAGCAGGACTCCCAAAAGGAAGGATCTCGCTCTTGCTGGCGTTGAGGCAGAGATTGTTAGATGTGCACCAGGACTGGATGGCAGATAGTCAGGAATAATAAATGAAGTGAGAAGAGCATCAGATGGAAGTTTGAAGAAGAGTTGTGTGTCATCTGCATAACATTGAAAGTTTGGGGAGAAGGTGGACATGAAGTGTGCAAGCGGGACAAGATAGTTGTTAAAAAGCCAAGGAGAAAGTTTGGAGCCCTGGGGGACTCCGCAGGTGGAGATAGATGTGGGGGTAAGGGGAAGAGTCCCGAAAGACCTGGGACGGACGGTCACAGAGGAAGGTGGTTAGCCAGTCCAGGTCCTGCTCCGAGATACCTAGGTTATCGAGGAGCTGTTTTATGAGGATGGAGTGGTTGACCGTATCACGTGTAAAGGAGAGATCAAGTAGAATGAGAACAGTTGGAGAGTTAGAATCAAGAGATGTGAGCAGTTCCCCGCGGGTGTTCAGAAGAGCTGTTTGTGTGCCTCTGGATGCTCGGAATTCAGATTGATGGTTGTGGAGGCAACCAACGAGTCAGTGTGCAGGGTCAGTTGGCGGAAGACCAGCTTCTCCATGAGTTTCCCAAGGAAGTGGGTGATGGATATGGGGTGGTAATTGGCTGGACAAGACAGGTCTGCAGAGGGTTCTCTAAGGAGGTGGCGCACAAGGGAGTGCTTGAGGGAGGAGGGGAAAGCTCCAGTAGCAAAAGAGTGGTAATAAGCCGCTAGATGCTTATCGAATACCGAACTAAATGGGAATTTGAAATTAAGCATATTGAACATTCATTAAACAACAAACTGAGTGAAACTTAACCATTGAGCATATTGCATACCTGATAAATACCAAACAGAAGGAAATCGCACAATTAAGTTGGTGAAATATAAAACTAAGAACGCTTTGTGGGCAAAGCTGGTGGAAAAAGACTGCTAAAGGGAAAGTGCCCAAATGACAGTAATCTTTAAGAAATTACATCAGTATGACAGAGTGCTATAAAAGGTGGGATAAAAGTAAGACCACCACAAAGTGAATGGTATGAATAATTGCATTGTGGCAAGGCCAAAAACTGGCAAGAGGAGACCTAATGCCAAGCGGCCATAAGGAGGGGGATCCTGGTTGTGCGACCTGTAATGGGTGGACCGTGTGGTCCGACAGTTGCGGCTAGAACAGTGAGTTCTGAAACTGCAAGAACCAAAAGGCATTGTGAATAATACTAAGCAGGGGACTGCCAGTGAATGGATGAGGCAACCCAAGAATATGGCCTGGATGATCTTAAGTTGTGTTAACCTTTTTGTTTATAAAACTGCAATAACTACAACTGGCGGAGTTGAAATCTTGGGGAAGGGAACTTTGAGAAATGAGACATTGCACCTGTTGTCTTGTGGCAAGGCTTCAAGACCATTTTCCTTTGAGTTATATTGCTTGGAACTTGGGGAGGGAACCCTGAAGATTGTGCTGAACTGTATTACCTTGAGTGGAAGAAAGGTAATTCCAAAACGTTTTGTGAAACTTTCTTGAACTTGGGAAAGGGAGATGAAGAAGAAGCTGAGAGCTGGACCAGCTCAGAACTTTATGTTGAACACTGTTTCTTTTGACTTTTGGCATCCCTGCACACTGTTTATATGTAGTTGTGAGGGCAAGCATAGGCTTTGGACACCGACACAATTTTAAGTTGAACTTTGACTCGCACTAATAAGTATCTTTTATTTGAATTTTAAGTCTGTGTCATACTTTGTGATACTTTTACAAAGTCTTCTTTTAATCATTACCAATGAAACAGAACAATGGTCTTGGGAAGTTTGACTTTTAGCTGCCTCAACGTAGGTCAACTCAGTAGGAGATGATCTGGGAACATGGAGTCAATCTGTTCGGGCCACAGTAGCTTTTTCCTCCAAAGAAAACACACTGATGAATCATGTCTTATACTGATGGCTTCTCTGAAGGCTACCTCCCACCTAATTGAAAAAACACTATCCGCCTTGCCCTGCATTCCATGCCACCTTTTGCAGCCCCAGTAACACAGAAGACACTACTCGAATTTAAGATTATACCCTTCTAGTCTATATTCCATTTACACTGACATTTAAGAGTTGGTTTGTTTTTCTAGAGTCTTTATCTAATTTACTGTGTTTCACAATGTCTTACAAAAAACAACTTTTTAATTTTATTTCTACAAAATGCACTATTGCCCTTAAGTTGTACTAACATTTCTTTTAAAATCAATGAACAATTTTAATCAAAACATGGCAAAAAACAGATACGTTTTGTGTCTGACTCATCAGTGTGCGACAGTTATCGCACGTTGAAAGTGACTAGGTGGCTTTTAAAGTTCTGGGAGAAAAATAATAACCTGCTATACTTTCAATACAAAAACACACTTCTTTTAAAATCTCTTGGATGGATGTTAATGCCCCACCATGTTTCATTGTATAGTCTGTCTTTCAAGTTATAAATAAGCACTGATTGAAGCCACTTATGCATCAGCTATGATAATCAGTGAAGCCACTCCATACAAAGCATTGCTTGATAAAAACCTTGACCCAAACAAGTTTATTCAGCTTATCAATGTTTTCACTGAGGGGAAAATAAAGGTGAATGTATTTTGTGTATGAGCAGTGCCAGGCTGGAAGAGAAATGGTGCCACAGAACCAAAAACCCTAAAAAAAGTAATCCTAGTTTCAGAAATTGCAGTTTGCAAATTCTGGCAAACTATACATTTTTAGATCATTCATGGCAAATGATGAATGTGTTGAGCCAGTTACAATGATCAAGCTCCCATATGCATGGGGCACTAAGTCCCCAAACTGACCAACAGTGAGTACAAAAAAACACCCTCTCTGTCCTGTTTAGGTCTTGCAAACCAATGCTTGATGAAGTTAAATCATATAATCAAATTTGTCCTCGCATATTGTGCTTCTGGTGTTGGTGGGATGTGTGAGAAACGAAAGGGTGTCTCACCCGCTAGTCCTCAGGGACTTGTCATGCAGGTGGCCAGGACACGGCCATCGCTTTTGGATTCAGTGCCTGGGGGTGGATCAGTGCAGGATGATCACCTGGGTGAAGGGTATTCGTGGAGTGGTGGTGAAGCAGCCTACGGAGACGTGGTATTCCCTCCTTCCCCGTGCACCTAACCCATCCTATTTCATAGGATTCCCTGATGTCTACACGCCGCCCTCCCCCTTTCCACACAAACACTGGGCTGAGGAAGAGGGCGACTGACAGTAACACTACGAACTCTTACACATCAAAAGGGACATGTCCCGCTAATTGAGTCAGGCACTTGACTCTAAGTGCATACATCTGATACCAATTAGCTTTCCTCACACAGATAAAAGGTGGAACACAGAGACACACTCTGAGCAAGGTGGAACACGAGTAAGAGCAGAACCTCTGTGGAACAGAGCAACGGACCAAGGTTTGAGAGCCACGGGTAGCGAACCCCAGGAGTTCCCTGCAGGAGGATGTTGCCTCCAATAGGCTGCAAAAGATGCATGGAGAATGCCGAATCCCAAATAAGGCTGCATTCTGTTTCAATGAGGCTGGCGCCCCCCCCGGGTGAACGGCAAAGTTGGTGTGGCGAGGCCAAGCCTGTGGTATGAAGCTTGACTCGCAAATTGGAAGAAAGTAAAAGACAAGAAAGAAACGCACACAGCTGGTGAGTTGTCAAGCGACGTGAGGGACCAGTGTGTGCTAAAGAAAGATTGAAGTGGCAACATTAGATCCCACAATTGAACGCTGCACGAATGTAGATGAGACACGAGGAAAGGCAGACTTACGAATGAACTTGGAAATATTGATAGCCTTAAAGTCAGCAATACTGAGTAGCAGCGTGGTCCGGCGAAAGGAAGTAGCCCACTTGAAAGTCTGTGAAAGGTGAAAAGGTTGTAAAGAGAAAGTGAATAAACTGTAAAAGCAAGGTTATTGAAATTAACCCTGAGAGAAGGGGAACGTAAAAAGCTGACCGTTAAACTTTGGTGCATAATACAGTGAACTACCCAGACCAGGAAGCACTGGGATAAATAACGTAGTGGAAAGCTGGAAGGTTGAAGTGGTCCTGCGGAGGTCTGTTGCAAAAGCCACACACATTTGAAAGTCTTCCACATCAGAAAACAGTCCGAGCCTGACTGAAGGAGACCGTAAGTATAATAAGTTAGGGGAAGGGAACCCTTCAAAGATATGAGTTAAGCTTGGGGAATTTGCTGTGAAAGGTCTAAACCCGATAGAAGGGGACCAATGTGAACTTTTTGTCAACCTGTGTTTTATTGAAATTGGAAAGAAAGACTTTAACGTGGAAGGCCAGGAGGGAATCAGTCCCCGTTTAACTGCTTTTTGTGTTAAGAATCCGAGCCAGAGTGTGTTATGTCTTGTCTACGGGGACTGCCTTACTCAGTGCTGTCCAACGTGGGGAGGAAAGCTGACTAAGCCACATTTATTCTTTTGAACACTGACTTTACTTACATATATTCCTTTTCACACTTTTTCTTCTAGGTATAGGGCAGGCATTAGGTTTTTAGTAGTATAGGCTATTTTGATTTGATGGACACAACTAGGACTGTTTTGTTTATGATTTGATGGTCGAGACTACTCCCATCCTAGCTATAGTTTCTCCAACCCCATTGAAACTTTAATAGAGGTTTTACAAATTGTACCTTTTGTGTCAGTGTCATACTTGACTCCCTTACAGGTGCTAGATAGTTCATCTGTTGAAAGCAGTGAACCTAGAAGGGAATTATAAGCAAAGAGGAAAAATAAAGGTGGAGTGGGAGAAGGAAGTTAAGAGGAAGGCTCAGGTACATCTTTGTTCCATTAGCAGGGGGCATCCACGTAAAAAAGAAGTCAAGTAATGACATCCGCAACAAAACCTATATTTGAGAATGCCATATTATGTTTTCTATGTTTTATGTACAATTAGATATCTTCCAGAAGTTGTTTTTACATATATTTTTAAAACTCCACTTCTTGGTTTCACATGTAACTATAAGAGATGTGTTTTTCCCCACAGGAGAACTGAAAAAGACCTTCACTGCTCTTCATTTTGAAGTTCAATGCTTTTTTTACGTAAACCTAGACGACATGATCCAAACGGTTCAGGATGTGGCACTGACACCCAGGCACCGCCACTATGACAGCTTTGTGTGTGTTCTCATCAGCCGTGGAAGCCCTAAGGCTGTTTTTGGCATTGACCAGAGCTTTCAGGGATTTGAACTGGACCGGTTAAGGAAACTGTTCACTGGAGCATCATGTCCTGGGCTTCTAGGCAAACCAAAGCTATTCTTTATCCAGAACTACATTGTTCCTGGTGGGCTAAGAGAATTGGACAGTCTACTAGAAGTAGATGAGGACAAGTGCAGATTTCTGGCAACTGATGGTAGATGGCAGAGCTTTGGGATTCCTAATGAGGCTGACATATTCTGGAGTCACTGCAAGGTGGATTCGTCCGTGCTGCAAAGGTCTTCTAATGCATCCTCCTACTACCTGTTCTGTTTGTCTCAACTTCTTCGAGATCATCACACACGGTGAGCATAACAGAAATAAAAGTGCATTAGTTACACTAAGCAAGAACACTGTTTCATCTTGAAAATAGACAACAGCTTGAACCAGTTTTGCATAATCATGTTATTGTGCCGATAGATTCTGACATTGTACCTTGTCCTCTTGTTTATGTCAAAGTTAGAAATGTGGACATGGGCATTATGCATGTTTAGATTGACTACCTATGACTGACTGTTGAATCATTGCCATCTGCATGTTTAAATTTCTGTTTTCAGTCGCACAGTGTGCAGTGGAGGGCAGAACTGAAAAACAATCCATGGAGAAGTGTTGACTAATCTGATACACTGTTTTGCATCACCACTCCATCCCATCGCACTAATGCCTCCTCCCTTCCTCACCACACAAAAAAGTTCACAGACCAGACAGACAATCTGGGTGATCATTCAACATGATACTTATACTTCTACCTTGACACTGTCAACAAAGGTGGACACATGCTCTTAACCAGTGAGAAATGTTTTGCCCCTTTTCATCACATCGTTTCCATCAACCCGCAATGATTTAGAAGTCCCAATGTTCTACGAAGGTGGCTGAGGCATTGGGCATAGTAACTAGCTTTGTCCACCATTACACTGGGAGAGACTAAATTGAACTATGTGAATCTCTTTTATGAGGGTGCAGTACACTAAGGATATAAGAAACTTTTTGTGAATGTTATTGTGGTTCAGCACTTAAATCAATCATGTTGCGATCCCTTTTAATACATGGTATAATCACCTTTAGCGCATTTAATTACTCTTATGTCCTGTCCTCTTTCCTCCATACTGCATGGGCATCCCTTCCTAGGGACAGGAGTCGGAACCTTTTTCACCAGAAAAACCTTCTTCCCATTTAAAGTTAGTGGCGCATGGTTTGTGGGCGCAGGAGAATGCGCTACCCTGACTCCTCCCACCGGCACCACACTTCAGTCCTCTTTTCTGCATTGATGGAAATGGGCCGATTTCACCAGTGCTCCTGGGTTTGGCCCTGCCATCTAATACCACATGCTCTTCCCCGGATTCTTCTTCAATCTTTTTGTCTTTATTCAGGTACTTGGTCCTCCAGCGTCACGCTCCTCCCTGGCACATGTCGACTTCAGCGGCCTTCAGCAGGTGTCTAGCCTGCGAGGGGCTCTTTCCTATGTCCGACCCACACGATGTTTGCTTCCATTGCCTTGGCTCCGACCACTGCTAGGTAGGTTGTACTGCGTGCAACGCACTGACTCCACGCGCACTGAAGAACAGGTTAGCTAGTTGGAGGGAGCTCTTTGAAAAGTCTCCTCCAGAGGACTTGAAGAACTTCGTCAGTCAGAGATAGGGGCCCAAAGGAGGGCCGTTATTTTCCATTGCACCCCGTAAGGGTGACCCCTTCCCGAGGAAACACCTGACCAGGAAGAACCTCTCTGGTTCTGGTACCAGCACACACACCAAGGTTTGTCCAGCTACCAGCCTTACGGCCGAGGGGTCTTCAGATCCTTCTGGCCACAGCGCTGAGGGACCGTAAGGTTCTTTTACTGGGTGTACACCCAAGGGGCTACCCCCTAGTACCGGCTCAATGTCCGTGGGGGCACCTGCATGCCTGAGGTGCAAAAAAAGGCCTCTCGCTCCACCACCAAGAGTCTTGGAGGAGGCTGGGCCCAGGGAGCCATGCACTACGACTTTGGCACGTGGCACGACAAAATGGCCGCTGTGCCAGACAACAGGGCTGTTCGTACGATGCCACTCCTAGGAACAGCGCAGGCGGGTGAACGAGTTTCAAGGTGGGACTGTTGTCAACCAGGTACGTGGCCTACAGTTTATCCATCAGCAGCACAGGGCAGGTTCCCCCTGCAAGCTAGGCAGAGTGCGCTTCGGCCACAGCAGACCCCGGACACTGCGTCAGTATCTCTTGCCACCTCTTCAGCCTCCGAAGACAGGTTCTTCGAAAGGTTCCTGGCGCTTGTGCAAACCCCCCTAATGGGAGCCATCCTGCGGGATGCAGTCAGGGACTTGCTCCCTTCGGTCACCCCACTCTCGCACCCATGGTCATTCCTCCCATGGCTCTGGCGCCACTGGCTACAGCGCAGCACCCGCCAGCCTCTTTGATTCTGTCTCCACTGCCTCCCACAGTTCAGGAGGTTCCACAACAGCCTCTGCAGCAGCCTCTGGCTCCGGTCCCCACACCGGAGCCACAGCGCCCAGCACTCCTCCACCCGCTCTGGACCAGCCGGCAACTCAGGTGGACACAGACGAGGAGGACCACCCTGACAGGCCGTCGTCAGCGAAGGCCTTCCACGACAGGCTTGCAGGTTTGGCAGAATATTTAGGCTTCCTCAACCTGAGGTAGAGCAGCCCGAGGAGGGGGTCTTGGCAGAAGTCCTCACCCTAAGACCCCCTACAGTGTAGATAACTTTTATGGCATCCCTTTAACACAGCACAATATTGAAAGTCCAAACACTAGTGTTCAGCGCATTCTGAATGTGGAAATAAGTTTGCTTAAACATCAGAAAAACACTGTACCTTTCAAGCACCAAGCAGACCGCTGACAGGTAAATCTTGCTTGCTCCCAGAACATTGAATTCCGCAGACCACCATGGTTCTGTGTCCGCACGCCTTTTCAGTTCCAAAATGGCACTGATGGCCTGCCCACCATTTAAAGGACAGTTAAACAATTTTTATCCCATTTAGTCCCTGATCAATGCCGAAAGAGTAAAACTAATGAGACCATGTTTCAAACTAAACGGGGAGTAACAATCAGGAAACATGAACCAAGTCATTCAAGGGAAGGACTACCTTGTGCCTGTTTAGAAACGGTAATGGAAGAAAAACCAGTCTGTGGCAAGAGCAATGAAACAGGATGAAAAACACTAGTGATGAGTGAAGACGGGAGGAGGCAGATGTGCTTTCATCCGCTCATTGGTTACATGAGGCGACTGCAAATTGTAAGCAGGTAGCACACTTACTGTCGGGTGTGCAGCAACTGGTCTGGCAAAGGTATACCAGATGCCTTTCCTCAACAGCTGGTGATACACGGAAGAGAGGACCTAGAGACAGGCCCTATGTGCTAAAGCCGATACCAGAAGGAAGGTTTGGGGTGCTTCCTTCAAGAAACCAAGAGGATGAAACACCCCTGGCAGGAGGATGAGAACATAGTCTGTCTGAAAAGGACCCTGAATGGTGGGGGTACACATTGTCAAGGGTTTTTATGAGAGACCTTATGGTATGGGAGAGATCCATATGAAGTCTGAGAGAACCAGATGTGGTCATGGAGAGATTTAGGAAAAGCCAGAGAAAATCAAATGTTGTGGAGAAGCCTGACAGAAGTCTGAAAGATTGAGGCGCTAAGAGAACCAAGAGGTTGTGGACAGACCTGTGAAAAGCTTCAGACTCAAAAATCATGTAGTGGCTTAAGAGTAGACTGAAGCAAAGGTCAACCTGAGGTTGTGACGAGACCTATGAAGATTGAATAATTAAGGGAACCCAAGATAATGTAGCGACTGTGGAGGAAGATTGAACCAGAGGTCGTAAAGAAACATTGGAGAAGTGTAAGAGAAACAGAGGTTGTGGAGAGACCAAATATGGTTTATATTTATTTGTTTTATATCATTGTTTAAAGTTCAAATCTAGCTCAAGAGCAGCGGAACTCTGTACAGAGTGTGGGTAACTAGAATTTGGACTAGCATGTTTTAACAGTAGCATAGTACTGTGAGTTGCGGTCTGTGCATCCATCGTAATTATTTCTTGGTCAGCTGCTATTGAAAAAAACACATTTTGAGAGATTTGCGAAATTGAAGACTAGTGGGGACATTCCAAGCTGATACTGGATCGTGTTCCAGAGGGTGGGTGCGTGACAAGAAAAGGTCTGTTTGCGGGTCCTCTCTTTGTGGATGAGTTGTGATTCGAACCGGTTGGACGATTTGCTGCGCAACAGAGCGTATACTACCAGATATGTGGAGCTTAGCCACCAGGTAAGCTAGTGTTCTAATCATGACTGGTTTGTAGAGGATACATGCAGTCTTTACAGTATCCTGGCCTGGAGAGGAAGCCAATCCAGTTTGCGTAGGGTGGGAGTGATTCAGTCACATTTTCGAGCACCCATAATAAGATGTGATGCCGCTTGGTGGACTGTTTTATGGAAGCCAAGTGAGCAGCTGGGCACCCCTTCATGAGGGCCCGTCCTACCCCCGATGTATGTGACCACAAGGGCCTGCATTACAGTCTGGAAATCCTGCAGCTGGATGAAGGGTTTGATTTTGCAAAAGGTTGAGATTTGGAGCCAGGCCGTTTAAGTCCTCTTTGCTATGTGTTTTTGGCAAGACAGGATGTGGTCAATGGCGAAACCGAAGGATTTTGCTGAATCAGATTGCAAATCAAATCCTTCTATGCATATATCATTGAGCCATTGTTGGACAAGCTGTTAGCAGGGTGACCAATGAGGACAAATTCGGTCTCGCGTGGGCTAGGTTTGATGTAGGCAGTTGACATCCAGCACGGGAGGATGGCTAGATAATCGCAGAGATGACTGATGTCCTGTGGGCTTTTTACTCTCATGCACAACTGTGTATAGTCTGTGTATTGGGGATGCCTATATCAGGATTTCTGAGAAGTGTGCCCAGAGGTTCCATTTAAAGGTTAAAAAAGATCTGTGAAAGGATACAGCGTTTGGAGATCTCTTCAGGTGACCTGTAGTCTGTTAGAATACAACATATTGATCTGGTCGGCTGTTTTCTTGCTCAGAAGTAAGATGTAAACCAATTCAGAACAGTGCCAGAGAATCCCATCCTGTCGGTGAGGAGGATGCAGTGGTTGTTGCAGCCGAGAGGTCAAGGTGGATGAGGAGGCAGGAGCTGCCCTTATCCATGATTTGGAGGGCATCCTCAACCACTTGCCACCTGTAATAGGGCTGTCGGGGTCTACAAAGGGGCACATGGTTTTGTTTTAGGGCTTCTTGTTTTAGGGGGCATGGATGTCCACCAGTTTCATAGCAGAGTTGTTAAATGATTCAAGGAGGACCGAGGCATTCCCTGTGGTGAGGAAGTCTGCAACGTTTGATTCCATCTCATTGACCAGAAAATTTGGAATGAGTGGTGCAGAGCGAGGGGGCATTAAGCCTGTCCTATGTTGGCCGTGGTAGCGTGGGTGATTGACAGTGGGATGGTGGTGTGGTCATACCAGTCGAGTGGAATAGGGCCTCCAGAGGTGATGAGGGGGGATGATGTAAAGACCAAGTCTAGGGTGTTTCCTTTGTTGTGAATGGGAGACAAAGGCACAGTGGTTCTAGTGAGTGTGACAAGTGTGCTTTGAGTGCGAGTGTCGGCGTGAGACTTGGGGATGTTACAATCTGTGAGCAGGACATTATTAGTGTGTGCTAATTGGCAGCGGAGTGTAAGTTGGTGATGTCTCCAATGAAAGAGTCACTCATGTGAGGTGGTCTGTAGATGGGGTAGAAGATGTTAGATTCCTTGTGTGATAAGGTGAGTGATGCGAACGAGCTTGTTCTGGGAGAGGTGTGAGGGGTCAGAAATGAAAGCCAGACACAAAGTTGTCATGTTTTTGTTTAAAGACTTTTATTCAACTTAAATGGGTTGGGAAAATGCCTCTCTGACCCTATTCTAAAGAGGAGTTTCCCTACCTAAGAACCAAAAATGTAGGATCTGTCTTGGTCAGGTGTCCTAATTCAAAACCCGTCCTTGTGTCCAAACTTTCTATCCTCACCCTCACACTAAAACAAAATTATAAAGTGATGAGGGAAATGTCTTTAACCTGGTATTTGCAAAAAATGTTCTAAAATAAAAATAAAATAGCTCCAATGTAAATATTCTCCAAAATGGAAAATGTCCTTAGTTCCATAGGGTGATCCCTTCCCATGGATTCTTCACAAGTATCACAAATGGCTCTGGGTCTAACAGTTCTTGGTGTCTTTCTTGGCCCACAACAATCCTTTTAGATAAAACACTGTTCAGCCTTGTAAGTTCTTCTTTAACAAAAAGTTCCTTCTTTAAACCCAGGTTCCTTCTTTGTTTAGCAAACACCATTTCTGCTTGACACTCCTTGTAGGTTTTCAATTTGCCTAGTATACTCCCTTGCCAGGACTCTTCTATGCACTTCCAACTGCCTGGTGTACTCTCCTCCCAGGAATTCTCTGGTACTCTCCTGGTGTACTCTCATGTCAGATCTTCTCTTGTGCTATATTTCCTCTTTGTATCCAAGAAGCATATACGGTTCTTAACTTGGTATATCTACTTTCACATTTCCTTTTAAGCTTTCCCCCCACATTTGCATTCACTTCTTATTGGGGTTCAAGTTGGCATACTGCCCTTTTAATTCATACACAATCTTCTTAAAATTTCACTTTCCGTAACTTCACAATGTTTAAATTCTCTTTAGCTTTGCTGCCGAATCGCCCCGGGGTCCCCACTCTTGTTGACTCACAGGCTCTCTGTAGAGTTTTTGGTCTTGCTCGCGCTTATGCGTTTTGCCTTTGCCGCTTGCTTCCCACGATGGGCGGCTCTGACATCTCCAGCTTCTCTCGCAGCTCTGCTCCTACACGCTGGCTTGTCTTTGGCTCCCGGTAAAGACAACCCTGCTTCTCTCGGCTACCGGACGACCAGGAATCCTCTTGCGGTTCCTGGCGTCTCCATGGCACGCCTTGCTTCTACCGCGTTACTTTTGTTCTTGGCTGCCAAGCTTCTTTTCTTCATCACACAGGCTCTCGCTTCCAGCTTCCCACACACCGACACATGCATTTAGCTTCTGCACACTGGATCGTGCTTCCAGCCTCTGTCCACTGTAAGGAAGGCATGACATCAACAGTAAAAAAGACACAAGTGGCCACAGTTCAAGTGTGTTTATTGAACTTCAATACGGGTTTTAAAAACGCCTATATAATCCTAAATCTACAGACCGGAACAAGCTACGGCCATCAAATAACCAAGTCCTAGTGGTGCCTCTTCAAAATAAAAGGCCTATACTAATAAACCTATTGCCAATCCTTGCCTCTAAATACAAATAGTGCGGGTAATAGTTACAAAAAAGAAAATATTCACAAAAGGATATGTCAGGATGTTCAGGCCGTTGGCCTCCCTTTCCCATGTTTTCAGCACGGGACAAGGCGGTCCACTCGAGTTTAGCACAATCTCTGGGGTCTCTAGCTCAAGGATAGTGTTCATTCTTTAGCATCAGGGCCTTCTGATGACTATATTCGATTCATCGCAGAGAGGATGATGGAGCATGGTCAGTCACTCCTACGTATGATTTCCACTCTACCACCTGCCGTTTCTGGCTGATCGGCATGGTGGATGCATCATCGTGGGCTAAACCATGTTTCGGTAATGAAGACAGCGTCCAGGTTGTTGTGCGAGTTGAGGGTAGCGATCTCCGAGGTGTGAGCAACAACTGACGGAACATTGGTTAACCTGCAGGGGCATGTGTCTGTGGTCTGTGGGTGTTTGATGGGGATAAGGGCGATATTGATGAGACTGGCTGGGGTAGCTTGCTGGAGCTGCACAGGGCGGTTGCCCATTCCAACCCTATTGAGGGTGGGGATAGGCTGTGGAGGGAGGAGACACATGGTGATGTCTTTTGGTGAGAAATATTAGTAGCTGCCGGAAAAGGCTTGAAACCTGGTGGTGGGGGGCGCAACTGAGCGGCAGGACCTGGTCACGGGATCAGCAGCTTCCTCCATGCTGTCTGCCTGGAGTCCTTCAGTAGCTGCCTGGAAAGTGCAAAACCTGGTGGTGGTCGGAGTAACTGAGTTGCAGGGTCTGGTCACGTGACCAGCAGCCTCTTCAATGCTGCCTGTGCAAATTGATATGCTAAGCGAACTAAGGAAAAGTTGAGGCTCAGGAAAAGACTTTAGACTGGTGCAGAGAAAGTGAAACCTTCAAGGAAACGTGCACGTTTTGGCCTAAGCTGAGAATCTAACATCGTAAAAGTGGACCCCGAACTGACGCAAAGTAAATGGTATTCCAGCCAGAGGTTGGGGAAAGGAACAGGTTATCCACTGAGTCAGAGATCCCAGAGGAACTGGCAACCCCTGAGGCCCAGGGAAACCCTCTAGGAAGGAGAGTAAGAATCTGCAGTGTTACGAGGAAGATGGCTGGTTTTGAAGAAGAATGCAAACTCAGTGAGTAAACCAGGAAAGAATGATATTTGAAAGTATCAGTTTGATATTCACAATAGGGATGAACTCTAAAAGGATAGGTTTAAGAAACCTTTTTTGGCCAATCTGGAGAACTGTTCTAGCTTAGCGTTAGCATGGAAGCTAAAGGGCAAATAATGAGTAAGTTCTCAACTTTCTGTTGGCCAGCCACTTTTGACTTTGGTTGTTGGAATAGTGGATAGACACATGACAGTAGGTTTAAGACATCCGTGTTACATGATCTTATTACCCTGAGATGCTGGAAGCATCTGATGAATCACACTTTAATTTGTACCATTCTTTACACTAGTCTACTAGTTTATGAAGTCTTTATTATTCGTAGTACCTCTAGCCTTTCACAACCCAAACCTTTTATATCGTGACTCCTAATAAAGAACTTATAAAAAGTCAGTAAAGTCTCAGTGGTTATTTCTCAATGACCTCACAGCATTCAGAGGACTTCGAGGTACAGGAGATTATCCGAGGGAGTGAAGGCGGTAAGAGTCAAGAAAAGGTAGAAGGGAGTTAAGAAAGTCAAGAGTTGATGACCCCTAGTAGAGAACCACCCAAAGGGGTTAGAAAGAGAGACAGGCGCAGCTGGAAGAGCAGAGACAGGAAGTCTGAGAAAAGGATGGTGCAAACTTCTTTGGAGGCAAAGAATCAAGTACAAGGCAGAGCAAGACAAAAGTAGTCTGTGTGTTGTCAGGGTGAAATGGGAGGAGCAAGAATGATGTGGTGGAGCATCTAGGAGTTTCTATGATAGCCAGCTTGATGGCTGGAGACAAAGTACAGTGCCAGGCTGATGGACGTAAATCAGTTGGGACTCGGCAACAAGGAAAGTTAGACGTGGCCGGGGGAGATGATAGGTTCAGTATTCTAAGGCAGACAGGTCAACTAAGTGCCTATCCAGCACCCAGACACCCATCAGACATACCTGCTGTGAAACCTGCTCTATAAGAATATCGAGCTGCAGCAAGAATGCCAGGGGCATCTTGGAGACACTACATTCTTTGGCCACCGGGGTAAATCACCCTGACCACCAGGACAGTGTTTGAAGGAATGACTTCACGGAAGAACTGAGAGTGGCACTGGGAAGAGACCCAGCGAGACATTTAGAGAATGCTTTTGATTTGAGAAGACTTCATTCTGGCCCTTTTTACTTATCCATTACTGTATGCATTCTTGACTAAATCTTGTGACAACATTCCATAAATTGCCGCCTATGTGGATGCTGTTTGGCTTCATGACGGCACCAGTCCACGCTGGCCCCTAAAGGTGCATGCCCCTCAGTATTGAGTTCTGTCACGTGATGGAAGCTTAATAATGAATGTCCCTCACCATAGCACAACGCTGTTCAACATCTCTCCATGAAATGCAGTGAGGCTGAAAGGCTGCAAGCAAGAGGTGAGGTAGCACCCACCATAGAGTTCACCTGAACAGAAAGAAGAGCTTTGGAAAATGTAGGCAGGGACTCCAGCCAAGGGAAGCCATCTTGAGTAAGAGAACTTATGAACTGCTGGGGAGCCTGAAAAGCCCACCCTTCAGGAGTTCTTTAGAGTGATAGAGAAGAACTATTGTGCATAAATCAATGCTGAAAACCTCTGATTAACGTCGTTGTGATATTGATCTTGTTTGGCTTTTTGACAAGTGGTGTCAGAAGTGGCATCAACAGGCCCAGGCCTTAAAGCCCGAACTGCATTACCCAGCCTGGCCACTGGAGTCGGGCCCCTACACATTGAGCAAAAGGAAATTCAGACAAAGGGAACACCTTCTGAAAGTCACTAGCATCACTCTTAAATAGTGAACCTTACTGAAGAAAACTCCCAGTACATCTAGGTTCTTCAATTTACAGGCCAAACAAGTACCCTTTGTTCCTTGCTTGGCTGGGGAGAAATCGACTCCAGAGGCCTCTGGCAAAGGACCACTAGGGACAGAGGAAGAGCAGCAGTACCACACCCAAGCAGTGGACCGAAGGGTTTTTTCCCAGCCTAAGAGCTAGCCTAACACCCAGTGAAACCCCATTGAGCTAGTGAAAAGGAGAGTGGGTGAACAACCACGAGGGGAAACCTTAGTTGAAAAACATTTTAGATAAGCTGAACCAGACAGTTGGCAGTGCTGGTACAAATAAAAACTCTCCCGAACACCAGTTTCTCCCATCGTTCTTTGTCAGAGGTTCATGCATGTTGATGATATAGGGCCTTATTCCGCAACTTTAGAGAATTACTGTGAATCTGCTTAGATTCATGTGCTTTGCATAGGCCGCCAACTAGTGGTTGGTGCAAAGTATTACATATTGTTTTTCAAATTTGAAAAAAGGGCTTCAATACTGTTTTACCTGCTCACCTACCCATGATCCCTCGCACATCAACATCCTCAGATTTCTTTTTCTGCAATTACAGTTGGAATCAAAACGTGGAGTTCTCTTAGTACACTTCGAGAGCATGAGTTTACGTCGAGTGATTTTCGATATTAAAGAAGTTGCACAATGGCTGAGACAATATTGTTCAACACATTCTCATCTGAGGTGCTCCATGCCAAGGAGGCGGACAGTAGGGAATGGGGAGGAAGATATACGATTAAAGTTTTTCCATACATTTCTATACCCCCGTAGTTTACTCACTCAACATTCACCCATGCCGTCCAGCTCCCATAGAGAACACTGTTGCCCTTTGTGTAACACAGTTCGGTTTAAAGGACATGTACTGTGTGTGTGCAATAGTTGTCTTCCACAGGATCATAACAAAATCAAGTGTTGATTGTGCATTTTATGTTTGAGGAGCTTGCACAAAGAGCATAAGACTAAACATTGGGCAGCCTATTCTATGCAGAAGAAAAGGTATTGTGAGAATCAACCGTTATTGCAGAAGATTTCAAAGCTCAGGAACAAGGCATAGGCTTCTAAAGTGCTGCTTTGGGCGAAGTAGAGGAAATGTCAAGCGTTTCCTCGTAACCGGTACACAGCTCCTTCGGTTCTATGTTAAATCATGCTGTGAAGGCTCACCCTGGCGTCCATAAGTCTGTGCAAGGAAAACATAGACCCAGAGGTAAGCCGGCTGATTCAGGCACCCAAGGCCATCATCCAAGCAATTAACTTCAAAGATAAAGTAGACCCCAGAATTAATGTTTCCACAGCCCAAATCACAGGTTATAACAAAGTCAAAAGTATACGAACACTGCTCGAAGCCGAGCACCGAACATAGAGAAAAAGACGCACACAAAAAACATAGAAACATTGGGTGACTACATTTCAAACTTAGACAACAAAATCGATACACTTTCTCCTGCTATGAATAAGGAGGGAATTAACCTCTTTCTCCGAATCGGAAGGGGAATTGAAGGAAGAACTTGAAGGAAGAAGCCTACACCTTCCCAGCAGGGTAAGGACAGGAGTGTTTGGTCTACAGAAAGGCTTACAAAGGTAATGGATATAATGGAGTCCTTTATTAAATATTATGAATAAATGCCACTAAAAGTGCTGTAGCAGAATAGGCCACACCCTCCAAAAAGCCCAAAGAATGTCTGCAACAACCCCCTATCAAAGAAGATTTAGATCAGGGTGACACATACACAGTTGAGGAGGTCATTATAGAAGATTATGATGAACTAGACCCATCTGAGTACCCAGTCCATTCTCTGTACATCATCGAACCATCTGTAACAGCATCCCCCCCCCCCCAGTGGACCAGTGTCTGTATATTGATCTATTTAAAAAAGCAGCTGACAGATTGCAGGTTCAAACACATACATCTGAAAAAGAGATGGATCTTACAGGAGAAAAAGCCTTTCTCAGTCCATTCCACTACCGAAGAGCATTCAAAAGATGAAAGTACTTTCATTACCTAATCCAATGAAGACAACACCTGTTAATCCCAGGATGGGAAAAATACAAGCTTGCCCCCAGTGAACCCCTTTATTTTAGGTCTGGGAACATCTAAAAGCTAACTCTCTTGTGGTAACTAACGCAAGTTAAAGTGGTGGTATTTCTTTAACAAGTGAATACTGTAAGGAAGGCATGGCATCAACAGTAAGACAGACACAAGTGACCACAGTTCAAGGGTGTTTATTGAACTTAAATGTTGCCTTTCACGCCTAGAGCTCACTCTACTCAAGGTACAGTGGCTACTTTAGCTTTCATTGCAAATGTATCTTTAGATGCCATTTTCAAGGCAGCTACTTGGAGTTCCATTCACACCTTTACACAATATTACTGCTTAGATGCACATTCCAAGAGTGGATCAGAGGTGGGTCAGGCGGTATTAAGATTTTTTTTTTGCAGCTGTACCTTCAAACAACCCAGCACCATCTCCTGGTACTGCTCGCTAGTCTACGCACAGTATGTTATTCTAAGCAGACCCACAAGCCATACATTACTTACCGTAATCATATTTCTGATGCTTGCATCTGCTTAGATTCACATGCACCCACCCTTCCTCCCCTTTTGGAGTTGAAGGTACATAGATATTTTGCACCTTTCTTTACTTCCTGTACTCACGCATACACTTGGTGATCCCTCATGTCGGAAACAAAACAATTGGAGGGACCTTAGCGATAGTGTGTTCTGTACTTGATGGTCATGCAGATTAATGGTACCTCCGTCCCCAAGTACCACATGGGTAGAAAAGAAAAAAACACTACCCGTGCAATCTTTGAGGTCACAGGTGTAGAGTGCCGTCAATCTGGAACCAGGAACGCCGGAAGGACCCCCTGACCACTGTGAGGCAATGAATGATTAGTCAAACAGTGCAAATGGACAGTAATGCAGTGGGATAACGAATTCGTAGCAAGGCTTACCTAAGTGTGATGAGAACAAGAGCCTTAATGGAAAAGGATAGTCAGAAGGGGACCAACAGCATAAACAGTGTGGCGGGATTCCAGCAACACTCTGGGTAATGGAAGACACATGAGACAAATGTTCAGTACACAGGATGATCCTTGGGCAGTCCAGTTAAACAGATCCGAGGTCGGGAGCCAGTAGCAATAACAAACTCCAAAGGTTGATATTCCAGAAGGTAACCAATGCGAGGAAGTTACAGGGACAAAGACAAAAGCAATCCATGGAAACGTTCTGTGGTCGTAGTACCTGAAGAATCCAAGATTATCCAAAACGCCAAACAGTCCTTGAAGAAAGCAGCTGTGAAGCATCGCTTCTGTGTTTTCCCAACCCTTTTAACTGCGTGATGCAGTCACATGACGCGGGTGATGGAGGAACGTGCGGATCTGCGTCACGTGACTCGCGATGTTGACTGAGGCTGTTGTAGACTCCTCGTCACGTGCCGCAAGGTTGCCCGCGCGCCCGGCCGGCAGCGCCAGCCATGCGAAAGTCTCCATGGCAGCTGCCAGCGCAAGGAGGGTCGGAAAACTCCTGGATCGCCAGCAATGAACCTCCCTTGTCTGGCGAGACGTCGCCGCCGCTCATGTGTAGGGCCACGGGAATCACAGAGGCCCTGGTGGGTGGTGTCCGCTGAATCAGGTAGGTGAGGACTAGCTGGTGTTCCGGCTGTACACATACAAAGATGTGTGCTGGGAGACATGACATAGTATTACAGACACACCCAGTCAATGTCCCTTTTCTACACCTACCACTAGATGTCGGCCTAAGCGCAGCATGTGAATCTAAGCGGATACAAGTATCAGAAATACGATTACGGTAAGTAACGTATGTCAGACAGATTCAGCTATATTTCACACATGTTGAAAAACACAATCTGAAGACATCTACAGATGAAGGATCATGGATACCCATGCACATGATGCCCCTTTTTCAAATTCATAAAACAAGATGCAATACTTTGCACTAACCACTAGAAGGCAGCCTATGCAAAACATGTGATTCTAAGCAGATACAACCCACAGATAGATATCACACCCGCCACACGTGACCTAGAAGCAGCCTTCCAGCTTTGAAACACTGATGGACCAACTCTGTATGAAACCCTGTAGAACGGGATTCCGGAGGGATGTGTACATCAGACTGGCATTATAAACCGATGTGGGAAGTAGCCTTCCTACTAGTCAGATGAGATACTGTGTCCGATACATATTAGATCCAACACTCCGAAAATCGATAGTGGAGTAAGCTAAAGAAAACCTGATCATGGAGCAATTCATGACCTTACTAACCTTGACCTTCTAGCAAGCCAACTTCACAAACACATTTTGCAAGCAGTGATCCAAACTACCATTGGCAATCAATGTGCCCAACAACGGATGCCATCAGGACAGGAGATGTGGCCTGAAAACCACTGCCACCTCGACACAAACTACATTTGGACAACCACTCCTAAGCTTCGTCAAGAAACTCATCAGGCCCAATCTGCATAGAGTCCTCTTCGTTCACTCAGCCCATCTGAACCCAAAAGCCGAACATCTCCTACACCCAAGTGGGTCCCTGTGAAATGGTCTGACTGTAGATGAACAGGATGCATCTAAAATGAGTACACTGGGAATCCTAAAATACCTTTTTAAAAAATGTCAAGAACAAATTCAAACACACCCAAGTTCAATGAATTTAAAAAAAAAGACCTTAAGGAATAAAAAGATAAGACTGTGAAAATACAAGTGTGTTTATACAGAAAGTACACAATTTTATTAACTAATGTGACCAAGAGAATTAATTTGAGAGTGCTCAAAGATATTATTTTGGTCCACACAAACACACAGAATATTTTAGATAATCAATGTAATGTTAATTATTAAAAAGAGAAAGGTGTAAAAATAGAGCCACCATTAAGGAAAAAAGATACATTTGTACATCTACATTTGTGTCACTCCCATACAAGAACATATCCATAATACACATCAGCAATTAAAAGTAAAAATAAAGAGCTGAATATTCACCAACTAGCTAAATGGTTTGATCAACAATTAATGTTACATGGTTGAGGAATTGTTTGAGTGAAAACAATGTCCAACATTTGAAGCAATTAGCCAGTCAGATCGCACAGCCAGTAGAGCGTTCGCTTTGACATCTGTGTAGAGCCTGCTGATGCAGGTTCGAATCCTGGCAGGGCTAAACTCAGCCTTTCATCCTTCCGAGGTCGATAAATGAGCACCACACACCGTGGGAAATAAGCAGCGCAATAAGCAGCGCTCAGGTGCCTGAGGGTTCATAGCGCTATATAAATGCTAAAATAAATAAAAATATATAAATAAAATTGAATCCAAGCCCCATATATACAGACTAGCTCACAGCACAGTAGAGAGAGGGACTTCCTGTTTGCAGAGCTGGAGAGCTGTAGATTGCTGGCCCGGAAGCAGAGGAGGGACTTTGTAGAGCGTTTGAAGTGAGAGTAGGAGGGGCCAGAGGAATTGCCAGGACTATATGACAAGTGGGGCCTGAAGCTAGTGCAGTTGGGCCCACCACAGTGATATTAACATTTATATCATTTATATATGATAGTAGGCATTTACAGATTTTGGATGGGCATTTCCTGCTCAAGCCCTACCCTGTCTGTGCCTCTGGGAGGAGCTGGAGCAGGACGACACAGACTAGAGAAACGTGGCCTGACGGCAGAAGAGGAGAGTAGAAGTAAAGGAGACTAAGGTGGTGATGAGGATCATCCTGGGGGGAGGGTAAGGACGTGGTAAAGCCTAAGGAGATGAGGCAGAACAGAACAAGTTAGGTGGTTTTATTTAAGTAGGAGAGAAAGGAGTACAGAGGAGATTGGTGGTGACATTTGAAGAGGGGAAGTAGAAGGGAGTACTAATGACATGAGGTGAAGGAGTCTGCAGGAAGAGGTTGAAAGTGAAATCAAGGATGATGATGAGGAGGAGTGTTTTCAGGAGGTGGAGTGGATTGAGGAGAAGTTTGTGCGAAGAGTTTAGCAGAAAAGGACTAGTCAAAAGGAGGTTGCGAGAGAACATTAAAAGGAGGTGAGAGAGGAGCAGACATCCTGAGGGAGGTAAGATGGTGAGAGAGAGCCCTGCAGACTAAGGAGAGGTGGAATACAAGCATTGAGGTAGTTGAAGTATGCAAGATAAGAGAAGAGATGCTGCAAGAAAGGTCCCCTTAGGCACAGGATCCTTGTGACCCGAGGAGGTGGACCAGGATAAGGTGATTGGCAGAAGCTTTTCAGCCCATTTCACTCAGGCCTAACATGCAAGGGCCTGAGATGCAGAGGTCTCTCAGAGGTTCAGGATGAGAATCTTAGCAACAAAGAATCACTGGTACGAACCTAGGTAAGAAGAGTCACTTGGGGACTATCCAAGAGCGAAGAGTCATCTGGGGACTACCCCAATAAGAAGAATCTTAGATTGTTTCTGTGTCAGAGAGACTTGTAAAACCCCACCATCCTAACAATGCAAATTAAACCTCTTAGGCTATATTGAATTGTAGTGTCATATGCAGGGATTTCTGGCTCCTGTGGTTTCTTGGCTGTTGGGACCACAGCAGTCTCATCTTCTTTCCACTCCCATGGCTAATCAATAAGGTATAATTGTGATGGCTTCTGATGATCTGTCTGTTGTACTGAGCAAATCAGATCACCTCAGTGATCAAATAGGGCCCTCTGGTAGGTCAGAAGAAGGAGAAAGACACGGTTTTGGAATTCTTGCAAATGTTTTATAGAAATAATAGGTAAAAAGGCCTTACTGACACGAATCTGTGGATTTCCCTGTCTAACAAAGCTAACTAGGGTGCTCGTCATCTGTTGTGAAGTCCAAAGCAAACAGTCTGTCCTCCGTCCAAAATGAAACTGCACTGACCCTACCCCTCAGAGAAAACAACTAAAGGTCAGGAGAATGACTACCTTCCCATTCATAGGCTTCCCCAGGTTGGTATAGAATTCTTAGATCGTTTTTGGCTATCTCTTGCATTAGCTTGTTCAGCTCCAATAGGGGACTTTTCCAAGTCTTTGGTTCCCCTTTCTCTTGACTTCGTAAGCTATTCCTCCTTAGCATTCTTGGCCATTGAATTTCTCTTATCATGCTTTTCTCAAGTGTCTTTCTTTATTATCCCTGTTCTCTGTATTCCTATGGTTCTTTAGCTCCTCACGACGAAGATATCCGATATCAGCATTCTCTTATCTTCTTTATCCCTTTTGGTATTACTGAGACAAGTAAGATGAGTCCCGCAGTGATTCTCACACTCTTGGTTCTCTTTCTTGTCACTGGGACGAGTATGATGAGTCCCGTGATGGGTTTCATGCTCTGTTCTTTCTCATATCACTGCGACAAGTAGGATGCTAGTACTTCTTGCACCTGTATTTCCTCCTGGGTCTCCTGCTGTCCAAGTTACCTTTTTCCCCCATCGGTTGGAGTCTCCAGGCCTAATGGCAGGATAGGGACTTCTCTTTGTTTGGTCAGGACAGCTTCTGCTTTCCCTCTGACTCTCTCTGCTTCTTGACGGTGGCTCCACGACGCCATTGTTAGTTGTCTCGGCCTTGTTGACAGACTGCACAGCCCACCTCTCACGGGTCACGCCACCACTTACGACTGGCTCTCTCTCTTGAGGTTTTCTTCCCCTGCTCTCCTCTGCCTTCAGCTCTCTTGGTGCATGGCGCGCAAACCAGCTGGTTGCTTCCTCAGTGCGGAGGATCGCGTGGTCTAAGTCAGCTTCCATGACACTGCTGATATGAAAAGCCTGGGTTTCATTTCACTCTGACAGTGTTGTTCAGCTTTTATGATACATTGCTGAGCCGTCCCCAGCAGAGGATTATAGTCCTTTTTCTCTTCCAGTTGAGAGCTCTACATTACTTGCTCATTACTCCCCGTCACAGTATTGCTGGTTTCTAACCACTGACTCACTCACTCTTCTTCATGGTAGTTTTACCAGCTATCTTGTCAGGTGGCACAATAACAAACAGTGGCTTGATCTGCTGGGTCTTTTTGAAGCCTTGATATTGTTGGCCCAAGAGAGAGCACTTTTGGGAGTTCCTCTGTGGAATAGGAGTCCTTGTCCCCAAGAGGGGAGTCTCTCCCTGTGACGTCCCGTTGCTTCCACCTCTAGGGGGAATATTGCATAGCGGGCTCACCTCCTTAGCCTCACAAGGAAAGGCTCTCCACTGGCGAGAAGTGACTGAATCCCACGATTCATCACAGACCTTTCCTGTGGGCTAACAACTCGGGTGCAAAGGAGCAACAATACTTTGTCCACAATCTGTTTTTTTTATATCATGTTTTCTTCTGTTTGTTTTAGGATTGTTTCAGGTGGTGATGTAGTTCCAAGGGAAAGAAATCCAGTCATGGCGTGTATGCTTTCCTGGATAACAAAGAGAACCCAAGGCAATAGGTCATCCCAGTTATTGCCATCTGCAGTCACCAGTTTATGTAATAGGTTTTCCATGGTTTGCTTGAAGCGTTCCACTAAGCTATGCTTTTCAGGTCAGTAATTGATATGCGTCATGTCCGGATTAGGGGAAAGGCATTGATCTCCCACACGAGTTTAGACCCAAAAGTGGATTACTGATCTGTGAGGATCCCTTTTGGGAATTCTGCATGTGTAAACAAGGTACTAGGTACTTCAATATTTGTTGGGTGGTGGTATTTCAGCAAGTAAATGTCTGAGGGTAGTGGCTGGCCATTGCTCAAGATGACCAGTATACATCTTTCCTGGCCTGGCCATGCCTATTTGAGAAATGGGTACATTGATAATAAGAAGGGGTGTAAGGCCACTCTTCCCACATTGGCACAAGAGGTCTATTGGCAGATGGGGCAGAACTCAAAAAATCAGAAAATGTGCAGGTAAATACCAGGCTATTTAAAGCGTGTTAGCTTTGTGCTTTGTCAATGCCTGCTGTTAAGTGGGAATGGAGCATCTCCAATACTGTATCTGAATTGGAAGGGAATTATCTGCTGAGTCTAGGCCCCCCCTCTATTTTGTTCCCTTTCCCCAAAAAAATCCATTATTTTCCACAAAGAAGGGGCCTTTTTTTCTTGCTCAAGGTAAGTATTACGTTCAGTGGTGGAGACACTGGGCCTCATTACGAGTCCGGCGGTAACCGAGGCGGTAAAACCGCCTCGGTTACCGCCGGACTTGTATTACTATTCCGCCTCTGTGATTCCCGGAATTACTGGGGCATTACAACCCCGGTTTTCCGGGAATCACAGAGGCGGAATGGTGTAAATCCCCATTCCCATTGAGTCCTATGGGACTCAATGGGAATGGGGATCATGGAAACACCGGCAGCATCTCGTAATGCTGCCGGTGTTTCCTCATCCGCCTGCAGGTTTGACCTGGCGGGTTTAACACCGCCCGCCTGCAGGAGTCTGGATCAGGCAGTCCGGAAACAACGGTGGCAGCAGGTTTAATGCCACCGTTATTTCCGAACCGCCTGACCTGTAATGAGGCCCACTATCTTATTTGGAAGCCCCGGGTTGAGTTTCAGTGACCACATACTGTCTTCACCTTGCTCCCGCTCGCTCACTTACCTGTCCCACCTTTACATTGTCAACTCACCTACAACCTCCCTCCCTCCCTCTCAGCCCAGCTCTTTTATACCATGCATCCTTTGTGATTTCAACTCTGAGTTAATCAGGAATATCATTGCAGCTCATTAATTGGGCTGAGGTGATGGTGCTGTATGTTCACCTACCCTAAGTGCTCTCAGGTGTGTGTGGGAATTTGGTGAGTGGGCCTCAGATCCACAGGATGATATTGCATATGTTGGGGTTGCCAGCTTGGAATCAGGCGACCCTGCCATGCAGCTGCCCCATTCCTCCTTATACCTCCCTGCTCTTTGTAGGCTGCTACATGTCTCTCAAAACTGTTGTTTTCCAGAAACTGCTGTGTTGAAAACCCACTCTGTGGTGCATGCTTTGGCACTCACATTCGCAAGACTCACAAATTACTTTCACTTTTGGTAACAATCACTATACAAGCAGCCTTCTATATCAGTCTCCTGGGCTAGGCGGCTGACCACGGAATCAAGGCTGGTAACCGGGGGGGTATTTGAAGGGGCTTCGGAAAACACTCAGTATAACACCTTTCGGGCTGGCGTCGTGCAGCTGGTGGCCTTCCCTTAAACTCATGGTCCCTCTTACCCCATTCTTTAACCTCACCAATTGCACTTCATCTCCTGCACTTTAATGAAAGAAACTGGATTTCCTAAGAAGTGGGATTAAAGTCTCAAAGGTGACCAGTACAAGGGCAAAATAAAAGAAAATTACACAAGGTTTCTACAAACCTGTTGTCACCAAAACAATCAAATTTAAACTCTGATTTTCCTGCCCATTTGCCAGTTCTTTTGGCCTGTAGGAGAGGTGCCATTCTGAAGCATGTAAGAATTAACCTTTCATTTAGTTAATAAGTGCTATCAAGATTAAATTGGCTTCCCTATGGAAGTGCAACCAAGTACAACCAAAAAGTATGTGAAAACTACATTTTATGCATTCCTGATTGTCTTGTACATTGGACAGCATTTTTTGCATCTTACGCTGAACAATTAGCTTTGCATTGGGCAGCTTACAATCATGGCCTTGGAGCCATGAAGTCCATAGCAATTTAGCCATTGACTGACATACCATTTTCATATTTAAAAGGATACTGTGACATTTATTTAGTCATGGCTACATGAGAATTACACCAGAAAGAGTTCCACGTTTCTCAAAGCTTAATGGATATTGTATCGGCGATATATGGCATTTCCAGTACCTCATGGACATATTTGGAGGAGAGTGACTGTGGCAGTGCAGCGCTGGAGTCACTTTCAAAATGTATTCTTTAAGGTTTGAAAGATGCTTGGTGGTGTTCCCAAATGGAATATTTATGGACTGCTTTGGCTACTGAATTGGTACTTTATATACTTGAGGTTTCGCTAAGAGGCTGCTCTTTTACTCTATACATATTGATATACCGCCTACTCTTTGTGACGTGTAAGGCTTGTCTCTTTTAATGTGTGGCACTCAGTATAGGTTGCAAAAATTAAGTGTGTATGATTAGTGCTGCACTCTCTTAAGGAATAAATCCCAATGAACTTGGAGGTAACTAGACATATTCACTTGTGTGTACTTGTATAAATGCTGACCTCTTCTTGGAAAGATGGTAGTGAATTAGCGTACATTGAAGAGTACGGGTGCTGGTACACAACCTTGTTAGACCAATCTACTTATTTGAAATGCTGGAGGCAATTTCCCGCCCAGTTCGTATGTATCTAACTCTAAATATGTTCTTGTCATGAAGCTCTGTCCATAACGAGAGGATTCCTCTTGAAAGTCTAGTACTACCAGGATTTTCCATAGATTTAGCTTGTCTACAAACCTAAATGCCATAGACAGGCCCATGAAGCTATGATACAAGTTTCCTTTGTGATTCTGTAGATAATTATAAATCATTTGTAATTTTCTACTTTGAATTCCTGTGCCCTGCCCTTCTTTGAAGCCATACTGAACATCACTTCTGATGTTGAACATGCAGAGCAGATCATTATTCTGTTAAGTAAGTTTTTCCCATAAAGATCAGCCAGACTCTCCAACAGTGAAATGAGATGATATGAGTGTGGATTGTACTGATCACCCTGTTTATATATTGGAAATATCATTGCTTCCTTGCAGTTTGAAGGAAAGGTCAGAGTCTCCTAAAGACCATGAAAGCCACAGTGAGGAATGGAAGGAGCATGTGACAAAATGCATGAAGTTCACGAGAGACCCTACTTTGGGCCCTCAGCTTTTATGAACAGGGTGCAAGCTTACAGACTTTAAAATGTGACTGCGAGTAAGTTCTAGCATGCCTGTAAGGCCCTCAAAGGCAGCAATCATACCTGCAACACTACCTGCTGCCCCTTGAGTGAAGCCAGTCTGTTATCTGTCTCAGATACAGCCCCCTTGGTATCCTAGGTCTCGGGTCCTCAGTAGCAGGCAAGCTCATTGGTTCTCCCAGTAAGTGCCCTTTTTTATTGCACAGGGACATGAATTAAATTATCTCTCTCTTTTCTGGTTCTTGGAGCTCCGACAAGGTAACCAACTCGGTGTGTCTTTTCTGCCTTATTTATCCACAAACCCTATTAAGGGACTTTTGGGTTCCAAGGACCACAGTTGCGGTCCAGTCAGGAAATCTCCTTTACGGGGAGTCCTTCATCTTTGGCAGCAATTTCCAGGGTGCCTTGTGCCTGGTGGGCATGCTGGGTAGTAGAAGATGAGTGTTGCCTAGAGAGCAGGAAAGAATGTTTGTGTTTGAAGGGAGGCGGTTGTAGAGAAAAAGGAAAGAGCTGAAAGAGGGAGGCAGATAGGGCTGCTGGATGAAAATCTCAAATAAGATTTGCTGATCTACCTACCTAAATACTGCGTGGTGTTTCGTGGTATGGAACACAATAATGAGCATACTGGAAGCTTCAAATCCTGGCAGTAGCTCTCACTAGCCTGAACTCCCTGTCTGCATTAGCTATGCCCATATCCCGCCACCACAGAAGCAAAAAGGCCCTAGCTTCATTCACTAAACCTCTGACATAATCAACCCCTTCGAAGGGGTTGTGTCCTCCGACATATTCCTTATCTATGATATTTGTATCTCCAGCTTACTGGCCTCGGAAATTTTTTTCCCAGTAGAGGGCGCTGTGCGTCGACGTCCGTCGAATAGGTGCTCCTCGACGGCCACCGTATCGACGCCGACGTCATCATGCCTATAAATGGCCACGCGCAGCGTCCGTTGGTCAGTTCTGTTTTTCCGCGCTTCGTGTGCCTCGGAATACCGTTGCTCAGTTCATCAGTCGATATATATTCATATTTCCTCGAGAAAACCGACTTGTACTCGATGGCTTCCTCCTCCGACCCGACGACTCCTCGGTCCGGTTTCAAAAAATGCCGAGAATGTGGAAAGAAAATGTCGTTGATGGATCCTCACAGGATCTGTTTGTGGTGTCTGGGAATCGAACACTAGTGTTCGGAGTGTGAGGAATGCCTATCCATGACGGCGAAAGCCTTGAAGGAGCGTAAGGGGAAGCTCGAGAGAGGTAAGTCAATTTTAACTTCCTCGAAAGTTTCCACGGTAGAGTCGAGACATTCGTCTCCTCACCGTCGAAAGCATTCTCGGTTTAGGTCTCGAAGTGGCTCCCACCACTCGTCGAGGTCTAGACACTCGAAAAAAAGACAAAGAAGATCCCCTTTATCGTCGTCTTCTAGTTCCCCTGAAAGAGTAAATTGCCCCACTAAACACAGCTCTCAAGCTGAGTGGGAGGAATTCAGAAAAAAGATGTTAAGCGTCTTCGAGAAAGGGTCCTCGTCCCCCTCGAAGTCAGCTGAGGGTGATACCCCGGGTGAAAAGCCCAAAAAATCTAAACGCTGCGAGTCGAAGCACCCGGCGAAAGAGTCGGCCCGAAAGCGCCATGAGCCATCGGGAAGTAAAGCATCTTCAACGCCATTGTCGAAAGCCCCTTCGAAGCATAAATCGGTGCCATCGACGCAGTTATCGAAGGGTTCTTCGCATCCGTCGATCGAGTCGACGCCGACATCGACGCCGATAAAAGAAAGACCCACGGCTACTCCACAGCCAACGGTTACTCTGAGAGCCTCCGACACGACGTCGAGAACGTCGTCGACATCCTCGAGCAGGATTCCAATCCTCTCGAGTTCTTCGAGGCCTCTTCCAGTTTTCTCGACGCCTTTGTCGGCACCTTCGAGGATTTTTACATCGGCGTCGACGACAACGACCTTTTCAAGGCCACTGATGATGGCTCCCTCTGCCTTAGAGATGGGTTTTATACCATTTCACAGACCAGAGCATCCCCCCTTAACTTCAATTTTTGAAGAAAGGGAAGATTCTGATCAAGAAAGGCCTTTTGGGCTGCAGAGGACCACATTACCTGAACCAGAGAAAAGAAGGTTGAAAGACCTTCAGGATGCATTACAGGAAGCAAGTGGCCTAGACACTTCCCCAGAAGTGGAATTTGTCAACCCAGACCCAGGGGAACATGCTGATACCCCTTATAGAACACTAATGTCAAGAATTATGGAGTTCATGGGTTGGTCTGCGCCTTCACCTCTTTTTCAACAGGATGACCTCACAGATATTCTGGATAAAGGTCCACAGGAGGATCCTGTGGTTCCCTTTCATTCTGCTTTACAAAGAAAGATTTTAACTAACTGGGAAACTCCTGAAGTTGTCCCTGGGGTTAACAAGAAGTTGTCAGCGAAATATAGGGTATCTGCTGCTGACCCTGAATACCTATCTAAGCACCCTACTGCAGAGAGTCTTGTGGTCCAGGCTGCAACTTCATCAGGCAGTACTTCTGCTTACCCCACTGCCCCTCAGGATAGGGATGATAAAAAATATGATGCCATGTCTAAGAAAGTCTTCTCAGCCTGTAGCATGGCTTTAAAATCTATTAATGCAACTTGTACGCTCGCTAGGTTCAGCCACACCCTTTGGGAGTGTGCTTCATCGGCGGCTGACTGCATACCGGAAGGAGAAGAAAGGGACGCATTTTTAAATATCATCAGAGATGGTAAAGATGCAATGTGTGAGTCCCTTCAAACTGGCATTGATTCTGCTGACAGTATCAGCAGGGCCATGGTGGCAAGTACCACAATCCGCAGGCATGCGTGGTTGAGAAAGTCCGGCTTTGCTTCTGACGTACAGGCCAGACTTTTAAATATGCCCTTTGACGGTTCTTCCCTATTTGGTAAAAAGGCAGATGACAGTTTGGAAAAACTACAAACATCTAAAGCAGCAGCTAAGTCACTAGGAGCTGCAATCCGACAAACTAATTTTCGTCCCTCAGGATCCTCTTGGAGAGGAAGGTCCTTTCGCTATTATTCCTCATATGGAAGAGGCAGAGGACGGCCGACTCAAAGAGGCCAAGGAAAATGTACCCGTGGTGGACGGAGTAAAGGAAAGAAAACCGCATCAGCAGGAGCAGGAGCCGCTTTACCTTCGGCAACTGCATCAGCCGCTCCCAAACCACTCTGAGGTCTCCCATCACAAGACACCTGTAGGGGGCAGGTTAACTCACCATCTGACGGAATGGCGGGTTATTACGTCAGATGCTTGGAGACAGTTGCCCAAGGTTACTGCCTGCCTTTTCTACGCATCCCTCAGAGACATCCACCGGGGAACAGCTCTCTGAAAGTGCCGGATCCGCTCCTCTTGCAGGAAGTTGTAGACCTGCTAGAGAAAGGTGCCATAGAAATGGTACCTGTAGCGGACAGGAACAATGGCTGGTACCAAAGAAAGACAGAGGCCTGAGACCCATCCCGGATTTACGAGAATTGAACATTTTCCTCAGGAAGGACAAGTTCAAGATGGTAACTCTCTCTCAGATCCTTCAGGCCCTCCAACTTCAGGACTGGTTGGTATCTCTGGACCTTCAGGGTGCTTATTTCCATTTGCCTATCCATCTCAAGCACAGGAAGTACCTGAGGTTCGCAATTGGCAACTCTCATTATCAATTTCGAGTTCTGCCATTTGGGCTGACCTCCGCCCCGAGGGTCTTCACCAAGCTAATGTCGGTTGTGGCTGCAAGTCTAAGGAGGGACGGGATTCACGTCTACCCCTACCTGGACGATTGGTTGATCAGAGCAGTTTCTTCGGAACGAGCTCGGATCCAACTAGATTATGTCTGCCACTCCCTTCACAGGCTGAGCTTCTCCCTTAATTTAAAGAAGTCACAGATGATACCATCACACAGACTCCAGTTCATTGGAGCAGTCCTGGACACATCCCTGGGAAAAGCCTCGCCACCAGAGGTGAGGGCTCAAGATATTCTGCAGATGGTCACCAGGTTTCAAAATGCCCAACGTCTCCCAGCCTACGACTTTTTGAGGTTGCTAGGCCTCATGGCATCCTGCATATTCCTTGTGCCAGAGGCTCGCCTGAGAATGAGTTGAGTGGGCACTGAGGACTCAGTGGTCACAATTCTCAGGGAGGATGACAGATCTCCTCCGGATTCCGGACAAGGTAGCCCACGACCTTCAATGGTGGACCTCTCCAGAGAACATCTTGAAAGGAGAACTGATTTGGCAACCATGGCCGGAGATAACAGTAGTCACAGACGCCTCACTCACGGGGTGGGGAGCCCATGCCAACGACTTGACCATCAGCGGTCGTTGGTCTCCATCGGAGTCCAGACTACACATCAACCTGTTGGAGCTGAGAGCCATCAGACTGGCACTGAAGGCTTTTCTGCCGTCTGTACGGGGGAGAAACGTCCTGATAATGACGGACAATACAGTGGCCATGCACTACCTCAACAAAAGAGGAGGCGTAGGGTCACTGCCACTGTGCAGAGAGGCGATGCAGCTCTGGTTTTGGGCAATTCAGGAAGGAATCTCTCTATCAGCAATTCACCTAGCCGGAGAGAAGAACTTGACAGCGGACGCTCTGAGCAGGCAGAACACAGTCTCCCACGAATGGGTGATAGCTCAGGAAGTCCTTCAAGAGATCTTCGCCCTTTGGGGAACCCCTCAAGTGGATCTGTTCGCCACCAGTATCAACAGGAAGTGCGACAGATTTTGCTCAAGGGAATTTCCCCTGAGAGGAGCTCTAGGAGACGCGTTCGTAGTGGACTGGGAGTTCCCACTTCTGTATGCGTTTCCTCTGGTCCCTGTCATTCCTCGAATGATCAGGAGGTTGAGAAGGTTTCGGAAGACCATGATCCTAATTGCCCCGGATTGGGCCAGGAGAACGTGGTACCCGGACCTTCTGGACATGTCCATCTGTCCTCCAATTCGTCTACCGTACAGAGAGGATCTTCTCTCGCAGAAGGGAGGTCAGGTTCTCTATCCAGCCATCAAGACCCTCAACCTTCACGCTTGGTATCTTAAAGGTTGAGGTACACCTTCCAGATGACGTCATGGAGGTGTTGCTTTCGGCCAGAATACCAGCAACTAAGACTCTATACCGCTGCCGTTGGAATAAATTTTGCAGCTGGTGCAGAGAAAAGAATATCGAACCCTTTTCATGTGGTACACCTGCGGTGTTATCCTTCGTACTTTATTTGGCAAATTCGGGCCTTAAAATTGGCACTATTAAGGGCTATCTCGCAGCGCTATTGATCTTTAAGCGCACTGCAGAGGAGCCATCGTATTTCAAAATTCCATTGGTAATACAATACCTGAAAGGTCTAACTAATGTTTACCCTCCAAGACCATTCCAAGTTCCCTTATGGGACTTAAATCTAGTTTTAAACTTCCTAAAAGGTGCTCCTTTTGAACCACTCCGCTCTTGTTCATTGAAGTTTCTCACCCTCAAAACTGTTTTATTGGTAGCATTAACATCTGCAGGAAGGGTTAGCGAGATACAATCCCTGTCTTGTAAACCTCCTCATACAACTTTTCACAAGGACAAAGTAGTGCTACAGGTGAAGCTTAACTTCCTCCCAAAGGTAGTTTCGCAATTTCATATTACTCAGAAGATTACTCTACCTTCATTCTATCCTCCTCCCCATCCGGGGAAAGAGGAAGAGAGACTACACAGGCTGGACCCTAAGCGAGCCTTGAGTTTTTATATCAGTAGACTTGCTAAAATTAGACAAGCAGACCAACTCTTTGTAGGTTACGCAGGACATAAGTTGGGATTACCAATAACCAAACAAACCATCTCCAGATGGATTATTTTAGCCATTCTGGAATGCTACAAACTGGCAGGGAAAGAGCCCCCTCAAAATCTAAGGGCTCATTCGACCAGGGGTATCGCAGCATCCTCAGCTCTTCAAAGAGGGGTACCAATTAGAGACATATGTGCGGCTGCCACATGGTCGTCCGCACATACCTTTACCAAATTTTATAGCCTGGATTCCTCCTCTAGTCAAGAGACTAGATTTGGCAAAGCTGTGTTACACTCTGTTCATTCTTAGAGGATAATATGTCATATCTTAATCCCGCCTCCAATCACATACCACTGCTATGGGAGTCTATTATAGATAAGGAATACGTCGGAGGACACAATCCCTTCGAAGAACAAGTTACTTCTTACCTTGTAACGTTCTTTCGATGGGATGTTCCTCCGACGTATTCCTTATCGCCCCTTCCATCCATCCCCGCAGTAACATTTCCCTTGTGTTTGCAGCTTACGCTCCTTCAAGGGTAGTAACCATTCATACAATAACTACTTTACTCTACAAAACGGAACTGAGCAACGGACGCTGCGCGTGGCCATTTATAGGCATGATGACGTCGGCTTCGATACGGTGGCCGTCGAGGAGCACCTTCTCGACGGACGTCGATGCACAGCGCCCTCTACTGGGAAAACATTTTCCGAGGCCAGCAAGCTGGAGATACAAATATCATAGATAAGGAATACGTCGGAGAAACATCCCATCGAAAGAAAGTTACAAGGTAAGAAGTAACTTGTTCTTCTCCAGCATGGGGTCTGGCATGGATTCACATGCTCATGAATATTCCCTGTAGTCAGGCCGGGAATCCTTAGTAAAAGAAAAAACAGTTTCACTTTCGTTTATAAACTGTCTTTCTCCTATAAACCAATCACTGAGTTCTGGGTCATACTGCCCCCAGTCAATGACTGCCTTCTCCCCAAGCCCCTCATCTGACAGTCATCTTCAGATTTTTACTGCACGTCCAGGTGTTGGGAGTCCTCGTGTTTCGCTCTTAGAGCTTTCTGCGTTTTTTGCACTTTTTTGCTAGGAAATTTGCTGCTATTGTTCATTCGAGCCCATGTGCTTTGTTGTTTCTTCATCCGACTAACAGGGATCTGTTTATCGGCATCTTTCATCGCCCCTCATCAGCGGAATCGTCGATTTGTTTATTCTTCAACGTTTTCAGAAGGCCACCAGGTCTTCACTGCACGCCGGACCATGTCGGAGGAGAAGGACGGGGCTTCCCTCTTCAATCCATGCACCAGCTGTGGTTTGCGGAATGTTTTCATGGAGGACAAGCATTCCCAGTGCCTTTTTCTTCACCCGACGCACAAGGAGGAAGATTGCAAGATTTGTCATGGCTTTACCAAGCGCACTATGAAGGATCGGGACATCAGACTGGCAGCGTGGCTCAAAGCCAATGCCCATGCTCCGTGTGGTTCACAGGGGCATGCCTCCTCCGCATCTAGCCAGCCAGATCAGGCTTCTAAATCCTTTGAGGGCACCTCATACGTGGGGGCCCAAGACAAGGCCAAGCACTGCGAGTCCGGTTCCGTCGGGGTCACTGCTCAAGCGGGTCCCGCGATGGCCAGGGCACGTTCATCATCTCCAGCGGTCTCTGTCTCCAGCCATCGCTCCAGCTCTTCATCGAAGAGAAAGTCTGCTACCCCAGGGAAGCTACAGGAGAAACCGGAGAAGGCCAAGCAACAGGACAAGGGGGCCGACCTGCCCATGAAGGCCCAGGTGATACAGGCTAAATCGTCCGCATCTAGCGAGCTGGTGGCGGACGCCCTTTCGAAGGCGAAAGGGGTTGACCCGGTCCAGGGTGCCCCGACGGCGGCCAGAGTGGTTCTTCCTCCCAGGCCGGAGACTTGAGCCAAACCAGCAGAAAGGACCCCAGTGAAGAGGATGCCGTCCCTTAGCCCTAGGCCAACCCCTCCGAACCCAAAAAGTGTGGAGGGGGGTGTGGTAACACCAAGGCACAGATATTTCTTCTGATGTGTAGAACAAGGGTTCCGTCCATACCATCCCAGAAGACGTTGGGGATGGCGATGGGAAAGTCAAGGAGGTAGCCGTAGGAGGCGGCCGGGAGGACGACATAGGAGCTGGGCCCAGTGACCCTACTCCCCAGGCATCTGTTGCATGACATTCTCTCGACCCTCCACACCCTGGTGAAGAAAGGGAAGAGGCACTTTATGCCTCCTCAAAACGAACGATTTAGCTATCCTGGCCAGGTATGACCGGGAGTTATGGTACAAGATGGCCCCGAGGACAAACGGGTCGAGGCGATGGAGATCCTTCAGGAGAGCGAAGTGACGTCGCACCATGCCATTACCGTGGCCCTGAACAGTGTAGATGTTCTGCCAGATGGGAAACGGGGTTTGCCTCCATCGTCGTGGCTGGCTGAAGGCCACCAACTTTAGGCAAGAGATTCAGACAATGGTCCTGTACATGCCGTTCGATGGAGACAATCTCTTCGGAAAGGCCGTCGATGAACCTTTTCAGGCCATCAAGACCGACACAGACGACCCATGCCGTAGGCACGCTGCAGCAGCACTGTGTGTCCTTTTGTTCCTCAGGAGGGAAGTCAGGCAGATCTTCGAGTGGGTTTAGGCAGCAGATCTTCCACTTAACGCCAGCCCTCCCGTTCCACGACCCAGGAAGCCTACAGGGGTCGCTCCAAGGCCTTCGGAGGTGGCCGCCATAGTCGTCAATGTTCCCAAGGTGGCACGCCGTTCCTCCAAGCAGGACTGAACCGGCCAAGATGTTTCACCCCTGCACCCAGATGGGAGGCCAGCTGGTCGAACTTCAGCGTGTGGGAAAACATCTCCAGTGATCGATGGGTGCTGGATGCTCTCGCCAGCGGACACACTGTGGAGCTTCAGCGAAAGTGTCTGCGGATTCCACCAGTGACTGGGCAGGAATAACACATCTCAACAGCTGCTGCTGGAGGTTCGGGCCTTGTTAAAAAAAAAAAAAAGGGGGGGGGGGGCGATAGAGCTGGTTCGAAGCGACTCCGGGGCTCCTAAGTTTACTCCAAATACTTCTTGGCAAGAAAGAAGACCGGGGGCTGGAGGCCCATTGTCGATCTACGACAACTCAACAATTACGTCAAGTCCCAAAAATTCAGGATGGTCACATTGCAGCACGTGCTAGGCCAACTTGAGGAGCGAGACTTCCTGTCGTTGTTGGATCTAGAGGATACTTACTTCCACGTCCCCATTCACGAAAAACATCACAAGTTCCTGCACTTTATCGTACAGGGAAAACACTACCAGTTCAAGGCTCTCCCCTTGGGACTGAAGTCATGACCAGAGTCTTTACGAAGTGTCTGGCTCCGGTGGCGGCACATCTGCGCATACAGGGAATACATGTGTACACATACCTCGACGACTGGCTCATTCGGGCCAAGTCAAGGGACATTGCTGTCGATCACACCGAGAAGACCGTCCAGCTGCTGATGGATCTGGGGTTCTCAGTGAACTATGGAAAGTCCTGCTTGACTGAATCGCAGGATGTACTATTCCTGGGGGCCAGGCTCAACGCGGTGTGCTGCCTGGTGGGCCTCTCGGAAGAGAGGATAGTGGCTATTTTGGGCAAGGTGCAACGGCTGTTAGCACTGAAGATCGCCACAGTGAGGACCATCAAGTCGCTGCTCGGCATGATGTCATCATGTATCTACCTGATCAGGCTCTACAGGTTGCAGATGCGACCACTCCAGGAATTCCTGGATGCCCGTTGGATAGGTGTACGGAAGCTTCAAAGACAGGATTGTTCTCGACGAGGAGTTCCATCGGGCGATAAGGTGGTGGGTATGCACTCCAACATCGCCTGGGGCACGACTTCAAGAGCCCCCCATACCAGGCGACGGTCACGACAAATGCTTCCCTTGAGAGCTGGGGAGCCCACCCCAAACACTTCAACACGCTCACCAGTGCTCTCCAGAGAGGTGCAGGAGGTGTGGCACTGGGCCATCGTCCAGGGGATGTTTCTCGTTCCTTTTCACCTTTCGGGAGTAAAAAACACTGTTGCCAACTCTCTCAGCAGGAAGCTGCGCTCTTGCCATGAATGGGAACTTCGGCAGGATCAAGTGGACAGCCACTTCCTCAGGAGTGGCAGACCCCAGATCGATATATTTGCGACGGCGACGAACACCAAGTGCCAGAGGTTGGCGAGCAGGTTCCCCCTACCGGGGAACATGGGGGACATATTCTCCTTCCCGTGGGAAGGCCTGTTCCTGTATGCGTTCCCTCCATTGCCTCTACTACTACGAGTCACCAGTCAACTCAGACTGTGTCGGTGCAGGATGATCCTCGTCGCACCAGCATGGCCGAGGCAGATCTGGTACCCGGACCTTCTCAGCATGTCAGCAGCACCTCCAGTCAAGCAGCGGTCGCGGATCTGCTCGCCATGGAAGGGGGCGCAATCCTGCACCACGACCCAGGATTGCTGACCCTGAAGGCCTGGCTCCTGCAGCATTCGAGTTCGTTGGGTACGGGCTGCCGGCAGACTGGAGGGAGGTCCTTGACAGTGCCAGGGCATCATCGACTCAAGTGCTGCAGGCACAAATGGAAGCATTTCGTGACTTGGTGCCGGTCGCAGAAGATTAACCCTCTGAGGGTCAGGCCCCCCCCTCCCAAGTCCTTCTGTACTTGTTGTCGTTTGCTAGGTCGGGGCTGGCGCACGCCTCCATCAAGGTGCATCTGACTCCTATCTCCCACTAGACCAGGTCTCCAGGACAGTCTTCTCTTTGGTCACACCGTCTAGCGAAGGAGTTCATTAAAGGACTGTTCCGATCTTTCCCGCCAGTTAAGCCACTGACCCCGGCGTGGGAACTCAGCGTGGTGCTCACTAGGCTCATGGGAGCACCCTTCCAGTCTACGCATCAAGCTCCTCTCAAGTTCCTTTCTTGGAAGCCAGCTTTCCTCATGTCCATCACTTCACTTCTGCCAGGAGAGTGGGTAAGATCAAGGCCCTGTCCTGTAAGCAGCCTTATTTGACTTTCAATGAGACTACGGTGGTGCTGGGGACGCACCCCTCCTTCATGCCAAAGGTTCAGTTGGAATTTCATCTCAACGAACCTTTGGTATTGCCTGTGTTTTTTCCGACTCCTTCGTCGCCGGCTGAAAGGACTTTGCACTCGCTGGATGTGGCTCAAGCGCTCAAGTTTTATGTGGCCCGCACAAAGAGTTTCCAGAAGACTTCTCAGCTTTTTGTGACTTTGGTCCTGTGAACCATGGGAAGGACTTGTCCAAGGATTCCATCTCCAGGTGGCTCTCCAGCTGCATCACTCATTGTCACCTGTTGGCAAACCGACCGCTGCCTGGCCGTCCGAGAGCCCATTCTACAAGAGCGATCACTGCTACAATGGCGTTCCTGTCTGGTGTGCCCCTGCTGGACATCTGCAGGGCTGCTACGTGGAGTCTACGCACACCTTCATGAAATTCTACTGCGTCGATAGGGATTCCAGAGAGGAGTCCAGAGCCGGCCAAGCAGTGCTACGCAACCTGTTCGATTGAAAGTGAGCCTTTTGAGGAGGTAAGAGTAATTGCTTCTGTTGAACCTTGCCTCCTCCCGTGGTTGTGTATGTATGTACTGCTATGTATTCTTTATTCATGAGCATGTGAGTTCTTGCCAGGCCCCATGCTGGAGAAGGAACAAGTTACTTACCTGGAACTGTTGTTCTCCAGCATGGATTCACATGTGAACCTTCCCCCCAGACCCTCTGCGGCTCTACTTCATCATCATGCTGCCACTTTACATGCTACCAGATCTGCAGGTGGCTGCCATAGGAGGAGCTTAGGGAAAGGGCGGTCTTTGGCTGGGGGCAGTATGACCCAGAGCCCAGTGATTGGTGTATAGGAGAAAGACAGTTTGTAAACGAAAGTGAAACTATTTTCTCTTTTACCGAGGATAGGGAATATTCAGGAACATGTGAATCCATGCCAGACCCATGCTGGAGAACAACAGTTACAGGTAAGTAACTTGTTCTTTCTGTACAGGCTCCAGGTGCCTGTTGTTGGCTCACCGCAAATCCTGGAAGCCCACCTTCACACCTTGATGTGTGAATGTGTCACTTGGGTTGACAAGAGTCTTCTTGGGTTGGGTTCAAGACTGCTGGTTTTAGTTCTGGGAGAGGTAACTGTTTTCCCAGCCTGTGCACGTAAGGTTAAAACTAGCATGGCATGACATTCTTTCTAGTATTATTTATTTGATTTTTTTTTTAATTTCTCAATATGTATTTATTGATTTTTAAACAATTATATCAGCATTAATCCAACACAATATTACAAAAACATCAATGATAGAGAGAACAATTGGTATAGCGGGCACAAGGGAAGAATTAGCAGTTTATATACACCCAGAATCTCCTAAGTGTAATATAAGTTAAACTACTGTGAGGAAACTAAAAAGTTACACAATGGACAACACATAGGTGTTGTATATAGAGAGCCACAGTTATGTGAAAGAAAGTTCAATTATAGTAAGTTGAGTTAAAGTTGCAGGGGAGAAAACAGTCCTAGCACATGTACCGCACATATAGAGAGAACAAAAAAAGTTCCCAGTGGTGTGGGAACACACATCCTATGCACACTATCTTTGGCCGAAGAAAGCCAAAAAAATGATGAATAGGTATAAACATAGGATCTCAAAGAAATACATGTGAACATTGTAGTGAGTCATAAATTACTCATGAAGGAAATTCCAAATACACACTCTTTGTCACAAACAATTGTGATTTATAATAAGATAACACCCAACACGTTTTGAGATTACAATCTCTTTATCAGGGATACGGTTGTTTGTAAATGCTGCAATTTAATAAGAAAAAACAAATGTCTGTAACCATTCAAAGGTAGTTCCAACTATACAAGATATATATATTAGATTTGCTATATTCTACAATGCACTGTAAGCTTGATAAATCACCTTATGTATATAAGGGTGCCTGTAGGTTTGAGAAGTACAGATGTCCAGCTCTCTAGTACTTTGTGGAGGAATCAACCAAAATTCTACAAGGGGAAAGTAGAGGAAGAACCAATAAACGGACACCATAGTGGATAAGTCTAACTAGTAAAGGGCACTAAATTGTCAATCAATGAAATGTATCCTTACCACCACAAAAGTCATGGAGTATAAGAAGGACTGGTTGATGTCACACTATTGTGTGAGTCCCTCAATGGACAAGACGCTCAGTTTCTAAGTATTTCATGTGATCCTCCTTAGCCACCCCCACGGTTAGGATCAGGTAGCGGGTGCCATCCCTGCCACATGAGTAGAGATTACCTCTGGGAAAATAGTGATGACATCATCAGATTAATCATACTGCCTTTTTTCCCCGACCACATACTTTAAAAACCAATTAATTGCAAGGGTTAGACAAGACGAACACAGATTAGACTTGTGGGTAAAAAAGGAGAAACAAAAGGGTTGAGCCAAATCATTAGTTCCTGAATCATATACTAATTACAAAGCTACTAAAACACGCAGAATTAAGCATAGAAGTCATTGAAGAAGTCCCATATCAATTGGTATTCTTCAATCAGCTCTCTTTTCACATAAGATATTTTTTCTCTGGCCTACAACAAAAGCATACACTGGATCCAATCTTCAAGCTGGGGCTTCCCACTACTTTTCTGCTTCATTTGAATCTGTTTCTTGGCTAGTAACAAGGCTTTATATATCAACATTTTTGTTCCAGTGGAGAATCTTAAATCACCTGGAAAAGACCCAGTATACAAAACAGGGTATGCAGCAAGGTAGATTGGACTATCAACTCCATTCGAGAAAGAGCCTCTTCCCAATGCTGGCAGACCTTATCACAACTCCAGAACATGTGTATTTGAACCAACCTCTTTTTTTTTTACAAGACCAGCAAACAGATTGCAGATGTTTACATGCTTTCAACTTCCATGGGGACCAGTACAGGCAATAGATGATTCTCTTTTGGGTGTAGCATAAATCCAGGTCCAATTTAAACTGTTTCATGTTTTTGTGTATTATCAAACAATCAGAATCACAGATGGCTAGTGTTATCCCAGACTCCCAAGTTGTCCACTCAGATCTATTTAAAGGTGGTTCGGGAGCATCACAAATATGTCTGTAAATTACAGATGACGAGGGATAACAGTTAATCTCCATGGAATATACATCAGGATGGTCATGGATTTTTAGCATTCATAGGAGACTGCATGGATGTGATTATTTACTCCACTACATTGAATTGTTATCTTTCTGCAGCACGCAACTTGTACTTAAATCATAGAAAGCCGAAGTCTACCACTGCATTACCATTAAGGATATATTTAAGTTTCCAGATGCCTGCTTTCTGCCAAGTGCGCCACTGCAGCATTTTATTGTTGAAAGTAATTGCTTTATTCCGCCATGTGCACGATTCTTGAGAAAATAAGGATTTTGTGTCAGTAATTCGGTTTACATACTTCCACTCTACAATCACATGGCTCACTGTATTGAGGGGTTTTCTCTAATCGGAGATACTGTACATTTTAAGGAGGCAATCTAATGGTGTCGGCAGTCCCTCTCTATACTCCCCACACAGCAGTTTTTTTCTTAAGTATCATTGATCCAGTAAGGAAGGCTACGCAGGGAGAAAGCAGCATGATAACTTTTTTACGTAAGTGAAGCCAGCCCCCCCCCATCCACTGATTGTGGAAGGATAGACATCAGTATTTTGGATCGAGATCCAGAAGTCATGAAACACTTTCTGTATGTGCTTAAGTAGTGTCTGCGAAAGAGGCAGTGGTAGCATGTTAAATGTATATAATGGTTTAGGCAGTAAAGTCATCTTGATACTACCAATCTTTCACCATATCCTGAGATTAATTTTGGACCATCTCTTACATTTGGAAGTAATTTCCTTAAGTGTCTCGTGAGACATAAATCCCTAAATGCATGAATCCATCTTTGTCCCAATGAAATCCACGAGTAGGGACACAACTTCTCAAGCAAGTTTAAATGGTTGGGAAGGTTTTTATTTTAGTTCTGTTTATTTGGAAGTTTTATATTTTTCAAATCTGAAGAAAGATGTCTGTTACATTGTTGAAAGAATCTTCTGGGTTCAAGAGGAACAATAGCAAATATTCTGCTGGGCGATATATCTAGTTTTGGAGATATATCAATATATTTTTAAAATCTATATAGGATGAGACAATATCATTAACATAGAGGTATTACATATGTAAACATTATTATATATACAACCATTTTTTATTTACATTTTGATATTTACACAGCTGTGTGTATCCTCAAACAGGAAGAGGAACCCTGTATTTGCACTTTATTTGGATCAATGTCTTATAAATAAAGGTGTTTGTGACATCTCATATGTAGTTGTCGGCTTACAACTGAGCATTTAACCCACATAAACAATATTGAGATATATTGTATATCGCCATGCAGCCCAAAAATATTCAGATGTGACTTTTGGTCCATATTGCCCAGCCCTAATCCACATACACCAAGACTTTAGACATATGTTTCCCACTCATGAGCCCCTGAATGTTTTCATTTATCCTGATTGCCATTGCCAAGGATTCAATAAAGAAGCTAAAAGGAAGCAGAGAAATTGGGCATCCTTTACGGGTTCCTCATTGGATTTCAAAAACAGCAGATTTTTACCCTTTTACCAGAACCTGCGCTCCTGATCATCCAGGGCCTGATTCAGAGGTACGTGTTCTAATGGAAAAGTGTTGTGTCTCAGCAGAAAGACGCTTTTCCATGAAGATATAGATTCTGAGCTAATACGGGAGCGGCTGCAATAAATGTAGTCCGCCACTCCTGCAAAGCCGTGATTTACAGCATGGCAACAGCCTTGCCAACCACCTCACATGTAAGGGGCTGGCAAGGACTGTATCCTGAGGCCTAGAGCACCCTTTTTGCACCAGCCTAAAGAGGCTATCATTAACGGCTCCCTGAAGGTGTCATTAGCAGTGGTCGAAGTGGGCGGGAGCGGTGCTTCTCTACTTCTTTTAATTAAGTTTTTACCGTTCCTATACTCCAAGCTTGTGGACACTTTCTGTACTGTGGAAATGTGTCTTCGCCCTTTGCATTCACGCCGTATGTACTCTGCCCATGGTAGCCCTGCAGCACTTCATCTGAGCATGTTTTACATTTGGTTTCATGGCTGCTTCCACAATATCTCTCCTCCACTCCTTCCGTCACCGTCAGAATGAAGGTGGGAGGCTTTATTTGGAGGGGAAAATGTCATGTTTCTATATTGTATTTACCACGACCTCTGAATCAGACCCCTAGTCTTTTCTTTGTTAGTCTAGACTGTGAGGGACGGACACAGGACGGTGGACATTTTACTTTATTGGTCATCCTGACTGAGTTTTTATGTACAAATAGGACAAGACATGTTTTCCTTTTCAATAAAAGTCTTTGCCAGCAAACATGCCACTGCTGTGTCAGACTCGTACTTCTGCACCCTTACCAGGTTAAAAGGTCACATTCAGCCACAAATAAATGGAACAGCAGGGTAACCGGAACTTGCGCACCATTCCGCCTTATACATCGTGCAAAAACAGCAGAAACCAGAAGTAAAAAAGAAGCAAGACTTTCTGTATGCTCCACATGTGAAAAGTTGGTTTCTTTGGTACAGCACTATATTCCATCTTGAAATATTTTCTACACTTTCAAAAAAAAAAACTAGGAGAGCACACATTGCAGATGTCGTTCAGAGTTACATGATCCTGTTTTCAGCTTTTATCAGTGCCAAATAACACCAATTTAAGGATGTCTCTGTATGCAATACAGGATGCCCAGAAACACTGTCACAGTCACTTGTTATATAGCATTCTGTAAAATGTTTATGACAAGGCTTTTATTTTATACGTCCTTGGCTGGTCTCTGCTTTTAATGTTACTGACACCCAAAATTGATTTCAAGCACACAATGCAAGTTAGGAATCTAGGGAAATCCACATTTATTGACGAAAGATAGTGTTGAATCTATTGAAGTCGACCTGTTTTGCATTCTCTGTTCTTTGTCAAGAGACCTGAAAAACATAACTAAATGACCTTCCATGAGCATGCTATATATAAATGTCACTTCACTGCCTGTCGCTCAAAAAGTGTGACCAACAGAACAAACATCCTAACTCCCACAGCTTAACAGTGTTATTCAAGATCTCGCGCCTGAGTTTCTGCAGCATCCGCATTGGTCACCGTGAGGGGTCAGAAATGCGAGGCAGACAACATTTAGATGATTTGTCAAAATATGCCATTTTAATATATCATAAATTGCAATAAACACCTCACTATCCCTACCTTGATGAGGGTATCCCTGCCTATCTCAAACTAAAGGAAACACTCTAACAACGGATATCTGGCACTCACACTTATACATAAAGTACACAAGCAAACATATGGCATTTCACAACAACATAAACAATTGCTTTTATAATGTTCTCATAGTCTCTCTTTATAACCTGGATGAACTCCCCTTCCCAGGTTTCATGTTAGATTCACTTTCAGTGTTCAACAAATAGACACAAGGAAATCCGGGTTTGTAATAAAGTTCCAACACAGTTCTTGGCTCTTTCAGTTTCTCAAAAGGAAGTTCTGTGAAGCCAATTTTGAACCAAAGGATAAATTCCTCTTCTTCCTTGAATAATAATTGCCATTCATCTACGAAGAGTCACCATGCTTGTCTACTTGCTGTCCCGATAGTGTTCCACAATCAACAGTGCTTCTGAAGTGTTAAATTTACTGACAACCAAAAGCTTTACCACAGCTTCAGCAGTTGGCACATTTTTGACTTTTAACAACTTTTCAGAATCAACAAGATTCACTTTAGTGCCTCTCAACACTTCCAAGTAAGGAAGGCACTATTCTTCTGAACATTCACCTTCTAGAAGGGCAGCCACTTTGCCACTCTTGTCATTCTGTAAGACCATCAATCAAAATGCCTTTACAGATGTAATTCTACCTTTCCTTCATTTGGCTTTGGCAATGTGAGTTTTTATACCAGCCTTTATGGAATAATCATAATTAACATTCTTCACCCTTGGACAACCCTGCCTTCGCCCCTTCTTCTCCTGCCAACCAGCGCAGCTAAATTGTGTGCCTTGTTTTTAGTCTTTTCTGGCTTTAGACGCTCTTTAGGCTTTGGCAATGCTTGTTCCCCTCTTGGCTTTGGGCAATGCTTGTTCCCCTCTTGGCGTTGGGCAATGCTTGTTCCCTGGGACTCGCAATGATTAAAGCTGAGTCACTTAGGCTCAGAGCATCGTTTTCTACTGCTTCATAAATGGTTCTTCAGTTAACATTCACTGTAGAATCATTTGTAAGCTCACGTGACCAGTCTTTCATCGGTTATCTTCAGTTTAGTATTGACTTAGTAGAATTCAAACGTTCTACTGCTACGCAAGGGCTTTTAAAAGAGTTTCACTCGTACGCAAGTGCTAATTTTGTGGCATACTATTGTTTGACAATTCACGGTCGGTTAATGCTGCTTTCACTCGCATGCAAGTGATTCTCATTAGTTACAGTTGCCTGCCTTTATTCGCGCAAGGGATCAGCATGCTCTGTAACACTCACCGGCTTCTGTACTCACTCCCTTCGTGTGCTGCAGGACTTTAACTGCGTTGGGCTTCTTTTGAACAGACACAATTTCTCTGTGAAGTCATCTTCGTTCCCACCATGCAGTCACGGAGGCCATCTTGCTCCTGAGTCCCTCAGCTGTATACCAACTTCTAGCCACGATCTCCAGCACGGAGTCTCTGCAATCAGGTTCATATGGGGAAAAGCTGTCCTCCTTCACGCTATCCGCTGCGCAACCTCTGCACTTCAAATTCAAGGGAAAAAGGACCCTGTCAGGACCAGCAGCTGAAATATGCTTCACAGTGGTCCCATCGCCGTCTTTCCACCAATTCTGTCTCGACTGCCAACAACGTGCTCTCCTTCTGCTGCTGCTAATACTACTGCTACTACTCCATCTCCACCTCCATCCAATGGCCTGCACCTGAGGAGACCTTTTAAACCTCTCTGGTTCCATCAGGTGTGGGTCATTAGCCTTAACAGTTTGACTACTCCTGCAACATTGCTCTGGAGCCCTCTTCCTCATCCCAGTACTTAATTATGGGACTTGAAGTCCTCAACAATGAAAATAGGCTTTCTAGTCGGCTTTCTACTTTTAAATGTAGGTTTATTTCTCTTAAATGTATTTAAGAAAAGATCACAAGAGTTTACTTGAAAAGGGGATGGCAGTCCACGTAAGCCATCATTTATAGACTTCCTTTCACTCCACCTCTGGAAATTAGAATAGTTTCTAACTTCATAAGTCTCAGCTTGGCTTTCTTTATGTAGGATATTTAAGAATTTCACATTAACTTTACCCACATCAGGGTGTTCAGTTTGGGATTTTGACAAGTTATAATGACAATAAGCCATTACATGCCTTTGTACTTGCAAAAGGTTCCTCCCCTTTGAAAGCAAATACTCTCTCATCCCACATGATCTCCTCATCACCCTGAGCCTTGTCTCCTCCCACAGAGCACCACCCGCAAGATCATGAAGTGTCTCCCTTTCCCCGGTCACCTGGGAGGGGACTTTTAGGCAGGGGTTTTGTGAGGGATCTGCAGGATTCATCACAGTACTGACACTAGCTAGACAACATATATAGTAGGATTTGCAAAAACTAAAATACTTCAGAAAGCATGGGGTCTGGCATGGATTGACATGCTCATGAATATTCCCCGTCGTCAGACTGGGAATCCTCGGTAAACAAAAAATCAGTATCAGTTTCGTTTCTGATCTGTCTTTCTTAGTAGTAACCAATCACTGATCTCTGGGTCATACTGCCCCCAGCCAATGACTGCCCTCTCCCTAAGCCCCAACCCTGGCAGCCATCCTCAGATTTTTACCGCACGCTCAAGTGTTCGGAGTCCTCGTGCTTTAGCTCTCGAGTTTTTGCTGTGTTTTCGCACTTTTTCAGGAGATTTTCTCATTTTTTCGGTTTAATGGAGCCTCAAGCTCCACCGTTACTACTTCCGATAACGAGGACCCGTTTCGGAATTCTTCTACGCCCCTCAAAGGTGAAGTTTTCGTCGGGTTTACGCTTCTTGGAGGATTCAGGAAGATCTGCGGCCTACCTCAACGGACATGGCCCAGGACAAGGGAAGCTCGATGCCCGGATCCAAGCTGTTCTGGTGCTGCCCTGGATGCAGATTACAAAACGTTTTCAAGGAGGACGAGCATTCGCAATGTCTCTACTGCCTTCATGAGGACAAGACGCACGTGGAGAAGGACTGTGCATTCTGCAAGAACCTTTCGGAACGGACCAAACAAGATCATCGTTCCCACCTCGCCGCCTGGCTGGTGAAGGGCACAGCAGGTGAGAAGGTGAAGAAAAAGTCTGAGCGGGCTTCTAAGTCCTGTGAGGGCGCCCCGGCGACGGGGGTTCAACAGAAGGCCAAGCACTGCGAGTCCGCGGGCACCGGGAGCGCCGAAAGGTCGGACTCTTCGGCTGCCAAGCAGGGCGCGACTTCCCCGGCACGTTCAACCACGAACCAGCGATCTGATTCGGGGAAGAGGAAGTCCGAGAACCCGGGTAAGCTACTGGAGCGGCCCCGGTCGATGTCGAAAGGGGGAGCTAGGCGCTGACCCTCCTCCCAAGGCGAAGGCCCAGGACGCACCTAAGGTGGCGAGGGCTTTGATCCAGCCGGAAAAAGGCCTCTATTGAAGTGGTCGCTGCGACCCTGGCGAAGCCGGCTGAGACTACGCCAGTGGAAATGGCCTCTGGGCCCAGAGTATCCCTGCCATCGCGGAGGGAATCCTCTTTCCAGCCCATCATTAAGACCCCCGTGAAGTCCCCGGCGGAAAAAGAGGGGGGGCCGGTGGCCATTACAGACTCGGAATTAGCCTCTGAGGAGGATCTGGTGGAAACCGAGAAGGGCCTCAACGACAGGTTCATAGGCCTCAACGAGAGATTCGAGAAGGTTCGATCCCAGGGGACGGTCCCCGCTGATGTGATCGAAGATAGCGACGATGGCGACAAAGAGGGCCCAGTGGAGCGGCCATTCCGTCTGCCGCAGCCATTACCCGAGCCCCAGGATAGCTCGGCGGCCATTTTATTGGCGATCCAATCCTTATGTACCGAGATAAGGACGAGATTACCACGGACCCCGACGGAGGATCCAGAACCAGGCCTGTCGGGAAACCCTCTGAACAAGCAGAGGAGAGTCCACCCCTCTCCGCCCTTCGTGCCTGCGAGGCCTGCGGACCCCTCATCCCCCTCGCCGTACCCTAGAGAGGATACGGCGACGGATACAGCGACGGGGACGGACGACGACGGCGGCAATGACACAACGGACATCCCGTCATCACCCCCCCCACCTCGGGCTTCTCCAGCTGGCGAAATTGGCTCCTTTCACGCCCTGATAACCAGGGCATCTGAGCTCTTCCAGCTCTGCCCTGAAGAACAAAAAAAGGAAGGGTTTCTGTACCAACGACGAGAGGCCAAGAGGAAGATGGTCCTCGCGGTGCCTTTGCTCGACATCTGGGACGAGGGGCTTGCTATCCTCAAGAACCCTTCCACGACACCCGCCAAGAGGGACAGGTACGAGAAGAAGTACCGAGTCCCCGATTGCCCCCCTCTTTGTGCCTCGGGGCCCATCCCATGCCGGACTCTGTCGTCTCGGCAGCAGCCAAGAAGAAAGCAGCGGGTGCGGCAGCTTCAACTTCCACTTCCCCGCCGGACAGCAAGGGCAAGAAGTTGGACTCCATGGGACGACGAGTCATCTCGTCGGCGGCAACGACGATTAAGGCCGCCAATGCCTTAGCAATCGTGGCCCGCTACGACAGGGAGCTCTGGTTCAAGATAGCTCCCCTGCTAGACTTCCTACCTGACGACAAGAGGGCGGAGGCCCTACAAATTCTGCAGGAAGGCGAGGTGGCGTCGGATCACGCCATAACGGTGGCAACGGACATTGCCGATACCGGATTTCGCCAACTGGGCAACGGAGTTTGCATCCAATGACGAGGATGGCTCAAGGCGACGGACTTTCGCCAGGACGTCCAGTCCAGATTGTTGGATATGCCGTTCGACGGCAACAACCTTTTTTGGTAAGGCGGTGGACGAGTTGCTCCAGGCCATCTCGGAGACGGCCCGGGCACTAGGGGTACTTCAACAACGACGGCCTTTTCGGAGCTCCGGAGGCAGACAGGGTGCCTCCAAGGGATCCAGCGGTGGCTCTTCCACATACCACCAGGCGGCCCGCTCCTCGTCCCAGGAGGCCTACAGAGGTTGCGGCAAGCAAGGGGGGATCCCACCGTCGTCGCCAAGGCGGAAAGGCCTCCTCCAAGCAAAACTGACCCGGCCGTGTCGTTGGGCCCCCACCGAAGCACCCCAGTGGGAGGCCGGCTGACGAAGTTCGTCAGCGTGTGGGAGTCCATCTTCACCGACCGTTGGGTGCTGGACACCCTGGCCAACGGGCACTCGCTGGAATTCCAAAAGAAGTGCCCTCGCATTCCTCCCGTGGCCAGGAAGGAGAATCACGTCCCTCAACTGTTGTTGGAGGTAAGGGCGATGCTCAAGAAAGGGGCCATCGAGCTCGTCCTCAGGAGGCTCTGGGGCTCCGGAGTGTACTCAAGGTACTTCCTCGTCAGAAAGAAGACAGGCGGTTGGCGCCCCATCCTGGACCTGCGTCGGTTAAACAAATACATCAAGGTGCAGAAATTCAGGATGGTCACCCTCCAGCACGTGCTGGGACAGCTGGAGGAGGGCGACTTCCTATCGTCGTTGGACCTGGAGGATGCTTACTTCCACATCCCCATTCTAAAAGGACACAAAGTTTCTCAGGTTCGTGGTTCAGGGACGCCACTACCAATTCAGAGCCCTACCGTTCGGATTAAAGTCGGCACCCAGGGTATTCACCAAGTGCCTGGCACCAGTGGCGGCACGGCTGCGCCTGCAGGGGATCCACGTCTACCCCTACCTGGACGACTGGCTAATCTGGGCAAGGACAAGAGAACTCGCCGTCGAACACACAGCGCGGACCATCTGGCTGCTCACGGAACTGGGGTTCGCCATCAACTACCCCAAATCCCACCTGGTTCCGTCACAGGTAGCACTGTTTCTGGGAGCGAAGCTCGATACAGTGGGGCAACTGGCCTCCCCGTCAGAGGAGAGGACGAAGGCCATTCTGGGCAAGGTGCAGTGCCTGCTAGCCACAGACGTGGCCAGGGTGAGGTCCATCAAGTCCCTCCTCAGGATGATGTCCTCATGCATCTATCTTGTACCCCTTTGCAGACTTCGGATGCGTCCGCTAGAGGAGTTCCTCGACGCCCGCTGGTTTCAGGGGACATGCTGCTTCGAAGACAGGATCCCTCTCGACGAGGAGTTCCGTCGGGCGATCCTATGGTGGGGTACACGTGCTCACCTCACTACAGGCACGGACTTTCAAACCCCAGCGTTTCAGGAGACGGTGACGATGGACGCCTCTCTGGAGGGTAGGGGGGCCCACACTGGAGATCTCCACACAAGAGGCCTTTGGCTCCCGGAGGAGAGGTCTCTCCGCATCAACATTCTGGAGCTCCGAGCAGTGTTCTGGGCGCTCAAGTCGTTCCTTCCGTCCCTCAAGGAGAAAGTGGTGAGGATCTTCACCGACAACACCACCACGATGTTCTACATACGGAAGCAGGGGAGCACCAGATCCCCAGCCCTATCCAAGGAGGCCCAGGTTCTGTGGCACTGGGCCGTCGCCCAGGGGATATTTCTGGTTCCCTTCCACTTGGCAGGAATAAAAAACACCATCGCCGACTCACTCAGCAGGGAGCTGTGCTCGTGCCACGAGTGGGAACTACGTCAGGACCAGGTGGATCGGCTTTCGACGATGGGGTAAACCCCGGATCGACCTTTTCGCGACAGCGACGAACTCCAAGTGCCAGAGGTTCGCCAGCGAGTTCCCGCAGCCGAGGAGCATGGGCGATGCTTTCTCGTTCCCCTGGGACGGCCTGTTTCTTTACGCATTCCCTCCGTTGCCGTTGCTGCTCCGCCTCATCAACCAGCTCAAGAAGTCCAGGTGCAGAATGATCCTCGTCGCACCGGCGTGGCCGAGGCAGATCTGGTTCCCGGACCTTCTGGACTTATTAACGTCCCCAGCAGTCAAGCTGCCGGCGGACGCAGATCTTCTCTGCAGAGAAGGAGGCGGCATTCTCCATCCCGACCCTCAGTCGCTGAACTTGCAGACCTGGCTCCTGCAACACTAGTGTTTGGAGGGTATGATATCCCGGCTGACTGCAGAGAGGTTCTTGCAAAAGCCAGGGCATCCTCAACTCTCAAGTGTTACGGTCATAAGTGGAAGAGGTTCTCTGTCTGTCTTGTGCCGTGCACAGAAGATTAACCCTCTGCGGATTACGGCCCCTCAAGTACTGCCGTACCTACTGTCGCTGGCCAAAGCTGGACTGGCTCACGCCTCCATCAAAATACATCTGGCTGCCATCTCCCGATATACCAGGACTACGGGACGGGCGTCCTTGTGGTCTCATCGCCTGGTGAAGGAATTTATGAAGGGACTATTCCGATTGTTCCCGCCGGTGAAGGCTCTTGCCCCGGTGTGGGAGCTTAATGTGGTGCTGACCAGGCTCATGGGGGCCCCATTCGAGCTTATGCATTCGGTGCCTTTGAAGTTCCTGTAATGGAAGACAGCGTTCCTCGTGGCCATCACCTCCGCACGACGAGTGGGAGAGATCCAGGCCCTATCTTGCAAGCCTCCATACTTGACGTTTCATGACACGAGGGTGGTGCTGAGGACGCACCCCTCCTTCATGCCCAAGGTGTCGTCGGACTTCCACCTCAACGAGCCCTTGGTGTTACCAGTTTTCTTCCCGTCGCCTTCGACGCCGGCCGAGAGAACTTTGCACTCGCTGGATGTAGCTAGAGCGCTGAAGTTCTACGTGGACCACACAAAGAGTTTTCAGAAGACGTCACAACTGTTTGTGAACTTTGGGTCTGTGAATCAAGGGAAGGCTCTCTCGAAGACTTCCATTTCCAGATGGCTCTCCGGCTGCATCATGCACTGTCACCGGTTGGCAAACCGACCGCTGCCCGGCCGTCCGAGAGCCCATTCGACCAGAGCGATCGCTGCTACCACAGCGTTCCTGTCTGGTGTGCCCCTGCTGGACATCTGCAGGGCTGCTACCTGGAGGTCGACGCACACCTTCACAAGATTCTACTGCGTCGATCGGGACTCCAGGGAGGAGTCCAGGGTCGGCCAAGCAGTGCTGCGCAACCTGTTCACCTAAGGTGAGCCTTGTGAGGAGGTAAGAATTGCTTAATGTTGAGTTTTGGATGTAATGCTTAATGTTGAGCCTTTGCCACCTCCCGTGGTTGTGCATGTGTATACTGCTATGTATTCTTTTATTCATGAGCATGTGAATCCATGCCAGACCCATGCTGGAGAACAACAGTTACAGGTAAGTAACTTGTTCCTTCTGATCTGTATTTCTTAGTAGTAACCAATCACTGATCTCTGGGTCATACTGTCCCCAGCCAATGACTGCCCTCTCCCTAAGCCCCTACCCTGGCAGCCATCCTCAGATTTTTACCACACATTCAACTGTTGGGAGTCCTCGTGCTTTAGCTCTCGAGCTTTTACTGCGTTTTCAGGAGATTTTCTCATTTTTTCGGTTTAATAGAGCCTCAAGCTCCACCGTTTCTTCTTCCGATAACGGGGACCCGTTTCGGAATTCTTTTACGCCCCTCAAGGGTGAAGTTTTCGTCGAGTTACGCTTCTTGGAGGATTCCAGAAGATCTGAGGCCTACCTCAACGGACATGGCCCAGGACAAGGGAAGCTCGACTCCCGGATCCAAGCTGTTCAGGAGCTGCCCGTGATGCGGGTTGCAAAATGTGTTCAAGGTGGACGAGCATTCGAGATGTCTCTACTGCCTTCATGAGGACAAGACGCACGTGGAGAAGGACTGTGCGTTCTGCAAGAACCTGTCAGAACGGACCAAGCAAGATCGGCGTTCCCGCCTCGCCGCCTGGCTGGAGAAGGGCACAGCAGGTGAGAAGGCAAAGAAAAAGTCTGAGCGGTCTTCTAAGTCCTGTGAGGGCACCCCGGCGACGGGGGACCAACAGAAGGCCAAGCACTGCGAGTCCACGGGCACCGGGAGCGCCGAAAGGTCGGGCTCTTTGGCTGCCAAGCAGGGCGCGACTTCACCAGCACGATCAACCACGAGCCAGTGCTCTGGTTCAGGGAAGAGGAAGTCCGAGAACCCGGGTAAGCTTCTGGAGAGGCCCCGGTCGATCTCGAAAGGAGCCGAGGGGGAGCGAGGCGATGACCCTCCCCCCAAAGCGAAGGCCCAGGACGCACCTACGGTGGTGAGGGCCTTGATCCACCCGGCAAAGGCCTCAATTGAGGTTGTCGCAGTGGCCCTGGCGAAGCCGGCAGAGACTACGCCAGTGGAGGTGGCCTCGGGGCCCAGAGTTTCCCTGCCACCGCAGAGGGAATCCTCTTTCCAGCCCATCGTTGAGACCACCGTGAAGACCCCAGTGGAAAAAGAGGGGGGGGGGGCGGGGGCCATTACGGACTCGGATTCAGCCGCCGAGGAGGATCTGGTGGAAACCGTGAAAGGCCTCAACGAGAGGTTCGAAGGCCTCAACGAGAGGTTTGAGAAGGTGCGATCCCAGGGGAAGGTTCCTGCTGATGTGATCGAAGATAGCGACGATGGCGACGACGAGGGCCCAGTGGAGCAGCCATTCCGCCCGTCGCAGCCATTGCCCGAGCCCCAGGATAGCTCGGCGGCCATTTTGTTGGCGATCCAATCCTTATGTACTGAGATAAGAACGAGGTTACTATGGACCCCGACGGAGGATCCAGAACCAGGTCCGTCGGGAAGCCCTCCGAACAAGCGGAGGAGAGAGTCCACCCCGCACCGCCCTTCGTGCCCACGAGGCCTTGTATTTGCCTTGTATTGCTTTCTACAGTTGCGCTTGAAACTTTTCCTTCCTCTAAGTTACAGAATTCATTGCTCCTTTCTGTAGTTGGTTTATCCTTTTCTGCTACCTTGCTGGATTTCCACCTCTGGACTATCTTTCCAGCCATATTGTTCTTCTGGGTTTTCCTCAGATATCTTCTTATAGTCGGTTAGTCTTTTCCTTTCTCCCTCTCTGCAGCGGCTAACTTCTGCAAACTACACACCCCTCATAGGTCTGCTCTGTTTTGCTCCACCTTGAAGCACGGCTTCTCTCTCACACCTCCAAAATGGTAACTACCTGGTTCCAGCGTCCCACAATCCTCCTCCACAGCTGTGCCTCATTATCCTCTCATATGGTGTTGTCCCTTGCTCATCCTCTCTGTTCCACACAGGTTCATTGTCAGCCATTGTTTTTTTCTCTACTCTTGCCTGTAACTCCAAACTGTCCACAACTTCTCTGTCTTCCATGGCTCTCCAACTCCATTACAACCAGCCTTCCCTGCTGGCCAAGACTCCTCAGCTCAATTGGGACCGGGCAGAGAGGCAAAGCCTACGCTGGTTTCCATGCCCTTTTTCCCATCTGCTGTGCTGCTCATGTCATCTGTGTCCCGGAGGCTAGCCACACAAAACAAATCTGAATCCAGATAATTAAAATGGTTTTCTTTGCTAGTGGTCATCTTAAAAACATGATGTTATAGCTCTCGGGGACAGGAATAGGAGACATTGTGTAATTGTCAGCCAAGGTTTGGCTTACCGCTTTGCAGACCTGACATGCACCCCCATACAATGCTAAATCTTCAATATGTTTCCTTTAACACCATGGGGTGTGTATGCCAATCTCTTCTGCCTCCTTCACAGCACCTGGAGCCATCTCAAATGCAACATAGACTTTTAAATGTCTTAGACATTTTAGTCATCAAATATTGTAAAGAAGCCCCTTAAATAGAATTAAGTAACGTATAACGAGGGAGATCCGTTTGCTGCCATGAGGTGTCCAGTGCAATAATTTGGACATAAAGAGACCTGAATCTTGTGAGCAAAGTATATGGCAACCAGGGGGTGGATGATGACTAAGGGATTGATTCACAAACATGATCTTCAGTTTCACAGCTTTGCACCTTTAGCTAATAGATTAGCGCCTCACTTTCTAGCAGCTCCATAAGCTATGGCTTAATGGGGATGGTTTATGAACTGTACTGTGGTTTGTGGATGGTGAATCCATGGCCTGGGCGCAACCATGAAGAGCATTATGTTTGTTCATCTGCAAATTGAGGCATGATGGAATTCCAATCACCTCATATTCAAAGTTTAAATCAATGTTTGCAATCTGTCTGACGACCTCAAAGTGTGATTATTCTGCTTTTCTCTCGTCCGTATCCCATAACCTCTCACCTACCACACATGCTCAGAGGGCTAATGAAACAAACCCACCAAAAGACTCATCACTCTCTGACCAAACTACAAAACCAATAAACTCTGACACCAAACGGCTCAAATACTGGACGCCGCCCTTCCAGACACAGCAAGCCCCAGTGCACAAAACAAAACACACCCAGAAAGCTCACACGCACAGACGCCAGTTGCTCCTGGCTCTGCACACATCAACAGATGAGCACAACATCCATTCTATCCCTCTCTCCCCCACTAATCAACCCAACCCACTTTGCCTTACAGAGCCACGTGAGCACCTCAAGAGCATGGAAATGGCAGCAGTGTGCAGTGTAAATCAACTTAACATAACATATGTGCACATTCTCTCATATCAAGAAAGAAAGCAGCCTCAATTGTGCTTCAAATGCTGATGATGCCTAGATTTACCTTTTGGGTGATGAGTCCTCTCCTGAATAGAATTGCTTACATAATTGCCTCTGATGATTCAAACATGGTTAGAAAATACCCCAAATATATCAACAACCAGCAGATGAAGGAATTTCTCTTGGGGCGCTCAAGCTATGTAATTACTCGGACTTTTGTTTCCTGTTCCACATTTTTCTTTTCCAGAATCACATTGAATTCCACTTTTAAGGAATCTGGTGTAACAAATGGACAGCAATGTGTCTTAATTCCTCAAATGAAATGGACCATTAAGATGATGTATTTTCAGTGGCACACCTTATGTAGGAGCATTGATAACCTATTGCCAGTTGCTCAGGAAAATTGCCAACGGGTCTGCCGTTAACTCAGGAATAGATTGCATCAGCAGTATCTATAAAGGGTTCCTCAATCAATGGATCAAGCCACTTCAAAGAGTGCAAAACTCGAAAGCTAGGATGGCACTCAGACGACAAAGAAAACACAAACCATTTAGTGGTAGGCCTTCGGACCTTACATGTTGACTCCCATTCGGATCAATCGTTTTTTTGTTGTCTTAAGACATCATAGGGAAAGTAGCGCTTCAAACAAGCACTATACATGAGAGAGCGGGGGAATCATGTTACCATTTACTTTACACAATATAGAGGGATTGTGATCAACATAAACCTTATTGTGAAGAGAGAGTGGGAACCTGCAAGGAGGGATTCAATGGTCACAATACAGTAATAAATACAAATTGGCCAGGCGGGTTGATTATAGGCATATACTTAGTAGTGTTAACTGTCAACGTGCCCCTTAACTCCAAAAAAACACCCGCCAAGCTGGCAATTAATTCTATTGGCACCCAGGTACTTTTATCCCTGGGTGCCAAGAGTGTATTTATATAAAGTAAATTAAACCGTGCGTGTTGTATGTGCATGACTTACTTTAAAAAAAATAGACCAAAATGGCAGGCGACATGCATAGGAATAGGAAAAGGACTAATCCTTTTTCTATTTCTATGCCCTTGCGGGACAGAAAGGACACGGCAGAACACTTCAGCCGGTGAGTGATGTAGAGTGTCCTGAGGCAGGTGGTAAAATGTGTGGCGATTATTGAGGGGGGAAGCATGGTTAGGAGGATGTATGAAAAAATGGCATCTCAGGGAGTCACGCAGGAGGGCGGAATCGAATGCATGCTTTAATCTGCAATTCAAACTTGCATTCCTAGCCTCCTGATTGACTGTTGCCACCCGCCCAGGTACTGGCGAGACCTAGTCCTATCAGGTCATACACGGTAATGGATGTATAGTATAATGATTCATCTATATGCAGCAGTGGCAAGCACAAAAATTGAGAAAAGGTGCAGATATATACAATAATGATTAGTAATGTATAAAGGAGGTAGTGGGAGTGATGTTGTTCCATTGGGAACCTCAGTTGCTCCTTCAAGGGATATCAGGAACATTTGTAATGCAGCCATAGATATTGGTATTGTTTTTATTTCAGGTGGCTCAAGTTCCAGTTTTGAGGAGCCAGGAGGGAGAAGGAATTAATTTAGGTGGCAGTACAGGCAATCTGGGGGCCGAGAGGTCGAGGATGGCTTGAGAACGTAAGGTGCTATTATGCATGTAGGGGAACATAGAGTAGAAAAGATGGTGGGGGAGGGGAAACCCATGGATAGTTTTGAGCATAAAAAAGAAAAACTTAAATGTCGTTCTGATTTGATGAAGGAAGATGCGGAAGGAGCAGGGTGGGTAAGTTAAGTACTTTGCTGAGGGAGAAAAAGAACAGAAGGAAAGACCCACAAGGAGACTGGAGCAGTGAATATATCTCCAATCTTATATACTTTTGAATATAAAAGGCAAATTCATCACCAGAGAAAGAGGAAGCAATAGAGCAGCAACGGCAGCACGGTTACCATAGCATGAAGGGTGGAGGACAGTTTAAATGGATGGAATCAGAGATGTGTAATCGGGTTGGTAAAACAGATGGGTTGAGGAGAGATTCCTTGTAGGTGGCAATGTGAGTGGGTCTGCCAGTCTAGTGGCATCTGCAAAGGTGAAGGCTCATGCCAGTTCAAAATTGCTGGATCAGAGTGATGATTCAGGGTTGGAGACAGAGGCGAGACAGATCGTAGCGAACGAGCAGGGTAGTGGTGTTTAGTGCTCTGTTGAAAGAAGCTAAGGGCTTTTGCTATGGGATCGTCTTAGGAGAGGCAAAGGAATGAAGAGTGATCCTGACTTCCTCAAAACAGGGAGAAGTATTCAGGTGTGAATGTGAGTTTAGTGAGGGGTTGAGATAGGAGAATGGGGAAGATAGGAACAGAAACGGAAAGAGCGAGGCTTTGGAGAGAGCGTAGAGAGTGATTTGATAGGGTTGAGTCAAGATGTAGATTGTTGTTTCTAAAGAAGATGGGTAGGCTGAAGTCTCCCCATGTGCCCCATACGGGTCACTGCCATGTGGGAGCCGAGAAGATTGACGTTGGAGAGACAAGAGTAGAGGCTCCCTGTGGGGTGACAGATGAGGTGAATTAAAAGCGATGGGTCAGAGAAGTCGAATGCCAATCAGATCAAAAGATTTGGAAAGAAAGTTGGAGGGTTGAGCAGGATAACTGTATTGATGAGGAAGCCAACGTTACCACCCCCTTTAGCCAGAGTGTGATAAAGTTGCAGAGTTTGTGTGGAGGGCTTCAGGGGTGATCGTGTCATAGGGGATAATCAGTGTTTCTGTGATCACCATAATGGATAGTTGGGGGTAAGGTGAGAGTTAAAGTGGTCAGTGGGGAACTAAGTTTCATTGAAACTTGATTGGGCATTCCAGAGACCCAGGTAGAAGTTTGTAGTACGATGTGAAGGTGTTTTTTTTTTATTAAGATGGCATTGAGCGGGACAGGTGAGGTGGAAGTAGGTGTGGTGACAGATAGAAGAGGGGTGGGATGATGTGCTAAGGGAGAAATATGAAAGGGGTTTCATTGAATCACACAGTGAACAGTAGGGGGCGTTGGATCAGGAATAGTGTGTATTCTGTGGCAAGCAAAATGGTCATAAGTGGGCAGGGATACCGAGATTTGTAGATGCAGAAAGGTGGTTGCATCAAACAGGAGTAGACCATTCAGGAGCAAAAGGATGACAACCACCAAAAATTATTTCATTTAGGTACCACAAATATTGTACAGTTTACACTGGTAGCAATCAATAAATTACTGTTTGGGCCAGTAGTAACCAATAAATGGCTAATTAGGCCAGTAGCGAGCAGAAATTACAGGTTAGGCCAGTAGGAAAGAAACCTCTGCAAGGTGTTGGCTTTAACATATAAATGCATGTGGAAAGCAAGTCCTGCTGACTGGCCTCCCTACAGAATTAAAAAGTGCCCTTGTAACACTGTTGAGCCTCCCTAACCACTATCCTTACCATCTTAGATTCAGACATGCTTCCAGAGATGGTTGGCATAGTAGTGTGATGGACCCTAAACTCTGGAATCCCCTCATTGTTAATGTAAAACCTGAAGCGAGCCTCTCCAACTTCAGGCACACCTTGTAAACACAATTTTGAAATGTGACTTTCGATTGGGCACCCACCCTACCATCCCTCCTTTAAATGGATACGGGTCTGAGTTCATGAAAGCTCATGAAGAAGTTATTCCTGCATAAATTGTGCTAAACAAAAAGAAAACATAAATATAAGGCAGTGAATAGTGGGCATTATCTGAACAATGACATCCGCCAGCCTTCCAATTCTCCTCCATGACTCTCAGATTTGATGAGAGCTATGCAAGATCTGCTCATTGCCTGTTTAGATCTCTTTATCTCATTGTGTCATAGTTATTACTAGATTCAATACACATTTCCATACATAGCAAGCTGCAATACATTACTTTTTTGTTTTGGTGCTAAACTTTGTAGTCCTGTTTAGAGTTGGGTTTTGTAGCCAGCAAAACCATTGTGATAGTTATGTTGTACTGTACTTTAAGCTTGTTATATTGATGATGTATCCCTTCCAAAACATTGCCCTCATTCCACTTTCTTTCCTTACCTGTAGGAGCCTGCATCTGCAGGACATCCACACCGAACTGAACCGCAGAGTGTACGAAAGGAATGAGACAGCCGACCCAGGGGACCATTACTCACTGCTACTACAGCACACACTTCGCAAGAAACTCTTCTTGGTGCACAGCTAATGCCAATGAATGCACCTGACCAACAAAGCATTTCTTTATAGATTGGCATTAGCCTTGATGACGCAAAAACCATTGGAAGCGTGCCAGATACAATGACATCCCATTGAAGTTTCTTAACTCTTACTGAATGTAGTTATACACCCTCTGCATTTGATTGATCTGAGCTTTTAACCTTCCTTTGTTGTAGAGAGAGGACAGGGTGTCACATTGTCCTGGGAGGGCAAACATGATTTTGACATGGCAGCATTTCATCTGCAAGGCTTAATGTAGGATTTTAAGCAAAGATGGAAAAGAAGACTATGGGCCTCATTATGAGCGTGGTATTCCAAAAACAAGGGTGCCAGTGACCTTACCGGCACCCTTGTTTCCGGACGGCCACACTACAAGTCCGCCTGCTGGGGCCGCCGCACCCAGCAGGTCTGACGCTGCCGGGTGCAACGGCCCCAGGGGGCATAGATGTCATGAAAGCACTGGTGCCCGTGCTTCCCTGTCCCCATTCCCAAGCAGTCCTATGAGACTCCACGGGACTGGGGATTTACCAAATCCCCCTTTTGATTTGTAATGTCCCTGTGGCACTGGGAAGTCAGGCAGTGGATTCAGTGTTTCGTAGTCGGCGGCAACCCGCAGGTAGCACCAGCAGGTTACCGCCAACCTCGTAATGAGGCCCCATGAGTTAGATAGGCTGGGAGCAGGGTGTTGCTGACTGTCTCCTGCCATCAGTCACCTTTAGTCAGTCTTTCCTTTTTTAGCCAACAGCATTTCACACGATTGGTCTTTTAACCCTATACTTTCCAGGGAAAAAACAAAGCTGTTGGTTCCAGTATTCAAAGTGTTGTTGACTAAAAAGCCAATAAAGGACAAAGAGGACTCTAATTGTCCAGGCCACTTGCCAGCCCTGGAGGTGCACCAGGCACCTTGGAGTCATCTTTGTACTCCAAACAGGGTCTTGACGGGCTTGGGGAGCAACTGTTTTTGGTGTGGCTTGGGCATGGAAGCAGGACATTCTGCAATAGCATATGTTCTGAAACTGGGCACTGTCAAGAATGCGTTGCACCTCCATTGTTGTTCCGAGGCTCTCGGATAAAATAAGAATTCTATGAAATGGCCCCCCATGTCCACCTGTTTGCTCCTAGTGTTGATGGTATTGGCTTAAGTTTGACTCGATTAAAATGAAGTCTTGGTATATCCTGGCATTTCCATGTTTGTGAAAGGCTAGTAGTGCTAGATCTCTTTTTCCGATAGACTTTTCCGATGGACTAGTTTGCTCCTGGAATCCCCCTGGCAGCTCAAGAACTCTGAGCTCGCAGGTGATGCTCTATTGACATTGTCTCTCACATGCAGCAAGAGAGGCCTACGTTGTACATAAGAAGGCTTTTAACATTGTGTGCCTAAGTGGTTAGAGGAATGTGTTCTACCAGTGCCCTGTCATGGCACTGAGAAGGCCAAGCCAATTGTTGGGATATTTTTTATGGGGTTTCATGAAAGGGCTGCAAATTCGGTGCTGAGTGACTACAGCACGCTACCACCTTTCATGTGTTTAGTGGATTAAGGGACTGTTACCCAGGCACATGATGAAGTTAATGTGTGTAGTGATCATTTGTGGAATGGGGAAATCCATACTCTATGCAGTGTTCCGTTTCACAAACAGGAAGCCACATTTCAATCCATGTCAATACAACTTGCAAGCCCTCTGCTGTAGTGTGTGAATACTCCTGGATTGCACCACAAGAAGAGGTAACCGCATCTAGGCACTTCGTTCTAATGAAGCACTTCACCGCTCCCCCAGTGCACATATCCGCCTGCCAGGGGTTAATCCCCTACTGCACTAATTGACACAGTTTCGAGGCGTGAACAGTTTGCTAGGAAATAGGTCATACAGGATCTAGGCAGATTGGTTTGGGGGTTAGCAAATCAAGTGGGCAACCTCCTTTTTTTTTTTTTATAGCTTTAGTGAACAACGGCTTCTCCATGACTGACAGTGCCATGGGGCACTACAGAGGCACGGAGACTAACACAAATGCAGATCAATGGCAGATGAAGACTACCCTGCTGATCACTACTGACCTTTTACATGGTAGCACCTAGAAACTCTCAATCTCCGTCTTTACCTCTGAGTCCGATGGGCCTTTGTACTTGCCAGCCTATTTGAAACGCTGCTGCTTTGCTGCTCGTTGCATTTATACACACCACATTTTCACACTAAACATCAGGATTTCACCTTGCCTTGATAACTTATTGCAATGTTTTTGTGGTCATTTTAAATTTCCAGGCAACTGTGTAGGTCACACTATTCCCATCGGTGTGCCCAAAAAACCCAGAAACTTCAAGGCACATAAAGACAGTAATGAAAATGTTACATTTTAATTACTGCACGGACAATATAATGAAGAATCACTTTGAACATGCTAGACCACAGCCAGGTATGTTATGGTCACACATCATGTTTATTTATTTAATATAGAAAACTAATATTTTTGTAATAATCATCTGGATTAATTTAATATACATAGCCGAACTGATAATAAGCTATTGCAAATGGAGCCTTCTATGTTGTAATGTACCTGTGCTAACTTATCCTGTAAACTTGCATTAGAAAGTGTTGCTGTCGCCTACAGTTTTCAATTCATATTTTGCAGTGGAAGTAGTCACATAGATAATGTGCCTATGATATATTCTCTTGTATATTGCGTCATTCTCCAATGATAACCAGGATTGGTCATAGGCCAATTTCTGCTTTGAAGGGACTGTTGCCACGGCAGCCAATCCTGAAAATGTTGGAAAGCGTATGGGAGCACTTATTTTGTAAGGTATTCCACCTTTTAAAAGACTTTGATTTGAAAGTCTACATTTTGTTTGTTTTGTAATAATTTAAAAATGTTGAAAGAAAATGTGTTTAGGAGAATACGACTTAGAGCTTCAAAGCCATCTCTAGAGGATTCTTGTCAGTGCGGTGATGGCTTGTAGGCTTTTGGATAGCTCTGAATTATGGATCTATCCAAAGTAGGCCTTATCTGCCTGAGATCCTAGTGTTGGACCATTTTTTATGTAAATATATTTGAACTTGGCGTATGGCACGGTACGCCACATAATTTGTATTGCAATCTGTTGAGGTAATGTCAGTGATGGGAGGTGGTCTAGTAGAAGAGCAATGTTGTGTCGGTTTTCCTAAGAGATTGAAATATGTTTTGCGATATGACTTATGGCTTTGCAGAGATGCATTTGTCTTCTCTACCCATGAACCTTGTTTTGGGGATCGTTAATTTAGTGGCAGTTGGTGGATTAGTTTGCCTAGTTGCGAGTGCTTTGATGAATTTATCGCTTAGTCTGGGGCAATGGAGTCCACACATTTTGTGGTTAGTCAGTAGATGCTCTATGTGAGTTGTGCCCTCTCTGGGAGCTAGTTGTATTGGAAAAGGAAAGGTGCTAAAAACCTCCCTTTTCAGGCCGGTGAAGAGTAATCTGGCTTTGCTTTTTACTTTTGGCATTCATTCTAATGGCTCTCAGCTTGGCCAACCTATAGGTGACTTCTCTAATACATTTTAACATTAATTGAGAAGTCTAGAGACAGTTGATGGCATGCTGGCGACTATGTAGATGATAGATTACTGAGTTTTTTAAGTTTAAAGAACATAGTTCTGACCATGTTCAATTGCAAGACCATGGGAGTTGTGACCTTGGAAGTATCTATTTTCTTCTTTTCTGCTTTTTCATAGGTGACGGGTGAACAAACAGGATGATTGAAAGCAGAAGGAGGGATGGGCTGTCAAGCTGAGGCTGCTTCCCACATTATTAAGTTTTCAAGGATTTTCATTCCGTTGAACATGCTGTCAACTAGTTTGTTGAGGACTTTTGATTTTGAGGTGTATGTGTGTCTTGATGTGGGAATGGATCATTGGGACTTTAGTAGTTAAGGATCACCGTATTGTGGCGCATCCCTGGATGGAGCCACTGGTCCTCATCTCTGCCTGCTAGAGGAAGGGTGCACTTCTGCATGTTACTATTAGTTTACAAGGGATGATATGAAGCATTACTATCGAGATCAGAGTCTCCAGTGGCTTCTTAAAGGTGGTCAAAGATGGCGTCAGAGCTTAAGATAGATCTAGGAGAATCATAATCTGGGGTGGAGTAGTCCTCTTGCGTTCTCTGGCCTTGTAGTGGTTCATCTATGAGTTGGGAAGAGAGTTGCACCATCACAGTGTGTGACGTTGGGTGAGCAAATAAGGTGCAAGGATTGAGCACAAGGGACAAAGAGTAGGAATAATTAAAGAATTTTCCTCACCAGCCGCGCTCACAACCAGTAATTAAAACAACCCTGTCCATAAAGAATTTGTAGAGAAAGAAAAGGACATCAGAAATACCATGCGGTATTGTTTAATTATACTGTGCTCTGTGTGAAGTAATATTTAGAAATGTCATCATGATTACAGAAACATTCCTCAAATGAAAACTTGTTCAAAGATTAACATTAAACTTGAACTGCCCGACAACACGTGTTTCAACCCGCTTGGGTTGCCATCAGGGCAGAATATATGTGTTAAATGCTAGTTTGCCGATGTATGAAACCCGCTCCGCAGAATAATGAATATGTTGCTCAGTCTTGCTTGTATTGATAATGCTCGGGGAAGCGTGTTGAGTGTTAAATCCCGAATTGGGCTCAAGGAGTACGGCGAAGTAATTATGTGCTACACTTGTTTTGCTGAATAGCGAGAGTGCTGTTATTGCTGCTTGATTGCAGAGAACCGAAAAGAAACGTGCGCCTGCAGGAAGGGCCAAAGGAACAAAGAGTAGGAGGTTGATTCTCCAGCGCCCTCATGCTATGCCTTTAAGAGAATACAAATTCATTAATGTTTAAACTATGCATGTTTTTGTGCATAACCTATAGATACCAGAAGTATCTAAGGCAGTTTCTGCACCGTCTGTAGGGAAAAGCCATGTTGGTTGTAACAAAGATGTGATGGGTTTCTATTAATACTTACAGTTGTGCAGCAACCACTGTCTCTAGGATTTTGTATACCCAGGGGATGCCACTATTGGGGAATAATTACATGGGACTTGGAGACAGAGGCCTGGATCAAAGATGTTCTTAAAGAAAGACTTGGAGCCTCATTACGATTGTGCCAGTCTGGTGACAACGGTGCTGGTAAGCCTACCGGCACACTATGGGTTTGCTTGCCGGAGCCGCTGTGCCCGAAAGGGCAGACCCTGCCGGACACAGCGACCACGGTAAGCAAGCTGTTATTAACGGTGCAGGTGCTTCTGTGTTCCCCATATGGGACTCAAAGGGAATGGGGAATTACAAAATTACCGGTGCCCGATTTCCTGGCCACCGGACTCGGAATAGCCCAGTGGCACTGGGGAGTCAGGTGCCGGTAATTAATTACGGGTCCGGCGGCAACCTGACGGTTTTACCGGCACGTTATCGCCAGACCCGTAATGAGGCCCTTGGTGGTGGGGGGGTTGGTGAAGGGGAGGGTTGAAATGGACCGCAAGACTTTTGAAAAGTTGTCACTGATTGCTCTGTGTTTGATCTAAAAGTGCTCTCTCTGACCAGGGAGGCTAGGCTGATGTTTGCTGGGATTGTGAGGGTCCTATGCTTTGGAGGAGTGTCAGTTTCGATGTTTAATGTTAATGTAAATGCCAATTGGATATTTATGTGGGAGCTACCGAGCTAGGAGGATGAGTGGGAGAGGAGGTTTTTGATTTGACAGGTAATTTTCTATTCCTTTCACAGTTGCTTAGGTTGGATAATGGGGATCGAAAAAAGGGCAGACTTCAGAGAAAACTAAATTGTTGCATAGTTTACAAGTTTTTCTGATGCCATTATTGGTGTTTTTTAGTCTGTGAAGAGTATCTCTGTATGTGTTTTGAACTTGTTAATCTGTGTGATAGACTTGTGTGGATTTTGGCCATATCCATGCATTTTCTAGTTTTCTCCAATGTTATTCGTTTCCTTTGCGATTGTCTACTGTGTCCGTGGAATGGTATTGAGTTCTTCATTGTTTGAGTGCCAGTTGTTCGGAGCTTGAAAGTCTTGGGTCTATTTTTTAGGGGTGATTCGAATTTGTCAGAGAATAGTTTAGTGCTGGGCATAATTGACACCTTTGGGGATCTTTGCCTGGAGAATGTGAAATTCTCATGGAATAAATCATTGAAAGTGCTCTGTGCAAAATATAGTCATGCATAGTTTGCCAATATCCTTGTAAAAAACAAATGAGTCAGTAGCATTTTATGAGACAGGAATCTGTTTAAGGGGCCCTTGATCAGTGATTGAAACATGTCTTGAAATTTGGATGCAGTGTCAAATTCTAGAGTGTGCATTCAAAATTTTAATCCTGCTTTTCTACTCTACCTTTGTTTCTTCTTCAGGAGTCTAGGTTCCAAAAGTGAAGAAACTGATCAAGGAGAGAAGAATGCCTTTTATTTTACAAAGCCCTTTTGAGCTGTAGAAAGCTAATGTGTCTTTAGGAGAGGTCCAATATATATATATATTTCTGAGGCTTGTGGAATCTGCTTAGATCACATGCTGTGCATAGGCCGACATCTAGTGGAAGCTGCGGAGTATTACAGTTGTTGTTTTCGAAACTCGAAAAGGGACTTCGACAGGGCGTGCCAATAATACTATCCCTAGTGTGACGTTCACTGTACCCATGATCCCTCACGTGTGTAGGTCCCTCAGATTGTTTTTTTTCGCCATACTAGATGGACGCTTATAGCGGAGTTCCTTTCGGGACGAAGACATTGACTTTTCACAATTAACGAAAGTATTTCTTTCTATCCTTTCACCGACATCCGAAACACCACGCCGGTGAAGACAGAAAGACTGCCCGTCGGAGACCACCGCGACGGACCGTTTGGCCTTGGAAGGCCGCTGCGGGCCTCGGCCCAGACAGTAGGGAGAGAGGGGGGAGGCCATTTTAGGATGCATATGAGTGCATGAATGGAAGGACAGACGACTAGATAGATCAAATAGGAATGGAGATCGGATGGAATAGATGAACATACTAAAGCCAATGAGTGTGTAGAGTGGTTGGGTGTGTAGAGCGGACGAGCATGTAGAGTTGATGAGTACGTGTAGTGTGGATGAGTACGAAAATACAGAGAAACGAAGAGAACGCTGAAGGGCGCTAGAACTGTTGACTATACTGAACGGACGAACGTAGAGACTGGATAAACGTTTTGACCAGACGAACGTGTAAGAGCAAACGAGCATGTAGAGAGAATGAGCATGGAGAGCGGACGAGTGTGGAGAGCGGACCGAGTGTGGAGTGTGGAGAGCGGACCGAGTGTGTGGGGAGCAGACCGAGTGTGTGGGGAGCAGACCGAGTGTGTGGGGAGCAGACCGAGTGTCTGGGGAGCGGCTGAGTGTGTGGGGAGCAGCTGAGTGTGGGGAGCCACTGAGTATATTGGACCAGTTAAAAATGTGGAACGATTGAGTCTGTGGAATGGACGAGTACGTAGAGCAGAGCGGACGAGCACGTAGAGCGGAAAAGTGTGTGGAACGGACGAGCACGTAGAACAGAGCCGACGAATACGTAGAACGGATGAATGAGTGGAACGGACGAGTACGCAGAGCGGAGTACATAGAGCGGACGAGTATGTTGAGCGGACAAATGAGTAGGTGGAGCGAATGAGTGTGTGGAATGGATGAGTCTAGTCTGTGGTGCCGATAAATATGTGGAGCGGGTGAATGTGGTGCCGACAAGTGTGTGGAGCGGGTGAGTACGTGGAGCGGATAAATTCGTAGAACAGATGTGTGTGTGTGGAACGGACGAATGGGTGGAGCGGATGAGTACGTGGAGCGGATGAGTACGTGGAGCGGATGAATACGTGGAGCGGATAAATTCATAGAACGGATGAGTGTGTAGAACGGATGAGTGGGGGGAGCGGATGAATGTGTGGAGCAGATGTGTGCATGGAACGAATACGTAGAGCGGTCGAGTAATATATCAAGCGGACGAGTAGTATGTTGTGCCGATGAGTGGATAGACCAGATGAGTGTGTGGACCGGAAGAGTGTGCGGATTGCACGAGTGTGTGGAACGGACGGGTGTGGGGAGCAGACGAGTGTGTGGAGCGGACGAGCGTATGTGGAGCGGACGACTGTATGTAGCGGATGAATGTATGTAGAGCGGACGAGAATATGTGGTGCGGAAGGGGGTGTAGAGCAGACGAAGGTGTGGAGCAGACAAGTGTGTGTAGCGGATGCCTGTGTGAGCGGATGCCTATGTGAGCAGATGCCTGTGCAGAGCGGATGCGTGTGTGGAGCGGATGAGTGTATATTGACCGGATGAGTGTGTGGACCGGATGAGTGTGTGGACCGGATGAGTATGTGGACCGGATGAGTATGTGGACCGGATGAGAGTGCGGACCGGATGAGCGTACAGAGCAGATGAGTATACAGAGCGGAAGAGTATACAGAGCGGATGAGTGCATAGGCAGACAGGAGTACATGCGCGGGGTAGACTGGAGTGCATGCGCGGGGAGGGCGGGAGTGCATGGTATGGAATACATGAGAGCATGCGTGAAGCACACTGGAAAATGAGGGATAGACTAGAGCACGCAAGGTGAACTAGAATGCGCGAGTGTGTCGAGTAGGCAGGAGTGTGTAGGACAATCTTGAACGCCTGAAATGAATAAAATGCATAGAACGGACCTGATCGCATAAATTGCGTGACGTACATAATATGCATTGGTATGCGGGAACATTTGAAAGAACGTATATCATACCACACCCCACGCCTACTCTCTTCTTTACACCACCACTCAAATAGAACACAGGGATACTATGACACCATTCGGTATAACTGTTCTCATATCAACATCTCCCGCTCACTCCCCATCACTCTAAGTAAACACTGCTGGTTTAACACCCCCAGCCAGGCTTTTCTCCTCAGGCCTAACGCAGCCACACTCGAGCTGGATAAATTCTGCCAGAGCTAACACATTCTTCTGACCTCTCAACCACCACACCTACCGCTAAGAAGCAGCTACCACATGAACTCCGCACCAGCTGCACACATACCTGGTGCGCACACGCACCTTTTGACTCTCTTTACTCTCTCTACTGACCCGAACTTCGGTTCCCAAGGGCGTTCAACCTACCAGCGCCTTCAGACCATACCAATGGTATATAAGCCACTATATAAATGCAAAATAACAATAACAATATACTCCCCTTCCTACACTTTGTTCGCCCAGCTGCCATAACCATAACATATCATTATGGAAAAAACACCCTTTAAATTTTGCCCCAAGTGTAACTGCACATTTCCATGGTTAGACAAACACTTAGTTTGTAATTTGTGTCTTCCAAGAGACCACGTCGAAATGTCTTGTCGAGCGTGCATGCTCTTCAAGCCAAAGACGTTAAAGGACCGCTCCACGAAACGCTGGGCCCACTAGGCCAGGCAGCTGGAGGCTATGGACGTGGAAGGTGCCTTCAGCGATGTCAGCGACACTGTCCCCTCAGACGGCTAGGGCTCAATGGAGTAGCTTCAGTTACTCAAGCGCAGATCCGCGACCCCATAGGACAGGCCGGTGGCCATGTTGTGGGGACTACAACCGGCGGCAGTAGCTCTACAAAGACTCACACCACCAAACACATAAGCCCAAGTCAAGACTCAACACATGGGTCGAGTGATCGACAACGGTCGACACCAAGGGAAAGTTCCACCGAATCCCGGTCCTCTGGGCAATCTCTCTCGCGGTTGCCACACGAAAGGGCCCTAACGTCGAAAGACGGGAAAAGGAGTTGCTCGAAATAATACCTCTGAAGGTCGGTCGCCCGCGGACGAGACCTCAGCCCTACCTGCAGCCGAGATTCGACGCTCAGCATCGGATAAGGGGACAGGCCCCAAGAAGTCAGTAAAACACTCCTCTGGGACCCAGGGGGTGGGGAAACACCACAAAAAGACTTCTAATACCCCTCATAAGGACAAGAGCCTTCCAAGGCAAAAAAAACCTCAAAGGGAAAAATTCAGGCCCTTAGAAAAACCTAAGGATTCTAGGCCTAAAGGGGTACCTCCCACTGATGAGGACTTAGGATTTACCCCCTGGTCTGTAGTCATTCCTAGTTCTAAAGAATGGTCTTCTCAAGATATTGACAGAGTAATGAGAAGAATTACCTTTATGGCGAATTTATACGAGAAAAACCCTGATTACTTTCAGAGTTTCCACTCAACCCCCCCAACCTCAGCCCCCTCTGGGTTACAGGCCACTGCGTTACCTACTCAACCCCCTTCTAAGAAATCTCATTCAGATGTAGCTTTTGAGATTACAGTCATAGATCTGTATGACCCTGAATCAGACCAAGAAGATCTCTCCTATATAGAGGCATCTGACCCTCAATTTATTGACAAGGATACAGAGTACCTTTATTATGGGGATGACGAGGACCCAGAAGCAGACCAAGAGGCTAACATGTACTCCATAGATTCCCCTCTTAACCAAGACACTCCACTGGTCGATTCCCCCATTGATAACCAACCTCTCCTCAATGAAGTATTAGCCAAGGCGGCTGAACACTTTCAGATTGACACACAGGAAGTACAGGAGGTTAGAGACTTTGCAGAGCAAATCCTGGGGGACAAAAAGACAGTGGCCCAATGTATCCCGCTATTGAAATCAGTGCAACAAAGGATTCAGCCATCCTTAGAAGCCCCTAATCTCACACAAGCCGTAAACCCACATGTAGAGAAATTATTCAGAAACGCCACATCAGATCCATTATATATTAGAGGGCAATTAAAACCAGACTCCTTAGTTGTGACCACGACTAGAAAGAGAGCAGGCACTCCCCTCGCTTCTTCCAAGGCTCCACCAGATAAGGAGAGCAATAAGATCTATGCTATGGGCAGAAAGGTCGCATCCTCTGCGGCATATCAAACCCGGATAGCGAATAATGCAACACTCTTGGCTAGTTATAACTGCCACAAGTGGGAGGAGATGTCTGCTTTACTTTCGTCTGCCCCAGAGCCACTCCGATCACAACTAGCACAAGTGGCTGCAGATGGGAGGGCTGTGTCTAGCAGCCTCCTTAAATCTAATTTTGACATGTTAGACAATGCCGGTAGGGTCATTGCAGAGGGGACCGTTATTAAGAGGCATGCATGGCTGCGCCAGTCAGGGTTTGGACCGGAAATTCAGGCCACTCTCATCAACATGCCAGTGGAACCTAACGTGCTCTTCAGCAAGGCCGCTGAAGACAGCAAAGGATGAGTATGATGATCTCAAATCGTTGGTCAACTCACTAACAAACCTTCTGGACAAAGAGGGAATGGTAATTTTCGCCGTTTTCAAGGCCAAAATTTGCAACGAGGATTCAGCTACAATCAGGGCCAAAGTTTCTCCTGGGGAAATAATCGGGGCCAATCCTTCCAAAGCTGTCCTAGAGGACAACGCAGAGGTCGTGGTCGGGGCAGAGGCCCTGTTCTAGGTGGCACGCCACCTCAGAGCAAGTGACATTCCGTTCCAGGTGTCCTCCCATGCTTCTCCAGTAGGAGGTTGCATTTCCAATTTCACCACGAATCACCTCAGACAGATGGGGGCTGTCTCCAGTAGAAGGGGGCTACTGTATAGAACTACTTCAACGTCCCCGCAACTAACCCCCACGACAGAAAATCCACTCAGAACATCAGCGGATCCTTCTAGAAGAAATAACCACACTTCTATTAAAGGACGCCATAGAAGTGGTCCCAGCCAACCGGGTAAACGGGTATTTATTCAACTTACTTCCTTGTGCCATAGAAAGACCTAACGATGGGCCAAGTTTTAGATTTGCCACCTGCAAACAAGTATGTCAAGCCACAAAAGTTCTGCATGACTACGCTACAAGAGGTAATCCCTCTTCTAAAAAAGGGGGATTACGTGGCAACACTGGATATGAAAGATGCCTATTTTCATATTTCAATGTTCCCAGTGCACAGAAGATTCTTGCGTTTCAAGATACCGAACAAGCACTATCAATTCAAGGTGCTGCCCTTTGGAATAGCCTTGGCACCAAGGGTATTCACAAATGTATTGGCGGTTGTGGCAGCGCACCTGCGCAGGGAGGCAATCCCAGTGTACCCTTACCTGGACGACTGGCTCATAACAGGGGAATCACCCCGGATTTGCAGACAAAACATTCAGAGAACAATCAACCTCCTCTTTCAATTGGGCTTCTCAATCAACGAGAAAAAGTCAAGCCTTGTGCCAAGTGCTTCAAAACAGTTACTAGAAGCTGTCATAAACACGGAGGAGGGGTTAGTCTTTCCATCAGAGGAAAGAGTACATTTGTTACTGCAAATACCACATTATCAGGCTGGCCGCCAGATAAGGTTGCGCAAAGCTATGCGTTTAATAGGCATGATGGCATCTTGCATTTACCTGGTTCCTCACACGCACCTGCGCATGCAACCCGTGCAGGAGTGGTTGGTGAAACAGTGGTATCAGGCAAGTAGTCAGTGGGACGATATAGTAGTTGTTTCGCCAACACTTGTACAAAATCTTCGCTGGTGGACAAGAGAAAATCTAACGAAAGGGAAACCTTCTTACAATCCAGAGGTACAGGCAGTTGTCACGACAGACGCCTCACTGGCAGGGTGGGGGGGCTTACTACCTTCACCACACAGCTCAGGGCCTGTGGTCTCACACTGTAGCTCAGAACCACATCAATCTGCTGGAACTTCTGGCAGTATGCAAAGCCCTTCGGGCATTCGAACCCCATTTAACAAACCTATCTGTGCAGATCCTAACAGACAGCACTAGAGCGATATTTTATATCAACAAACAGGGGGGTACAGTACACGTTCTCCAAATCTGTCCAAACTTGCACAGCAAATTTGGAGATGGGCACTCAAATGAAAAATGTTCCTTTCATCACAACATGTTCCAGGGGAACTCAACGCTCTAGCAGACTCGTTGAGCAGAGATCCCCTACCAGAGGAACATGAGTGGCGTCTACACAAAGGGGTCATAGAACACCTCTTCTCTCAATGGTGTTCCCCAACTATGGATTTATTCGCCACAAGCGAAAACAGTCAATGCCCAGACTTTGTGTCCAGGTTCCCACAGCCAGACTCCAAGGGGAACTCCTATGCATGAACTGGTCAGGGAAATTTGCTTACACTTCCCCCCCCCCCCCAACACCTCTCATGAGGAAGGTGGTGAACAAGAACCACAACAAACCAATTACACCTATCCTAGTTGCTCCTTTGTGGGCAAGACAGTAATGGTATCCACATCTGGGCAAACTGGCGATGTGCGATCCCATCAAACTCCTGTGCCAGTACAACCTAGTCACCCAGCACGAGGGACTAATAGTGCACCCGCAGCCTCACTCAGTGAACTTGGCAGCATGGCTCCTGAGGTCATAAAGTTCAGCCATCTCAACCTGCCACAGAGATGCATGGATATCTTGAAATAATCAAGAAAACCAAATACTAGGCACTGTTACTTTGACAAATGGAGAAGATTCGTAATTTGGTGCCAAATTAAAGAGGTCAATTCCATAGAATGTACTCCATCACAGTCTTATTTGCTCCATTTGCTAGATGCGGGGTTAGTGTTTAACTCCCTAAAAGTCCACGTGGCGGCCTTATCAGCCTGCACAACGTCTCATAACAAGGTCTCATGGTGGAAAGTACCAGTCATCAAAGCATTTATTGAGGGGGTAAAAAGGCTAAACCCTCCAATTTCTAACCCACCGCCAGGATGGGACCTTAATGTGGTACTCGCTAAGCTCATGGGACCCCCTTTCGAGCCTATGCACAAGTTTAGTCTCAAACACTTATAAGGCTGCCTTCTTAGTGGCTATCACTTCCATAAGAAGGGTTCGTGAAATAAAAGCATTGTCGGTGCAGGATCCTTTCTTTGTTGTACCCAAAGACAAGCTGGTTTTATGTACTCAACCTAGGTTCTCACCTAAATTCATCTCCAAATTTCATGTAAACCAGTCAGTTGAGCTACCAGCTTTCTTCCAGGAACCCAACAGCTCAGCTGAGTTAAAACTCCACACACTAGATTTGAGGAGAGCGGTCCTCTACTATGTAGACAAAACCAGACCGCTAAGAAAAACAGATCAATTGTTTGTCTCCATAGCGCCAGGCAGAGAAGGTGACCGCATCTCTAAGAATGCCATCTCTAGGTGGATAGTCAGATGTATCCAACTGTGCTATTCCCTATCAGATAAAACACTGCCTTTTACGCTGAGGGCTCACTCCACAACAGGTACTGGAGCAACTCTGGCTTTCATTACAAATGTCCCCTTAGACAGTATTTGCAAGGCAGCTACATGGAGCTCTGTACATACTTTCACTCAACAATACTGCATTGACACTCATTCCAAGACAGATACACAAGTGGGACAAGTGGTTCTAAGACATTTATTCGCTCATGAACCTTCTCACATCCCACCTCCTTCTTCCACTGCTCACTAATCTATTCACAGCATGTGATCTAAGCAGATTCCACAAGCCTCAGAAAGGATACATTGCTCACCGTAATCGTATTTCTGATGCTTGTATCTGCTTAGATTCACATGCGACCCACCCATCCTCCCCTCTGAGAAAAGGCGCATGGATGCCTATACGTTTGTCTGATAAGTATCTACTTGGATACAACTGTACTCACACTACACCTCATGCTACCTCATGTCAGAAAAATAACAATCTGAGGGACCTAGACACGTGAGGGATCATGGGTACAGTGGACGTCACACTAGGGATAGTATTACTGGCACGCCCTGTCGACGTCCCTTTTCGAGTTTCGAAAACAACAACTGTAATACTCTGCAGCTTCCACTAGATGCCGGCCTATGCACAGTATGTGAATCTAAGCAGATACAAGCATCAGAAATACGATTACGGTGAGTAATGTATTATATATATATATATATATATATATATAATATATTCAAGAATAAATGGTCCAAACAGACATCCATTCATGGCCAATGCGTTCATGTTTCAAAAATAAGACCCCGGCACTCGAATTAGGAAAAAAAGTGTAAAAGTTATCATTTTAATCAACCATTGGTTATAAATCCTTGGTAAAAACTCATTGTTTAAAAATATCTGTGAAAAATGGGCTGAAAATCGCCATGCATTCTGTCCAGTTACGGACTTCCTCCGGCTATTGTTTAAAGTAAAGTTACTTGGTTTCATTATTTAAACAGCAAGCCTAACGCGCAGAAAAGCGATCACATGATGGTTTTGTAAACAACAAATTAGAGCTCTTGGCTACAGTACGCTCGAATACGGTGGCCATTTTAACCTAATCACATTTCAGTCTATAGTGACTATAATGTATTGCCGCAATAGATGTTGATTAAATGTGATGGTTAGTGACTTAGTTAAATCATGTTATTGTGACTGCTCTTGCGAGAGGCTTGTTAAATTTAAATATATTTTAAATATATTCTAATTTTTCAGTGTAAAGTGCTAAGTGTCAATTACAATTCACACACAATGTAGTTGCATCAAAACATTATAACCGGGTGCTATATGTAAAACAAACTAGAGCAGCTTTATGGGGTGCGTATAAATGCAATTCTATCTGCAGCTCGAAGGCTTCCTCATAAGCGATGCACAGAATATGTCATACAGTGTCTAAATACTTTGCAGGGGGCGCATGAATGTTCAAACGGTACAGATCCGCCTCCCAGCGAATGACCTTTTCGATGGAAAAGTTTTCATCCCAGAGAATATGCCAGCGCATTTACACAATGTGGCATATATTAGAATGGAAACTCTAAATTTAGTGTTAGAGATCACAGATACATTCCCTCTTGACATAGAAGTCCCTTCTAAAATGTAATGGTCTAATTGTGAGTGCTAGCTAAGAACTGCAAGAGATGTTACATTCACAGAACACAAAAGTGGTACTGTAGTACTCTAGAGTTGCAGTGGGCTCACGTTGGGGAAAATTGTTGCCTGTTCTCAATATTGCATCACACGTATACTGGTGGAGTAAAGCCCCAGTGGGCTTACTTTAGGGAAGAATTCTATTCCCAATACTAAGTAATGTAGGAGCAGTCATGCTATTCTGCAACTTATAGTGGTAGCCATCCATGTTAACATGTCAAAGCTCTCATGCGCAAAGGTGATACAGAAAAGTGGTTGAGATGTCTAGAGTTGAGGCTCATCATTAAAATGGAAATGTTGAAATCCAGAGGTCACAATAGTGACAAGGAATTATGTCTTTTTAAGATGATGTTAACATGGATGGTTACCACTATGAGTTGCAGAATTTTTTGGTCACAACACCATCGTGTGATCGCTCTTTGCACGTTAGGCTTGCACTTCAAATAATGAAACTGAGCCACCTTACTTAACCTGAGGCTATAAATGGATGTCTGTTTGGTTGGACAATTTTTTCTTGATTTATCCCAGAGTAGCCTTACTGTGTGACCCGGGGTACCCACTGCTGAGTAACGTAGGCAGAGCACTCTCAACGACTTAAGCCTAGATTTTGCAAATATATATATATTTATTGAGGCTTGTGAGTCTGCTTAGATCACATGCTCTGCATGGTCTGACATCTAGTGGTAGTCGCAGAGTATTACAAGATTATCTACAGGGCGTGTTAGTAATACTATCCCTAGTGTGACGTGTACTGTACCCATAGTCCTTCATGCCTCGAGGTCCCTCGGATTGTTTCTTTCCACCATTGTAGTCAGTCGCAAGATGTAGAGTTCCTTTCCGGGCTGGTGCCTTCGACTAGTTCGTTTATTCTTAGACTTCTCTTTCTTTCTTTTAATGTCCGCTTATTGCCGCATCATCCAACTGCTCGACAGAACTCGACGAACAGCTCCATCATCGACACACCTGACTGACTCGACAACCACACGCTGCCTTTTCGGGTCACTTCGGGCCTCGGCCCTTTACAATACGGAGAGCGGGTGGCTGTCTTGTATAGCTACTCATTTTAGAGAATGCATATTCTAACACCCCTTTGTCGCCAAACTGCCCTTTCCATTTATTATGGGAAAAACTCCTTTTAAATTCTGCTCTGCCTGCCATAGGAGGTTCCTGTGGAAAGACACGCAGCAAGTGTGCAATTACTGTCTCCCTAGGGACCACCCAGAAAAGCTTTGAAAATCCTGCAAACTGTTTTGCCCAAGACCACCAGACTAAGCGCTGGGCCATCCAGCTATGCAGGGTGAAGCCTCCATAGGCGTGACGGGGGAATCCAGTGAGGGCAGTATCGTTGTCCCTACTGATGCCGAAGGCGACCGAGGTTCGTCAGAGCCCCATGTTCGGGCCCCCGACACCACTAAGCAGGCCCGCAGCTCTGTGACAGAGACGACACCCGGCGGCCATAGCCACTTCCAAACACACCAAGCAAATAGCCCACCGTCGAAGCCCACGATTGTTAGCGGAAACATCCTCTAGATCTTCCATGTCCCCTGGGCCATCGCGTACGCCTTCGCCTCATGACGGGTCTCCAAAACTGGCCTCAAGTCAGTTCGGACACTGCGTATAAAAAAGCCCTGCTTTTGTGTGCCAAAAACAGGTGGCGAAAGGCGCATATGCATCCCCCAAACATACGCTGCAAATTCAGGAACTTATTAAAAACCATGTCCCGCCTACCCTTTTAAAGACAAGGTCACTGAAAAAAGCAAAATCCTCGACGCCTTTGCCTCTCCAGACCTCAGGCTCCCAGGATATGGGTCCCTCCTTCCCTGTAGATACTCTCACAGGGGCAATGCATCACAAAGAGCGTACACCCTCCCAAACTACCACTACCCCTTCAGATTTCCCACCCTCCTATGAGTGCACCCTTGAACAATTCAACAAGATTATGAAAAGGATGTCATGCTTTGTTGACTTCATGGATAAGCACCCAGAAGAAACTACGTCCCTTAGAGATGCCTCCCAGTCAGGGGTGGCAAAACATCAACCCCCTGCCAAAAAAAACATCTTGACCCACAGCCAAGCACTTCCAACCTCGACACGTGATGGACCATGGGTACAGTACGCATCACACTAGGGATAGTATTAAAAACACGCCCTGTCGACGTTCGTTTTCGAGTTTCGAAATCAAATCTTGTAATACTCCACGACTACCACTAGATATCGGAATATACAGAGCATGTGAATCTATGCAGATGCAAACATCAGAAATACGATTATGGTGCGTAATGTATCCCATACACACACACACATTTCTTTTTACTTTGCCTTATTTCATGTTCCGTATTGTCCAATATGGAGTCCAGGTTTGATTTATGCAGCTGACCCCACAATGTTCAATACAAAACTTGCCTTATTTGTAATTATTGACCACATTATTTTAAAGAGCCTTTTTACGTGAACATATTGAGTGGCAATATCATTTAATAATCTGCTATTCCTGGCAGAATTAAATCCAAAACACAGCTACTCGAGTTGTTATACCAGTTGATCAAATTGTTTGTCGTTCTACCAAGGAATTGCATACGTTTTACCCTTCACGTGCATTTGGTTTGTTAGTGCATCGTTATTTTCACAAGCGCCTCAGCCTTGTGTGATTTTTGTCATCCATTTCCCTGCTCGATTACATTTGTTTCTCTTTTGAACGTGCTGCTTTTTTTTTAGCTTTTTTCATGGGCACACAGGAGGATGAGGGTGGTGCCCCATGCACATACTGTAATGCTTACCCTCTCTCAACCCCTGAGGCACATGCAAGTGCAACGATTTAGCAGAAGGTCACATTTTCAGCACCACCTTTGACTATTAATTTTGTGTTCATCGTATGCACTGTGAAATATCCCGCTGGGATGCACGTAGCATGCTATTGAAAACATGCTAACATGATATGACTTTAAAGTTCCGTCTCCAAACGCTGCAGAGCATCCCACCTAGAGAATGGCTAACATTGACCTTGCCAGAATTTGCACCCAAACTAGACAAGCCACCGTCCCTACAAGTCGGATACAGGTGACCATTGTCATTGGGTTGGCACATAACAATCCATCGCCCAAGTCCTTCAGTGACCACTCCTTCCTGCACCTACTTCCACTGGGGCCCAACTAGCTGCTACATAATGCTGGATGGGTTTAAAGTGTACCAACAACTGTTTTCTCAAGTGCTCAGGTTGCACCATTTTAAACTACAATGTTATCTTTTTGAAGCAAAAATGCATATACTATTACTTATATTTATCTGGTCAGAATGTAGTCTATTGGAGAATATCTTACACTTAGTTCTGTTTGAAGGACTGTCAATATACTGTATAAGGAAACTAATACGTTTGTGTGCGTGCACTTTTTATCATGCATTTTTATGTTTTTGTATTTTATATTTTATTTCCACCCTGCCTGCAGCTACATAAATGTGTTTTGCCTTTGAAAATAATAAATATGTATTTGACTTTGAAACATTAGTCAGCGTGCAGTGAACTTCTGGGCTGAAGTGTGCATGACAGTGCTGAATTAAAGTGATAAAGATTTTCTTTTTAAAACGTGGGATCTTCAGTGGCCCCTTAGACAATAGCAATAGCCTATAGGTGAATATGTTAAAAAAGAACTCAAACTCAGACTCCTGTGGTGAGAGATGGAAGCCATTTTAGAATGAACCTCTGTGAATACAAAGTAACAAGAAAAGATTGATTGATTCCTCTTGTCTGAAAGGAAGCGCATTTGTCACCTAAGGGTCTAAAGTGAAGAGCAGACGAAAAAATCAACTCATATTAAGCATCCAAAAAAGACAATTCTTGTTTAGTCCTGTTGGGGCCTGGAAAGTAACAGAACCTCTGCCTACTCATTCCTGGTAAGACTGCAGGGTGTACATCACACCTAACTCGCCACTTCCCATTCCCAACCTCACACACTCACGCAAACATCCAGTCCACACCTGCACACCACAAACCAACAGAATGTTGTCCCCCTTCCCAGCTGCCGATTAGGCATGGTCAACCCTTACACCTAGTGAATAGGGTCACTCCTGCAAATATTCACCGGAAACTCTGAATACAGTCAAACTTTGACATGGTCCCCTCACAAGGTTTTTGTTTCATGTTAAACTTGTCGCCTATTGGCAATCCTGCTTAGGCTAAACATAGAACACCTCTTTTATTTCCATTTACAGCACCAGAAATAGCATTTATATTCCACTTCTTCTGAGGAATTCAATTCTCAACATGTTACAAGCAACACTGCCCTACAGGTGCCAAAGAGGGCAGTGGGGTATGTTTTCAGGCCCAGCAGGCGAGGGAGTATATCCTCCTTCTCGGGACCTTGCCTTTGGGGAAACTCAAACTTTTTCATGCTGAACCACTAAAGGAAATTCAGAGGTTTGTGGGACCTCGAGCCACCCAAAAATAGTGGTTTTGGATTTCCTCTTAATGGTTCGCCAAAGACCCCCACCTGACTTCCAAAACATAGGGCCTCATTACACGGTAGGCGGTAGGGATTTAACGTTACCGGTAATGGAATACCGGTAACGTTAAATCCCCATGCCAATTACAACCCGGCTCACCGCTATTAGCGGCACTGCTAAGTACGGTGCGGCCAGTCCGCGTGCGCGCGACCCTCCATCCTGTAAATAACGGCATGCCGCTAATAGCACACCATCACAAGCCAAGTGGACATGCCAATAGCGGCATGGCAAAGCCCCCAAAATCCCTTACCGCCATGGCGCTAATACCGGCATCTCGAACCACCCGTTAAGAGAACGGAGCAGTGTTTCCACCTGCCACAGGTGGACACAATCAGTACAGGTGGAGGCAATGGAGACTGTGGCAGAACAAAAGGAGCACACCACACCCCTTCACACACCCCTTCCCACACCAAGATGGTCCCAATACTAGCAGCATTACACGGGCTGGAGGACATGATTGCAGTGCAGCAGCAACAACAACAGGCAGCACAGAGGAGACGCAGTAGGAGTAGGAGGGCAAGACAGGCACAGCAAGCACCACCACGGCACCTAGTCATACCACAGAGGCAGCCACCAATCCCCAGGATCAGAGCCAGTCCATTTAACCTAACCCCTGAGCAGATACACACCCTGTACCGTCTGGACCGGGATATCATCACCAGCATCGTGGACATGAGACATGATGACATTGTGAGCCTCATAGACATCAGAACTGCCATCCCCCCTCTACTAAAGGTGGTGGCCGTGCTCCACTTCCTGGCCACAGGCACCTACCAGCATACAGTGGGGCACATGCATGGCATCTCACAACCAGTATTCTCACGCACGCTGAATCCGGTACTCGATGCCCTCCTGAGGCATGCACCTGAACACATATTCACGCCACGGACTGCCCAGGAGATTGCAAACACCAAAGTTGGCTTCTATTCACTGGCAGGCATCCCAAGTTGCAATGGGGCCATCGACTGTACCCATGTGGAATTGGTGGTCCCACATCACAATGAAGTTGTCTACCGAAACAGGAAGCAATTCCAGTCAATCAATGTCCAAATGGTATGTGACGCCAACAAGATAATCACACATTGTTGTGCCCGTTTCCCCGGATCAACCCATGATTCCATGGGGAACTCAACCATCCCACGCTACATGGAGCGACAAGCCGGACAATGTTTGTGGCTACTTGGTGAGTAGCAGGGCAAGCACATGGCAGTGTGAATGGGGGGGGGGGATACATACTCCAACTGGGTGTAGCTTGTCGTCCGTAGGACAAATGCACATACACATGTACGCCAATGTCCATCTGGGAAGGCAGCAATCTACCTGAGATGAACCGACATGCAAGTATAAGCTACACAACATAGCGAAAAATCTAGGTCTAGAAACATTAAACATCCATCCACATCGCACAACATTCAACACCACAAAATACACAAATCTCCTACATGCCGTCAAGACAGTCATACAGAATCAGCGCTGCACAACCACAATAATGCAATGTGCCCTTGTGCATGCAAAGGGATCACCCCTACCCATAGCATTGTACCACGCATCTATAGCACCACTGAATTGATGCCTCTCAGCATGGCAACATAAATGTTTGAATGGCACTACACTAGCAGTGTGGTACCAATTCTGCCTGGGCCCAGGGACACGCAAGACCTGGCCTCACCCAGGACATGTCAATTACTTTAGGAGGCATTAATGGGGCATGTTCACTTGCAGGTTCGAGCTCAACTTTGCACATTGCAGTCAGACAGATCGTCTGCATGCATGCTGTCAATTGTGGACTTCAATCACAATGCAAAGTCAATTTGTGTGATATGAACAGGCCGCTCTTGAGGTGAACAGTAACCAGACCCCATTCGTCCCCCCATACAGGTGATGCCTGCTATCCCCTGAAGAGGTGTCTGCTTACCCCTGTACGGAACCCACAGAACAGGCACGAAGAGGACTACAATCGTGCAAATACCCGTACCTGAGTCGTGATCGAGCAGACTTTTGGCCTTTTGAAAACACAGTTTAGGTGCATTAGCAGGTCTGGTGGCGCTCTCCTGTATGGCCATGAGAAGGTGGCCAAGATCACCATGGCATGTGTCATGCTGCACAATGTGTATCAGACGGAATGTGCCACTGCCCCCTGACGTAGAAATAGAAGCACTTGATGAGGATGATGATGGTGATGCAGGTCATGCAAGATGGGATGGCCAGGAGGGACGTGATGTGAGACAGCATCTGATCAACCAAATATTCTGAGTTACATTTTTTCTTTTTGTAGGAATGGATATGGGTAGTAATGCACTGGTGTCTGTTTGAAAGCGCACAATGGACCCTGTCGCCAATAAAGTACACATACACAATGAAGAAGTCCAAGCCTGTGTATGGATCAAACACCAGTGTATTAAGAAATTTAAATATGTAAAAGTGCATGTCCCCAAACATCCCACCACCCTTCCCCCCTCACCCCACAACAGTCCAAAAACACCCTTCTCCCCCTACCCCCCACAAAAGCCCAAAAACTCCCTTCCCCCCACCCCCCCACAAAAGCCCAAAAACACCCTTCCCCCACCCCCCACAACAGCTCAAAAACACCCTTCCCCCCACAAAAGCCCAAAAACACCCTTCTCCCCAAACCCCCCACAACAGCCCAAAAATACCCTTCCCCCCACCCCCCACAACAGTTCCTTAAGTGTCTGGCACAATGTTGTCGTCCAGCTATACACGTGGAAGCTTGACCATGCAGTCCCTATTCGCCGTTGCCACCACCAGCATTAGGAGGCTGGCTAGACGTGCGCCTGGTGGTGCGTGAGGAGCGGCGGAGGGGGCTAGTCTGCCTTGAACTGGCAGATGAGGAAGTGGCTGGCTGTCCTGGTGGTGGTGGGAACTGGCGGTCCATTGCGTGCGCTATCCGTGTGAGGACCTCCCTATATTGGACAATCTCCCCACACAGCCTGTTGGTACAGGCCTCCATCGCCTCCCTGGAGTGCCTGGCTGTCTCTGTAATCTCCGCCCTGAGACGGGCAGCCTCCTCCACATGCTGCCCAACCAGCACAGTTATGACCTCTTGGCACTGGCTGATGCTGGCCAGGTCGTGGCCACTGTTGCGTTCTGGTGGTGTGGCTGCTGCGCCTTCTGATGTAACCAGGACAACAGGTGAAGCCACCGGTGGGCTACTGAAACCTCCCATGTTGTCCTCGCCAGGGACACTGGACCCAGGTGTCTGCTGTGGTGATGCCTCAGGGGTTCCAGGGGGGGTTGGGGTGTGCATCTCCATGTGGAAATCTGTTGTATCCTCCACATCTGAGAGTGGTGCAGTGGCTGCCGCCTCTCCTGTGGAACTAGTTGCAGCTGAGGGTGGGCCCTCCGTGGCTGGGAACTGTGGTGGTGGGTTCACCTCAGGAGGTGGGGCAGTTGGTGGTGGTGTGGACAGTTGCATCGTGGCAATGGCGCTCCACCGATGTTTGCCACTCTGCATGTGGACTCTTCTACCTTTGCCCCTTGATGTCGTGTGGGTGTCCTCTGTGTCCTGTGCCCTTGATTTTTTACTTGCAGGGGGTGCCTGAGATGCAGTGCCAGTATCCTCACTGTCTGTATGTGAGCCTGTCGGGGACAAAGAGGGGGATGCCATTGGTTACGGTTCTATGTACTTAATGCAGTATACGTCAATAATGCAGTTGTGGGCATTTGCACTTCATTGGTAAGGATGCAGGTGATGTGTCAGTTCAGTGGCTCATCCATGCATGGTTGTGTGTGGCACTTGTCTCTGGTGATGTGTGCATGTGTGTGTGTTTGGGTTTGACACTGACATGCCCAGGGTTGTATGCATCTGTGGATGTTTGGGCATCCATGAGGTGATTCTAGGCTCACATTTGGGGGGACCTGAAGATTCACAGTGCATACTTTCTCACCCCCATCTGAAGTGGTTGCCACGGCATGCTCCATTGTCCCGACTCTCTCTATTGATTCCACTCCAATGAGGTTGTCGCAGGTCTCTTCCCACTCCTTTAATTTAATCGGCAAATCAGATCCCCCTGCTGTGGCAATGTTGTGGTTCGCAGGCAGGATGCTTCTGACCCGGAGGCGGAGATCATCCCACCGCTTTCTGCACTCACGCACATTGCGGGTGGTGGTGCCCACAGCACTCACTTTCAAGGCAACCTCTGCCCAGATTGCCTTCTTTCGGATAAAGGTCTCCCGACGCATGTCGCTCGCAAAGACCACGGCGGCATTAGCAGCAAGGGTCTGTGTGAGCATTATTAGCTCCTCCGTGGTAAACCTTTCCTTGCGCTGCCGGTCGGTGGTCTTTTTAACAGCCTTAGGCATGTCGAGGGTGTCCCTGTGGATTTCCAATTGAAAACTACTCAAAACAGGTCCAGGGGGCAGAGTATGGCAATGGATTGTGTTTTTAAAGATGGCCGCCGTGTTCCTTACCGTTCCTGTGCGATGACGCTATTTCCGGTTCCGCAATTTAACGGTCACCGCTAATAGCGGTGACCGCTATTTGCATGTAGCGTGAGGGCGGAGGTGCTATCTGCACTTTCGTAGAAGCCGGTAAGGGACTTTTTGGGGACTTTGGCGGCATGGCGGTAGGATCATTACCAGCATGGCGCTATGCTCGTGTCCGCGTACTCGTAATGGTACGCTATTAGCGCCCTCTTGCAAGGGCAGACACGTTAATAGCGCCATGCCGGTAATTTGCGATTTTTACCGCACAACGTGTAATGAGGCCCATAGTGTTTTAGTTAAGGTGGCTTTTCCCTTTTCATTCATTTTTGTGATATGGTTTATTAAAACCTTTCACAATAAATACTGAAACATCATACAGCATCCTATCCATATATAAAACTAGATTTTATTTAAAAAAGGCTAATTGAATTAAGATAAACCAACAGAAAAAACAAAAAGAACTAAAAAAAGAATGGCAGGCTAAATCTGCAACAAATACATTTTTCAACATTTCAGTATTTCTAATTCAGTGGAATCTGAACCAGTAGTGGCTCAAATTGCATTTATAAGCCTCACTACTGCTAGAGATAATGACAAATGATAACCAGCAAATATACGGTTCTAAATGAAATCTACGTTTCTAGCTCAACATGGTAAATAAAAGATCAAACGTGGAGACAACACAAGTGGGAAACCCCCTTGCATTTGTAAGGGTGCAGAAGTAAGAGTCGGACACAATAGTCATACATTTGTGGATAAAGACTTGAATTAATAATAAGGGTTGGAAAAATGCCTCTCTATCCCTAAAGCTAAGAGGAGTTTCCACTGCCTCAAAGAAAACTAGTGAAATTGTCAGGAAGTCCGAAACTAAGTCTGCCACTGTTGTGTCCCAAAAACCTGCTACTCTCCCTAACACTAATAATGTAAGGTAACTGTGCAAGGAAGGTCTCTTCAAAGTAACACATGTTCTTTGTGCCCTCAAACAACAGAAAAGTTCCCAGTTTCGCTGGTAATAAAGTGATGCAAAATAATGTTCCAAAATACAAAGATTCCAAAGCTAGGGTTGTGCGTCTGTAACCTACACTTGCTCTTCTTTTAAGTCTCTGGATAACTCACAAGGAACTTTTGCCTGGTTGTCTGTCAGAATTCACCTTAATGTTGCCCACGAAGTGTAGCCGATGAATTCTACCTAACAATATACCCCTGTGTATGGATATCAAACCAATACCAAGGGATCTATTATTCGGAAGAATGGACACGAACAGCAGACCTCCTACAACCGGAAAGGAAAGGCAAGTTAGAAGCAATCCTTTCCCAATATCACAAGGGTATTCACAATGTGTAAACTGCACCCACCTGCAGCAGGGCGAGTGTTAACCATGAGTGGTCACAACGAAATGCAGGTAGGAAACCTTTATCAGTGGGTTAATACAGTCAGATAAGACCTGGAGGACATGAGAACATGAACATAAATAATCATAGACCCAATGAGCAGGAAATGATAATAGAACTCTATGGAGTATGTGGGTACAGAAGTATATTCTTACCGTGATCCGGGAGGTAGAAACTCCTAAGGCAGGGTAGCAACCAGAAACACCAGACGTAAACCCGGGAAGCACTTGATTTGAAGGATAGCTGTACCCGACGGCACGTGTATGCCCAGTGGACAGGAAGTCTTAGTTGGAAACCCGACGTAACCAGGACGCTCTTCTATCAGCCCCCCAACGTATGTAGGAAGTCTCTAGTCCATACGGGATTGATAGTGAGGAGGATGAGGCTTCCGGGCTTACCAGTCCGTGTTTCCAGACGACGAGCAGCGTGCAGCCGTGTAAGTGTAAGGCAATCCGTATCGTAGTCCGTGTAGAGTTCCAAGTTGGCAACGGTGCAGGCGCAGGTCAGAAAAGGAAAGCCGAATTTGTCAACAGTGGCAGAAGTTCAAAATATCAGGGGACTCTTTAGCAGGCAAGGCTTAGGCAAACGGAATCCACATTATAACAGGCTCGAGACCAAGAAACCAGGAAATCAATAGTTCGAAAGCAAAACACAAACACACTTCAGCAAATTCAGAAGCACCGATCAAGCAGTAGGGAGGTGCTTAAAAGTAACTAAATCACGTGATTTGAATTGTGCGTGTGACGTGGAGGTGGACTAGTTAGCACGCCCCTATCTCCATGTTAACCGCCAACGCTTACCATAGAGCGTGTGTCTTCCCACCGTTGTACGTGTCATGTACCTAAGGTTGTCTGGCGGTGTGAAAGCTCTGACATGTTTATGGAGTGAACACAAGCATGGCAATGTGTGTGATTTCGGAACAGTATGCTTATTATGCAGAGAGTAACGTGATGTGGAAACGGGTACTTTGCCTGGAATCCTGACATTGTCACAGTTCCTGTATCCTACTCACTTGATATGGTTTGCTACCAAGTGTAGGATTCCAATACTAGGGTGCTGTTACTTTCCCCTAGAATTCTCCCTATTTTAAGTCACTCTATAACTCAAGAGGAACTGTTTCTTCATTTCACAGTTCTGGTATCCTATCAGCTCGGCCCTTTCTGCTACCAAGCTTAGGATTCCTTTTCCTCATTGGTTGATAACCTGTTGATAACCTGTTCCGTGGTTTTACCCACTGTGAGAGTCTGCAGCCATCGCTTTTAGCTCACTGTACTTTTCGCAAAGGAGGAATAACCATTTGCATATCAGTCTTTGTCCCGCCCACAAGGGCAGTCCAGCACCGAAATGCCAGGCAAACCTCCTTTGAACAAGAGCACCAATAGCAACCCAAAAAAAGCGATGGCTGCAGACTCTCAAAGTGGGAAAAAAACCACATAACAGGTTATCTTTCTGGATAGGGGCGCCTGATCGTCCCCAATCCCATAGGGGTTCCCTCTCAATGTGATCCTCCTTCGATGCACCACCCTTGGGGGAATGTTGTACTGTAGACTCACCGCCCTTGGCCCCATGGGAAAGGTCTCCCCCTATGGGAGAAGGGACGACATCCTAAGATTTGTCATACATTTAAAACGTATGTGTCTCCAAGTCTCCTCAGTGGTAACTTGCAATGTATACATGATGTTTTTTTGAAGGTGGTTCTATTCCAAATATCAAGTATTTCTCCTACAAAAAGAGCATTTAAACAGAATCTCAAAAAAGTGCATCTAAATCTTGCATTGGGGATTTTTGTCAAGCAATCTGGTAACACTCATGTTGTCTCAGTGGACGCTAAATCTCTATACATATAATATTGTCCTACTACTGTCCTTGGGTCGACCCAGTACTGTTCCCACATTCTGGTTTAGATATAATTAGGATTGGTTATAAGATCCTCCGTGGTAACGGCTAGACAATACAATACATCCTCACATACTTCAGCAATCCCATTCAGTTCATCATGATCGCGACTTTGATTCAAGTCGTGGAAGTCCTCAAACATAGTGTAACGTGGCAGACCTAGTATTTTATAATACAGGATCAATAATTTCCACTGAACACAAGCCTTTAGGGCGGTCAAACCAAACTAGTACCTGATAGCTATGATTGACACCGAGTTGTGCAGTGATGGTGCTTTATGCCAAAGCATTCCTTCAAGCATGCTCCATTTGGGCTAGCTCCTAGGACTCCATATTTAAAGGCCATAACAAAATCCAGGACCAACTTTGCTGTTGTAATACTTTACCAAAGGGATCATAGAGAATTGGCTAAACTTAAAGTTGATCTGTTTTATCTGAGACGTGTAAAGTAGTGCTTTGGACTTCAATAAAGTGTAATAAGATGTTCAGCTTAGTCTGCCAAAAAATTGGAATTCCAAGCAGGCCAGCTGTTGTACTACTTCCAAGGTGTCACTCCCAATACTCCACTTGTAATTTGGCAACCTCTGGAGCTTTCTGAATCTAATGATTTTTGTTTTTAGAGACTTTAATTATCAACTGGTTTGTCAAAATGTAAGTGGAGAAGCCACAAGCTGCAAGCCAACGGGGGTTAACCTAAGAGCATCACGTCATTGGCATATCCCAGCCTTTGTGGAAAACTGAATACTATATATGGCCGATCCTAGGTCAGAGATTTAGAGGTTAAATAGGCAGAGGTTAAAATACAGCCCTGGCTTAATTGTCTGAGTTTGGATTATATTAGATAGAGCACCTTGAGGATTCAATCTAACTCTTATGTACGTATCACTCTGAAGGCGGATTAGAATGCTTATTGGGCCACATTTCTCTACAGATTAGCCCGGATAACAAAATCAAATGCTGAAGTTATGTCTATACTGACAATGTAAATAGCCTTGTGTTTCCCAATGAAGGCACCTGAAGCTTGTTTGAAATCAAGTTCGTCTGTTGTTTGCACTCAACCAAGCTTCTAGTTCTAAGAGGATTATACAAGCAAATATCTTGCTGCTAATATCAAGGAGTGCAATGGGCCTATAATAGAGAGGATTAGCCTGATGCCCCTTTTTGAATATAAGCACAATGTGGGCAATGTGCCAAGAGTTGGGAAACGTGTTTCTCTAAACCACTTCTTCAAACAACGCTGTTAAGATTCCTCACCACAAAGTGGGGAACTATTTCATGAGGCCTACAGTTAGCCCATCTGGGCCAAGAGCTCTGGAATTTCTAGCTGTCAAAATTAGCAGCTCTACATAGTAGTTCTCCAGCATGGGGTCTGGCATGGATTCACATGCTCATGAATATTTCCCGTCGTCAGGCTGGGAATCCTTGGTAAAAAAAAAATCGGTATCAGTTTTGTTTCTGATCTGTCTTTCTTAGTAGTAACCAATCACTGATCTCTGGGTCATACTGCCCCCAGCCAATGACTGCCCTCTCCCTAAGCCCCGCCTCTGGCAGCCATCCTCAGATTTTTACCACACGCTCAAGTGTTGGGAGTCCTCGTGCTTTAGCTCTCGAGTTTTATGCTGTGTTTTCACACTTTTTCAGGAGATTTACTCATTTTTTCAGTTTAATCGAGCCTCAAGCTCCACCGTTTCTACTTCCGACAACGGGGTCCCGTTTTGGAATTCTTCTACGCCCCTGAAGGGTGAAGTTGTCGTCGAGTTTACACTTCTTGGAGGATTCCGGAAGATCTGCCGCCTACCTCAATGGACATGGACCAGGACAAGGGAAGCTCGACGCCCGGATCCAAGCTGTTCAGGTGCTGCCCTGGATGCGGATTGCAAAACGTTTTCAAGGAAGATGAGCACTCTCGGTGCCTCTACTGCCTTCACAACGACAAATCGCACGTGGAGAAGGACTGTGCGTTTTGTAAGAACATGTCCGAGCGGACAATGAGGGATCGTCGTACCCGACTCACCAACTGGCTAGAAGGGAAAAGCCCAGCAGCAGGTGAGAAGAAGTCCGAGCGGTCTTCTAAGGCCTTTGAGGGTGCTCTGGTGACGGGGGCACAACAAAAGGCAGAGCACTGCAAGTCCGCGGGCACTGGGAGCGCCGATGGTTCGGGCTCTTTGGCTGCCAGGCAGGGCGTGATGTCACCGACGCCATCAACCACGAGCCAACGCTCTGGCTCGGTGAAGAGGAAGTTGGAGAACCCAGGTAAGCTTCGGGAGAAGCCCTGGTCGATCCCGACGGCGGCAGCCGAGGGGGAGCGAGGTAGCGACCCTCTCCCCAAGGTGAAGGCCTCAGGCGCGCCCAAAGTCGCGAAGGCCCCGATTCACCCGGCTAAGGCCTCGATCGAAGGAGTCGTGGCGGCCCTGGCGAAGCCTGTGGAGGCTACCCCAGTGGAGACGACTTCTGGGCCTAGAGTTTCCCTGCCACCCCGGAGGGAATCCTCTTTTCAGCCTATCGATAAAACCCCTGTGAAACTCCAGGTGGAGAAAGTGGGGGGGGGGGCACGGTAGCCATAACGGACACAGATACCACCTCTGAAGATGAGCTGGCTGGCGTCGCAAAGATCCTGGACAAGATGTTCGAGGAAGTCCGATCCTACCAGATGGATCCCGACGAAGCGGACGTAGAAAGCGACGGTGGAGCCGACGAGGAGCCGCAGGCCATAAGGAGACGGAGGACCCTACTCCTAAGCCGTTGCTCCCGTCGCAACCGGTACCTATGCCACAGGACAACACAGGAGCTATCTTGATGGCTATCCAGACCCTATGTACGGAGGTAAGGACAAGGTTGCCATTAACCCCATTGGATGATCCAGTGGCACCTGGACCGTCGGGAAGCCCACCGACCAAGCGGAGGCAAACCCATCCTCCCCCTCCTTTCCAGCCTCCACCTCCTTCCCCTCCACCGAGGGATGAGACGGGAATGGAGATGGCGACGACGGGGACCGATGACGACGGTGGTGACGACGGGACGGATCTCCCATCACCTCCTGCCCGGGCCTCCCCTCCCGACCAAATTGGCTCCTTCCACGCCATGATCGCCAGGGCTTCGGAGCTCCAACTTTGTCCCGAAGAACAGAATGGCGATGGGAGGCCAAGAGGAAGACCGTCCTCTCAGTACCGTTATTAGACGACATCTGGGACGAAGGGCTGTCGCTACTCAAGAACCCGTCCACGGCTCCTGCGAAGAGGGACCGGTATGAGAAGAAATACTGGGTCCCAGATTCCACCCCGATGTGCCTCAGAGCTCAGCTGTCCCCGCATTCGGTGGTCTCCGCAGCGGCCAAATAGAAATCGGCGGGGACGATGGGATCAACTTCCACTTCCCCACCGGACGGCGAGGGGAAGAAGCTGGACGCCATGGGGCGACGAGTCATCTCGTCTGTGGCGACGACCATCAAATCGGCCAACGCCCTCGCGATCGTGGCGCGCTCAGACAGGGAGCTGTGGTTCAAGATCGCTCCCCTCCTGCACTTCCTCCAAGACGACAAGAGGGTGGAAGCCCTTGAAATCCTGCAGGAAGGCGAGGTGGCTTCGGACCACGCCATCACGGTGGCCACAGACATCGCCGACATTGGCTTTTGCCAGATTGGCAACAGCGTTTGCCTCCGCCAGCGCGGTTGGCTTAAGGCCACAGATTTCCGTCAGGACGTGCAGACCAGGGTCCTGGACATGTCCTTTGACGGGAACAACCTGTTCGGCAAGGCAGTGGACGAGTCACTGCAGGCCATCAAGGCGGACACCGAGACGGCCCGGGCCTTGGGTTTTCTCTCCACCAACGATGGCCGACCTTTCGGACCTCCGGAGGCAAGAATCAAGGTGCCTCCAAGGGATTTGGTGACGGTTCCTCATCGTACCGCCAAGCGGCCCATTCATCGTCGCAGGAGGCTTACAGCAGCCGCAGTGAGGACGTCGTCGCCACCAAGGAGGCGAAGGCCTCGGCGAAGCAGGATTGAACCGGCCGCGGCGTCGGCCCCCACCGAAGCCCCGCAGTGGGAGGCCGGCTGGTGAAATTCGGCAGCGTGTGGGAGTCCATCTCCACCGACCGTTGGGTGCTGGACGCGCTGGCCCACGGGCACACTCTGGAATTCCAAAAAAGTGTCCCCGTCTACCACCTGTGGCCAGGAAGGAAAACAACGCCCCACAGCTACGTCTGGAGGTACGAGCAATGCTGAAAACGGGCGCGATAGGACTCGTCCCGAAGAGGCTCCGGGGCTACGGAGTGTACTCGTGTTACTTCCTCGTCCGAAAGAAGACCGGCAGATGGCGACCCATCCCAGACCTTCGTCGTCTAAACAAGCACATCAAACCCCAGAAATTCCAGATGGTAACCCTCCAGCACATGCTGGGACAGCTGGAGGAAGGCGACTTCCTATCGTCGCTGGACTTGGAGGATGCCTACTTCCACATCCCCATTCTCAAAGGACATCGAAAATTCCTACGATTCGTGGTCCAAGGGCGACACTATCAGTTTAAGGCCCTTCCCTTCATATTGAAGTCGGCGCCCAGGGTATTCACCAAGTGCCTGGCACCAGTGGTGGCGCGGCTGCGCCGGCAGGGAATACACGTCTACCCCTACCTGGACGATTGGCTCATCCAAGCAAGATCAAGGGAACTCGCCGTCGATCACACAGCGAAGACCGTCCAACTGCTCACGGATCTGGGATTCTCGATCAACTTTGCGAAATCCCACTTGGTACCATCGCAAGATGCCCTGTTCCTGGGAGCCAGACTTGACACAGTGGCTCGATTGGCTTTGCCGTCGGAGGAAAGGATGAAGGCCATCCTGGGCAAGGTACAACAGCTGTTGACCATGGATGTGGCCAGGGTGAGGTCCATCAGGTCCCTACTCGGCATGATGTCCTCATGCATCTACCTCGTGTGCCTATGCATGTTGTGGATGTGACCACTGCAGGAGTTCCTCGACGCCCGTTGGATGCAAGCGGCGGGCAGCTTCGAAGACAGGATCTCACTCAACGAGACTTTCCGCCAAGCGATCCGGTTGTGGGGCACCCGCGCGCATCTAGCGGCGGGCATGGACTTCCAGAACCCAGCACATCAGGAAACTGTGACGACGGACGCCTCCTTGGAAGGATGGGGAATGCACACCGGATATCTCCACGCAAGAGGTCTTTGGCTCCCAGAGGAGAGGTCACTACACATCAATGTCCTGGAGCTCCGAGCCGTGTTCTGGGCCCTTAGGTCGTTCCTGCCATCCTTCAAGGGCAAGGTAGTAAGGGTCTTCAGCGACAACACCACCACGATGTTCTACATCCGGAAGCAGGGGGGCACCAGATCCCCAGCCCTATCCAAGGAAGCACAGGACCTGTGGCACTGGGCCATCGTCCAAGGGATGTTCCTGGTACCCTTCCATCTGGCAGGGATAAAGAACACCATTGCCGACTCACTCAGCAGGGAGCTGCGCTCGTGCCACGAGTGGGAGCTGCGGCAGGATCAAGTGGATCTCCTATTCTGACAATGGGGCAATCCCCAGATCCACCTATTCGCGACGGCGACGAACGCCAAGTGCCGGAGGTTAGCCAGCAGGTTTCCCCAGCCGGGGAGCATGGGCATTCACCTGGGACGGCCTATTCCTGTATGCGTTCCCTCCGTTGCCGTTGCTGCTGCGACTCATCAGTCAACTCAGACGGTCCCGGTGCAAGATGATCCTCGTCGCACCAGCGTGGCTGAGACAGATCTGGTTCCCGGACCTTCTGGACACAGTGTCCCCCCGGTCAATCTACCGACGGACACGGATCTTCTCGCCGGGGAAGGAGGCACCATCCTCCATCACGACCCAAGATCGCTGAACCTTCAGGCCTGGCTCCTGCAGCACTAGAGTTCGGAGGGTACGATATCCCGGCGGACTGCAAGGAGGTGCTTGCAAAGGCCAGGGCGTCCTCGACTCTCAAGTGCTATGGACACAAATGAAAGAGGTTCTCTGTCTGGTGCCATCCACAGAAGATTAACCCTCTGCGGATTACGGCCCCTCAAGTGCTGCCGTACTTGCTATCGCTGGCCAAGGCGGGGCTGGCGCATGTCTCCAAGATCCATCTGGCGGCTATCTCCTGTTACACCAGAAATCCGGGGCGGTCATCTCTATGGTCCCATCGCCTGGTGAAGGAGTTCATGAAAGGACTGTTCCGATCGTTCCTGCCTGTGAAGGCTCCAGCCCCGGCGTAGGAGCTCAACGTGGTGCTGACCAGGCTCATGGGGCCGCCATTCGAGCCGCTGCATTCGGCACCGTTGAAGTTCCTGTCGTGAACCAAGGGGAAGGCCCTCTCGAAGGCTTCCATTTCCAGATGGCTCTCGAGCTGCATCATGCACTGTCACAGGTTGGCAAACCGACCCTTGCCCGGCCGTCCGAGAGCCCATTTAACCAGAGCGATCGCTCTACCACGGTGTTCCTGTCTGGTGTGCCCCTGCTGGACATCTGCCGGGCTGCTGCGTGGAGGTCGACGCACACCTTCACAAGATTCTACTTCGTCGACCGGGATTCCAGGGAGGAGTCCAGAGTCAGCCAGGCAGTGCTGCGCAACCTGTTCGCCTGAAGATGAGCCTGGTGAGGAGGTAAGAGATGCTTAATGTTATGTTGTTGAAATGCTTAATGTTGAGCCTTGCCACCTCCCGTGGTTGTGCATGTGTGTACTGCTATGTATTCTCGTATACATGAGCATGTGAATCCATGCCAGACCCCATGCTGGAGAAGGAACAAGTTACTTACCTGTAACTGTTGTTCTCCAGCATGGGTCTGGCATCGATTCACATGCAAACCCTCCCTCCATCGCCTCTGCGGCTCTTCTCTTGGTCCTACTACCGCTTTACTTGCTACCAAATCTGAAGTTGGCTGCCAGAGGAGGGGCTTAGGTAGAGAGCAGACATTGGCTGGGGGCAGTATGACCCAGAGACCAGTGATTGGTTACTAGTAGAAAGACAGTTCAGAAACTAAACTGAAACTGATTTTTTTCTTCACCGAGGATTCCCAGCCTGACGACGAGGAATATTCATGAGCATGTGAATCCATGCCAGACCCATGCTGGAGAACAACAGTTACAGGTAAGTAACTTGTTCCATCCATGCTGATAATTGTTGTACCACCCAAAGGGGAAAATAGAATCGTTGAACTCCTTGACTCTAACCGTGTATCCATTCTGAAAGAGGTTTTGCTCTGTCAACGACTTATCCCGACTGGTCAAGAAGACCTGTTTTTCAAAACTCAAGTACTATTAGATACCCTCCAATACTCTCATTATAATATCCAACAGTGGGATTGAATAATATTGAAAGTCCGACCAGCCTTTACCTTTATTAGACCTAGTGCCCTAAACCCTCCCGCACCTGAACCTTTTTTTGGTACTCTTTTACGGTCAGTTGCGGGGTCATCAGGGTTGGAGACCCTGAATCATTCCCTTCGGCAGAATCAGACCCAGAAGAATCAGACAACTTCAAAACTTTATCCAAAGAAGCCGAAACTTGTTTTTTTCTGATTCAGAATGATATGATATGATCGTTTATTTATATAGCGCCTATACACAATGTGTTTCAAAGCGCTTCAAGGCAAGGGAGGGAACAAGGGAAAATACAACCACATTCTTACAGGCCATGAACAGTAAGGATGTGAAATTAACTATCATACTCGGCCTGACGACATTTCAGATAGTGCAAGCGCTAAGACATAGATAAGGAAAGGAGGGGGAGAGTGGGAAGGAAATGGAAACAGACAGGCGACTACCGTACTAGGCCTGACGACATTTCTGGTACAGCCGGAGAAAAACAAAAGGTGAGGGAGAGGGGTGCCGAAAGGGAGGGGAGGAACAAAACAAGCGACTATCATACTAGGCCTGACGACATTTCAGATAGTGCTGAAGTGGTGGTGGGAAAGAAAAAAAAATAAAACACCGAAGGAACCCTTACCCCACCAGAAAAAATGGCTGACCTAACAGCCGTCATAGCCCAGTTGGCCGCACATCAAAGGTAGGCCGAAGTAAGGCTTCACGAAAACTTGATGAAATTGGTCAACTTACAAGCCAGACCCCTACTAGCACAGGGGATACTTCAACCATACCTAGAAGGCGAAAATCTAGGGAACTTATTTTTGAATTTCAAACGTTTAGCCGAACAGTTAGGATGGGAAGAAAACCTAAAAAGTTGCTATTTAGGGCCCCTATTGAAAGGTAAATGACAGACCGCCTACCAACTACTCAATCTTGCCCAGGGAGCCACCTTTGTATCCATCAAAGAAGGGCTATTGAAGAGAATGCGTCAAACTTGTAATTTCTGTCAGCAAAAATTGTAGGCCATTAGATTGAATCCTGGAGAAACCCCCCTTGAAATGGGTGAACATGTCAAAAACACTATAGCCCTTTCGGTCAATAACAAATCCCTAGAAGAATAAATAGAAATGATTACATTAGAACAATTCACCAATTCCTTGCCCCCATTTTTACAAAAGGCTGTATGTATGTATAGGATATTTATAAAGAGCACAAAGACTGTGAGGTATCGAGGCGCTGGAAGTGAGTGGGCTGAGAAAAAGACTAGACCAGATGCGTTTTTAAAGCCTTATGTAAAGGAAGGAACTCACTAAGTGTGTGAAGACCTTGAGGCAAAGTGTTCCAGGGTGTAGGGGCAAGAACTGAAAAAGATCTCCCACCGGCTCTGGCACGAGAGAATCTGGGAACATGTAGCAAAAGTTTATTTGAAGAGCACAGTGGTTGGTTAGGAATGTTGGGAAGAATCCACAAACGCAGGAATAAGGCCCCAAAATTAAGAATAGCCCGATGCACCATACAAAGAACGTTGAACTTAATTTGGCTTCAGATGGGACGCCAATGTAGTTCAAGTAAAAGTGCATGTGAGTGAGCAAGTCTGGGGGCACCAAGGGCAAGCCGCGCAGTGGCATTCTGAAGGATTTGGAGGTGTTGCAATAGCCTCTCCAGTTGCCCAAGGTAAATTGCGTTACAATAATCCAGAGAGCTCATAATTGAGGCTGTAACAATTTTGGCTCTGAGAGCTGCAGGGAGAAGGGGTAAGACCTTTTTAAAAACCTTACATTTTATAAAGCCCGTCTGACAAACTGCAGACACCTGGGCTTCCCGCGAGCCAGTGGTCATAAGTTGGATCCCAAGACTCTTGACCACAGGTGAGGGGCTCGTAACAAGGACCAAGCGAGGAAGGCCAATAGTCACAAGTCCATGACTGATTATCCACATTCGAACCAACTCGAAGAACCTCTGTTTGTTCGCCATTAAGCTTTAACTAGTTCATACCCATCCAACCTCTGACTGCAACATGGCAGTTTTTTAGTTTACTGGGCGGATCAAGAGGAGGGCATGTTGAGGCGAAACGAGATCTGTTTGTCATCAGCATACGAGAAAAAATGAACTCTGTGAACAGCGATAAGTTTGCTGAGTGCCTGCATATAAAGATTAAAAAGCAGTGGGGACAGAGCAGAGCCCTGAGGGACTCCACAGTTCAGCCCACTGGGGGGAGAAGTATTAGGGGCGAAAAACGGCTTGGGTCCTGTCCAACAAAAAGGAGGAAAACCACTTAAGCGGAATGCCCGATAAGCCTGCCTCATAGAGGCAGGAAAGGAGTTTCTGATGATCGACGGTATCAAAGGCCGCAGAGAGGTCAAGGAGAATTAAGGCTCCCACCTCTCCACGGTCCTAAAGCAGTGCAATATCGTCCAGAAGAGCTACCATCACGGATTCAGTCCCCATCCTGGAGCACAATCCGGATTGAAAAGGGTGAAGAAGAGCACTGGCCTCAAGAAAAGCAGAACGTTGAGGTGACACAATGGATTCCATTCGTTTGATAAGTACTGGAAACAGGGTGGTAGTTTACAGCAACTGCAGGGTCAAGGTTAGTTTTGTTTAGCAGAGGTGAAATTATTGCATGGTTGAGGGAGGCAGGAAAATGGCCATTCGAAGGCGAACAGAGCAGAGTTTATTCAAGGCAGATAAGACCAAGCTATCAGTAACATCCTAAAAAAGGAAGGCATTGGGATGAGTTTCTTCCATAACACTGAAATCCACAGGGGGCTTGTGGAGTGTAGGTATCCCTAGAGTGATCAATTGACGAATGTAGAGGATCTTGTCCCTAAAGAAGAGGGCAATGTGGTCACAATGGTGCTTTAACAGGGGTAGTCAATTCCCTGGTCTCACGGAATAGCTCTTGAGAAGAACACGAAGCAGTGAGAATACGATTAGCATAAAAGTCAGCCTTAGCCGTTTTTATAGCTGCACGGTATACAGAACAGGCCTTCAAATAGACAGACAAGGCAGCATTACAACTAAGTCGACCTAACCTAGCCATGGCCATTGAAATGGCACAAAACCACTCAGATGCAGCTATACACTTCCACTCGGTACATCGAGGTGAGGAACTGAAAGATTGCAAACCTACCCACTGACCCCAACCTCAGACAGTAGACAAACAAGGAGGGTCATATAAAAGCAAGGAATGCATACCAAAGGAAAGAATAGAAACCGAAAGATCTGACCCTAAAAGTACAGATGAATGTAAAAGGGAGGAAGCAGACCTCCCTTTTTCATTTAGAGAAATTGGGCATTTGGCCAGGCACTGTCCAAAAAATGTAAAAGACGAACCTCAGGAAATAGGCTCTTTAAAAGGAGAAGAGTGTGAAGAACCCGAAGAAGATCTACAGACCTTCAGCTGACGTCAGATATGAAAAGGTTTGAATGAATGGGAAGCAAGTGAAGGCGTTAATTGACTCAGGCAGCAAGCAAACCGCCATAAGAGCTGACTTGGTCACAAGAACGGACCTCGAGAATGCTACCCTAGTTAGTTACCTGTGTACACGGGGACAATGAAGTATACCCCAAAATACCTGTGTACATTAACATCAGAGACGAGTCCTGTTTAATCTCTTCAGCCATCATTCCTGGACTCTCGAGGAGGTCCTTTTTGGTCGGGATTTCCCTACATTTTCCACTCTTTTGCAGGAACCCCCACCTCATTGTAGGGAATTTTCACCCCAGGACTGCTGGCACTGTAATTACTATTCCCAAAACTCTCCAATATGGGACTGGGAAAAGACAGAATCCCATGAACCCCCCACAAGCTATAAAGAACCCATAAAACTAGAGTCAAACCCTAGAAACCAGTTCATTGTTTTTTTTTGAGAGACCGATAGAACTGCCTCACCTCTACCTATACAGTCAAAGAAAAATCACTTGAATATGTAAGAATCCCGGGATATATCTCATGCCTGTTCTTTCCCAGGTCTTAACAATGAAGAACCTGGACAAAGACCAGTCATATCACCTCGCATAGGGGAAGTGTATGGGAGAAACCTGAAGGTGTCTCACCCGCTAGTCCCCGGGGGTCTGTCATCCAAGTGGCCAGGACATGGCCATCGCTTTTGGAGCCAGATCCCGGGGGTGGACCAGTGTGGGAAGATCACCTGGATGAGAGGTCTTTGGGGAGTGGAAGTGGGGCACTGGATGGTGAGACGCGGTATCCCCTTCCCTGTAACACCTTTTCGAGGGGATTGGGTCCTCCGACGTATTCCATATCTATGACAGTAATCACCACAGCTGTGCTGCTTCGGAAAATCTTTCGGCGTCTGCGTCCTGCATCGATGACATTGAGACGCCGCCCTCGAGGACCTCCTCCGAAGGGCCGACGTCACTGGATGTTATAAGTAGAACGCACGACACCCGTAGCCTCAGTTGCGTTTTTTCCGCGAACGTGTTTGCTTCGGGAATCTCGGCGCGCCTCGACTCTTTGGAGTTTCTGTTGTTTCTCAGTTCTTCGAACCTGTTCGTTTTGTGAAGTTTATCCTTCGTGAAGATGTCTACCTCGTCTTCCACCCCACGTCCGGGCTTTAAGAAATGCGGGGACTGTGGGTCCAAGATGTCGGTGACGGACTCGCACGACGCCTGCCTCTGGTGCCTCATGGAGGCCCATGACACGGATGACTGTGTCGACTGCCAGTCGCTCACGTCCAAAGCCTTGCGGGAGCGCAAGGAGAAGTTGTCGGTAGGTAAGGTGTCCAAGCCCCGGAAGTCAAGGTCTGCGGGGCTTTCGACGGACGATTCGAGGGGCAACTCTCCGCGTCGTCGTCGGAAGTCCAGTGGGTCTCGCTCCGGGAGTCGGTCCCGCCACTCCTCTGCCTCTTCGAGGCATTCCCGGAAGCGCCGGCATCGGTCGTCTTCCCCGTCCTCATCCGAGGACTCGGCCCGTCGGCGGGTCGCTTATCCCACCAAGCATGCGACACCGGAGGAATGGGCTTCCTTCGGGAAGAAAATGTTAGCGATTCTCGAATCGCAGGGCACCGGTCCGTCCGAGTCTCCTAGTGGGGTCGGTCGTGATTGGTCGAGAGACACCGCTCACACGCCTTCGGGCTCAGGTGGTCGGCACGATTTGCGGGAGAGGTCCCGCTCGGACAAGGGGAATCGTTCTCGTCATGCCCGTTCCAGGTCCCGGTCCTCAACGCGCTCGAGACCGCGTGAACCTGTGAAGTCTTTGAAGAAGACATCGACGCCTGTGGCGCCAAGGTCGTTGACGGACACTCTCGAGGCTCCACCTCCGAGGAAGTCGTCGACGCCATCGGCACCCAGGATGTCGAAGGACACGCTCGGGGCTCCGCCTTCGAGGTCTGTATCGACACCGCCGATGCTGTCGGCTCTGCGTCTGACGTCGACGCCGATTCACTCAACGTCCTCGGCGCCTTTCGAGGCTGTGGTGTCGGGGGTACCCTGTGGCACGGGGGAACCCCCTAGAAAGGCTCTGGCCAAGGTCAAGCATGGCTTTGTTCCCCATTCCATGCCTTCTTACCGCCATCTGGAGTACATTTCAGAGGTGGATGAGGGCTCTGATGATGGCATGGTTCCTGATACGGTGCCAGATGAGATTCTCTCGGGCCATAGCCAATTTGAGGACCTACGACAGTCACTGCATGATGCCAGTGGGCTGGACACCTCTCCGGAGGTGGAGTTTTGTAGGCCTGACCCTGGCACTCATGCCGACTCCTCGTACTGGTGGCTTATGTCTAGGGTCACCGAGTACTTGGGATGGTCTGCTCCCCCAGGGGAATTTCTTCAGGATGATTTTACGGACATCCTCGACCTTGGTCCACCAACTGACCCGGTACTGCCGTTTCATATGGCTCTACAGAGGAGGGTGGCGGCAGCTTGGACTGCTCCGGAGAGTCTCCCGGCAGTGGGCAAGTCTTTGCCGCGAAAATACCGCCCAGCCAGTAGCAACCCCTGCTACTTGATCAAGTACCCCTCTCCGGAGAGTTGGTGGTGCAGGCGGCTACGGCCCCGGCAAAGCAGGTGTCTTATCCTACCATCCCTCCTGATGGGGACGACAAACGTTTTGATGGCTGGGCGAAGAAAGTGTTTTCTTCATGGGGGTATGGCGCTTCAGGGGCCAACTCTATATGTGCCTTGTCTCGTTTCACGCACACTCTGTGGAACTGTATTGCCTTAGCGGCTGAACATATTCCCGAAGGGGACGAACGGGATGGTTTCCTTGCTATGGTCCAAGATGGCAAGGATGCCATGTGTGAGTCCGTTCAGTCGGGTTTGGACATGGTGGATTGTGTCGGCCTGTCCATGGCGGCGAGCACCGTAATACGCAGGTTTGCGTGGTTTCGGAAGTCGGGGTTTGCTCCTGATGTGCAGGCCCGGCTCCTCAACATGCCCTTTGACGGTGAACATCTTTTTGGCAGCAAGGCTGACAAGTGCCTTGAGAGGTTGCAGACCTCCAGAGCTGCAGCAAAGTCGTTGAACGCTGCAGTTCGACAACCTCCGCCTTTTCGTCCTAGGGGACAGCAAAGGAGGGGTGGTTCCTTTCATTATTACTCATCCTTTGGTAAAGCGAGAGGCGCTGTCAGTCAAAGGGGCCACCGTAGGAGTGCCAGAGGTGGAAAACAAGGTACTCGAGGTGCCAAGGCCGCTCGGGCAGTTGCCTCTTTGCCCTCAGGCAACGCCGCAGCCGCTCAATCATGAGGCCATGTCCCATGGTTCGCCGGTTGGGGGAAGGCTGGCACAGCATCTTGTAGAGTGGCGTGCCATTACTTCAGATGTGTGGGTTCTGGAGATCATAACCCACGGCTACTGTCTTCCCTTTCGGCAGAGGCCTCACGACAATCCAACAGGGAACCTCTCTTTGAAGAGTCCGGATCTGCTCCTTGCGCAGGAAATTCAAGCCCTGCTGGAGAAAGGCGCCATAGAACTGGTGCCTGCAGCGGAGAGGATCAAGGGATGGTATTCCCCTTATTTTTTGATTTCGAAGAAAGACGGGGGATTGAGACCCATCATGGACTTGCGCGGTTTGAACAAACTCCTCAGGAAGGACAAGTTCAAGATGGTTACTCTCTCTTAAGTCCTCCAGGCCCTTCAACTTCAGGACTAGTTGGTGTCTCTCGACCTCAAGGACGCTTACTTTCATGTGCCGAACCATCCCAAGCACAAGAAGTACCTGAGGTTCGCGGTTGGCGACTCGCACTTTCAGTTTCGGGTCCTGCCGTTCGGATTGAGCTCCGCCCCGAGGTTTTTCACCAAGCTCATGGTGGTGGTGGCGGCAGTGTATCTCAGGAAAGGGGGGATTCACGTCTACCCCTACCTGGACGATTGGTTAATCAGGGCAAGCTCTCCCGAGCAAGTCCTGGATCATCTGTCAGTCACCTGCCACTCCCTTCACAGGCTGGGCTTCTCCCTCAACTTAAAGAAGTCCCATTTGACGCCAACACAGCGGCTCCAGTACATCGGAGCAGTGCTCGACACATCCCTGGGGCAGTGTTTTCCTCCCCAGACGCTCCCGGTGTTCGAGTTCTTGAGGTTGCTCGGCCTCATGGCATCCTGCATTCTTCTGGTGCCAGAGGCTCGACTGCGGATGAGATCTTTGCAGTGGGCACTCAAGATGTAGTGGTCACAATCCTCCGGCAGGATGTCGGACCCCGTTCAGGTGCCGCCCTCGGTCACCCAGGACATTCTGTGGTGGGCCGTCGAAGGCAATCTGATGAAGGGGGCTCCATTTTGGCTTCCCTGGCCGGAGGTGACGATCGTGACGGACGCATCCCTCACGGGATTGGGAGCTCATGCCAACGAGTTGACAGTGAGCGGTCGTTGGTCTCCGTCGGAGTCCAGACTCCATATCAATCTGTTGGAGCTGAGGGCCGTCAGGCTAGCCCTGAAGACTTTTCTGCCGACTGTGCGAGGAAAGAATGTCCTGATCCTGACTGACAACACGGTGGGTTACCAGTCAAATGGTCGAAAACATTTGGTCGACAGACAATTTGGTCGACACCATTTGGTCGCATGCCAAATGGTCTAATTTTTTTTTTTTTTACCCATTTTTTGGTTTTTTTGGGGGGGGTCCCCCCCCAACCCCCTTTTTTTTCTTTTTTATTTTTTTTCCCCACACGAAAACCCACAAAACACATATATATATATATATATAAAAAAAAAAAAATTCGACCATTTGGCATTCGACCAAATTGCAGTCGACCAAATTGCAGTCGACCAGTTGACTGGACACCAACACGGTGGCCATGCACTACCTCAACAAAAAGGGGGGGAGGCAGGGTCACTTCCTCTGTGCTGGGAGGCGATGCAGCTCGAGTTCTGGGCCATCCAGCAGGAAGTTTCAATCTCGGCAGTTCATCTGGCCAGAGACGAAAACGTGACGGTGGACGCTCTGAGCAGGCAGAGCACGATCTCTCGCGAGTGGGAGCTGGCTCAGGAGATTCTCCTGGAGATCTTTGCCCTTTGGAGGACCCCTCAAGTGGATCTCTTCACCTCCAGTGTCAACCAGAAGTGCGAAAGGTTCTGCTCGTGGGAATTTCCTCCAAGAGGAGCCTTAGGAGACGCGTTCGTGGTGGAGTGGTCATTCCCGCTACTGTACGCGTTTCCTCCAGTCCCCGTCATCCCGCAAGTACTGCAGAGGTTACGGAGGTTCGGTTCCCGGATGATCCTCATTGCTCCGGCATGGGCCCGGAGGACGTGGTACCCGCACCTTCTCGACCTGTCCATCTGCCCTCCACGTCGTCTTCCCTACCTCGACGATCTGCTCTCACGGGAGGGGGGTCAGGTTCTCAATCTAGAGGTCAGATCCCTTAACCTTCACGCTTGGCTTCTGAAAGGTTGAGGTATAAGGATTGGGACCTCCCTGAAGACGTGATGGAGGTGTTGCTCTCGGCCAGACGGCCAGCAACAAAGTCCCTGTACCATTGCCGTTGGCGTAAGTTCTGCGACTGGTGCAGAGTTAAGAATGTGGATCTTATGCATGTGACATTCCCATGGTTCTGTCTTTTTTGCTTTCTTTGGCCCACAGGGGCTTGCAAGTGGGTACCGTTAAAGGTTACCTGGTGGCGCTGTCCATATTTAAGCACTCGTCTGAAGAGTGTTCCTATTTTAAAATTCCTTTATTTCTCAGTTTCTGAAAGGGCTCACTAATGTGTTCCCTCCGTCACCTTTCCAGGTGCCCGGTTGGGATTTGAACCTTGTTCTCAAGTTTCTAATGGATGCTCCCTTTGAGCCTTTGCACTCTTGTCCTTTGAGACTGTTAAATCTTAAAACTCTATTTTTAGTTGCGGTCACTTCTGCTCGCAGAGTGAGTGAGTTACAGGCACTTTCAGTTAAGCCACCCTTCACTGTGTTTCATAAGGACAGGGTTGTCCTTAGAGTTCATCCTTCCTTTCTTCCGAAGGTGGTGTCGGAATTTTATTTAGGCCAGAAGGTTGTTCTTCTGGCATTTTATCCTCCTCCACATCCTGGTAAGGAAGCGGAGAGGCTCCATAGGCTTGATCCTAGGAGAGCGTTAAGCTTTTATATTTCACGCATGTCCCGGGTAAGAGTGGACGATCAACTCTTTATTGGTTACGATGGAAAGCGTTTGGGACAAGCTGTGACAAAACAGACTTTGTCTCCCTGGATTATTTTGGCTATCTCGGAGTGTTACCGCTTGGCGGGTAAGGACCCACCGGTCGGCTTGCGGGCCCATTCTACCAGGGGTATGGCTGCATCTACTGCCCTAGAGAGGCGTGTTCCTATTCGTAACATCTGTGAGGCAGCCACCTGGGCTTCAGTACATACTTTTGTTCGTCACTACTCCCTCGATTCCATCTGTGGGCAGGATCTGGCCTTTGGCAAGGCGGTCCTTTACTCCGCAATTTGATTGGGCATTCTAAATTTTGTTTTCTAAATTCTTTTCCCACCTTCTTGCATTGGTACTGCTTTGGGAGTCTGTCATAGATATGGAATACGTCGGAGGACCCAATCCCCTCGAAGAACAAGTTACTCTCTTCCCTGGTAACATTCTTTCAATGGGATGGTCTGACGACGTATTGCATATCGCTCCCTCCCTACCTTCCCCGCTACAGAATTTCTTATGCGATTGCTGCTTACGTTTCCACAAGGCTTTGTGTGTCAGACTGGCAGAAGACTGGTGGCACACGTTCTGGGAAAAAACTACAACTGAGGCTACAGGCATCGTGCGTCCTACTTATAACATCCAGTGATGTCGGCCGTCGGAGGAGGTCCTCGAGGGCGGCGTATCGAGGTCATCGACTCAGGACGCAGATGCCGAAAGATTTTCCGAAGCAGCACAGCTGTGGTGATTACTGTCATAGATATGGAATACGTCGTCGGACCATCCCATCAAAAGAACGTTACCAGGTAAGAGAGTTACTTGTTCTTCCCATCCTACCAGGTAGGATGCCTAGAAACTCAACCCCGCCCCCCTTTCCCAACACAAACATTTTCTTAGACAGTTCATCGTGAGCAACAACGGACTAACACCAGAGCCGTATACCTGACCAGTCCCAATACCATGGTCCGGCAAGGTCAGGCAATTACTGATCATTTCACACACCTGACTTCCATCACAATTCCCCACATGGATAAAAGACGGATCGCAAAATCACACTCTGAGCGAGGAAAAGCGCACAATGACACAGCGGTTCCAAGATGTCAATTTAATACAAGCATTGGAAAGCAAGGTACCCAGGGCTCTCCCGCGTCGGTAATCAAGAAGGGAGGAGCGATTGTCGCTGTTCCTCCTACGACAAAGCAGCCTCAGCAAAGACAGCACAGCCGGTGAGTCAGAGAGACTGATACCAAACCGGCTTGGTTTGGATTCATTGGATCTCAAACTATAGGGCTCTTTGATGCATCGCCCTCTGATTGGTTGGCACGCTTGTACCCTTCTGGAATATTCTCGCTAGCAGCGCACAATCTGGTACCCCAGGTGTTGGTGGGTTGGACTTGACCATACCTCCCCACTCAATTAGCCCATCAACAATCATCACTCAAGCTGTCTGCCATAGAATTAGCCTTTGAACATGCCTCACAACTCCTGGGAATAATAGGGAGTGTGAGCATGCTCTTATCTTCTGGTCTCAGCATAGTCTGCCCAAGTCTATTTCCATCTAGGCCCTGTGACTGGAGACAATTTTTTTCGAGCTTCTTCTCTGTATTTTATGGTATTAAAACGAATAAAACTTGGCACCCATTGTCTTTTTGCTGCACCTTGGCAGGGGCTTGGCTTGCCTCTTGCATTCATTGTATCTCTTGAAGATAGACAACCAGTTCTCGGCTGCACTGGCCTTTTGACACTGGGCCAGACAAGCCTTCTTGATTCTTTCTTGCTCGTCAGCTACTTATGTTAACTGCGCCACACTTTCAGCTCTGCTGCTCATGGAATCCCAGTTTGCTAGAACACGATGTGGAACATCCAGATTCTTATGCATCTATATACCTTGGCAGCACCGCCTGCAATCTATTCACTATGTATAGCCAGTCTTCATGAAATACTTATAATTGTTGTCATATATACATTGATCATGGCCAGTAAAGAAAACACACGGGAGAGAAGAGGGTGAAAAAGTCTACATCCGTAGTACCATTCGAGAGGTACGTATTAGAATAAGGGAACACCTGAGTAGCATCCACTCTCAAGATCCCAAACTACCCCTGGTGAACTGCTGGCACAGCATCATCAAATGGAAGATAAGAGTCAAATATGATTCATTGGCCTACGAACAGTCAAGAACGGACCAAGAGGAGGAAACAGAGAGCACAGATTACGTCAAGAAGAATCAAGACTGAATTGCCATTTCAGATGTGTAAATAATGGCTTAAATTCTGATCATGATTTCAATGTTTTCTTGTGACAAAGTGTATACCACGCCACACTCTCTTCCCCACTCTTGATGCCAGCCCTTCAGCTGCAGAGCATATTGACCAACCAGACCATACAGTAACAGACATAACCCTGTGATCCATCCCTCGATAGAACCAGCAGGGCATCTACACAAACGTCTTGCACCTGTACCCCTCAATAAGGAAGGCACCAGGAAACTATACACAGCCTCATAGACAACACCAGACCCCTACCTAGACACCTAGCAGGGACAATGCCAACAGACTCACAATGGTGGGACCCACCAAGCAAGTCTCCCTCTCAATGCTGCAGGGACTTCTACAAGGCACACCTACCAATATAGGTGGGAGCCGACCTCAGCAAGCCAACCCTTCAATGACAAAGGGCACTCAACAATCAGACCAAGCCCCGCCTCCCATACAATGCCATTGACAAAACTACCCTACCTAAATAGGTGTGAGCTGACCCCAGCAAGCCACCCCTCCAATCACAAAGGAACTCTACATGACTGACCTAGTCCATCTACAAGACAAACTAAGCCCCCCCTTCCACACAATGCCATTGACAAAACAACCTACTCACATAGGTGGGAACTGACCCCAGCAAGCCACCCTCCATGACAAGGGAATCTACATGAATGACCCAGTCACGCCCTCCAACATTATGTCAATAACATCAGCCAACGCCAGTTCACCCTGGGTAACACCCAGCCTCACATATGCATGGGACTTGGCACTATATACATGGCCAAATGCATCTAACGTTACCACGGATCAAAGCCTGACCACAGAGACACATACATTTCAAACTAATACTCCAAACAGAGGAGGTTGACGTGTACATGAGCACATGTGCACAAACAATCTGCCGCACTACACATGGCACGGGGTAGGACTTTATCTGTATTGTCCCCCCACAAACGAGGCCCCCTCCTTTAAAACAGGTTGCCCTAACAATAGTAAAGTAATCCCACACTACAGTGTATTAGACCAGACGCAGCAATCACCACGGGTGTTCACATGCACAGGACGAGATCACTGTCCCAGACACACGCATGCGCGCATCCAGCCACAGTGGCAGCATATCTACCAGTGACCGGAAACCATCCAAGGAAGCGACAGCTCAGAAGAGCTCTCCCTTTCAAAGTTAAGCGCTTCAAACCCCCTTATACTACGCCAGAACATACCTGCCGGCAACTGGCACCCACATTTTAAACAAATTGGAGTACGGCAAAAGCACAGATTAGCCCGTTCACGCACCAACGACAATTAGCAATTCCCAACGCCATAGACACTGCCGGCACCGGCCCTGACACTGCTTGCCAAACGCCAAGCACAGATTACCCCACTCACGTTGCAAATGTAAACCTGTTGCCTAACACAGTCACTGTGGCCCTGTGCATAGCCACAAGCAATGGGACCGAACCACACCACAGTAAGGAAAGCTAACAGGCGCTGGCCATATCCATCATATTAATTGAAAAGGATCAGAACCCCACACAAACTCAGACACTGCGGCTCTGCACTCCGCACAAGCAATGGGACCGGACCACACCGCCCAGATTAATGCTGGAAGGCAACACCCCTCATAGTAATTGGAACAGATTGGAATCCCTCACTAATTCAGAGACTGTGGCTCTGCGCTCCGCACAAACAATGGGACCTAGCTTCACACCAAGTCACCTCCTATGAGGGAGAGATGTCAACCACAGATGTCCACCAGGTTCAAACACCCCACTCCGGCACTATCCTCACAAACCATTCAGGTTGCTCCCACCCTCGAGTTCTGGTTCTCAATAGGTACTAGCACTTCACGTACACGTCAACACGTAGACACTACAATCATCGCAAGTAACACTGCTGATTACTTACCATAGGGCCTCCGAAGACCCCGACTGTGAACACACAGGACCTTGACAGAACATACACAGGACCCCACAAGGGGCAAGACCCAACTATATCCTAGGTAAAATGAAACTACAAGTACTGAACAATACGTAACAAGACGTATCCACTATATCAACCTAACACTGCTCTGTTTTCCCTTCTTCCCCCTCTCTTCTCTCCCCTGTGTTTTCTCTGCTGGCCATGACCAATGTATACATGACAACAATGATTGTGTAAAAATAACATGCATCATCATAATAACAATACGCGCCCAATGTTTCAAACTCAAAATGCGCACTAATGTTTTGCACTCAACTTTACCATATTTTCACACTCTGCACTCACATGTCACTTCGCACACATGTCACAGACTCTAACAAAACCGCTGGATCTCTGTGTAATTTTTAATATTTACCTCGGCCTTGATAAAGACCCACAAGATCGAAACACGTGTCGGCTGACCACAATTGGGACTAGAAGTCCCCATTCAAATTAACAAATCAACCTGCACTTGACAAAATGCAAAGAGCGTGAAGAATCTACTTTTTCAAAATTCAAAATTGCAATGTAGCCAGGAAAGTCCCCTCTATCCAATTATACAAGGAGGTTTGGGCTTCACCTCAACCATACCTGTGACCTTGCACCACCATCTAGAACAGCACCAAATAGTCGGAGCTTAGCGCAGGACGGCTCCAACTCTAGGGCCCAATTTTACTTCTTCATGAATGCTTAGTCTACTTGCATTTCTGCATCTGTACAATTGTAAAACAGTTTCCATTTTCTTCCGTGCTTTTTACACGTGCAATCTTGATTTTGCACGTAAAAGGTCACTCGATTCTTTACTTCGTCATTGGATTCTAAATGTTCTTCTTACTTTCTCTTCTGTTATCTCTTCTCGGTGTGTCATTTTGCTTCATGTGATGTCACCAGTCTTCTCTTTCATCCGTCTTCTCCCGCTCTTCAGGGATCTTTCCCAAGAGGCTGTCAGCTCTTTGTGGATACATAAAGAAAGGTTTCTCAATGGGTACCTTGCTTCAAAGGCTGCTTGTGTTATTGGCATTATAACAGGTGTCGTACTTGTCACCGTTTCCGGTTCCCAACATATAGGCAAGATTGGGGCGGGACTTCAGGTAGAGGCTTTTGACTGCTCCTCTACAGAATAGTCTCTGAACTTTGTATTAACAGGGATCTGAGCCCAGAAGAGGGGGATCCGCAGTAACGATCGTAAAATAACAGGGATCTGATTCGGCTGAGGGAGATCTGGGCTAAAGGACCCGAGTTCAGTGGTGTAACACAAAATGTGGGGGCCCCCCTGCGAGCCATGCTGGGGGCCCCCCCACCCCAACTCGGCAACAAATCACGGGTTGCGCCACACTCTGGGCCAGCCTAGATTGTCACGCTTGCGCAATACACATGAACGTGCTGCTGAAGGGGTATGCTGCACACTGCACTAGGAGAAAGATATAAATGTGTTTTAATGCAATATACAGCACACTTTCTGAGAAAAGTTGGCTATAAAGCCACAATGTATGCAATAGTTGTGTAGGGTAACACCAATCCAATACCTGCAAGACACCAACAGTGCACAGGAACATTAATGCTTTGCTATTAAAAATGCCATTCCACAATGAAAACATGTCCAACTGGCTGCACAATGTAGACCAGTGTAGACCTGTAATAACTTTACAGTAAAGCATGCCAGGCCACATTTAGACATATCTAGACTGGTTGCACCAAAATGCCAGTCAAAGCAATAACACTCCTCAAGAAGAGAGCACACATTAAAGCCAGCGTCTCGGTGGCCTCTAACAACACGGCCAAACTCTTTAAACTCTGCAAGGAACTGGTCAATGAGTTGAATACTTGAACTGTGAAAAGAACTGTGTATCTTAATTTTGTGTATCAGGCCCTCTAAAACAAGAGACTTTGATGAGAAAAGAGACTTGGGCACAGAAGGCTGGAAATCGAACTGTATCCTTGTGTCGAATAGCCAGAGTGTGTGCTTTGCTCAAGTGAACCGCCTTGCACCGTGCTGAAAACGTGGGGAAGGAGGCCAACGGCCCAAAAATTCTGACATATCATTTTATGAACACTTCTTTCTTTTTAATGAATACTACTCCACCTTATTTGTAAATTAGTGGTAAGAATTGGCAATAGGTTTTTTAGTATAGTGTGAGAAACCTGAAGGTGTCTCACTTACTAGTCCCTGGGGATCTGTCGTCCAGGTGGCCAGGACATGGCCATCGCAATTGGATCCAGTTCCCGGGTATGGACCAGTGCGGGAGGATCACCTGGAGGAGGGGGGGGGCCTCAGGGAGGGGAAGTGGGACACGAGACAGGCGAGACGCGGTACCCCCTTCCTTATAACACTTTTCCCCCATCCTATCCCATAGGATATTTAGAAGTTCTACCCCACCTTTCCAAAACACAAACACTTTTGCACGTTGTGAAAGACAAAGGACTAACACCAGAGCCGTTTACCTGACATGTCCCAACACAAGGGTTAGGCAGAGTCAGGCAATTGACAATAACCACACACACACCTGATGGCCCTTTCCCTTCCCCACAGGGATAAAATGCAGAGCACGAGAGCACACTTTGAGCAAGGCAAAAAGCACAAGGAGGCTGCTATTCCAGGACGGTAGTTCAAATAGAGAAGAAAGGTGTCGAGACCTGAAAGGACGACAAAGAGGGAAGTGCCATTACCCTTTTCGGCCCAGACCGCGAAGCCTCAGTGAAAGGAACCATAAGACCGGGAACTACAGCTGACGTGTGGTGTAACAGGTGTCATCAGTGCACAAGGCCCTTCCACTCTGATAACCAAGGCAGGAAATATGCGCTTGCTACCGTTGTACCGTCCTTGACTCCAGAGACAAGAACGCCAAGGAGTTCAGCACAGTCGGTGAGTCATAGGGAGAACCGATAGTAAACCGGACTGTGTTGAGTGAAGGTTGCAAACGGGAACATGATATGAGTTGAAAGAACCTGAGGGAACAGGGAATATCCAGCTGCAAAGTGGTCCGCCGCCACGTGGGTGCTCATTCGAAAGTCTCTGGCTATTTTCCCCTTTTTGTTGAAACTACAGATACCAAGAGGCCCTAAGAGAGCCCGACTCAAGAGGTCAAAGTGGTCATACAAGTGTCGAGTAAAAGTCAAATGTCTTTGACACATAGTTAAGAGAAAGCTAGGGGAAGGGAGCCCTGCTTTCTGATGAACTGTGAAATTAACAACTGGGCAAGGATGAACCCAACAGAGGGATGCTAAGAGAAAGCCTGACTGGGTCTTAAGAAAAATCCTCACTGGGGGTTGGAAATAGCTATGGGAAGTAAATCCTGCGAGGTGTTACCACTAAGTGATCTCTGTTAAAACTGGCAAATGTGAACCCGGCTGAGGGATGCCCACGAATGAGAGCAAAACATAACACCCCGTAAACATTGTATCAACAAATGTGAACCCAGCTGAGGGACGTCCACAGTGAACAGTTGTGTGAAAGAATATTGATACTCTTGAATACTACAGGTGATAATACTGGTAGCGAAAGGCCGTAGTGAACCCGACTGAGGGAAGCCAACATTGCAAAAGGATCGGAGCCCGGTTGAGGGGGATCCACGGGTGAAGGCAAACCACTCGGCATGAAGAAAAACTGAAAGGAATGTTTATTTTGTTGCTTATATCAGATCAGGTCCCCTGAGGCAAAAGACTTGGTGTAAAAGAGACTTGACCACAGAAGGCCCTGATATTTTGGAAACAAACTGCAAGCTTGTGCTGGTGAAGCCCAGAAGTGTTCTGTGCTCGAGAATCCCGCCTTGCCCCATGCAAAAAATGTGGGGAATGGAGACCTCCATTGTACCATCCTGACTTATCATTTAGTGAACACTTCTTTCTTTTCTGGTGAACATTATCCCACACTATTTTGTATCTTAGCGCTACGGATTGGCAATAGTTCTTTTTTAGTATAGGCCCTTTTTATTTGACAAGATGCCACTAGAACTGCCTTATTATATTTTTTAAACAATTTTTATTGGTTTTTAAACAAACAATAAACAATCAACAGTCGACAATAAACAGCCCCAGCAGTACTTTGTTATCTTGCTTAGTGGCAGACATATATTTACTGTCTACTGCTTCCCTTATCCCACCCTCCAACAAGCCTACCCATCCCCTTGCTCTTTATACATTGGAGGTGTCTCCTCATCTGTGTTCTCAGAGGATTCATCACTCGGGCCCACCTGGTTAGGTCCCCAGAGTGTGGCCACTAGGTGTTTCTAGGCTCTTAGAGTTTCCGCCTCTTCATCTCCCCCCTCTGTTGGCCGCCTCGCTCCATACTACTGTTTCAGCTTTGGACCATTTATAGAGGACGGTCCACCAGGTCTCCATCTTGGGTCTGTTAGATGCTTTCCACCCCATGGCTATCCTCCGCTTGGCCAATATATAGGCCAAGTCTTTGAGTTTACTGATGTGTTTCAAGTGGCGTGACCTGGGGAACCCCCCCACCATGCATGCCCATATTGAATCTACATTCAGATTGATCTCTCTCGTTAAATCTTTGAGCCACTTTTCCCCAGTACCTCCTTATTTCGGGGCATGCCCAAAACATGTGTATCAGCCCGGCATTCCCCACCCCACATTTGGGACATGTTTGTCATTCCGCACTTTTAAATCGAGAAATTCTCTGGGGGTCATGTATGCTCTGTGGGTTATATAGAGTTGTATTTGTTGTAGCCTCGCATTTCTAGACACTTTTTTTGTGATACCCTTGTACCCGTTCCCATAGCCCATCTGTCATTGGTTCCCCAGTGTCGTCCTCCCATTCCCGTCTCAGCTCTGGCACCTCCCTCCCCACTCTGGACATCAGTAGTTCATAAATCTGGGAAACCTCGTGCCCCCCTTCCGCAATGTCATACAGTGTTTCGATGGCTGTATCTGGTTGTTCGTCTAGCATTATTTCCAACCATGTCTCCTTCACTCTCCGCACTAGTCTGGTGTAGGTTATGTGTTGCCCCAGATGTAAACCCGTCTCGTCTACCAGCGCGTTAAAGACCTTTATCGCCCCCTCTTGCCATATGTCACCCATCATTACATCTCCACCGGTTCCCAGTGTTTGCGAATCGTCTTCCTTAGCTGGGCATCTCCTCCGGTTAGTGTCACTAATGGCACTTGCGGGGAGCATGGGGTCAGGTTCTTTATGGTTTGGCACATTTTGCGCCATACTTGCCATCCTAGTTCCAGCATACCTGAGCTCTTCTTTATCTCACGTTTAGGAATCCAGATCCATTCTTTTAGGAAGTACGGGGCACAGTTGGATCCCAACAATCTGGACTCTGATGTAGAGTCTTCAGTTAGCCATTCAGCTACGTATCGTAATTGGCTGGCCAGGTAATACATCTCAAAGGTAGGTATCTTAATGCCCCTTTTATCGTATGTATTTTGTAATTTCCATAGGGCTATCCTGTTCCTTGTATTAGCCCATAGAAAAAATCTGCATATACCTTGAAGTTTAACAAAGAAGCGCCTCTGTATTATATATCGTATGTTTCCGAAGAAGTGCAATAATCTGGGTAATACAACTATCTTTATTAATGCCCCTCTCCCCATCATGGCCTGGGGGAGTTTAGTCCAAAACTTCATACTATTCACAACATTTGTCAGCGCTTTTTCGGTGTTATGTATGTGTTCTGCCTCTGTTGTGTGGTAGATGTCAATTCCCAGGTATCTAAAGGTGTCTGTCACCCAGGGTATTGGTAGTACCGGTAGCTTGTCACGCAGGACCCCTATGTACCGTCCTAGGGGGAATATACAGGACTTTTTGGGATTGACTGCAATGCCCAAGAGCGATGCAAATCGCTCCAACACTTCAAGGATATATTGTACATTTTCTTCTGGGTACCTCAGATATAGTAGCATATCGTCTGCGTACAATGATATTAGGTGCGGTCCCCCTCTTGTGTAAATCCCCACTTCCTCGTATTGTCTCAGATATATAGCTCGGGTTCTAATGCTAGTATGTACAGCATCGGTGACCAGGGGCATCCCTGTCTGGTGCCCCTACTGAACTGCCATCTCTCTTAAATAACCGCTCCCATTCTGACTCTGGCTAATGGTGAGCTATATAGTAATTTCACCCATTTCAGATACCCTGGTCCCATCCCATATTCTTTCAGGGTTGCCAGCAGTCACGGCCACTTGACCGAGTTGAAGGCCTTCACTGCATCTAGCGATACTATAGCTAACTCACCTGAGGCACCTTCAGTTTGTTCTATGACGTGGTGTAGCCTTCTAAGGTTGTTGGATATGCTTCTGTGCGGAACATATCTGGTCTGATCGGGGTGTATTAATCTGCCAATAACTTGCTTCATCCTATTTACCAACACAGCCGTGAGTATTTTGCTGTCCTGATTCAGCATAGATAACGGTCTATACGACCCGCAGTCTGTGCCTGGCTTGTTGGGTTTGAGGAGTGGGATGATAATCGCTTCTCTAAGGGATTCTGGCAGTGTCCCCACCTTGTGTGCTTCATTTAGCATTGACAGCAATGGGGGAGCACATCATTATTGTACGTTTTATAGAATTCACTAGGGAGTCCATCTGTTCCTGGGATCTTACTGGTTGGTAATTGCTCCACCACAGCCTCTAGCTCTTCTAGTGTAATCGGGACTTCTAGGCTTTCCGTTCTTCAGCGCTTATTTTCGGTAAGTCCAAAGTTTCTACTATTTCACTCTCTTCCTCACTTACTGTGTCACTATACAATTGTTTATAGAATTCAAGGAACCCCTAATTCACACCTTCTTTGGTGTCTAATATTAGTCCACCCTCTCCCCGTATCTCTCTAATCGTTGGTCTGGGGGTCTCACTTTGGTATAGCCATGCTAACAGTCTTCCCGGTTTGTCCACCTCAGCATGTTGCCTCTCTATGTATTTTTTGTAATTTAAGTTACACAGTCTCTCCCAGTGTCTCATACATTCCTGTTGTAATTGGGTGATGTTACTAGCGTCTTGCTGGGAGTGGCTTCTGTTGTTTAATAATATCTCCAGTTTCTCCTCCGTGTTCTGTAGTTGCAGTAATATACCCCCCTGCAGTCCCTTGGATTTGGCTATTGCTGCTCCTCTTGCCACCACCTTGAATGCTTTCCATAGGGTACCAGTTGACTTTACACTCCCCTCGTTATTTCTGAAGTATTCTACAATTTCGCTTCTGAGGTCTTCCCTGAAGACCATATCTTTTAAAGCCTTGGCTCTGAGTCTCCAAGTAGTGATCTTGGCTCTCGGGGCTATGTATTGCCATGTGAAGGCCAGTGGCGAGTGGTCCGAGAGGACTCTCGCTCTATATTCTGCGCGCACAATTTCCCCTGTGATCTCTTGTGTGACGAACACGTAATCCAACCGTGTATACAGGTTTTGTGGGGCTTAGTAATGTAAGTAATGCCTATCGGGTGGGTGGTGCAGCCTCCATGTATCTTCCAGTTGAAGGTCTCGCAGTAGAGTTCTTAGGACTCTGGCAGCAGGGGTGGGTCTATCATGTTTCGCATCTGACCTGTCCACCTTTGGGTCCAACATACAATTAAAATCACCGCCCCAAATGACCATGCAAACTATGTACGGGCTCATTTTGCTGTATAGGATCCTGAAATAGGTCACTGTGTCTGGTTCGGGGCATATGTATTAACAATGCATACTTCTCTGTTTTCTATCAATCCCCTCAATATTACCATCCTCTGGTCAGCTTCGGCCATGGACTGTAGCAGCTGGAATGGGACGTGTGGTGCTACCCAAGTGACCACCCCCCTGGCATAAGCCGAATACGTTGCACCTATAAGGGTGCCCTTCCATTTCCTCTTCAGTACTTCTAGTTTCTCTTTAGTGAGGTGTGTTTCTTGTATTGGGGCAATATCTATCTTCTGTCTCTTTAGATACATCATGACCTTATTTCTCTTTAAATAGCTATTTAGTCCCCTGACGTTCCAGGTCATTATCTTCAGATCTCCCATATCTTAGCCATACCCGTCCCCCCTCTAACTCCCATCTTTGTCCGCTTCCATCTTGGATGCGCGCGTATGTAGGCTTGTTCTCTAACTAATACCCCAAATCCCTCAACTCCCTACCCTCCCCTCCCTCCTCCCTTCCCCCAACTCCCCTCCTGCCCCCCACCCTTCCCCTCCCCAACTTCCCCAACAATTGCCCAGCTCCATCACTGGATCTCAGGCTACCCCGCATCTAGTCCCTTTCTGCGGCTTAGGCGATACTCGGAACCCAGCAGGGGGATACTATGCTATTAATATCCTAACTAATCTAACTACTGGGGGTGAAAGTGCGTCTCCTCCGTTCCTGCATTAAAGCAACAGTTTGTACATTTCTATATATCAATCACTGCCCGACTGTCACATCTTGTCATGATGCCTGCCCCCGGACATCTGGAACAAGTCCCTCTGTCCAGGGAACAGACACCCAAGAAGACACTAGAATTCACACGACCCCGGTTAGGGGCTATATGGGTCCAGTCCTGGCGCCGTAGGTGCCAGGCTCATGTTGTCGACCTTACATCATGCAGACCATGCTGCAGTAAACTCATACATAGGCCATCGTGAGGCAAGGAATGGACTACTTTTCTTTGGGGACTATTTTGTTGCTTGGGTGTGGTTCTGGAACTTCTTACCTGGAACTACTTTGGAGGCTATTTAAACCACGCCCTGAGAGCAGCACACGCTTCGTGTTATTCTGCATTTAGCAGCGTAACATTCACCGTGCCTGCAAGTCAACAGCCAGTCTTCTGCCACGCCTGTCTCGAATCCGGAGCTGATCCTAGAAAGAAGGGAAAGAAGAAGGAAAGGTTAAAGCAAGGACATTTCTTTTGTTCATCATCTTTTCCTGGAACAGCCGCACCTTTGAACAAGGAAAAAGACTTTAAATTTAAACGCGTCACATCGCCAGCTGCGGCGCCGCGCCATACTCACCTGTCTTCGACGCATCTCCACGATCCGGCGCAGCATCCATTGCCTAGTTGCTGAATTCCCGGCATCTCAAAAGACAAAAAAACAAACAAGTTGAGCCGAGTGCCACAAAGACATTCTTTTCTTTCCGCAAGATACTTACTTGAGTTTTACAGCTCGAGGCATCATTCTTCATTATCCATTCTCCGCTCACGCCGCACCTGTAAGGAGAAAGAAGACAATTGGTTAGATACATTTGGAACTTTATCTCACGCCAGACAGTATTGTATAACACGGACTCTTACCTGAGTGCAACCTGCATCCAACCAGGCGAACTCTCCTCAGATCACGCTGCAAGACAAAAGGGTAAAGGGGCAAGAGTGAAAAAACAGGCATTTTGAACTCTAAAAGAACTATATATTTACAGCTCGCTTGCTTCTTACCTCGGAGCCATCTTTCGTCTGGAACTCACCGAATACCTTCGGATCAGTGAAGTAACGGGTCTTCTATGGGTCCCCTGCACTCTACGCAGGATGGAGGGCTCATCTTTTCAAACAATATGGTGAGACTACTGAAAGGGAATACAGGAAGTTTCCAGGGGGGAACAATAGTGTTCGTGTAATCTCTCTTCCACGGGTGGCTAATTCCCTTTCCCTGCTTTTAGGAGAATATTCTTGCAGGTCAAGCAGACGAAACTGAGTGGGCCAGTTCAGTCAGTCATCACTGCACTATGTGTCACACTGGTGGAGACCGCAGCAGTCCAGCTCCGTTCGACACCCCTGTGGGATCCAGGTGAGTGTAACAATCTCAAGCCAACTAACTTCCGTGTATATTATAGATCAGGGGTTCGGTCTCATGCGCGATTATGATCTAGTCCCAAAGTCAACATATGTGCTGTACTTACCTTTATAGGGTCTATTTGTCCACTAGTATGGCCTTGCCAGGGTACTGATTCACTTCTCCGTATCACGTTCTGCCTCGACCCTGAAGGACAGTTCCTTGCGTCCAGCCATGCCATCACATCCTCCGGAGAGTCGAAAAAAAGCCTTGTGCTTGTGGAGCACTTTCATCTTTGCCGGATACAACAGCATGTATCTATGGCCCGCCTCGCGCAACCTCCTTTTGACCGCCACTTAGTTCATGCACTGTCTCTGCACCAAGAGGGTGTAGTCCGGATACGCTGTGATGGTTGCTGATGCTCTGCTTATCGTTCCCCCCTTTGCGGAAATGCTCCAAGACCTTCTCTCTGTCTTTATAATTCAGTATCTTAGCGATAATTGGACGCGGGGGGGGCTCCCGGTGGTGGCTTCCTGGCCAAGGCTCTGTGCACTCGTTCCACTGCAAACCCTTGGCTGTGTACTCCACCGGTTATCTCTTGCAATAACATATTCTCAACGTAGTTTGTCGGGTCCGATCCTTCTTCGCCTTCCGGAAGCCCCACAATACGGACGTTATTTCTGCGTGCACGGCCTTCTGCTTCTTCAGCTCTGCTTTCGAGGTTGCACACCTGTTGTCTCAGCGTGTGGATCTCCTTTGCATTGGCCGAGCACATGCTTGCTTTGGCTTTCACCTCCTTTTCCAAGCTGCCTGTGCGTTATGCTAGTGCTTGGACATCTTGTCGTAGCAGATTCACTTCAATGCTTACTGCGTCAATCTTGAATTGAAGCGAGGTCTTCAGTTCCAGGATGGCTGCGCCCATCTTACCCTCCCAAGATACTTTTAATTCCGCTATAGCATCCAGTATCTGTTTGTCACTGCATGCTGTAGTTTCTTCAAGTTGTGTGCGCTGTTCCTTAGGTCTCGCTCCTTCCGTTGTTGGTGGTGATTTGCCAAACTCCTCTAGGGTTGGTTGTTTCCCCTTAACTTTGGGCAACCTAGATGTCATCTTCGCATGTAGAGAGGTGGTTGTGCCAAATGCTATTCAGCGCCAGGTTGTGTATGGTCTGCTCAGTGGTGCTAGGCCAAGGCTTCTCGTGCCTTATCAGACCGTCCAATGTCAATCAACAACTGTTATTCCCCGCTCGTTGCTGGTGGTGTGCCACTGCCCCACCTGCTTGGCACTTTTATGTAGATGTAGCCACCTCCATTGCCTCCAATTGTGGTTACTACTTCCCGTGGGTTGGGCTAAAGTGTGTCCCCCTCCTTCCCACTGCGTTGATCAGTCCGTGCTACAGTGCACGTGTAGTCTGATGAGCGGTCCGCAGAGGTCAGATTCAGACGTTCTGAATCTTTTTTTATGCTGATGGCCGCCATCTTCTCCATGTCGTTTTCAATGGCCCCAGCCCCACGGAGGATACATTTATTGTGTGCATTTCTAGGGTGCGGCTGCAGCCGTTGTTTCGCTTCCCATTTTATTATTATTATTGCACTTGCTATGTCTCGGTTCAGACACTTCAGTCCACTGTGTTCCAGGGAGTCCTATGTTCGCCGTCTGACCCCTTGTGCGTGCGTTGTTTCTCTGGGCTGGCGTTTCACTCGCTACATGTAGCCTTTCATTTTCTCCGCCTTCTGTATCTCGCTGGGGGGGGAGGGAGGGTGCCTCGCACAGCACAGCCCTGGTTTTGCAACTGCTATGATTATTGGCCTCTTCGGCACACTTCTTGCTACTGTAACAATACCTCCTTTTGATCTGGCAGGAGCGTACTGTAGTTAGTTTCCCATCTATCTCCGTCTTCGGTAGGGGGAAGCGCAATTTGTATCAGCTGCGCGGCTCTCCATCGGGGCACAGTCCGTCGCTCTGCATACACCGCCATGGCGATTGGCGTGTAGGTCAATGCGGGGGGATCTTCTTCTTGCTTACCTGTCCCCTCTTCACGGCAGTGTCCCTCGTCTGTTTCGCGTGCCCTCTTCCCAACTGATCTATATGTTCTGTGCCCCTCTGAACAATCTTCCCATGTCCGAGGCCCTCTTCACCTCACGGCAGCCTTTGTTGCACGTTCAGCACCTTGCCATTAATTCCTAACTGATGTCTCCTCGCACACTGCTGGAGGGTGATTCCTCCGTGATGTCCTCTTAGCCTCACCCTTCCGAGGACATGGGCCGCCGGTGCTCCTTCTAATCCATGTCCTACCGACGTGATCTCTTATGCTTGTGCCCAGCGCGTTCTTCGGTTCTCAGCTTGCATCCAGTCTACCGCCGAGGCTCTATTATGTGTTGTTTACAGTAAATGCTTTAATCAGTCCGCTTCAGCCACGTCAGTATCTTGCTGGCGCTTGAATACCTGTGCGGCGGCTCCGCTGTTTCTGCCTTCAGTCACACAGCTGACTGCTCTGTATGTGTACGCCATGCATCCTGCTACTGTTGCGCTCTCCTTCACTGATGATACAAAGTAGCAGCCAGTCATCATATGCCTTGCTTCCGCTGCCCGTCTTCCGCATGGTGGTTACTGTACAGCCTCAGTTAATGCTGTCTTCCAACCCGCCTTATAAGCTTAAGTCCTTATTTCGTGGAGATCAGAGCCTTGTTTCCTCCCTCTGCACTTAGCCGTCCTTTGTCTTCACTCATGGCTGGGCGCCATTTTGTTGGTAAAGTCCGCTGGAACTGACAAACTTCACCACCCCAGATTGTCTTTGTGCTACAGCATTTCTGTTTGTTTTCTGCACCGCTGCATGCCGCTCCTATTCATAGTACTGCTGCTTCCGATACGCTGCGTTTCACATGTTTTTAGCTTCTATTTACCAAAGGATCACCATCGGATCGGCAGGAGCTCCTCGAATACACTCCTTATCCTGTGGCCATGTAGCCACGCCCACCCGCCTTATTATTATTTGATGTTTGTAACTTGCTCCCGTCTTAGATTTAGGTTTAGGTTGCGTGTTTTTCTCACCCAGTTACACAGTTTAATAAACACTCTTGAACTGTGATCACTTCTGTCTGTCTGTACTGTTGCCACCATGAGTTCCTTACAATAGGCTCTTTTTACTTTGACAAGACTCCACTAGAACTGCATTATTATTTGATGGTCGTAGCTTGCTTCCATCTAGATTTAGGTTTACATAGGCGTTTATCTCACCCTTCTGAAAGTTCAGTAAACACCCTTGAACTGTGGTCACTTGAGTCTGTCTTACTGTTCATACCATGCCTTCCTTACAGATAGCGTAGACACAGTTCACAGAAAAACATTCAATTCATGGTCAGTATTGAGATCCTTGCTGACACATCTATATTTGCATATTAGTCTTGCTTCCAGTTGTCGCAATCTTAACTTGCGGTCACCTCCTCACAGATCACTTTTAACTGATTCAATCCTGATGAATTGTATGTCGATTTTGTTTTCTAGCTGGTGCCTCTCTTGCCAGTTGGTGGCTAGTGGATATCTTGCATCCTGGGAGCTTAGGAGGCTTAGATGTTGGCGAATTCTGGTTCTCAGTTCCGTAATGGCTGTTCCAATGTACATCAATTTACATACACATGTTTACATAGATAACATATTTTGTTTTGCAGTTAATAGTTCAATTCGATGGCAATGGATGTCATTGAAAGAGACTGATTTTGCATTTTGTGCATGTAGGTTCATGGGGCACGTGCCACATTTGTGAAAGCCAGATGTTTGTGAGGCAGTAAGCCAATTAAGGCATTTTGGTTTCAACGTCGCCATGTATGATGGGCTGAGTATTGCTTTTAGAGTCGGACCCTTGGTGAAGGAGAATTGAGGTTTGTCTGGGACCCATTTCTGGATGTATTCATCAATCGACAGCAGATGCTAGTGCTTACTTAGGATTTTTTGCAATTTGTAGCTGTCTTGACTGAAATGTGTTACATATCTTAATGGGCCTTCCATATGTTTTCTCTTTTCTTTGTGGGTAAGTAGTGCTGCCCTGTTGACGGTTGTGGCATCCTTTATTGCCGTTTCAATGGTTTTCTCTTCGTATCCTCTGTTAGTGAATCTTTCTGTTAGAAGTTTGCATTCCGTTCGGTATGCAGGATCATTACTGCAATTTCTTTTCATGCAAATAAATTCTCCTTTCGGTATTTTCTGTATGACAGACTTCCTGTGACAGCTTGTTGTGAATAGCACAGAGTTAACCTATGTTGGTTTTCTGTAGGTTGTGGTGTGAAGACCTTCAGTGTCAATGGACATTCTGATGTCCAGGAAATCAATTGTGTTCTAACTTTGATTCCCAGTCAGTTGGATTCCAAAGGAGTTTGGTTGAGGTATTCTCTGAACACTGAGAGTTGGTCAGTTGTGCCCGACCAGATCATCAGTATTTTGTCTATGTACCGATACCATTTGTAGATATGGCAGGTGACGTCCGTATTGGCAAAGGCAAAGACTTGGTCATAGTGGTTCATGAAGAGATTGGCCGCTGCAGATACATATGTTGCACCCATAGCAATCCCTTTTGTTTGTCGGTAGTATGCACTGTTGAACAGGGAGACATTGTTAGTTAATGAGAATTCCAATAGTTCTTTAGTCATTTCCAGATGTGAGCAAAAAGAGGTGGAAGCTTTGGAGTAAGTCAAATCTATCGCTTTCAAGGCTAGCGCGTGATCAATCGATGAATACAAGGACTTGCCTGTATCTCTCGCCCATTCAATTCATGGCGTGGGATACATTCGCCATAGGGCGGCACTGGTACTTACACCACCTTCAATATCCTTTTGCAGGTTTATACAACAAGATCCTATTGACAGATCTCATCAGACATAATATATGCTTTGTGATCACCGCACACAGTAAGACACACACGCATCATGGCTCCCTACCTATAAACATACGGCCTAGCATCAATCCCTTAATTATTAACTGCAACATCCTTTCTTCTTCCTTCCCTTTTTTCCTTCCTTGGTGCTATGATACAATGTTAAAACAACCTGTTTCATTGCAATGCATATGTAATCACCAATGCTTTATACCTACCTAACTGTAAAAACTCACAATCACTGTATTCATGTCACTCACAACAACCAATGTACACCTGGTTGTATACACACAACCTTGTACACCATGCCTGTAAATGTGCCTATTGAAATCTCACGACCAATGCAACAATGTCTTATTCTCACCTAAACTATATAAATTCACTGTCCAAAACACTGTACTGGTCACCTCCACTCGGTTGATTATTTTTCTAAACTGCATATGCATCACACCTTGTTCTGTCACCACAGCCTTGAAAAAGACCCATGTTGGGTCGAAACACATGTCAGCTGAGTCTATTAATAAATCACCAACAAATATAAAGCGACAAGATTGCTCCAATTCTTTGTAAAATCTTTATACAATCATACAAAGAGTCATTACTTCAATGAACCCAAATGGCAACCCATATTTACATCAAAGAAGGCTTTGCTCCTGTTATAGGCTGCATCAATGGCCGAGCTGTAGCAAGCTGACTTGGCCACAGAGATCATGTATCTGTGTTTGGGGCCCCAGGGATTTGAGGGATGAGAGATTCTCTCGGTTACAGTCCTCCAGCCACCGCTTTTCAAGAGATATAATTAGGCTTTTGTTTCCAGCAAGCATGGATGTTTACTAGGGTTCAGACGGGTTGACTTTCATGCGAATTGACTTTAGGGGCAAGTGGATGTCCAATAGATCTTTGGCAAAGTGGTTGAATGTATCCAGAAGAGACGCAGTGGGTTAATGTTGCAAAGGTCCTGTCTAGTATGTCTTGCCAGACATGTCTAAAGGAGCAGTTCTCAATCAGAGGTCATTTAGCTTGACCTTCATGGGGCAACTTTGTTTGTGATATGAGAAGGAGAATTATGGTGTGGTCGGTCCAGTAAAGGGGAAGTGGGTTAGAGAACGAGAGGAGCTAGAAGGAGATGAATACCGGGTCAAGTGTGTGACCTTTTGACATGCTTGAGGGAAGAGTATGACCTGTTTAATGTCCATTGTGTCATTCAGGGAGAATATAGTCATGTAAGTGTTTTGCTGGATTGGTCACAGGGATGTTGAAGTCTCTGAGAAGTGTGGTATTAGAGTAGGAGACTTTTGCTCAGGAGAGAGAGGCAGAGAGATCGGTGACGTTACCACTCTTCTCGGGTGATCTGTAAATAATGTTTCAGATGAGGAACTGGGATGTCTATCAGTTTTATTAACATTTATAAACTTTAGAGGGCGCTAGAGGACCACCTAAAATGGCGGCTCCACTGTGAGCTCCCAAGACACTCTTCATAAATCCTGGAAAGTCGCGTCAATCCTGACACCCTGCCCATATTCTCTGCGACATTTCCTGGCAGCAGCTGCACAGTTTGCGCCCCGTATGGCTGGGTGAATCGTCCCTGAAGACCCTGAGTGGCGGGGGGCTGGGACCCGGGCCGTGTCCGCGTGGTGTGGGGCGGCCCTGCCCCCTTGGAAACTCTGTGAGCCTCCGCTCCAGATCCCCCGGCCTGTGGGTGTCGGCGGCCCTGGGGAGCAAGAGAAGGCCGGCCACACCGGCAGTGCAGGCAAGAACAGCGAGCGGGCCCGCGACTCTGCCGCAGCGCCTGGCGAAGTGAGGGGAGACGCCAGGGCGCTGCGGCGTTGAGACTACTGCGGAGGAGGAGGCGGCCAGCGGCATTCGGCTGTACCCGAAGGTGAGGAGCGCAGAGGACAGCAATATTGCCACACAGCGGGAAGCGCAGCCAGGCGCGGCAGACCCGCGGAAGGAAGGCGGGAGCAGGCAGCCTCCCCGCAGTGATCTGCCACGCCTGAATATATTCACAACCCAGGCAATGCAAAGACAACAGTGGTGGGTAGAAGAACTTTGGAGGCAGGGCGCCCCCCCCTCCATTACCTGGCCGTGACTGCAGTGCTTGAGGCAACACACTGGGGAGCCGCAGTAAGGGCAAGATTCTATAACAACACCGGGTGTTTGCTGCCCATACCAGGGACCAAACCGGAGGCACCGGAGTCCTCCCAACGCGCAGGGCCTGCAAGGATCCGGCAACAACAGCACATAGAAGCCATCCGCCCCAGCCCATCGAGTACCATCATCACCTAGTCGTCACCGATCATCTGGGAGACATGGGGAGTGAGCCCCGCTCCTCACAGAACCAGTAACTCCAAGGGCGCACATCTATGTAAGCCCTGGCGCCGTAGTTGACCTCACATTGCACTGTGCGGCGGCGCCCCTCTTACCCCCCCCACCCGGCAGCGGCAGAACCTGGAACCAGGATCGCCCTTCAGAATCACCTCGCCCCAGATGCCAGCAAGTAAACAGGCACTGCGGGAGACTTGGCCCCGCGGGTTCACCCCTCACGCCGTAGCTGAACGCACCAGCATATCCAGGCCGGATCCGATTCTCAGTGATCTTGCACTGTGGCAACACAGGGCGAAACCGCAATAAGCACTAAAATGGGCAAACACAATAAATCGCAGAGGAAACTTAACTTTGATGCAGGACCGACATCAAAAACTCCAAGACAGGACAATTGCCCGGACTCCCCACGCAACCACGACGAAACAGAGGAGGAACACCGGAGGCAAGTAGACATCCGCGAGGTCCATCTGGATCTTAAAACAGGGATTGGGAACCTGGACAACAAAATGGACACGCTATCATCCAAGGTAGACCTACTCCAACAGCGTTTGGACAAACACAAAGAGAGATTGAACAACGCCGAACAAAGAATTTCGGACCTGGACGACGGAACCGCCTCACTAACAACGAGGGTAGCAACACTAGAAACCCAAATAAAAGCAGTCATGGCCAAGAACGAAGACTTGGAGGGGCGCTCTCGCCGGATCAATATGAGTGGTCGGAGTTACAGAACAAGCAACACCTAACAAAATGGAGGATCATATAGAGAAAATGTGCAGAGACCTCTTCAGCGACACGGCCCTCTCCCAACTGTTTGTGATCGAAAGGGCCCAAAGGATCCCAACCGCCAAACCAGCCCCTGGGGCCCCTCCTCGCCCGATCGTAGCTAAGCTGCTGAATTATAAAGACTGGGATACCATCCTGAGGTTGGCAAGGGAGAAAGGGAACCTTCAGTACGATGGAGACGCAATACAAATCTTCCCGGACTTCTCCCCAACAGTCCAAGCCCAATGAAGATCTTTTACAGCAGTCAAACAGCGGCTACGGGAGAACCAAATCACCTACTCGATGCTCTACCCTGCAAAACTTTGCGTCCAGTTCGAGGGGAAGGTCCAGTTCTTCAGCTCACCGGAGGAAGCTACATTATTTCTTGATAGGCAAGGCTGTAAAGCTCCAAACGGTGGCCGGGTAGCCCCGCAGAGGGAACGAGCTGAGAGAAGTCCACCATGAACCACAAACTCATGTACTGCAGACACACTAAAGTTACTAAACGTCAGGTCATACCGTATAGATTAAAGAAAGAGCACCTACACTTGGGGGGTCGCTAGCGCCCCACACGCAGCAGCAGCATGCTTACTACGGGGGGGAGACCAAACGGACATGTTGGGGGGTGTCCGTGCGAAGGTCAGTTCATTAAAGGTGTTTTTGTTGCACACCGGCCAGCCCTGGCCCCGCCCTGCTTCATCCCGCCGCTCGCTGTGCCTAACTCATCAAGCACAATTATGCCTTTCGACAGTCCTCTTCTCTAACACAGACCACCGATGGTCTGCCTCCAGTTCAAACGTCATGAACAAGGATCCCGCCTGACTAATTCAAGGTAGCGACGTGGAATATTAGGGGAGGTAATATTCCCGCAAAAACACAGAAGATCGTGCAATTTCTCAAACGTCATAATGTAGATGTGGTACTGATACAGGAATCGCACCTCCTTCCGCAAAAAGAACACCCTGGGCCCGACACTGGGTCTGCCACCGCTACTTCTCCTCCTATTCATCGTATGCCAGAGGAGTGGCCACCCTCATCAATCTCAAAGTCGGCTTCTGCCTGATAAAAATGGAGAAGGACAGGAAGGCAGAGCCCTCATGGTGCAGGGAGTCATCGCTGGGAAAATAGTCACATTCGTAAACTCATACGGTCCCAACGTCGATGATGCAAACATCCTAGCACAACTTGCACAGTCCGGGGCAACAACCATCATCTGAGGCGGCGATCTTAATACCCACCTTGACCCACAAAAAGATAAATTGCACTCTACCACAGCTCAACCATCCAGAGCCAGCCTCCAAGTGCAAGAAATGTGCAGGGCACACAACCTAATCGACATATGGAGACATGAAAACTGGGAAAAGCACAAATACACCTTTCACCCTGAAGTCCACCAATCCAGTTCACGCATCGACTACTTACTTGTCTTGGCGCAAAGTGCTTTCCAATGGAGTGGTTGCCAAGACCTCCCAAAAACCTTCTTGGATCATGCTACGGTCACTCTCAAATGCAATCTCCCCAACGCAAAACCAACGGCACCGCACTGGCCCTTCAAAACTGGAGCGTTACCGGACCAAGTATTCTCAGCGGAACTATGCGAGGAGATCACATCCTTCTTAGAAAGTAATCGAAAATCGGTCTCCTCAGCCGGAACATTGTGGGAAACGTTGAAGTGTTATGTAAGAGGAGTGTCCATCGCCAAGGAAAACGGAATTCTAAAGACAATACGTCGTTAGTTGGCGACCAGTAAGGCACACCTAAAGGCTCTAGAACTACTCCTCACAGATACAGATCCCAAAGACACCCAAGCACAGCTCAAGGAAGAACTACTCAAATTCTGGTCCATAGCTGAACGGGAGTTGAAGTTCTTACACCGCGGCCATCAGATATGTCAATATGGTGAAGGGCAACGACCGGGAACTCTCTTGGCCCGCCTGATCGCCGCCGACAGGAAACCCACCTTGGTGGAAAAAATTTGCACCCCACAAGGGACATTGATCCACACTGAACCAGAAATAATCGAAACTTTCCGCTCCTTTTACCAAGACATTTACAGTACACAACCCTGAACTGCCACTTAACTACTTAGCAGACACAGAGCTATACTGGGTAGAGAGAGAACTACGCGAACCCCTAAATATCCCCATTACGTTGGAAGAAATTCTAGAAGCAATAAAGAGCTTGCCCAACACTAAGGCCCCTGGCACTGATGGTCTAATTGGTGAATTTTACAAAGCCTTCTCAGCATTAGTGGCCCCCCCTGCTACTGAAGGTCTACGAGGAAGCATTGGAGACAGGTATCCTTCCACAGACCTTAAGGGAAGCTAACGTAATTCTCCTACACAAAAAGGACAAGCCCCCTGAGGAATGTGGCTCCTACAGACCGATTTCCCTAATTAACCTAGACAATAATATACTGCCATAGGTCCCCACAAAGTGGTCATCTCTCTCTACGCCATCAACGTGGTGCTATTTATCCAAAACCCTGCTGAAAATCTAAATCCCATAATGCATGAGATCATCAAATTCAGTACGGCCTCAGGCTTGAAAATTAACCACTCCAAGTCGATAATCTTCCCTTTAACCCCTTGTACCAGAACATTTGCAGATGAGCATAATTTTAGGTGAGAGGGTGCCCATGTGCGGTATCTCGGGGTACTACTATCCCTGAGCCACCGGGAAATATTCCAAGACAACTATGAAACCACGTTAAAATCTCTCCAAGAGAAGGTAAATGGGTGGAAGTCGTTGCCATTGACACTCTGGGGACGGGCTTCATTGGTAAAGATGGTAATCCACCCAAACTCTTATACCTGTTTACGAATATACCACTCTTGCTGCCACGGCGATACCTGGGGAAACTAAAATGCCTCATTTTGGAATTAATATGGGCTGGTAAACCGGCAAGGGTGGCCTACTCAACACTCATATTACCGACAACGAGAGGGGGGCTCGCGCTTCCCGACCTGGAACGTTACTATTGGGCCGCACAGGTGCATTTTCTGAGCCACTGGTACACCATCCATTTCATCAGGCCCCACGTACAAATAGAACGAGCCCTGGCGTCTCTGAATCTACTGAGAGCCGTCAGCAGTCAACAGGCGGTGCCACACGCCACACTAAACGTGATGTTGGCTACATATGCAATATGGAAAAAAATCGCCCAAAAATATGGGGCAGTGACCAGATACTCACCGCTACTACCCATTAAATTTATATCAGGGATACCATTGACAAATGAAAAGGTTTTCCTCCAATGGGCAGACAAAGTACAAATCCAATCATTCGGCGACCTATTCGTCGAGGAAACATTCTTGTCACCCCAACAAGCCAGGGAAAAAGGTAGCTCCTCATCTCTAGACACATTCATATACTTCAGATTGCGCTACGCTATCCAAGGTCTCCTCCCCTCATTCCCACACCAACCCCCAACCTGGTCATTACTCCACAACGCAATACAAGCACAAGGAGAAGTCAAACTGATTTCCTCAATATATAGATCCCTCCTAACAGACATAGCGCTAGAGAGCACGCACACGAAAGCGAGGTGGGAAAAAGTGCTAAAAACCACCATCCCCGAAGAAGAATGGGCATACATACTCAATCAAACCCAGAGGGTCGCATTGAACTCACGGTTTCAACTGATCCACTTTCACTATCTACATCAAACATAATACACTCCAGCTGAAAGGTGCAAACACAGACCTGAGTCAGAGGCGAAATGCGAGAGGTGCGGAGAACCAGCTGCCGACTTCTTTCACCTCGCTTGGAGCTGTCCAGCACTGTCCAAATTTTGGTCCCAAGTCATCCAAGAGACTGAGGCGATAATAGGAGAGGAGCTAAAGCCTATCCCCAGGGTAGCGTTGCTCGGGATGACGAAACACCCGACGCCCGCAACAAGGAAACTAGCAAATGTTTTGTTGATACTGGCATGCAGAAGAGTAGCAATGGCTTGGGGTCGCGGCCCGACTCCCTCCGTCACAAAATGGCAAAAGGATGTCCTCTACTGTCAGGACGTAGAAGCAGAGTTCATAAAAACGCTACCCTTACACGCACGTCCTCCGGACATCTGGGGGCCCTATGTAGCATATCTAATCAACACCAAGAATGATTCCTCATCTCCTCCATCCCCAAGCTAACCAATAGGCTGAACTCTGACAAACAGGTACCGCGGGAGAAGCCTCAAAGGGGAACAATACCTGGCATGAGCGAATTGATCCTTGATTTACAGACACGAAAGAATTATAACAAATTGTCTTTGTTCGTTTACAAAATTACTCTGTTTGTTTGAATATCCTCATTTCAACTTGTGGCACAACACATTAAGTTGGACTCCTCTTTTGTGTTTCATTGTTGACTTTTATTTTGTATAAGTGCAATTGACTACCATATAGGCCTTGTAGCCAAACCACAAGTCTGAGGTGAGGTATGTTTATTTCTTTTTTTGTGTCATTGGGCTAATTTGTAATACAGGACATTGGCCCTCATTACGACCCTGGCGGAAATCGAAAAACGATGGCGGAAATGCAATACCGCCATCGAATAGCGCTCGGTGCGACTATGACCCGTCACCGCAAAGTACGATGCCATTAGCGACACCGTAGTGAACGCCAACGCTAACTGCACCAAGTACGCGCGCGCCATGCCAAACCGTAAATACCACCATGGCGCAACGGTACGCAAATTCCGACCCTAGCGGACATGTACCTAACGCCATCAAGCACGGCGGAAAGTACCATTCCGCCATGGTGAGAAGTACGGCATCGCGAATCAACCGTAAACGGCCCCACTGAGTGCCTGTACACCGCTCCCTGCCCACAAAGTACAACTCCCCGTAGGTGCAATGAAGTCACAATGCAACCAGTGAAATGTACAAGTCACCCATGCATGCCAACGAACAAAAGAATCACAAGAGGGGCCAATGGGAGCTGCAGGGCACAGATGGCACGAATACAGAAGCCATCCCAATGGACATGACCACAGTCCCCCACCAAGAAACGCACGCAAACACAGGCACCTGTGACCAGCAATATTCCGAAAATCACATCATTCCACCAGTCCACCTGGCTGACCGGCATCTGTTACACAAAACCCAATCCCCCGCCCCTGAGCATGACAACATTCAAACAGTCATATTGGCAGCCCCCATCCCTGACCTCACTGGGCTTCGTAGGCAAACGCGCCCAGCACAGTACCACGCAACTAAACTCCGAAGCTGGAACCCAATGCAGATCTCCTCACAATACATCGCTCCCCAAATAGGAATATGCCACATCACTTGCAAAGAAGAACGCTACACAGCCCATATCAGAATAGAAATTTAATGCACAACAAAATCACCAAGCCCATACAGCCATTAGGCCATGAACTCCAAAACACATTTCACCATTGTGGGCTGCATCCGCAAGAAATGACCAGCTACTACTTGTGTGACGCCCTGTTCCATCATGGTACACAGAGCCATATTCACGTACGAAAAGGCAACATGGAAGCGCACAGAACCGCAGGGCCGTCCCAATGGGGAGGCACTAGTCCAGCTGAAAGGCCGAAATGTTGCTCCGAGCCACTAGTACTGCGTAAGGGCATGTGGCCCATTGGCGATCGTCCCATAAGATCGTAATGCTGCTCCACTGATTAACACGAAGCAGCAGGTGTCGGGAGTAAAAGCCATCTGCAGGAGTGGCATACAGATGGCAGTGGCAAAAGGGGAGGAGATACCTGTCAACCAAAAGAAAAGAAAAAGAACAGAATGGCCATCAGAACTACATTCGAACAACTCACTTCAATGATCACACTAAATCCACAGCCATATGCATGCTAGCCCACTCCAAAGGATCATCACCACCCCAAAACCACTTGCGACTCATAACCATCTATATCGAGGTGTAAACACCATCACAAACGAGTGTACCTGTGAAAACAGAATCCATCAGATGGGAATGTTAACGTGCATGGACACAAGTGTCTGAAGGCGCGTCGAGACAGGGAGGGCTCAACAAGGCCAGATAGACGATGGTCCCACTATGGCAGCCCTGCATCACATAGCGCAGGGGAGGCGGACAGATTCCAAGAAGCCCTGTACATGGCAAACTCTGTATCAAATCATCTACCCATGCATCCATTCATCATTCCCTCATCCCGGTATAAAAACGCCTGAATATTTACTCACATAACATTAGAAATATCCATTGAGTCTGTGCGTTATGCAGCCTGCAAAATCCACAGTGCCCCAGCCCGGAATTCCAGTGTTGTGAAGTAACATGTATTTGGGAACGTCCGGCCTCATCGCCCACGTCGCTATTGCGCATCCCAAACTATTCATATCAATCATTGCATCCTCGCCATGGCCCCTGTCTCAAGGACATTGAACAATAGAACGTTATATTTGCAGTCAGACCTGTGGGCATCTCCTCGCCGCTAGCTGAAAACCGAAAGCGCTGCCCTTCGAATTCCTCATTTGCAACATCACGTCGAAAAGGCATCTGTGGCCGTTTGAAATCACAAATTAATCCATCTAGTGCGGCTGTGTGTGAAAATGGCAACTGCCTTCACCCACAAATGGGACGCCCCGCCCGTCGGTGCAACTCGGTACAGTGATGCATGAGGGCCCACCGTTACTCGTGTACTACGTTCCACTGACCCTTCACAAGTCTGTTCGCGACTGCAAAGATTGTATGTGAAACAATGGGACCATAGCCGAATGTACATATCAACCAATGTTACACGGCCATCGGGTACAAATACATGATTGCAATAGCAAGATGCCATTCCTCGAATTGCAGCGTTGTGTGCGGGACGTGCTCGGCCAAAGGGGAGAGCAGCTTGCACAGGTGGAATGAATCACCACAGGTGGAGGCCATACAGCCTGAAAACACATAAATTGCACACCCAGTCTCCTCCCACAACCACACCCACTCCGAAATGCTACCGGCAGGACTCGCGATGTTGGCCCTGGGGGACCTGATAGCACTGCAAGTACTCCAACTCCAAGAAGAAGACGAACACCAACTACAACCGGCCGCACGGAGGAGACGCAGGAGGAGGAGGAGGGCAAGGCAGGGCCAGCAAGGGCCGCCAGCACAGCCACTACCACCACGCAGGCAGCCCGCAATCCCACGCCTCCGAGCACATCCGTTCAACCTCACTGCTGAGAAGATCCACACCCTCTACCGTTTGGACCGGGACACCATAGCCGCCATTGTGGACATGACACAGGCTGACCTTGTCAGCATGATAGATAGCCCAACCACCATCCCACCCCTACTGAAGGTGGTGTCTGTACTCCACTTCCTGGCCACAGGCACCTACCAGCACACAGTCGGACAGTTGCATGGCATTTCTCAGCCACTGTTCTCACGGACACTATTGCAAGTGCTCGATGCCCTCCTGCAGCACGCAGACGACTACATCTCTCTACCACGCTCGGAGCAGGAAATTACCAACACAAAAGTGGGATTCCATGCACTTGCCGGCATACCGGGTTGCATTGGTGCCATCGACTGCACCCATGTGGAATTGGTCGTCCCACATGTGTAGGGGAGGACTGGTCCAAGAAGACCCCCCCTCGCCTACACTTTCTCCCCAGGTGAGGACTATGGCTCTCTTGGGTGTCCCCTCATGCCACCCGGGCCCAGGTGGTGGAGGGTTCACCCACTGGAGACATTGCCCGCACGTATTAATTGCCCACATGTATTAAAATTTAGCCAGGCCTAGAAACCATTTTGTCTGATAAAGATGGTGTGAGCTCCGCGCACTGTAGCGCGGCCCCCACCCTTGGAGGGCTTCAGTCATCCTTGTTGCCGCAGCACCCTGGCAGATCCGCGGCGAGCACGTTCCCACGAACAAGACGGACATGAGTTAGTGTAATACACTAACATTGTAACAGTTCACCTCCCGCAATGTATCATCACTCCCAGCATGACCCGGCCAACAGGCCTAGGCAAATGAAAAGAACAGTAAAATGGTCGTTACATGCCAGACAATCTTTGTATATTAATGTTGAGACTACTTGCAAAGGATGCTTTTCTCTCATAAAATCCCTTATATTACAAAAGCCTGTAAGATGTATAATTACAAGAGATCATGCCCCCATGATATAAGCGATGGTGAGCATATACCATTGCAGTTGGGTAGTAATAATAACGGCACGCACCAGGAATCTGTTTGTTACGTGTGTGACTGGAAAACTTACACCCCATGGGCTCGTGCCATAACTGAACTAATGCTGCTAGAGGACACAAGAAAACGAATGTAACCATACAAAGGGCCCATGTGAAGAATGCATGGGAAGGCGCATGTCATGTGTGCATGTCTAGGCCCCACATGCGCCACCACCGTCACGAACAAGTGGCGGGTTACTTTCTATGTTCTCCACCAACCCTAACTCTACCTCACTTACTGCAAATATATATATGCATATAACTAAATACTGCACTTGTTAAAACATAATGTATGAATAAGGTACTCAGACTGGGTATAATCAAGACACCTCCAGCAAAGTTTAAATGCATGTTTTGTAATGTTTTGAATAGGTATTATAGAGTGTTCAAATGCTTGTGATGTCTTTACCTAAATCGGCAACACACGAGGGAGATACCTTTGTGAAATACGTGCAAGGCCATTCCCACTCCCACCCTGCGAAGGCTGCCAAGGCATGAGAGCAGAGACCGCGCCACGCTGCGTTACCTCCCCCAGCCAGACTGGAGTCACTTCAAAGATTTGTAACCCCCTCTGTAGCACTCAAGGCCACCACCTGCCACATGCATTATTTACAGCACAGCAGTAAACCTCTGCCTGACCACACGCGCCCCCTCGTAAACCTCACAACCCACCGGACCATCTTAGACTTATGGCCCTGTGCAATCAAGACACCCAACACTTTGACAACACACAGCGGAACATCCATAACAACTTCTAACAAGGCAGAAAGACATGTACCGCCCGTCCCAGGCCCTGAAGCTTAGCCCCTCGACCTATGGCCCCGGTCAACAGGACACTGGTAACCATGCCCTGACGTATTACCTCCAGTCCCCTCACAAGGTGCATTCCTCCTGTGTTGCATTAACCTGTTGTATAACCTATTGTAAGATTTACTAAAGAAGATAATACCAAAAAAATGTTTGAATGACTGCGGTGTGCATGGCCTAGGGCTAATAAGTCAGGAGAAGACATTCATCTCTGCCACTGGCCGCGATGGCCCCACAACACCGCCTGGATGAACTCCGCCACCCTGCCAGGCCCAGCCCAACCCACGAGGCTGCCTTGTGACGTCTTCCAGCCAAAGCCAACCACATCACAGCAGCACCTATAGTTAGTCGTCGCCACCCAATCCCCATGAACTTGTGCCCCCTATAGTATGTAGGTTCTTATGACGTTTTTTGTAAATATATACGCCTGTCTTTGCTATTGTCAGACAGAGCGCTCTCGGAGTTTGCAGAGTTCTTTGCATGCCCTATTCTGATTGATAAACTCCCATTTACGCTCACCCGCACTCTGTCTTGGCCTTATTCCCATCTTGGGAGAGTCCTTCATTGTCTCTCATTGCGGGGAGGATCGTGCTGTTTGGGGACGCTTGCCTTCAGTGGTGACCCCGATAGCGTGATATTATTTCTTCCTAAACTCGTTATAACCGTCCCCTTTTGGCACGAGAATCTCCGGTCGAAAAGGGATACGCACGGTGAGCCGGCTCCGGGAGGCTGCCCGCCAACGGCGACCGGTACACTAAGAAGTGCGCACTCAATAGAGAAAGGGTACGGGATCCCGGTTGAAAAATCCCCTTTGAGTACCGCTCGCCGGAGTCGGGGCTGACTGTTGAGCTGACGGCGACACTGCCTGGACGGACCCAGTTTCGGAGACTATCGGTTCAAGACGGGCACGTGAGTACTGAGTGTGAGCGATTGTAAAGGGAGCGGGGAGAGAAGTGTAGGACAGGGAACGAAAAGGGGATACGAAGAGACACTAAAGATTATTCTAAAATTTCCTTTCTTTTTCTTTGCATATGGCCATTAGGATTACGAGGTGAATAAGAGATAGAAGTGACGGGAACCTAGCTCCGAAAGGGGGTGGAAGGCGGCGCCGCATAGTGCTATATTGACTAGTGCTGGGAATATATGACGAAGTGAAATATAAGATAAAAGTGCTCAGCAAAAGGGGGCACTGAGAATATATTAGTGATCGCTATTACTTCTTTCTTTTTTTTTTTTCTTTAAGGGTAGGGGGAGAATAAAAACCAAGATTAGCACGAACTTGGGAAGAAATAAGAGAAAAGGGAGCCTACTAGAAGGGGGAGAGCAGGTTAAAACATATAAATATATGCATATGCGCATTCATCTATCTAAGTAAGATAGACAGGGACAGCCGGCTAGGGAGGAAAGGGAGGGCAGCGTGAATGATGTACTGAGTGTTACCAAGAGGTGTGTGCACCTCGTATGTGTCAGGGGACAAGTTGAGGTTGCGAATGTGTAAAACGGCTATAAATGTATAGTTGTCAAATGGTCATGGTAAGTGTGACCGGATGAAACTTTTTTGAAGGCAACGGTGATACAGTGACGTGAGTGGGTACCTTTTGATTTCCGGGTTGCTATTGTCAAAATAAATGATGGGTTGCTCTTGTATGTGTCCCCCAAAGAAAACAAAGTAGAAATTGTGTACAGTCAGTTTTGTATTGTGCAGCCAAGGGAGGGAAAGCCCAACCGAGCATAACATTGAATGTGAAGTAGAACACGAAAAATAATATTGATACTACATTCACATTGGAGTTGCAGACACACAGAGACACATAAGAACTAGGAGGGCACACAGAAATGGGGGCTGAAACACCCTTATCACATATTTGTAAAAGTCTTCCAGGGTACGCGGAGCGGATTAAGAAATATCACGACCAATGGGTAACTGAGTTGAAGGGAGAGGGGCTACCCCAGATATGGCCAGAGGGAGGGTCATTTGACAAAAGCGTTCTGGATATGGTGATGACATGCATTTTCTTGAAGTACCGAGGGAAGCAGCTGCAGAATAGGAGGGAAATATTAGATCTTTGGCGGTTATTTGAAGAGGTACCACCGCCTAAAGCGCCAGCACCAAATCCTGATCTCCCATCCACTACAGACAATCCACTGATGATACATAAAGATATCAAAGAAGTGCCAGGTGTAGCGCCACCAGTAGAGGTAATAAGTTTATATCCGATATTAAAGAAACCTGTACCCGCAGAAGGATACAGTGATCCAACGTATGTACCTCCCCCGACAACTACTACACCCCACCGGCCCACTGCACCCCCACCATATGAAAGCACAAGGGAGCGAGGCCAGGCGAGTACACAAAGGGTGGACATAGAGAAACTCACAGATGATTTACAGTCAAGACTATCAATAGCAAAAGATGAGCTCTCAAGAATAAAAGACATGTGCGGACAAACAGCACTTAATGCGACTAGATCAGGGCGCACGTCTAGAGCGCCAGGCGAGACAAGAAGAGCTGAAGAAGGGTGGAAGAAAGGTGAGATACTGTTCAGAATTGAGGAAGAACCAACCCGAATAATTGAAATCGAGACACGTGAGGGAGATCCTGACAATGATGAAAGGCCTATGGGGGATAGAGAGGAATTACTATGCGATATAAGGGACGAATTAGAAGAAAGTGACAGATTGAGCATGGCTATGGGAGAGGGAAGCGAAGGGGGGGATGGCACATGTTCAGTGAGAACACTGGACGATGAGTGGTCGGGACGGCTAAGGAACAGAGTGGGGAAAATGGCATCACTAGAAGCATCAGCACCCACATCGGGTCCGGGTGCCATAAAGAAAGGGAAGCTACAGCTCCCGTTGATACACAGAGGAGGAGGGAGACCTAACTATATCCCATGGGCACAAATGGACAAAGCCAACTTATTAAAGCTATTGCCCCCGTTATCAGGAGGGGCAAGTAAGTGGATATACGCCTTTGAAAAACATACTGCTGGGGTACCCCTAGCTATAGGAGATGTAAAAAGTCTGCTCGTATCAGCGGTGGGCGATCAGGCTGAAAGAGTATGGGTTAAAGCCGGTTTCCCAGGAGTTACGTTAGATTGTGACCGCCATGATGGGGCCTCCTTCAACACAGTGCGGGCTAGGGTGTGGGACGCCTTGCGCGAAACATTCCCAGATACACCGGACTTGCAGTCGGTGATGCAATGTACCATGAATGAGGGGGAGGAGGCTATGGATTACATTTTTCGGGTTCAAGAGATGTGGAGAGCGGAGACGGGCACGCCCTGGTATCAATCGACATCTTTATTTTACTTCATTATAAAAAGAGGGCTCCCCAAGGAAGTGCAGAAAGCGCTCGACAAGATTGCAGGCGTTGAAGCGAAGGGATGGCCAGAAATCCAAAGCATAATAATACACCATTGTAAAAGAATAAAGGAGAGGGAGAAGGAGGTGGCACAGAAAAGGTTGGCGGACGAAGCAAAGTTAGTACAGACAAAATTGGTGAAGGTCGCAGCAGCAGTAGCTGCACTCCCACACAGCAGGGAGGGAGACGATGAGGAGGAGGGGCTGATAGCAATACAAGGAAGGATGGCAGCTAATTGGGCGGGAGCAGGACAGCGGCAGTGGAATGAGCAAGAGCAAGGTGGAGGTCCGCAGTGGCAAGAGTGGACCCCTCGAGGGGGACGAGGTGGGTACAGGGGCCGAAGAGGAGGCGGAACGGGGTATGGGGGAATGGGAGGAAATGGATGGCAGGGCCCTAGAGGTGCACAAGGAAGTTGCTGGAACTGCGGGCGATGGGGGCACTATTCTAGAGAGTGCAGAAGCAGACCCAATAACGGGTTCCAAGAGGTAGAACAATATGGCCATCCCCACCCGGGAAGCCCATATGGCCTCCCAATGGGACAGCAACAACTAAGAAACCCAAGCCAAGGTAATGCCGGCCAGCAACAGGGACCCCAATATAGAACACATAACCACCCACAAAACATGCAAAACAACGACAGTATGCAATATACACCAGGCAACCCTTTCGCGACAGCAGCAAACGGGGCCCACGCACCAGCACCTTACAACGGCATGTCAGTGGTCTCAGGTAACGTATTCAATGAAGGGGGGGCGATGAGACACCCCGCATAGGACAGCCCACAGAGAACACTTGCGTGTCCAGTTCTATCTACCACCCACAGTGCAGCAGAGGAACCATTGGTAGGGGCGCAGATAGGAGACAGGCAATTTATATTCATGGTTGATTCGGGAGCGGAGAAATCATGTGTCAGGGAGGGCCGGTTCCCGTTATCTAACAGGAAGTTAGAGACGCAGGGGTTCTCTGGGGCTGTAATTGAAGTTCCTTACACAGAAGTTTTAGATGTAACCGTAGGAGGCAAGACTGTAAAGGCACCCTTACTGTATTATGAACAGTCCCCTATAAATTTGCTGGGAAGGGACCTTATGAGTAAACTTAACATGACCATATCATTTACCGAAGGAGGAATAGTGTGTTCTACACCCGGGATATGCCCCTTGCGTGCAATGTTGGTAGTGCAAGCCTACACAACCACACAGGAAATACGAGGGCTGCCACAGAATGAAGAGATGTTTGTTGAAGGGCTAAAGACTTTGGCCCTTATAGTTCCCGAACTAAAAAGCATGGATTGGAGGATTCCAGCAGAGTTCCTCTTCCGCCCCATAGTGTGTCCAAACGCAGCACCAGGATCAGTGGTGTCGTTGGATTTGCACGCTGTGCAGGTATCAACGAAACGGATCGCTGTGATTGGAATGGACAGAGAAGGATGTGAGTGGCGCACAGTGCTGTGTACAAACACCAACCTCGCCCTACGCGAGGTAACAGATGAGGATCTCTTTTCAGACACAGCAGCAGATGGTGAGATAGTAATGGAAATAGCGATGCCCTGTGACATTTTGATCCAAGCCAGAGAGATCCCCGTCCAATTGATGGCAGTGGTAGGAACACCACCGTCATTTTTTGATGACGACATGAGGTTAGTACCAAACAATTTATGGACAACAGGCCCCCATGATGTAGGGCTGTTGCATGGAGTACAACCTGTGATAATAAAACTAAAACAAGGAGCTATCTTGCCCCGAGTCAAACAGTATCCATTGTCCCGTGAGGCTGAAGAAGGGATAAAAGAAACGATAAATGCACTACTAGTACAAGGGATAATAGTGCCTTCAAACTTGCCATGTAACACATGTATTTATCCAATCAAAAAAGCAAAAGGGGGGTCTTGGAGGATGATACAGGACTTACGCCCCCTCAATGATGTAATACAGAAAGAGTTCCCTCTAGTCCCGAACCCTGCATCAATACTATGCAGTATCCCAAAAGCAGCATCACATTTTACAGTAGTGGACTTGAAAAACGCATTTTTCTCAATACCCCTGGCGGAAGAGAGTAGATATCTTACAGCGTTTACACTGGGGGGAAAAAGATATGAACATTGCAGACTGCCACAGGGATACTGTGAGAGCCCGAGCATATTCAACCGCATATTGCATGAAGACTTGGGAAACCTATCAGTAGAGAGTACGATTATTCAGTACGTGGATGATTTATTGGTGTGTGCACAAGACGAAGCGACATGTAGAAAAGATTCAACAACGCTCCTGACTTTACTAGCCAACAAAGGATACAAGGTAGACAAGGAGAAGCTACAGTATTGCTTGACTGAGGTCCTATACCTGGGACAGCTCATATCAAAAGATGGAAAGAGAATAATTCCTGACAGGGTGGAGGCAATAAGGTCAGTAGGAGAGCCCACGACAGTGAAAGACATGCAGAAATTCTTGGGGATGTGCAATTATTGCCGAGCATGGATACTAGACTATGCAGCATACACCAGGCCCCTCCTACAAGCACTCAAAGAAGCACAACAGGAGAATGGAAAAATAAAATGGTCAGAAGAAATGAGCATATCGTTTCAATCACTGAAAGAGCTAATTTCAAGCGCTCCAGTACTAGCAAACCCTGATTATGGACACGAATTTTACCTATTTTCCCATTGCAAAGGAACACTTATGACAGCAGTACTAACACAAAAAACATCCTTAGGACACAAGCCCCTGGCGTACTATAGTGGTACTTTGGATGCCGTGATGCAGGGTCATTTCGCGTGCGAACAATCGCTCGCAGCAGCCGCATTCGCGATTGAGAAAAGTGCCACAATAGTAATGGGATGCCCTGTGACATTGTTTGTGGAACACTCATTATTTGCAATACTTGAAAGATCGAAAAGCACACTGACCACACAGCGGGCAACAGCATACGAGATCATATTGTCCAGCGCCAACATCCACATAGTGAGATGTAAAACAGTGAACCCCGCCACATTCATTACAGAAGCGTGCACATTAGAGGATATGCAAAATCACGACTGCGCAACCCACACAGGAGAAGGAGGGGAGGACACAGTGGTGTGTGAAAACGCTCTCAGCGAGGGGGAAGTGTACTTTGTGGATGGGTCCGCATCAATTGATATGAACACGGGAGAAAAACACGTTGGCATGGCGGTAGTGAGATTAGAGGAAGGTGAGTTTGAAACATTAGTACAGTACCGCCTCCCGTCGCATTACTCTGCACAGGCAGCAGAACTGATTGCGCTCATAGAAGCACTACATGCAGCAAAAGGCTGTGCAGTAACAATATACACAGACTCAGCTTACATGACGACGACAGTACATGGAGGTCTAGCAAGATGGGGCCGTAGGGGATTCAGACGGGCAGACGGAACACCAGTGCAGCATGCAGAATTGTTAAAAGAATTAATTGAGGCCCTACAAAACCCTACTGCTCTAGCAATAGTGAAGTGCCAGGCCCATACAGCCAACACAGACGTTGTGTCTTTAGGGAACGCGGCAGCGGACGCTGCCGCCAAGGAGGCTTCCCATTTTCAGAAATACGACACAGGTGAGTTTATGATCAAGACCACAACAACCGAAGAACTGTCAGAAGGGTACAACATGATGTCCTTATCACAAATACTAGAATTACAGCAAGGAGCAAGTGCAGAAGAAAAATTGACGTGGACAAAACGGGGATGCAGCCAATCAGGAACAGACCTACTATGGCGGCAAAATAACTCAGGGAAAGTGGTAATGCCACTGCAGTTACTAGAAGTTGCATTTCAACAGCTGCACTTCCCAGCACATAACACTAAACAGCACATTGCAGCAGAAATACAGGAAGAATGGTTTGTGCCCTGTCTCCAGGAGCATGTGTCTCGATTGGCAATGGAATGTACAACATGCCAAATATACAACTCAGGAAAGACATTACGCACACTCCGGGGAACAATTCCAAAACCCATTGGCCCCTTCAGAGAACTGCATATAGACTATGCAGACATGGGGGAAAGGTGTAATGGCTCGCGGTACATGATCGTGGTGGTGTGCCCATTTTCAAGGTGGGTGGAAGCGGGACCATGTGCGCGACCTGATGCCAAAAGCGCCGCCAAGTTCCTAGTAAGGGAGGTGTTCCCGCGCTGGGGAATTTGTGACGTGATTCGCTCAGACAACGGCTCTCACTTTGTGAATGAACTCTTCAAGGAAGTGACCACATTACTGGGTATAAAACATAAATTATGTTCGATTTATCATCCCCAAAGTAATGGCGTAGTGGAAAAGATGAACGGCCTGTTAAAGGGCAGGTTATCCAAACTATGCTTCTCATTGAAGAAAAATTGGATTTACTGTCTACCCCTGGCGCTATTTGAACTAAGAAATCAGCCAAGCAAAGACCACCATTTGTCCCCGCACGAGATCGTGACTGGGAGACGAATGAACACAGCACACTCTCCACTGCGCGAACACTCAGATGCTCACAGAAGCGCCGCAATATTGGGAGATGAGTTCACAGACTATCTAAGAAAATTAACAAGGGCAGCGCGCGCAATATCAAAGCAACTCTCCCCACCCTTCACTAGAGCAGAGGGAAACATAACAGGACCTGTCACGGAACCAGAGCAACAGCTACAGCTGATGCCAGGGGACTCAATTTATGTCAGAAGCTTTGTACGTCGGTGGAATGCACCACGATTCCATGGTCCATACAAGGTAATATTTTGCACGCCCACAGCAGTGAAGGTAAAGGGCTTGCGGTACTGGGTGCACTTGACCGACGTACGAAAAGCATACAGCAATGTACACGAGGAGATAGATGAGGAGGCACAGACAACAGCAAACGATGCAAATGAGTAGGATGTCTAAATATCGACTTGCGTGAGTGTGTGTGTCAGCACTGGACCTGAATGGAATAATGTCAGCACTGGAATTGAATGAAATAATGACTGACAAGGATATTACAAAAAAAAAAAAGTGTGTGGGATTTCTTTTTTTTTATCTTGTTGAGTGGTATATAATTAATGAAATAATAATATTATAGCTTGTATATACCCTTGTCTGTGAATACCCCTCCCCCGCATCCCCACCCGCTTCCATTCCCCGTCAAATGTATTGGCACAGATGGTGCCAGCAAAACGTTTACATGCATGCACTTAATGCACTTTTATATCTCAAACAGGAGCTTCCATGGCATCTAACGGGCAGCCTGCAACGGATAGAATTAGTAGAATGAGAGAATTAGTATATGAGAGATGTAGATATTCGTATGAGTGTGGATTATCAGTATGCATCACATTGTTTTTTATGATAATGTTTGGCTTGGTTACATATTGGTTTATAGCGTTCATCTCTATCGAGATGTACGAGGGGGGAGGGAGTAACAACACTACTGGACCAATTAACAGTACCACCGGGCCCAATACAACTGCAAGTGTCAATACCAGGGAAGGTGATTTTTTGATATGGGACGGAACTAAACTTGTGTGGGGGTATCATACCACACCATCCAGTGTTGTGACCTCACAAAGAGAAAAGCCACAAGGTGGAATACAGAGCAACACAGTATCTCCACCAGGGGTATCCACTTACAATGCCCACAGTCTCAATGACCGAAACCCGTCTGCCATATCCTGGTTGTATAACACCCCCACCAGCCAGCTTGCCCCCATCCCAGAAAATAATCTACCAGTTAATGTCAGGAAAGAAGACGAAAAACTACTAGAAGTGCACGAAATATTATATGATGAATGGGTCAAGGGGGGCGGGAATGAGAAAGGGGGGTCTAGTTTGTCCACTGCCCAGGGGGGTGGGAAGTACATAAGTAACAAGAACAACAGACGAAAGAGAGAAGCAGGGAGGAGAAAGTACGATGAGTACTATGGGCTAGGTCTAGATGAGATGGAAGACCCACGACACCCCCATCAAACAAATAAGTGGTATGCAGACATGAGTGCCACAGCTAAACAGACAACAAACGAGAGCTGTTATGTCTGTTCCCTCATCCCCCATGCATCAGGTACACCCAAAGTGTTGTTACCTAAAGAGTTGCCTATTGTGGATGCCCAATGTCTCCTTCATCTCACGCTGTGCAGGATTAAGAACACCTTCCAGGCACACGAAGTGACTTTTCAAATGCTGCAGAACGAGAAAACGTGTTACCCAAAAACAGCAGGAGTAGTATGTTTGAAAGAACCATTTTTTGTGATAGAAGGGACACTTTTTTCTGACAACAAGCGGAAGGATGAAGAAGTACTGTGCAAAGTGGAAGCACTAAGAGGTGTGGCGCCGGATAAATTGCAGTGGATAGAGGAAACATGCACACCAGTATGGAGAGAACACATTTCAAAGCTAACTTGGGTAACTGCCATTGAAAAGCCGTTCAAACTGCAGAGCGAAATGGACTATAAACTGTGCTTTAAAGGAGAAGGGAGAACCCCCATGGGAACAAACAAGAACTGCAACAAGACCCTCACCATCCCAGACCTAAGGAAAGGGACAGCGGCCCTGATGGACACGTACTGGGTGTGCGGCAAACAGGCATACCTACACCTCCCCCAGTCATGGAGTGGCAGCTGCTCAATGGCCACTCTGCACTCAGCCCTAATGGTGATACCAGAAAGCCACGTCGATGGGACACAGGAACGCATGCAGAGTGTGGCTCAACCAACTGCAGAGACACAAATATATGTCCTGTCTTCTGGAAACAAGGAAGAAGTGCTGACCCGTAACAGGCGAGCATCAAATTACATATCAAAGGCATCATCAGAACTATTGGCTCAGATCCCAGACAAATATCGATTATTCAGCTCAGCAGAAACATTTTTTGCCTCACTCGTCTCAAGTGTCCAAGCAAGGGCAAACGCAAAATGGCTCCAGATAACACGCTGGGAATTGATTCAGCTGGCGAACGACACTGAAGAAGGATTCAATATTATCAAAGTGGAACTAAGAGCTTTACGACTAATGACCATGCAAAACAGGTATGTTCTGGACCTGTTGACGGCGATGGACGGTGGTGTTTGCCGAAAAATAGGAAGTGCCTGCTGCACTTTCGTACCTTCTGAAGACGCAGAGAATGGCTCCCTGTCCCATGTGATTGAAGCAGTCCACAACCTAGGAGAAAAAATGAAAATGGAAGGCGGAGCAGAAGCGAGTACATGGTTCGACAACATCTTCTCCTGGGTTCCCTCATGGCTTGGAACAACTGTGAAATTTTTAATACCAGCTGTTGTGTTCCTCCTTCTAATTTTTTGCCTGTGCCAGGTGGGTCTTCGAGTTTGTGCTAACGCAGTACCAAATGGTGCAATGATGATGGTGACAATGGGCAACTCACACGGTACAATAAAAACGATGCAAGAAGCACAAGTGCAAACAGGGATAGATAACGCGCCCAAGTACCAACTGGTGCCTATATACCACGATAAAGATATTGTAGATAAGTTGTGGCACACCACCATCAAAGAGCCCCGTATACTAGAATGGTATGAGGAAGTTTGGGTAGATTTGGAAGGAGATGGTGGGTGCATATATCTAATGTGTACCCCAGATGAATACGCCCGGAGAGGTGAAAGCTTAAGGGGAGTGTGCAGAGCATGGATGCCCATAAAAGGAACTCCTGCATGGGATGAGGCGGTGATGAACGAGGCAGAGTGTAGGAGGATAGAAGATTTGAAGAATTCGTTACTTTAAGTAACGAAAGGGGGGAAATGTAGGGGAGGACTGGTCCAAGAAGACCCCCCCTCGCCTACACTTTCTCCCCAGGTGAGGACTATGGCTCTCTTGGGTGTCCCCTCATGCCACCCGGGCCCAGGTGGTGGAGGGTTCATCCACTGGAGACATTGCCCGCACGTATTAATTGCCCACATGTATTAAAATTTAGCCAGGCCTAGAAACCATTTTGTCTGATAAAGATGGTGTGAGCTCCGCGCACTGTAGCGCGGCCCCCACCCTTGGAGGGCTTCAGTCATCCTTGTTGCCACAGCACCCTGGCAGATCCGCGGCGAGCACGTTCCCACGAACAAGACGGACATGAGTTAGTGTAATACACTAACATTGTAACAGTTCACCTCCCGCAATGTATCATCGCTCCCAGCATGACCCGGCCAACAGGCCTAGGCAAATGAAAAGAACAGTAAAATGGTCGTTACATGCCAGACAATCTTTGTATATTAATGTTGAGACTACTTGCAAAGGATGCTTTTCTCTCATAAAATCCCTTATATTACAAAAGCCTGTAAGATGTATAATTACAAGAGATCATGCCCCCATGATATAAGCGATGGTGAGCATATACCATTGCAGTTGGGTAGTAATAATAACGGCACGCACCAGGAATCTGTTTGTTACGTGTGTGACTGGAAAACTTACACCCCATGGGCTCGTGCCATAACTGAACTAATGCTGCTAGAGGACACAAGAAAACGAATGTAACCATACAAAGGGCCCATGTGAAGAATGCATGGGAAGACGCATGTCATGTGTGCATGTCTAGGCCCCACATGCGCCACCACCGTCACGAACAAGTGGCGGGTTACTTTCTATGTTCTCCACCAACCCTAACTCTACCTCACTTACTGCAAATATATATATGCATATAACTAAATACTGCACTTGTTAAAACATAATGTATGAATAAGGTACTCAGACTGGGTATAATCAAGACACCTCCAGCAAAGTTTAAATGCATGTTTTGTAATGTTTTGAATAGGTATTATAGAGTGTTCAAATGCTTGTGATGTCTTTACCTAAATCGGCAACACACGAGGGAGATACCTTTGTGAAATACGTGCAAGGCCATTCCCACTCCCACCCTGCGAAGGCTGCCAAGGCATGAGAGCAGAGACCGCGCCGCGCTGCGTTACCTCCCCCAGCCAGACTGGAGTCACTTCAAAGATTTGTAACCCCCTCTGTAGCACTCAAGGCCACCACCTGCCACATGCATTATTTACAGCACAGCAGTAAACCTCTGCCTGACCACACGCGCCCCCTCGTAAACCTCACAACCCACCGGACCATCTTAGACTTATGGCCCTGTGCAATCAAGACACCCAACACTTTGACAACACACAGCGGAACATCCATAACAACTTCTAACAAGGCAGAAAGACATGTACCGCCCGTCCCAGGCCCTGAAGCTTAGCCCCTCGACCTATGGCCCCGGTCAACAGGACACTGGTAACCATGCCCTGACGTATTACCTCCAGTCCCCTCACAAGGTGCATTCCTCCTGTGTTGCATTAACCTGTTGTATAACCTATTGTAAGATTTACTAAAGAAGATAATACCAAAAAAATGTTTGAATGACTGCGGTGTGCATGGCCTAGGGCTAATAAGTCAGGAGAAGACATTCATCTCTGCCACTGGCCGCGATGGCCCCACAACACCGCCTGGATGAACTCCGCCACCCTGCCAGGCCCAGCCCAACCCACGAGGCTGCCCAGTGACGTCTTCCAGCCAAAGCCAACCACATCACAGCAGCACCTATAGTTAGTCGTCGCCACCCAATCCCCATGAACTTGTGCCCCCTATAGTATGTAGGTTCTTATGACGTTTTTTGTAAATATATACGCCTGTCTTTGCTATTGTCAGACAGAGCGCTCTCGGAGTTTGCAGAGTTCTTTGCATGCCCTATTCTGATTGATAAACTCCCATTTACGCTCACCCGCACTCTGTCTTGGCCTTATTCCCATCTTGGGAGAGTCCTTCATTGTCTCTCATTGCGGGGAGGATCGTGCTGTTTGGGGACGCTTGCCTTCACATGCCATGGAGGCCCAGTACCGCAACCGAAAACAATTCCATTCCCTGAATGTACAAATGGTGTGTGACTCCAACAGGATCATTACACATTGTTGTGCCCGATTCCCTGGATCAACCCATGATTCTATGGTCTTGAGGAACTCTACAATACCACGCTACATGGAGCGACACGCAGGGAACAGATCATGGCTACTCGGTGAGTCTCATTTCATGCATGATGATGTGGGGTATGTGATTCGGCAATGACCTGGCAGGAAGGGGGGGGGGTGTGCGTACGTAGCAATGGCATTCCACATCATACGTTTATCGTCCACATACAGGTGATGCTGGATATCCACTGAAGAGATGGCTCCTCACACCAGTCCGGAACCCACGGGACCAGCATGAGGAGGACTACAACCATGCCCACTCACGTACCCGTGTAGTCATTGAACAGGCATTCGGCCTACTGAAGACTCGTTTCCGCTGCCTCAGCAGGTCTGGCGGGGCACTCCTGTACCACCATGAGAAGGTTGCAAAGATGGTCATGGCATGTGTCATGCTCCACAACATGTGCGTACGTAGAAATGTGCCCATGCCCCCTGACGCAGAACTGCAAGCACCTGAAGATGGTCATGATGAGGGTGGGGATGTGGCAGCACCTCAAGGAGTCTGCGAGGCACCGGAGGGCCGTGACATTCGTCAGCATCTCATTGATGCATGCTTCTAGCACTCACGCCTGGTGGCTGATACATGGACACGGTACTCGTGGCACTGTGTGTGTCTGGTACATGCACAATATGGACTGTACGCCTATGATGGCCTAGTACACAAAGATCATTGTCCACACATCTCATTGGTTGATCGTGCATTGTTTATGGCATATGTGATATCATGTTGAACACCCTATCGACCCGCCACCCAAGTGAGCCCAAAACACCCCCTCCACCCTCCTACCTCCCCCCCGAACACCAGTGTCCAAAGATGCTCATCGTCAGTGGGCAGTCGCTATTGCAAGCCCCCTCTGCGGGTATCAGGGGCACCCCTGCCTGTGGAGCGCAGGTTCCTCCCAGATCTACGTTGGGGGCTGCCCTGGACGGAACTTGCAACGGATGATGTCTCTGCCTGCTCACGTCCATGCATGTCCCTAAGGGTTTGTGAGAGCTCAGTGAGCACACGGCGCACTGCGGCAAGTTCGGCACATACGTCTTTGGACGTCGCATGCAGTTCCCCCCTCAGGCTCTCGGTGCTTCTCTCCATTTGGACTCTCAGGCTCTCGGTGCTACTCTCCATTTGTACTCTCAGGCTCTCGGTGCTACTCTCCATTTGTACTCTCAGGCTCTCGGTGCTACTCTCCATTTGTGCCCTTAGTGTCTCTGTACTTCTCTCCATTTCTGCCCTAAGTGTCTCAGTTGATGTTTCTATGTCTGCCTTAGTGCCCCCACATTCATAGGCATGGTCCTTGAGGAGCGTGGCCAGTTGCTGCTGTTGCACGATTAACTGGTCGAGGGACTGTTGCCTCTGCTGGGCCATGGCCATTTGCGGTGGTGTCACAGAGGGGCTGGTGACCTCATGTTGCCTTGCCACAGGGCTTGTGGGGGATGGCCAGTCGTCGTCTTGTGGGTGCCCCTGCGTGGTATCCTCATGGTGTACGGGATGGGACAGACAGGGGGATTGGGACAGGTCATGGATGGATCTGACTTCGACATCCCCGTTTTCTGTGTCGGAGCATGCTGCCATCAATGGGGTGTCACCTATGGTGCTGCTGCCACCAGAGGCAGTGCCTTCTGTGGCATCCATTGGGGGGACCTGTGGTGGTGGTGTTGTGGGCATGCTGGCTGCTGGGGTGCCTGTTGATGTTCCCTCCTCTGTGCTGCCACCTGATTTGTGCTGCTGCCGTGTCTTGATCCGTGCAGCTGAGGTGGAGGGTCTTTGGCCGTTGGTCTTGGCCCTCTTTGCAGGTGTGCTGGTAGGGGTGTCCTGATGCTCGTCGTTTGGATCGGACCCTGTGGTGGAGTAAAGGAGGGCGAGGGTTATTAATGGGTCTGTGGGAATTGGAATGGCATTGTATCACATGCATTGGGGTGGTACCTGAGGGTGATTTGGGTCGGGGCCTTGGAGGTGCTTTCATTTGTGTGTGGAGTGAGGGTGCAGTTGTTTGGCAGCCTGCAGTTAGGGTGTGCCTGCTGCACGTGTAGTGGGTGTTTTAGGGGTTTTTAATTATTTATGTATTTATTGTGAGTTTTAAAGTGCGCTATCAGGCCAATGTGTGTGGACGTTCTCCTGGACATGTGTTTCTGTTGCACTATGGGGACACATGGTACTTCACATGATTGGAAATTGTGGATTTAGCATTGTTTTATTTGGGCCACCTACCTGATTCTTCGGATGTCTGCACTCCTTTCTCCATCCCTCCGACTGCCTCTATGCTCTCCATTCCAATGGTGGAGGCACAGATTTCTTCCCAGGGGGTCAACTTGATGGGTGATTCAGGACCTCCCCCGGTGGCTGTGGCAATGTTGCGGTTGGCAGAAAGTATGCTACGGACGCGTATCCGCAGGTCGTCCCATCGCTTTCTGCATTGCTGTGGGTTGCGGGGTGCGGTCCCCACCGCACTTACACGCTGTGCCACCAGGGCCCATATGGCCTTCTTGTTCGCAAGTGCCGTCCTGGTCATTTGCGTGGAGAAGACGACGGCAGCATTCTCCTGGAGGGTCTCTGTTAGCACGGTGAGTTCCTCACGGGAGAAGTGGACCTGCCGCTTGCGGTCGCACGCTTTCTTCGCTACTTTTCCCATTTTTCTTGGTTTCGCTAGGGTGGATGACGGGTTGGGGTGTGTTTCAGGGTAGTGTTTTTAGTGGTTGTGTGGATTTTGTGGTTTTATAGGTGTACGGCGGGATGTTTCCCGTTCCGGGCCCATGTTTTTACTTCCGTTTCCGTATATTTACGGTCACCGTACTTTCCGGTTGGCGCTCACTGCGGTGTCCGCTAAGATGGGTGGCGGTATTGCACCTAGGGCGCCGTACGGCGGCGGTGTGGGCCGTTTTGGGGTCATTTCCGCCATCGCGGACTTTGCACTTCCGCCATGCCGTGGTGCTCGTGCCCGATGGGTCGGAATGGGCCGCACTTTGCTCCTTCGTGCAATGGCGTAAACGCTATTTACGCTGTGGCGGTCCGGTCAGTCACTTTCCGCCAGGGTCGTAATGAGGGCCATTGTGTGTATACTTGTAGGACCCATTGGCCTACTGAATAAACTGTAAAAAAAAAAAAAAAAAATGTATTCTTATTTCACTGTGTGCCCTCTAAAAGATTCATTCAAATAGATTATTGGGTAACCACGTGCCCCAGCGAGGGAATGGTTTTAGTGAATTACATATCTAAGTGGTTCGTTTAGGGGACCCCTTTGTTTGTGATAGTCAGATGAGGAACCAGCATGAGTTTGATTCAAATGAGCTGTGTGGGGGTCAGGATTACTGTGTAGGGCCAGTTGAACCTATGGATGACTGCCACCTCGACTCTTCCCCAATTGGTCAGTGTGTTGAATACTGTAGACATGCAGTAGGAGGGTGTAAGTCACATTTTGGTAATGGGTAGGGCATTGAGACAGGTGATGAAGAGAGAAATTGCATAATTGAAGTCAGCATTTTATGAGTCAGGGATTTAAGAAATCTCACAAGGAATTTGAGATCCAAGTGTGGTGTCACAACTGCGGTACGATCCACACTGCGCCTCTTGCGTTACCCCTTTCTGCAGGAGCGAAGACTGCGGAGAACGGCTCCTTTCTGGCAAAGCTGGAGGTTGCTAGGGAAACAGAGATTGTTGTCACGTGACTGATCAGCTGACCGCTACGTTGCCAGCCAGTAGCACGATACGCCTCCTCAATTCCCGTTCACTTATCCATAAAGGTGTAACTAACGCCAGACTAGGCGCTTCTGATTAGCGTTACTATTCCAAATCATTTACTGCAGAAACTCCTTTGTGAAACTGACCTCAGATATCCCTCTTTAACCACTCTTCTCGTCTCTCCCTTGTTACCTGGTTTTTGACTCGTTGGCTTCTGACCCGGGCCGACCGACTTTGACCCAGCGCTCTGCTTACTTCCTGGAGCTCTTCAAGGCGTACTCCCGCACGCAATCTTCCCCGCCCAGCACAAATCCCGTCTTCGAGCTGAGCAGCTCCCGTGTATCCAGCGTACTCACGAGACCCAAGGCAGAAACACTGCTATTGCGGAAACCACCGGAAGTCCCAATCGGTAATCCAGATCTGTTGAGACTCCTCTGCATCTGGTAAGACTGAAACTGTACTTTGTCATCTGGGAATTGTTCTCCACACCTTTTGTCCTCTGTATCCACCTACCTAAAATACCATACTTGGCAATTGTTCACCATCAGCATACCTGGACAATACATACTGTGCTCATTTATCTCCTCTTTGGAACCTCACCCGAAGATCAATAGTGCAATAATTCGAACACTCTGCTGTAGACATTGCACCAACCCGTACCTATTATCGGCCCTCATTCCGTCCGGGGAGTTCCCTTTACTAACCTTCCTTTTTCTTATTTTATCCTGCCGTTGTTACCAAGACCTAGGCATTTCTTTAGGCTACAGAGGGTAAGAATTGGTACTTCCTCTATTGTTTCTCTGCAGGCTTTTCTCTCTGACCCTGGCTAATGTAAACCTCAATTTTTTCTCATAGATACTACCAACCTACTATCGCCTGTATTTCAGGTACTGACCCTAGCAGCAGATCTGTGTTATATTTCTTTCTTATCCATTTGGTTCTAATCACTTGTCCTTTCTTTACAGCTTGGTGAAAGCGGTGTTGGTATCCCCGCTCTTTTGGGTAATTTCCCATCTTGGCTGTTATCTAAAACAGCAGGAAGGTCCATTGCCAAAAAGAGTTCCCTCAGTGAGAGGGGGTCCGGTCTGGGTATTTCCCTACTGGGAATTACACCAGCAGTGACTGAAGATTCTGGACTCATTGAACAGTTCCCGTCTTGTCCTGAGCCAACGCCCCGGCCTGTCTGCACGGTGGTGAGTCTAATATGTGGGCTGAATGGGCAATTAACGTTCCCACCCAGGATAACATTGGTGTATGGGGCTTCATAAAGCAATTTAGTAACCCCTTTAGTAACCCCTTTCCAGGACGCAGTGTCTGCCGCAGTTGAGTGTAGAGATCTATCAGCGTTATGTTTCCAATCTGGTTACTTGCTACTTGCCATCTTCACTGATTTTAGAATTTACCACTGGCATGTAGAGCTTTTTTTTTCTTCAAATTTGAGTTTATTGGTTTTATACAGGATAAGAAACAATAACATATATTTGGCATAAGTATCAAGGTAAGACCACTGATCCAAAATTAGGTTCAAAATATTCTCAAGAGATACTATACCAGCAACGATAGTTTAACTTGCCCCCATCGCTCCCCCCTCGCTCCATGGCAGGTCAAAGTCACAGTTGGAGCACATTATCATGCATATATCTTTATGTCACGTGAGGCAGTCTATCCGGTTTGTTCGACATGTGTAACATTACAGATGATTTCAAGGCATTTCACAGATTGTTGGGCGCATCCTGGCGCGTTCTTACTAAGAAGTGTTACAGGCATCCTCAAACTGTTATAGCGTTCATGTAGGGTGCCTTACAGGGTCAGTAGCATATGTGTTTTCAAAGTCGTTCCACAGTGCCTTATGTTGAGCTGACTTTCCGTGGAGAGCAGCAGTGATTCTTTCCATTATCCATATATTTGTAGCTACTCCGATCCACTCTTTTTTTAGAGGGGGGATGCTGTGCCTTCCACCCAATCACTAGGCAGGCTCGGGCCGCAAGTAGTAGGGGGGCCGCAAATCCACCAACCCTCGACACTCCATCCTCACCCTCCTCCAGGCCAAACAAAACAAGGAGGGGCGTTGTTTCTCTAGAAATTCCATCAACCTGCCTAATCCAGACCAGGACTTCTCTCCAGTACACCCGTACTCGGGGACATTCCCACCACATGTGCCAATAGGTGGCTCCAATCCCACACTCCCGCCAGCACATAGGACTAGTGCTTTTAAATATTCTGTATAATCTATAGGGATCGTATTGTCATCTATGCAGTAATTTAATGGCATGCTGCTTGTATTGTGCAGCAATTGATACCTGTGAGGGTGTTTTACATATTTGAGCCCATGTGCGTTGGTCAAACTCTCTATCAAAATCTTGTTCCCACCTTTGTTTGAGTTTCATGATTGAACTTGAGCCAGTGTCTAATAACGCACAGTACATGTGTGTAATCAAGCCCTTAGTCTAGGCAACCGTGTCAAGGAGCTTCTCAAATGGTGTCAGTTCCCTTTGTATTTTCACTCGCCAATCTTCTCTAGATAACACACCCTTAAGCCGCAGGAAAAGGAAGACCGAGATTGGATTCAGTTGGAGTGCCTCCTCGAGTTCTGGGATTGTCAGAACTACCCCTCCCCTCCACAGCTATCCAACCCTCTCAAGGCGTGCGTCGAACCATGACTGATATTTTGAATGATCTGGAATCCCTTCACGAATCCCCGGGGCCCATATGTGGCTTAAGGGGGATGGCCACATTGTGAAACCTACCATGTCCGCCCCCTCCTTCCATATATCCCAAATAGTACCAAGTATGGGGTCATCCCGGAGTCTTCGCAAGAGTTTGGTTTTCGGAACCCACAACCATTCTGATACCGTGGCTGGGGTAAAATTGTCGTTATCTAGTTGAACCCACTGTAGATCTTTCCTACCCCATAAGTGGGGGATCAACACATGCAATTGGACTGCCTGATAATACAATTTGAGGTCAGGGAGGCCCACCCCACCTTTATCCTTCTGGAGTATAAGGAGTGTCGGCTTCCAGCCGGCAGCCGTTACAACATTGCTTCCGTACGAAGAGTGGGGATCCTCCGTCCTTATTTCTTCCTTTCCCCTCTCTGGTGTGGGAGAGCGGGGGCCCGTGCACGCACGGGACAATAACTCTGTGGGGGTATCAGACATGCAGAATCCCAGTTTGCTACAGTTTGTATGGATCCAGGACAGTTGGCTCTGTTTTCCGCTTGTCCCGTGCACGTGTAGCGCATAATATACGGTATTCTGGGCAAAGTTTTATGAGAGTATCAGCATAATTGGGAGCTCTCCCATTTTGCTCTAGGAGGCCTTATCTCTTAACAAAGCGTAACCTGAATGGCGAGTCCGTTGCCCCTTCTAGTTGAGCAGTGCCAGATTGACTCAGGGATCACTTGCATCTGGTATGGGCAGGTGGCGATCACTCACTGTGTCCTTGGTTGCTTAGGATTGGGCCGCTGTTATGTGGGAAATGTTGCGCTAGCTGGCTGGTGCGTCCTCCAGGCAGTGTGCCCTTTATTTCAATTACTCGAGTCCTTGGAGGGCGCGTGGCACGGCACAGTCCGAGCCAAGTGGGCAGCCCGGGGTCAGCCGAGTTCACAGGACATCTTCCCGGTGTCACCAAGTTCTGTTAGGCGATTCAGCAGCTTTCAGACGCCCGCTGCCCCCCGGGAGATCCCGAACGGCACGCCACCAAGACCGGAGCAAGCTCTGGGCAGTCCGCGTAGTGTAGACAGAGCGGTGCGGGACCAGGGGCTTCCATGGTTCACACCTCAACAACCTCAAGGACTTCACAGTTCTGTTTCATAATACTCCTTTCTCCACGCCCGCTGAAGTCGCCTCTTTCCGCCCAGGGATTGCACAGGACGGTTTGTGAAACTGGGTCTCCCGGAGTACCTCAGAGAGATTCACCAGTTTGCATGCAGGATTCAACGGTTTCTCTTCAGGATTCAGCTTGTGCCAGCATCGGTTTCACTTTCGTTCGGCCGCAGCATTAGGATACCGCCATTTACACACAACGATTTTCCAAGGAATACTTCACCGATTTTCTCCGGGTTTTCTCCATCATTGGGGGGGGCACACTCATACAGCACAGGCACACTTTTCATCCGTGGGGGGGTCCTGAATTGGGGACTCAAACTGCTTCATGGACCGTGGAGGCAGAGCTCACACAGAGGGAGACCTCATATGTGCGCCCCGTGGTGGCCAGACCGGCGTGCAGAGCTTTATTCACTAATATGGCAATTCCGTTTTTCCTCCCTTTTGTTATACTACCGACTACTAAGGAAACCATATCTCTTACATTTGGAGATCTCCACTTTGTCCAGACAAGTCTCTTGAATAATGGCTGCATGGCAATTAAGATACTTGAAATTCACTGGCACTTTACATCACTTGATCAGGTTTTTGAGGCCCATAATATACCAGAAGATGATTTTAAGCAATCTGTGTCTTAGTGCGAGTGGCTTGGACGTGTAGCTCCTGGGCGATGCAAGGGATGGGAGCAGCTCAAGTAATTTACTCTAGGGTGTATACACTTCCCTATACAACTTTAATGTTATGTTGCCACACTTATGAAGTGACAGCTGTACCCATAACCATGTCATCGTGTATTAGAGGAGTCAGGAGTTAGAAGATGTGCAGCGGGTAAATGAAAGTGGAGCCATAGTGAGCTAATATGTACCCTTATGTGGGCTGAGAGAATGAGTCAATAGGGTACGTTCTTAACCCCAAATATGATCCCTATTTGATTTGTTACATAAAGGGTTTAGTGGGTGTCCTCACTCCAGTGTCAGTATACTTCTAGACTTGTAATATGCCATGGGAGAGTTAGGCTGGAGGTGTCTGGCTACAAGTCCAACTCGTGATACATCAGCCATTGCACACAGTGAATTTGACCCAATCTATTTAATGAAGGTCCAAGAGATCATTGGGACAGGAGGGCAATGGCATTGACGTCACAGCCACTGGCACAGAGTCACCAACCACATAAGCATTCCAATAATTATAGCAGCAATGTATAACCGGGGGAATGGACTCTGGTTAGGTCCCAGCTAGGATGAAAGATCATTGAATGTTGCTGTGGGTGTGGAATCTTCTCTGTCTTCTCACTGTCTACATGGGAAAATGTGGCTGGTCTCTAATGAAATCTTGGTGCTCATCTGGGCCTTCAAAGAACATGCATCAATTATTGATGGTAATTCTCATTTTTGAAGGGCTTTATTTACTATTCAGTGATCCTAGAGCATGTCTCTTAGCCAAGACAGATTTCTTTTGTCAGCTGTAAGAGTGGGAAATCTTTATGGAGTAACCACACCACTGTATCAGCCGTGCTCATTTGGCAGCATCCAGGATCTCTAAAACATGCATATTTTTCAGAAGATAAAAGTAAATTGTCTTGGGTTTGGTATTAGCTTTGGATATTAGATGGGCCTTAAGGCCAAGGGATAGTGCCATGTATGCTGAGTGTGTATTGGATCTTTATCTTTAGATGTAGAATTTGTGTTGAGAAGCCACTGTTGTCTTCCTCTTCTTTACCCTCTGGTATTCCGTAAATATGTAGATTATTGTACCTGTTACGAGTCTCTAAATTGTCTAGCTGTTTGTGCAAGATTGAGATGCACTTTTCATATGCGTGAACTGTTTGAGGGATGTTAATTCTTGCGTTTGCATAACTTCTGAAAGGATCCAGCAGTGTTATCTTGGGAGGATGGAGGGTCTGATTTTTATTACAGCTTGTGTCCATGATGGTGACTTTGTATTTCATGTCAAGCTTCATAGACTCCATGATATGAGGCAGAGGGCTGGGTGAGTGATTCTGTCATTCCTTAACATCCCTTCTAGCAGGTAGTGGTTTCTTGTAACAGCCAGCAATGGTGATGTGGGGTGGAATTTCCACTGTTATTTAGATGGGATGTTGCACTTACGTGGTGTCAAAAACCCCTCTGTAAGTACAGTGCTAATATAGGCAGAGGTCTGAAGGTGCATTTAGCTCACTGTCTAGCACAGTACAATCACTTGACACCTCAGAATTAGTAGTCAAATGAAAACGTTATTTCGTATTGTTTCTTTCAAATCCATAAAAGCTAACATATAAAATACTGAAATAGAAGCATCAAGTAAACAAACTATTAAAACAATACAATAACATTAGATTATCCAAATCTCTTGTTTCAGGAATCAAGTTCCAAAATGTGTTAATTCACCTTAGGGCACATGTTAGAAAAATTGCCGCCTTATAACAAGTAAAATAATCAAAAAGAAAAAAGGCTTGGTAGTACAAATCTGCAATTGTGAATATTCATCCTCTACCACAAAGGAATTAATGCTTTCTTTCTTACATCCATACATAAAGTGCAAACATTCAAAAGGTGAATTAAAGATTCATAAACTCATCCAAAAGGACACATTGTGTCAACTTTCCCATAATTTCTTGACTTGGACTTTCCGCCCACTTGTGAGAAAATGGAGAAGAGGCCTCGTCCTAACCTGGACAAGACCCGCCTGTGCTTAGCTAGGGGCATCGTAAGTAAATAACTTGGTGGTGCCACTGTTGGGGGTCCATGATAAAGGCAGTTTGACTGTAGATTTATGTTTCATCTGATTTTACTTATTTAAAAGTATCCTTTCTAAGTAAAGCCTTCTTATACTGGCCTGAGCTGCAGTTGAAATTACTTCTGGATGATGCAACTAATTATTGCGACAAATGAAAGTAAGGTTTATTTTCTTGCGACAAATGAAAGTAAGGTTTATTTTTACATAAAACAGTCACAGTACATGTTTAGACAATTCTGTTTCAAGAAGATATTTCAATAAAGCTCATGTCAGCTTAGAATCCAAGTTTTCCCATCAAGCTCCCCAAAAGAAAAGTGGCTGTAAAACATATGTCATCTGTTAAGTAAGGCACCCCCGATTCTAAATAAACATAAGTTGTGCAGAAAAAGGGAAGCCCAGGAGCGAACAAAGACATTTATTTTGTATACTTTGAAGTTTATTAACATTGGTGTTGCTCCCGATCGCTGCTCCATAAGAACTAGTGGGCAGTGCCTTGCTTTTAAAGATTTTGAGCATCGAATCCACCGTTTTATGACAAGTGTTCCTATCAATGTGTCTTTCCCATACAAGAGAAGAATTAAACAGAATAACTATGTACATACACGTTTTACTGTCCTCTGCCAGGGTTCTAGCAACCAGTACCGCATAGCTTATGACGGAAATTAGCTTTCTCCCTATTCGTGGATCATCGTTGGTAACAGATTCTAAAATATTAAAACAAGAGTTTATGTAAAAATTACAATGTATCAATGCCAGAACACAGCCCTGGCGAACATCTTTCCCAATCTTGATCTCCCCAGTTAGTTCACTGTTAGGTACCGTTAGTAACACACTCTTTAAGTATTGTCTGTATGCGAAGTAATGATTATGCTTAGTAGACCGTGAGATATTCCTTGTCCCAGTAGGATAGACCGAAGCTGCCTTCAGTTTACGTGACCAAATGTGGTGGTGAGCTCCATGAAGGCCGCACACACACTCAAATTTAACCCCAAAACATTATTTTATACAATTACAGATTCAGATCTTGGTGAACTGTTCTCACTCCAGCCCTACATCCCAATAGGCTTTCATCCGGTTTGGTTTTGTCTCTAATCCAATAATCTAGCATGAATCACCATCCCGAATAGCTTCAATGTTCCAGAAAGCAGTGATATTGGTCCGAAGCCTTCTGGGAATGCTCTATTTCCCCTTAAAAAACTGGGAACTATTTCCCTTTTCCAATCTTATCGGCAATCTGCCCAACGAAGGATGAACATTAAAAAGTAAGGTCAGCAAATGAATGCACACTTTTTTGTCCGTTTTGTAAATGTCCACATGTACACCATCCAGCCCTGCTGCTTTTAGCCATTGTTGTGTTTTAGTGCCACCTCGCCTCTTTCCAACTAATTAAGGAGATGTTAAATCTTTCTTTGGAGCTAGCTTGCTCTAAAATAAAAGAAGCAGTTATCTGCTTGTTCCTCATCTAGCAAAGTAGAAAATGCTGTAAGAAAAGTTCTGATTGTTGCCCTTACACTCATAATCCCTACACTTAATATTGTTGTAGTCTGCAACAATTTTCCAAAACAAGGAGCCATGGTTATCTCGCCCAGCTTCCAAGAATGTACCCAAAGTTAATCTTTTAGGTTTTTTTCTTCTATCCTCCATGTCCTATTTTATATGCTGTTGTTGCAATAGTAATTTGGGTGCAGTCCTTTGGCATCTGTTGCAGATTATCAAGAGGATTCCTTGATAGGCCCTAGGTCTGGTGGACCTGTGGAGGGAGGCCCACCCGACAGGTTGCAAGTTCTCGTTGTTCTCAGCAGCACCTAAGTCTTTCTCGAGGATAGACCACGTATTTGCCCCAGGTCAGTCAGGCACAAAGTAAAGGGGGTGCAGTATGTAGCCAGGGGACTCTCCGACCATGCACCACTGACATGGGAAATCCAGATACGGGCAGGCGGCGTAAGGAAGACATGGAGGCTGGGCACCCACCATTTACTGGACAAAGACATAATAGCAGAACTGAGGGAGGAAACAGACATTTTTCCACCTTAACAAAAACTCTGAGTCGAAACTAACACTATGGGAGGTCTACAAAGCGGTGTTGAGGGGGAAAGCTATAGCAGTTACCAAGGCAAAGGTGAGAACTAGCACGAGGTGGCAATACAAGGAAGACAAGGCCAAAGTGAGGGACTTGGAGGGACAACGGAGAGAGGCCCAGTCGGAGGCCTCTCTCTATGGAACGAGACTGTAAGAAGGCAAAGGAGGAGGTCAGAATCAGGACTATTGAAAGGGGAAAAGTGGCATGGTGGTGCAAGGAGGCATGTATGAATGGGGGACAAAGCTGGAAAATTGCTAGAGTGGCTGGCATAGAGAGAGGAAAGGAGCTGGCTGATATATAAAATTAATAAATGCGAGGACAGGGACATCTCATGGAACCCAAAATAAATACGAAAGATCTTTGCGACATACCAGTGCCTCAATGCCTAAGGATTATGTGCAATTAATAAATGCAAAAATATATAAATAAAATTAACTATCAGAATCTTTATACGACCCATTTAGAGACTGCAGGAGCAGAGATTTAAGGGTTCTGTGATGAATCTAGCAACATCGTCACTGATTCCCTGGAGGGAAGCTTCTCTTGTGTAGCCAGGGAAAGGCAGAAGCTAGCTGACTCTGACCCTGGGGTTGGCTATCTGTGGGAGGACCACGTAGGGGAGATCAAACTCCAGGGAGACACAAAAATACTGAATCCGAATAATCCCTCAGCTGTAATTCTTAATGACACCCATGTGCCTTTGCAACATTCCTGTATGGCTTATTGTGATCTAAATAGAGAATTCATGGGTTTTGATTCCTAAAACAATCATCCCCCCCTCCCTGCCCCCATTTGCATAGTACTGCGACGAGGAAAAGGTATGGAGTAATGAGGATGACTAGACGCAGTAAGCCAATGCTGCGTTCTAGTCTTTGGAAAATGTTAACCAATGCTCGGACGTTTAAAACTGAAACAGCTGAACAGAACGCGAGACAGAGATGGAGACTGCTGCTGCTGAATCCAACTTGTTCTGACACTGGTTGGGACACCAGAGATGAACAGACTTCAGGACGCAGCACAGAGGCTGATGAGAATGGTGTGCAGAGAAGCCGAGAGAAGTTTGCCGCATTATTGCCACAGGCAGCTGGAGCTGCCAAATGCAGAGCAAGGCAAAGCAAGAACCAAGCGGCTAATGGGATGCACTCCCACTCAGCGTGCCAAGAGCAAAGAAGACGGTGAGCCTTGAACTCCGAAGCCTCCAGTGAAGACCGGTAAGCCCAGTGAGAGTGAATGGGACACTGGGGCGCTACAGGGTGAATGCTGTGTACCATTGACAGTGTGAGAAAGCCTAATTAAAGGAATTGGAATAGTTAATAAGAATACAAACATTGTTAAGTAAGGGTCGGTGACCCAGTACTTGCAAAGCATTATTTCCTGGATGCAAGAGAGAGTGAACGGAGAACGGCCCTGGTAGGATAGTGAACCAGGCAAACAGCGAGTTAACACCCATGCTCTTTCGCATCGCATTGGAGCCACTGGCAGAATGAGTCAGTAGAGATCTAGAACTGAGGGGTTACTGCTAGCTGGGGGGATGGAGGAAAGGATATCTCCGTATGCAGATGATATCTTGTTATATCTGACGAACCCAGAATGATAAGTACTGTGGGCCATTACCATACTAGAGGGGTTTGCTTGTTACTGGGGGCGGAGTATACACTGGAATGATTCCATACAATACCCAGTGTCGTGGGAAGAGGGAAACCAGAGTCAATCCCCACCACTGAAAACGAGTCGCAATGGGTTCAGATACCTTGGGGTGTTCGTCCAAAAGGACGAAAAACCTCTATAGCAAGCTTCGTTTCGACCTGGCAATTAGAAATTTGAAAAGGACATCAGCCAGTAGATGACCCTCCGTATCTCACTAATGGGGTGGGTAGCCCTGTACAAAATGCTAACTCTTCCCTGACTACTGTACATAGTCCAACATGCCCCAAGGGCATTTAAGGTGGGAGATTTTGACAGAGTTAATAAAGCACTGCGGGAGTTCCTATGGGAAAAGAAGACCCCCAGGGTCAAACCAGAGATACTATAGAACACTCTCAGTGGGAAGGCGGACTGGGTGTTCTGAACTTACAACTGTATTACTGGGCTTCACAGATCTCAATACCGAACTAATACTTATATCGAAGGGCAAGGACACATTGGTAGACGTGGAACTATTGCTTCTTGGAAGGAGCGGGTGGGAGAAACTCCTATACAGAAGGTTGCAGCTTCCACTGGTGCCCTCGACGGGCGGTGGGGATAGCGTGGACTCCAGCCCAGAGACAAGTGGGATAGGACAAACGACATACACTGACAGCCAGAATCTGGGAGAACAAATACATCAAAGGAATACAAAACTTGAGATGGGCAGTGGAATGGAAAAGTAAAAGAATTATGATGATGAGATCCTCGGGCCTAGCAACCTTCTAGTAGATGAAAGAGAAAAGGGGACCAGGCAGACAGGACTATTTCAAATACCTGCACCACAGACACGCTCTCGCGCCACAAAATAGTAGATGCTAGATTCCGGAGGCAACTCCATAGAAAGGAAAATTTTGGACGATGAGATCGAAGTTAAGCAGGTGTCGACCTGATACATTGCGCTGGCCTCTCATTCTGTGCGACCGTTGGAGGCACTGAAAGGCAGATGGGAAAGGGACATGGGGGACATACGCAATGAGGGATGGAGTGAAGCATTACAACACCCCCGAGAATGGTCATCGTGGCTAGGCTGAGACTGATACAATTTAGATACCTTCACAGGATATACTATTCCAAGGACCAGCTGAGTAAGATGGGAAGGGGCGGAGCAATAGATGCCCCAAATGCAACATACACACAGGTACATACTTTCCCATGGTATGGGACTGTCCCAAAATATGGAGGTTCTGGTCTAAAGAGCAGAGGGAGGTGCAATGGAGTGCTAGCATGCAGGAGAGAGAGCCATTGTGGTGGTGGAGGTGGGAGTTGGATCAGGAGGCAGACAGTGCAGGTTGAGGGGTTTTCTTCTTCCTGGTATCACTCCTGGTGGGGCTTGGCAGGGAGGAGGGGCCCTTGCTCCCCTGCCATGCCCCTGTACATCATTGTCTGGTACATACTGTTTATATACTGGTTATAATATGCAATTGTCCATGATGGTTTTTTGTTTGATGTGTTTGTTCAATAATGAGGCCTGATATTTTCAAAGAGAGGTGTATGTGTGTTATTGGCAGGTCCTGAAACATGCGCTGGCCATCTATTAAACCATGAGTATGGCTTTTTTTGAAATAGCTTATACTATGAACTAAATCACTTCTAGAGGCATCTGATTTTTTTCAGGTAAGGAACAGTGTGATTAAATTATTTGCCCAGGATCACACACTTTGGTTAAGTGGTAAAGCCAGAATTTGAGCCTACCTTGAAATTTAAATACTTGACCACGCATCTTCCAAGCTTAAGTTGGTACAAATATGTATTGAAGTTTGGTTTTGAATACCTAAAATAATACTCAAATGTATACAATAACTTTAAAAAGGCACATGATAAACCAGCCTGACAATGTATACATCATTGTAGAAACATGTTGATGGAAAAGAGTAAAGGATTCAATTGGATTTGAATCCTAAATTGCACAGAGGGGACCACCCAGATTTGCAGTTTTTTGCATAAGGGCATCTCCATGCAATCTGAAATGTTTCCACCATGTACTGGTAAAGTAAAACATAAAACACAAATCTTCACTTTTTTACTGTGTGTCTGGAAAAGTGTAAATCCCTCCCACAATTAATGATTGTGGTAGCCATCCATAATGGTTTCTTTTTTAATCTGCCTGCTTTTACCAGGGTGTCAATGTCAGGTGTATTCCATAGGAATCCATTGGCGTTCTACCAACATAAAAATACATGCTGGTGGAAAACCAATCTGATTCGGCAGGGGGACATGTAAGAACAGGCAAACATGTTAAGTCCGATCTGCTCTCCAATTTAGCTTGCCAAATCATACAAAATCCTGCAGCACACAAAGTGTCAATTAATGATTTTAGCGCCACTGACGCCTGACTTGAAAATTACCCATATGATTGTAGCTTTATTTTCCACATCCTGAAAGGAAGACTACAAGCTCCAGCATAGAAAATAATGATAACTCAGAATAAATGTCATAAAGTGAAATGAAATGCATGGCAGGTCATTGTTTCACACAGCTTGTTCTGCATCCCCTTAATTTCTAATCACCCAACAATCGCAGCCTATATAATAAATAAAAAAGTGCCACAGCAATGGTCACTGCCAGTGACCTTTTTGCATCTCTAATCACTTCCTGTTGTAAATAATCTGCCTCAGAGACTTATTTAAAAGGTAAGACCTCAGTGCCAGGGCCCATGCAGCTTTGGCTGTTTGTGTTTGAGGGGAAAGAGGCAGAGCAGGAGGAGGGTGCATGGGCATGTGTCCCTTGTCCAAATGTTAAATCCACCTCTGATTGCATTCTTTAGGAAATATTTAAGTACTGTTTTTTAGTTTTAAGAGATGTATCTTTTATACTTTGGCCGCAAAATCAAAGAAAACGCTCTTCTCTTGTGTTATTTTCCAGGTGTTCATGATTCATCTTCTGAGAGGCAAATGTTTATTGAAGGGGTGAGAACAATCCTTGAATCGCGCTCCCCTCCCCATCACTAGTGGGGCCCCACAGCAAATTATTTCCATTTCCGGTGCTGCCTAAACACCCATCATCCAGGATTTACATCATACTTTCCACACAAGACCCACAATACACATGATGTATTCTGTTTGCATACAAACTCTGTAAAGTTACTCAAACAGTATGAGGTTATCAATTCAGTACTTATCAGTTTGAATCATTAAAGACTCTGGCAGTTCAGGCTAGGCTTCCACACAAGGATACAGTCTCTTTAGGTTGGAACCCCACTGGCAAGTACTCATGAGAAGAACTTGCCATCATAGCCTTGTCATTTTCAAGTAGGACCTTGTTGGACCAACTTGGTGAGGTGCAGCTTAATTCCTTAGGCATGGCATAGCATAGCAAACAAAGCACCCACATCTGGGCATATACACTTTCACTTAGGGAGACAAACTGAAACCAACATGCACTGGCAAGGCCAACAGATTCGGCTTTTGATTAGACATGGATAGACATTTGCCAGGCACTGCCAGAAGGGTATCACCAGGCCTTAAAATGGGAACAGCAGGGTAACTGTGTGAGTACCTGGGCATATGATGTCCTTGCCTAGCAAATGTCTGTCTAATACCCATACACAAGCCACAACTGCTGGCTCTGCGATTGCTTGTTTTAGACAGAATTCCTGTGCAAGGAACTGAATCATTGATACAAATATATTTATTATAAAATCAACTTGCTGAAGACACACATTAAGAGATTATCATCACACCAGGAGCTCATTTACAGAGGCAATTAAGTAATTAAACGCTCAAAAGAATGCTTAAATATAACACTGGCAGGTCCTACACAGTGCAAAGATTGTTGATACTTTGTGATAGAGCTTGTTCAAAGAGTTCCCAAAGAGTACGGTTTGACAGCGAGCAGCAGCTAGTTGGTAGTAATACCATAGGCATTCACATAGCCATGGCTAGTCATTGGGTGGGTAAATGACCAAACTCGCCCGTAGGATGCGTTTGCCCTCACATCCTGTCTTCATCCTATCTGTGTTCCACTGCAAATGCTCTGGCTTCCACCTAGTAGGTAAAACTAAACAAGGATGGATGTGCAAGTCTCTGAATCAATCATAACCACCGGCATTGCTCTGGTCAGCTTTCCATACATCTGTCTGCAAATCAGCCTTGGCCTGGCCACTAATGTGTGCAGCCCTGCCCAAACCGCTCGACTGCTAGACCACAAGGCCTACACATGCCAGTGGTTGCTTGTGTTCCAGTGCAGAGGGTACATGGCCTAGAAATTGAGACTGAACTGCACCCTTGGTGGCAGAACCGAGTCATTTGCTAATGGCTTGTCCCCTTCTGTAATGGCACAGACATACTAAAGAATGATGGCATGGAATGTTGTGCGGAGCAATGATAGTTTCCTTTCTTATAGACAGCTCTCGTATTCCTGTATACCAGTTAGTCAAAACACTGGGAGTCTACCTGGATTCCAACCTCACCATGACAAGACAGGTGAATGCTATCTCATCAGCGGCAGCCTACCACTCAACACTTATCACTGCTCCCAGGCCCTTCCTAACGCAACAAAACTCCCTTACCATTGCCAGAACAATCATAGGATCTCGCCTAGTCTACTGCAACGCACTCCTACTAGGCACATCAGCTAAGAACATCAAGAAACTTCAAACAGTGCAGAACAATGCTCTTAGAGCAGCCACTGGAATCTCGAAAAGAGAATACATCTCTGACACCAGAAAATCCATCCACTGGCTACCTGTTAAAGAACGAATCCTCTTTAAATCCCTTGCACTGACCCACAAATGTCTCCACGACACAGCACCTCGCTATCCCGCGCAAAGATTCTCTGCGCCCCCATCTAGCAGACCTGCTAGATCTGGTCAAACCAACCGTCTCTCCATTCCCAAAAGCCTCAGGATTAGAGCAAGCGGCTCCAGCTTCCCAGTCCTTGTGGCGACCAACTGGAAACTACTACCTCCTGCCATCAGAGGCATGGAATCCCACACGGTCTTCAGAAAAGCTCTAAAACCCCTGTTGTTCGTGTAAAGAGCTCGCTCGTCATGCTCACCTGTAAGGCATTTGACCACTGGAACACTGTCTGTAAAAATGTATAACCTATGTTCATTGCAACACTGCCTGTTAACAATGTATAATTTATGCCACCCCAACCCTTGTAACTAAGTTACATTCTTGAAACAGCGCCACGATGCCTCCGGGCTGCCAGGCGCTTTACAAATATAAATAAATAAAATAAATAAAACAGTGGTAATGTTTAATTGAAATCCTTGCATCTATCACTTTTTGATTTTACTACTCTCCACTGGAGAATTGCAACCTTATTTTTTCACTTATATTTCAGTTGTTAATACAACAGAATATATATTTCCAATGTAATTTGTAAGGGCGCTGTGACGAATCTTTGAATAACGTCAATTCTCCACATGCAGAGCCCTTCCCTGAAAGGCTAGGGTGGTGCAGCTTCTAACCATTATTCCCCCCCTAGGACCTTGCAGGTGAGGGTTCCCCTCTTAGGGTTGAGGATGTAAATTCTGGGATGAAAGAGAAACTTACCCTAACCTCTCTCACTACTTTCATTAACCACTAAAAATAGGAGCACACTTATAGAAGTCAAATTATTCTATTTTTATTTGTATTGCTTCCAAATGTGTGACTTATCAAGTTATTAAAAACATGCACACGAAGGAATAGACCTTATGGACTAGTTAAATCATTCCATATGTCTCTCGGTGTTCACTTTTAGTTGCATATTAAAAACTGCATGTAATTCCAACAAGCTCATGAGCTATAGAATAATTGGACTTCCGTAAGTGTGCTCCTATTTTTAGTGGTTAAGGAAAGTAGTGAGAGAGGTTAGGGTAAGTTTCTCTTTGATCCCTTAACCTTGACAGACGATACACTAGCGCACTACCAGGGTTAGCTGCATACATCTAGGGATAAGAAGAGTCTTGTGAAGGGACATTTAGTAATCTATAGGGAACTAAGTTTGAGGAATAATATGTTAAATAAATTGTTTTGTCTGTGATGTGTTAAAACTGTAATGGGTTAAGACAGAATGTGGTAACCCTTTAACTTGAATTGTGATTATTAACGTATATTCGGGGCCACAACCACCTTATTCCCTTAATAACCCCATCATCAAGCATAACAGTGCATCACCAGATATGCCTTACTGTACTCAGATGCTATAACTTCAGGTCAAGTAGTACTAGGATGAGGAAGCCCTAAGGAGGCATAGAGATCGCCTCAGTAAAACAGACAAAACACTCTTGTAACCCTCCAAGGATGAAAACTCCTATAAAAATGGAAGAAGGAATTACCTTGTTGTCAAATCCAGCTTGGAGAGGCAACAGGTGCAGAAACCAGCGGGAGATTCAAATGCTGAGGGCAGACCAGAGGAGAGTGGAGGACGCTGGTGACGCATGGAAGGAGTTCTCCGTGGGTCCAGCTGACGCATACCCTAACGCGAAGCAGGAGAGAAGAGCCAAGCAGCATACCAGAGCCTGGAGCTGTCGCGGTGCTGTGGAAACTGGCGAGAGAAGCCCGGCACATTGGAGAGAAGATCCCCAGTCCCGAAAGTCCCAGTTGCATGTCACAATCCCTCAGAAAGTATCGGGAGATGCGAGAGACCGGCAGAGGTCACGGGGGTGGAAGATAGACAGGCCGGGGACCCTAACACTTGTATACCCAGCATCCGAGGAAGGTTTCCTCATTGCAGTGGCGACAATAAGCCCACTGACCACCAGAGACAGATCAAAGACCCCAACCAGTACAAAGCCAGGGACGTCATTTCACCAAAATGCCAGGGGTAACGGAAGTGACATCACATGATCCTTGACCCCCGGATGACATCACAGGAAGTGATGTCATTTCACCCCACCCCGAAGTGATATCGCAGGAAGCGATGGAACACAACGTTTCACCCGTTGACAAAACAGGAAGTGGCATCACATAGCATTGTACACTACGAAAAATATGGTTACGATATCACTATAATGTGATGTACATTTCATAAAAGAATGGATCGCTATATGTATCGTTAAGATCTGTGTGTATAGGCCCATATTACCAAATTACTGTGAATGCAAGCAGACATGCATGACTAAATGATAATGATTTGTTATTATATAGCACTTACGCTTAATCGCTTTATATAGAAAAAATATACACCCAATATCACCCAACCTGTTGGTACTCATTTATCGACCTCAGAAGTATGAAAGGCTGACTTGAGGCGTTTAAGGACAAACTAAATCAGTGACTGACCCCCTGAAGTGTGCCTAAAATAAACCTTTAATGAGTCTAGCAATTGTATAGAATTCCAGAAAGACACATTATTTGGAATTCCTATTCTTTCTTATTTAGGGTCAGTGCTGAAAGTGTTAGACTTGTGGCACTCCTGTTCTTATTTTTCTTCTTTTTTTGAAGGGGCCTGAACAAGAAAGCCAGTCACTCCAGAAGTAAAGAGCCACATGGAGCTTGAAATGCAAATAAATTAATACATAAATACATAAATACCTTTTTTAAAAAAAGAATTTTAGAGGTCGAAAGGGAGACCTCAGGTCACAGTTGCGACCTCTGGCGACCCCTAAATGACATCCCTGTACAAAGCCAAGCATCCAAGGAGAGCTTCCTCATTGCAGTGGTGACAATAAGCCCACTGACCACCAAAAACGGTTCAGAGACCCCAAAGATTGTAAAATAAGCATCCAAGGACAGCTTCCTCCACTTAGTGGGGACAATAAACCCACTGACACCCAGAGATGGGTAGGAGAGCCCAACTATTGGAAACCAGGCTTCTGAGGATAGCTTCTGTGTCGCAGGGGCAGTAATAAGCCCACTGACCCCCAGAGAAGGTTCTGGGACGGCAACAAAAAGAACTGAGCAAGCAAGGAGCACTTCCTCATTGCAGTGGTGACACTAAGCCCAGTGATCAACAAAAAAGTATTTGGGACTTTGCTAACACCAAAACAGAGTGGCAAAGTGTACATGAAGCTGAAGATTGAGAGAAATAACTTTTTAGACACCAGGAGAAGGGAGTCATTCCCCTGGGGAAGGGGCTAAAGCTCTTGGGACAAACTCTAAAGACGCCAGGGGAAGGGAGTTATTCCCCCTAACCTTGTTGTGAACTGTGACAAGAAATACAGAGAAGGGAGTCATTCTCCTGGTCCTGAACTGGAAGTTGTGCTAGAGACTCCAGGGGAAGCGAGTCATTCCCCATGGCTTTATTGGAAACTCTATAGACCTATACTAGGAGAAGGGAGTCATTCTCCTGGACCTAGAAATTATATAATGGCTGTGTGAAACCCACAAGCCAGGGGAAAAGGGAGTGATTCCCCCTTGCATTCTTGTTGCAAGAGTACATACTTTTTAAACACTATCCGAGCATCGGGAGAAGGGGGACATTTTCATGGAGAAGGAACATTCTGTTAGATTATCCTTTATTGTAGTGTGAGGCGTAGTAGTGGCTGTGACACAGGATGGTGGAGTTTGATTTGACGGACAATCTCATGGACCCTTTAGTATTAGTTTTGAGGCAGGGAAACCCCTCTTGGAAGATAGGGATAGTGAGGGCCTTTTGTAGGCACACAGGTCTATAACCAACACCATGCCACCTTTGTGTCAGCTTTCTTCTTTGATACCCTTACAGGCCCTAGTCGATTGATGCACCTTCTGCAGATATCTGTTTGAAATAGGTGAGCATTTTATTTAGCATGATGTGAAAACCCGCTATATTCCTGCAAAAAATTAACATACTTTAAATTACAGAAACCAACTTTGTGATTTAAGGTTTGAGAACATAGTTGTAGGCAGCCTGCTTGAGTAAGTGTGCTCCCTGGTAATTTGTGATTTCATGACTGTGGAGCATAGATCATTGCCTAGTGCAAGCAAACAGTTCCTGGCAGTGCCTCCTGCAGTGCAGCCTCTCAGAATGCTAATCTTTCCGAAGTTCCTGCTGCAAATTTAGAGCAAAATGCCCTCCCGCCCCTCCACACCACAACCCTGCACTTCCTCAGGTTCCACATTCAAGGCCTCCTTTCTAAGGGGGGGCAAGGGGTGGCCTTGGCAGGGCCTGGCCCCCCTGGTCTCCCTCCTGGAGCTGGGCCTGCTTTCAGGAATGACCATAATATTCCCCTTCTATATTGTTTTATCTTTTCAAGCCGACTGGCTATTAAGAGGACTTAGGCAATTTATATAAAAATCCCATGCTATAATTATCGACCCTTATGCACATAACTCTGCCAATTCACTTAAGATGCTTGCCAAGTGGGCCATTCTAATAGTTTGCGATTTCTCTGCATAATTGCAAACATTCACTATTAACAGATGATGACCATAGTCCTACAGTATTGTGTGCACTGCCAAAACACTGCTCATGGAACTTTTAAGTTCCTCCATTTTATAAAAGGTTACTGCTTGCACCGTTATGAGTAGTCCCGCCCTTTGGACGGCCTAGAATCACTCCTAAGTGCATTTTGCTCATAGGTGTGATATCCCCCCAATTAAACGTTATATACCAAAAAGGTTTCTTGGAGGATAATTAAATCGTGCTTACAAAGATTCTCGCACCTATCCGCTGAATTGAGTAGATGCTGGAACCCTCGTGAATTCCACGAGCAGATGCTAAAAACCAGGCCATTGCATTCGGTCGGCCCTAGTTTGTCCTCCAAGCGACCGGGACAGCCATGACCACCCAGCCACTGGACTAGCATTTACACCCTCTGAGTGATCCATTGTTACTAAACGGTGCCTATTCTGATCTTTAGAGCATGACATTTTCATACCTTTCAAAGGAAGACTTGATTCCTTTGTGGAAGAATAACTTAATGTCTTACTTAGACTTGTATAAATATAGAACCCTCTTAAAAGAAATTAATCTACCAATGCTAAAATGAGGTCTCTAATCAGTTGTGAGCTGACCGTAACAGCCACAGGGTCGGCCCCTTCTCCTATCATTGCAGAAGTCAATCAGATCAATATCCCTAGTTGATGTCTGTTTTAAACAAGGGATTTTAGGCAAAATATCTAAAACAGTACTTCTATTCAGTGCTACACCACCCTCCTGTATATAGCCTCCAAAAAGAATCGAGTAGTAGACATATTTTTTTTGTGTGTTTATCAATTTTATTGATTTTACAAAATGTGTCCTTTCTGACCAGAGTAGTAGACATATTTGGTAATACCGGCTTTAAGGAGTTAACCAACTGCAGGTGTGTTACCACTTGCTGTATACTGTATCCCTGGACAGTTTAGAGCAAGTGGTAAAAAAACATTATATTTCTGTGGATTATTCAGCCCATACTCCAAATAGAGCTTGCTGTTGACACAAGGAACATTGTAATCATTGGCACGTTTTGTGTCATTGATTTGAAACAAAAGAGGTATATTATCTTTCTCTTTTTTGTGTGACTTTACTCACATTATGAGTTTGTTGCTTTTCTTAATAACAGTCTAACATCGTTGTTGGCTATGTGTGGTCTCTTTCTATGTTGACATTGTTTCACGCAGGTTTCTTAATTTTTAAGTTGATGATTGTGAAGTTTCACGCTGCACACCAGGTTAAGCATTATGTATTAGCAAATGTCTTCATGTTTTCATTTGGATATTGTTGGGGGTATTATTTTATCATGTGTACTACCACTCCCTACCCCGACCAACTTCACCCCCTACCCCCACAATCTCTACATCTACCCAACCACACCCACCCTACCCCGACCCACATTACCCCCTACTCTCACTAACCCCACCTACTCACCCCAACCCCACTAACTCCACCCATCCTACCACCACACTCTCTACCAATACCCGCCCACCCTACCCACGCTCTCTCTAGCATCACCCTCCCACCCTAACCCCATCCCTCCACCCTACACGCACTCTCTCTACCTTTGAGGTACTCACATAAGCAGTAGGACCTGAGCGTGCCTGTGGTTATACTCACATGAACCGTAACACTCCAGGAGTTCAGTAATGTTGATGCGTAGTTCGGGACTATGAATAAAGTAAAGCCCAGCACGACCTCCTCAGTGAGGGCGACCTTCCCTATGAAATACCACCTTGTCCTGGGTAGTAAGTACAGACAGGATGGCGGTTCACCTGGAAGAGCAAAAATACCACCAGATATTCACCAGGATGAAACTAAATGAAGGAGAATTTTATTACCAGAATGACCGTAAGGTAGACCAGGTAGGTAACATAGGTAATTGAACTAGAGACTAACCTGAAGGTGCTGGGAATAGTCTTTATATGAAGATCAGGTGTAGGTGGTAAAAAAAAGCTCTTTATTGAGAAAGTGTTCTGACAATTCTCCTGGATAGGTGGAGTAGACAAGGTTATAGGAGTCTTCTGGGAGGTAGGTAGAAAGGAAGGGGTAGTTAATATTGTTAGTAAGGGACTACTTTCCCGGGCGACACAAGGACGCACTACGGGAAAAAAACAGATAAGCAATGACAACAGCAAGGCGTCCACAGGTCAATGCTCTCTGAAGGAGACAAGGGGTAATCCAGTTAGAAATCCGTTATTCAGAAAATTGGTCAAAAACCAAGTCATCCAAGGAAACAAGGACAGAGTCCAATAGGAATCCTTAATACAAAAATAGGTCAGGAGCCAGGAAAATCCGCAAGAAAGAACAGTACCATTAAGGGTTCACACAAAAACAGGGTCGGTATTACCAGAGCAGCAGTCGAAGTCACCGATGAAATCCACTTTGAGACAGTGTAGCAAAGCCAAAGGTCAAAAGCCAGGAAAAGAACGGAACGCAGGGAATCAATGAACAAGAAGCGTAGAAACCTCAATCCTCTGTGCAGCATGTGTACTTAAGCGTGTCGGGCTGTCGCCTTCATTGATGACGTGCATCATGGTGCAGGTCGCGGAGAACTGCATCTCCTTGGCAACTGTGTGTGGGCCGAACAGGGGTGTGACAACCTTAGAAGACCGGGCCGCCTGAAAGCACAGCGATCACAAAGGTGCCATGGCAACCGCCAGAAGCGTCTTGCAGTCACATTTTTGCTTCGTATGAAAACACTGCGGCGGCTGCAGACAGCCGGCACGGGACCCGTGACACTATCCCACCCACCCAACCCTAGCTCTCTCTACCCCCACCCCTCCACTCTTTACGCATTCTCTCTACCCCAACAAACTCTACCCCACTCTCTACCCACACCATTACCCCCACTGCTGTTCGGCAAAATGACCTGTTGTGTTATGATACGTGGTGTTAATGGGTGGAGAATAAGATCTAGCTGCTCCATTGTACATAAGGATGAGCCAGGGCTGGGAGGGGCAGAGCAGAATGCAGCCCTCCTATGCACTGGTGTGCGTTTGCATTACAGCGCTTTTCACCTCACTGCTGGTCTCGTGTATTATTTGTGTCCAAATGCTTAGTGTCTGCTGTGCCTGAGGTGGTGTGGGGGACTTGGATGAGCACTGGTATCGGGGGGAGCAGGACGAACCTGTAACAAATGGTGCTGAAAACCAGGAGCTCCCCTTCCTGAAGTGCATGACTGGAGATTACGGCAATACAACGGGTAAGTGTACCTGTTGCGCATTTGGCAAGTGGAACTTGTGGAATTTAATTAATACGGAGATAGTGATAGATAGTGAGAGATAGTGATACAGTACAGGGTTGCAAGGGCAACTACAGGACTGCAATCAGGTCAGAGCATTCTTAGGCACCTGTGATACAGTCAGAGCACCTGTCGTTGAGAGACGGTGTAGGGTTGATACTGTAAAGGGCACAGGGTAGGAGTGTGAGGTCGGAAGCTTGAGTTAAAGTGGAATAAGAGAGATTACAGTTTCAGTTAGAATATGACAGATGCCGGTCCACTGACCAGGCAAGAGGCGGGGGAAGATCTGTCATATAAGTGGGGGTCGAGGGCTGTGATGGAGTGGTTGAGGAGTATGGTGGACAATTGGGATGTGGTCCCCCAGTTAGTACAAAGGAAGGAGGTGGGGGTTGCCCAGGAACAGCAGTTACTAAGGGTACTGCAGGGAAGGGACAGGGGAGATAGTGCTGAACTACAAGCGAATCACAAAGATATCACAAAGGGGATAAAGGTAGAGAGGGATCAGAGACCCTCAGATTTTCCAGTAATTGTTACGCAAGATTGTATGCAGTACCCTCTGGGTGCACCAGAACCACCCTGACCTCCTGGCAATAGGAGCCCAACCTTTGGTATAAGCTTGTACTACACAGGTTGGTAGCGTGTTGAGCAGCCAGGCTTATCTCGAGAGGGGTCCATGTGAGCTGTAGGGGAGTTACAGAGATTCACAGTGACAAGTATTCAAATAAACACACACAAAGTTGAATAAACAATTATCAATTATTAATGTATAATTAATAATTTAGAAACTACACACTCTTAGTTTCTAAACCAGTAAAGACCCTTTTGGAATGGCCCACAGTCACAAGCTACACCCTCAGGTGACTTCAATAGTTAGGGTGCTGGGGACATTAATATCATACTGTTACATTTAGAACATTCTTAGGAATTGGTCAAAGGAAAAGGTTATTAGAACAAACAAGAGATCACAAATATTCTTAAGCAAGCATATTTGATCTCCTAAGCAGAGTCATTCAGTATAACGGGCTAAACCAAAGTCAATGGGCAAAAGTCTGTATGAGCTGAAGCACTTCTGGTAGGTAAGTAGAGAAAGTCTTTGCACAATGTTTTCAAAGTCTTTGAAGAAAAGAAGAATCAATGAAGGGCCACAAGCTGTTTAGGCTTGTGAATAGTAGAAGATGCAAGCAACTCTACAATAAGAGGTAAATTCTCTCAGACTTTTACAGTTCCTTTGGATTGAAGAAAAAGTGCAGCAGATGACTTCTTTTCCTGTACAGCCATGCAGATCTCACTGTTCCTGGGCCTCAGTCTTGGGGACAAGAGGGAGGACTTCTGGGGACTCCTGCACTACAATGGGACGGTCACCGCTCGCAACCAACAATCTTCAAACAAGTGGCACTTCAGTGTTTCAGCTCCTCGCAACCACCGCAAATAGCAACACTGCGGTTTAAGGCTGTCGAGATGGACTTTCCTTGCTTCTGGGGTCCCGCACTCTGTTGAGGGGGCTCAGGCTCGGTCAGTCCTGCTTTCTGGGAGTCCGGAGGATCTTCCTGGAGCTCTTGGCCAACTTAAAAGCAACACACACAATCTGGTGTTCCTCTACATGGCGTTTCGTTTCCAGCAGCAACTCTGTGGAAATGCAACCAGCTCCGAGAGAATGTCCAGGTGGCTTACTTTGGAGTTGATTGGTCCAACCAACTAAAGGGGGGGGGAGAAGTTAGCCTTGTAGGGGCTTCTCTGTTGATACCAATTTGGAGTTTCAGCACAGCAGCAGGGCTTCATCGGGCAAACCAACGGTCCAGGAGTTGCAGCAGGCGTCCTCTTCAAGTTCTTCTTCGGTTCCTTCGTCCAGTGGTCGACTCTGCCTTCCAAGCCAAAAGCCTCGCCTTTTATTCAGTTCTCTCCCATTCATTCCAGCCTAGCTGTCAGTCACCCATCAGGGTGACTGTCCTTGCCGGACAGTCAGCCGGCCAATCATCACAGAGTGCATTTGGGTCTCCTAGGAGACTAAGCACAGGGAGTTTCAGGCACCTCCCTCACTCCCTGTCCCCACCAGACACCCCGGAGGTAGAGACAAAAGCGAACAAAGGGACCAAACCGGGTTTGGCGCGCAGAGTAAATCTCAAGAAGGACCTTTCCAAGAAGACCGGGCCATTTTGACAAAAATGGCACCCTTGGGTGCTTTACTGCAGCTGCGAACGCAGCCCGCGGTAATTGCATCCAACGGTAGTTAAAAGTAAACCACTGCCACAAGCCATTCATCGAGGGAAACGGTAACATAAAATTGTTACATGAGAAGCTAGACAAAGGGGATACAAATTACCATTGTAAGATAGTGTGTGCTGGTTCTAAAAAGTTACAAATGTAAGTAAAGTCAATTTCCCTTCACTGCTCTTGGAAACAGTAGTTTATCCATGAGAAGGTATTTAAACCTTTGGGAAATCCGAAAGACTTCCCTGTGCCACTTCACTGAAGGTGCTGTGGGACACAATGTAAAAGATGATGCCCATGAAGTTTGTCAGACTTCACAACCAAAAGAAACACAGTGTTCAAAATCACATTAATATACATGAGAGAGTGGGGAAAAGGGTCTCACTCTCTCCAGGTTAAAAAAATCAAGTCCTCAAAATCCAGCAAAGTTGCTGGGGGTCTCTAAGGTAGAAGGAATTAGCACATTTCTGAGAATTCTCCCTAACACTCGTCCCCCAGACTAAGGGACAGGAGGATTTAATCCACACCTGGATAAATCTCCTTACTCCAGTCGGTCATACTTTCTGGAGAGACCATCTGCATTTTGTTGATTACACCCTGACCTGTGTTCAATGGTAAAATCGAACCCCTGTAGGCTGATTGACCATGTTAACAATTTAGGATTCTCCCCCTTCATCTGCATTAACCATCTCAAGGGTTGGTGGTCTGTTTGAATCACAAAAGTAGATCCAAACAAGTATGGTCTAAACTTCTTCAAAGGCCACACAATGGCAAAACATTCACATTCTATGGTTGCCCTTCTTGTTTCAGGTTCCTTCAGTTTTCTACCAAATGATTGACCACTCCAGGTTTTCCCACATCCTTGAAGGGTCCAATCCATTTGTCCTGTAAGGCCCTCTGCCTTGTAGGTACCATAACGAGAACTAGCTGGTCTTGAGTAAACTCTACCATGTGGGCCTTTTGGTCACGCCAATGCTTCACCAGAGCCTGACGTGCTTTCAAGTTATCTGAAGCGTCTGTCATCATGTGTGTCATTCTCCTTCGGAGACCTAACACATAGTCAGTGACTCTCACTGGCTTGTGGGAAGGAGCACTCTCCAACCCCTCCTTGATTAGGGCCAATGGACCGCTAACTGGATGACCATAGAGAAACTCAAAGGGGCTAAAGCCAACCCCTTCCTGTGTGACTTCTCTATAAGCAAAGAGAAGGCATGGCAGTAGAAGGTCCCACTTTCTTTTAAGGGGTTCTTCTAAAGCACCTATCATGCTCTTCAACATTCTATTAAACCTCTCCACCAACCCATAGGTCTGGGGCTGGTAGGCTGTTGAGAACCTGTAGGTTACTCCACAGTGTTTCCACATGGCTTGCATGTAGTGGGACATAAAGTTGGACCCCTATCAGAGATAACCTCCTTAGGAAAACCTATTCTGGTAAAAATACCAAATAGGGCCTTAACCACTGCCTGAGCAGTAACAGTCCTCATAGATATGGCTTCAGGATACCTGGTAGCATGGTCTACCACAACCAATATAAATTGGTTGCCTGAAGATGTTGGAGAGTCTAAGGGACCAACAATGTCAATTCCGACCCTCTCAAAAGGGACTCCCACCACTGAGAGAGGCACCAAATGTGCCACATTCTTGGCCCCACTCTTGCCAGAGGTCTGACAAGTGTGACAGCTTCTACAGAATTTATCTACACCAGACCCCATCTTAGGCCAGTAGAAATTAAGAGAAATCCTTTGCTTAAGTGACCAGCCAAAGGAATCTCATGGGCTAACTGTAGAAACTGAGGTCTCACCTCCTGAGGCACTACAAGTCTTCTGTAGTCCTCTGGGGTAGACTCAATAGGTTCACTGTAGAGGAGGCCATCTTCCCAGTACAACCTGTGCTTCCGTGGCTCTTGCCCTTCCAGCTGGGAAGCTGCCTGTTGGCAAAGTCCTTCAGGAGTAGGACACTCTCTTTGACCTCTGCTGAAGTCTGCCCTACAGGGGCCACCTTCTGCTAGCAAAGTCTGCACCTCAGGATGGTCTTTAGGATCCAGATCTCCAACAGGGGGAATGTCTTCTTCCAGCTGTGTAATCAGTAGCTGAGTCACCATCTTCTGGTTGAACATCACGCTCATACTGAGCTGGTGGAGTAGTCACAGTGTGACTTTGGACTGTCCTTTCGGGGATGTCCTGTTTGATGCACAGGAGTGCTATCTTTCTAGTTTCCTGAGACCTTGGGTTTCCCCTTTGTCTCTTTCTTCTTGGAAATAGAAGTTTGCTCTTCCTATGGACTGGGTGTTATAGGTTCTTTTGTAACAACCCATTGAGAGTCATTTAACCCTTTAAGTGCCACCGACGAGCCGGCTCGTCAGTGGAAAGCGCTCCAGGTTGCAACTGATGAGCCGGCTCGTCAGTTTTGGCATTCTGCTTTGGTCGATCCCTGTAAGACACTGCCAGGGGGCTGGATTACCTTCAGTTTCACGTCGGCGTGCGTAAAGCGCGTCGGCGTGAAACTGAAAGTAAAATCACTGCAGCAGCCATTTTCGGCTGCTGCAGTGAAAGAAAGAAGGTAAGAGCCCTTCTTTCTCCGCGTCGATCTCCGGCTGTATTTCAAGCCGGAGATCGAGGCGGGTATCGTTGGAAAGGGGAGATTCTCCCCTTTACAACGATACCCATTGTGTGGCATTGCTACCCGTGGATCGGGCACAGGACGGGCGATCTGCGGGCAGCAATGTCACTGGATTAATACAGATCCGTTTGTGATGCGGGGACGGGTGGGCTGCTTACTAGGTAAGCGGCCCCCTTCCCCCCCATGGCCCCAAAGCATGGGGCCACAGCGCCAGAGACCCCTGGGGGCAGATGATCACTGCCCCCAGGGGTGAAAAGGAAAAAGAAAATTGAGGGGGAGGGGGTTTAGGGCCCTGGGGCCCACTAGACCACCAGGGATATGGCAAACAGTGGTGTCCTTGGAAAGGGGAGAACCTCCCCTTTCCAAAGACACCACAAATATGGGGCATTGCTGGTCACGGATCGGCGCAGAGCGCTCGCTCCGTGACCAGCAACCCACTAGACCACCATGGATCCGTTTGTGAGTTGGGGGGGAAGAGGGCTGCTTCAAGTAAGCAGCCCTCTCCCCCTCCCGGCCCCCAAAGCATGGGGGCACATGCATGTGAACCCTGGGGCAGATGGCTGACCATCTGCCCCCAGGGAATGTAAAAAAAAAATGAAATGATGGGAAAAGGGGGTAGGGGTGGGGGGCCACTAGCCACCATGGATTTTTTACTTAATGAAAGGGGGGGTGCCCCCCCCAACCGAAGTAGAAAGGGGGTACCCCTTGTAACCCTCCCTGGGGGCAGATATCTGTTCTTAGGAAGGGGCATCTGACCCCAGGGAGGGATGCATGAGGTGGGGCTCCCATATCTGCCCCCAGGGAGGGTTGCATGAGGTGGGGCCCTCCATTTGGGGTGGGGGGTGAGTGCCACCCCCCTTTGCAGTAGAACATTCGCTGCCAATTTAGGGTGGCCCTCAGCCCCCCCTAAAAAGCAGCCTACGATTTTGTATTAGTTTCTTTGTTTACCCAACTTCGCTTGGCGCAGATGGGCACATTAGTGTGCCAATCTGCCCCCAGGGTGCCCAAACCCTCCTGCCCCATGCATTGGGGGGGCCTGTCCAAGCATTTTTGGGGGCCCTCTCCCCCCCACCCCAAATGGAACGGGGTGTACCTTACGCAGCCGTTTGTAGGAGGCCCAGGGAGGCCTGCATGAGGTGCTCCTGCCACCCATTTGGGGTGAGGGGGGAGAGGGCCCCCAAAAATGGTGGGACAAGCCCCCCAGTGGGTGGGGCAGTAAGGTATGGGCACCCTGGGGCCAGATTGGCACACCAATGTGCCCCTCTGCACTAAGGCAAGTTTCGTAAACAAAGAAAAAAATGGAAAATGGTGGAACGCTTTTTAGGGGGGGCTGTGGGGCACCCCAAAGGGTCTGGAAAGTTTCTAATGGGATGGGACATTGACCCCCCCCCCCCAGCCACAATGGAGTGGGTGCCATGTCATGCAGCCCTCCCTGGGACCAGATATCTGCTCCTAGGAACGGACGCCTGAGCCCAGGGAGGAGTGCAGGACAGCCCCCCCCATTATCTGCCCTTGGGGAGGGCTACATGAGATGGGCCGTCCCTCCAATTTGGCCATGTGTGGGTTCCCACGGGTGTCCTCTTTTGGAAAATGCGTGGGGTTTCCTGTTTTCCTTGCTGGCTTCGACACCCTAGGCCCAAATCTGTAGGTTGCCCACATGAACAAAATGGGCAGTGGCGAAAGGCTTGGGGTTAACAGTGGGTTACTCTTTTTCTTTTGCGCCCCCGGTAGGTGCACCCACACATGTGAGGTACTGCTCATCGGGACACGTGTGGGGACGCGGGAAGGTAGGCCACGTGTTGTTGGCGGTGTGTTTCGGTGGGTGGCCAGAGCGAAATGTCTGAGAATTGTCTGCATTTCCAGCCAATTTCAGAGACATTTCCCTGTGTCCACTCACCGAAACACGTCGCCAACAACAGATATCATACCTTCTTGCGTTCCCACAGGTGTCCCGACGAAAAAGGTACCTCACATGTGTGGGTGCACCTACCGGGGGTGCAAAAGGAAAAGGGTAACCCGCTGGTAACCCCAAGCCTTTCGCCACAGCACAATTTGTTCATGTGGGCAACCTACAGATTTGGGCCTAGGATGTCGAAGCAAGCAGGGAAAACAGGGAACCCCATGCATTTCCCAAAAGAGGACACCCATGGGAATGCGCAGAGGTCTGACTTGCGCAAAGCGGCCCAGAATTTATTACCCAGAACCCCGGACAAAGTGAACATAGTGTTTTTTCCCCACCAAATATCACACTTTGTCGGGGATTGTGGCTAATAAAAACTGGGGCAATTTGCGCAAGGCAGACCTCTGTGGATTCCCACGGGTGTCCTCTTTTGGAAAATGCATGGGGTTCCCTGTTTTCTTTGATGGCTTCGACACCCTAGGCCCAAATCTGTAGGTTGCCCACATGAACAAAATGGGCAGTGGCGAAAGGCTTGGGGTTACCAGTGGGCTACCCTTTTCCTTTTGCACCCCCGGTAGGTGCGTGCACCCACACATGTGAGGTACCGTTTTCATCGGGACACGTGTGGGGACTCGGGAAGGTAGGCCACGTGTTGTTGGCAGTGTGTTTCGGTGGGTGGCCAGAGTGAAATGTCTGAGAATTATCTGCAATTCCAGCCAATTTCAGAGACATTTCCCTGTGTCCACTCACCGAAACACGTCGCCAACAACACATATCATACCTTCTTGCGTTCCCACAGGTGTCCCAACAAAAAAGGTACCTCACATGTGTGGGTGCACCTACCGGGGGCGCAAAAGGAAAAGGGTAACCCGCTGGTAACCCCAAGCCTTTCGCCACAGCACAATTTGTTCATGTGGGCAACCTACAGATTTGGGCCTAGGGTGTCGAAGCCAGCAAGGAAAACAGGGAACCCCATGCATTTCCCAAATGAGGACACCCGTGGGAATGCGCAGAGGTCTGACTTGCGCGAAGCGGCCCAGAGTTTATTACCCAGAACCCCAGACAAAGTGAACATTGTGTTTTTGCCCCACCAAATATCACACTTTGTCGGGGATTGTGGCTAATAAAAACTGGGGCAATTTGCTCAAGGCAGACCTCTGTGGATTCCCACGGGTGTCCTCTTTTCGGAAATGCATGGGGTTCCCTGTTTTCCTTGGTGGCTTGGACAACCGAGGCCCATATCTGTATGTTGTGCCGGTCGGCAGAGAGTCTGAAATTCCGGTCTGAAAACAGACTTGGGGTTACTTGTGTTTTAGGCTTTCCCCTTGGCGGCCAGGTAGGTGACCCCACACATGTGAGGTACCGTTTTCATCGGGACACCTGTGGGAACGTAGGACGGTAGGCCATGTGTTGTTGGGGGCGTGTTTCGATGGGTGAGCCGAGCGAAATGTGCGGAAAATGCGTTTTTTTCCCACATTTCGGACTTTGCGGGGGTGTCTGGGTAATAAATTCTGGGGCGATTTGCGGAAATCATACCTCTGCGGATTCCCACAGGTGTCTTCTTTTCAGAAATGCATGGGGTTCCCTGTTTTTCTTGGTGGCTTGGACACCCGAGTCCTAAATCTGTAGGTTGGCTCCCCAAACCCTTTCGGGGATAGCAGTGGTTTAGCCTTATTCCTTCGCGCCCAGGTAGGTGCACCCACACATGTGAGGTACCGTTTTCATTGGGACACCTGTGGAAACGTGGGACGGTAGACCATGTGTTGTTGGGGGTGTGTTTTCGATGGGTGAGCTGGGCGAAATGTGCGGAAAATGTGTTTTTTCCCCACATTTTGGACTTTGCGGGGTTGTCTGGGTAATAAATTCTGGGGCGGTGTGCGCAAATCATACCTCTGCGGATTCCCACGGGTGTCCTCTTTTCGGAAATGCATAGGGTTCCCTGTTTTCCTTGGTGGCTTGGACACCCGAGGCCCATATCTGCATGTTGTGCTGGTCGGCAGAGCGTCTGAAATTCCGGTCTGAAAACAGACGTGGGGTTGCTTGTGTTTGAGGTTTTCCCCTTGGCGACCAGATAGGTACACCCACACATGTGAGGTACCGTTTTCATCGGGACACCTGTGGGAACGCGGGACGGTAGGCCATGTGTTGTGTTTGTGTGGCTTTCATAACGTTTTGACCCATTTGCTGGTGCCCTTTGTCACACAACCCTTTCATTTCCCAAATGTGACCTACATTTAGTCGCTGCTTTAGGCACCATACACTGTTGTAACCTGCACAAGTCACCTACCCTTGAAAAGGTCTGCCTGTGCTCTTTCATTAAATGTATGCTTGCTGTTCCTCACCACATTGGTTTTCCCGATTTACACATGCTAAGTGCGTCTGTTCAGGCCGTGAGCATAAAACTCCTGTGTACCATGGCCCAGTGTTTGGTTTGTGGTAATGCTTGTTTTGTAAAACACTACAAAAAATGTGTGCTCTCCTAACTGCAAGAGTCGGGGGAATGTAGCGGAGCATTGCTTTTCTCAAAATTCATAGAAGCCATTGGAGTACCAAGCCAACCATGTCCAACACATACCTTTTTTTTCTGTCATTTTCCCGCTTTTCCCCCAATCTATGGCAGTTTCCCCTACCTAGTTGTTGCCCGACCTACACAATCACCCCTTCCTAAACTTGAACTTTTGTCTACTTTTCAGAAATATATGCCTTTCTGTCCTCCAAATCGGCTTTCCTACCCTTTTCTTCCATTCCGTCCATGTCATGTCCAATTGGCAAAAATGGCCAAAATCGCCTACCGCTCACAAAACGGTTGATAACCACATCAAAATAATTTTTTTCCGTTTCCACTCAACCTGTTCTTGAAAGCCAGGAAATAGGGTAGGGGAATTCAGCACAGCAAACTATTCTTTCCTAGCTCTTACAAGGGAAAAAACCACAGGCTACTTTGTACATCAGTTTATTGGCATTTTTTGAAAAAACCCAGAATTTTCCCCCTTTTTGGTTATTTTCTCTCACCCCCCTACAGCAACCTAGGATACCTGGGTGGTGTTACGACCGCCTACATGTGGGGAAAAAAGGAACCAAATTTGGCCCAGATATCTCATGTAACAAAAAAGTTACAAGCCATTGAATGGCCACATACCAAAATCACCAAAAAAGGCCCTGGCACTGGGGAGAAATACCCATGGCACTTAAAGGGTTAAAGTGACCTCTGTGGCCTTCCTAGTCTGCTCCTGCTTCCTTTTACTGGGAGGCCTGGGGGTGCTTGATACAACTCCAAGAGTTTTTAAGTCATTCCCCAGCAGGACTCTCCCAGGCACCTCACTTTGTACACTGACAGATATTCTTACAGTCATATTGTTGCATTGGATGAGAGCTGGTAGTATTGGAACCATCTGGATAGGGCCTCCAGCAAGCTTAGTGGGGCATTTGGTGCCTTAACAACATCCTCCGGTTTGAAAAAGGTGTCATCCACCACTGTGATGCTGGCCCCAGTGTCTCTAATGGTAGGGGTCTCCTGACCATTCACAAGTACACTGTCCTTGTAGAATTCTTTTGTGCTATCAGGTATAGAGTTATACACATCTACATTCTGCTGTTCCCACAGACCCAGGGACACTAAAGAAACACTGGCAGAGACTCCAATGGGGTCTGCAGCCAGTAGTTGAAAGTTTCCACTTGCCATATGTACTTCTCCCTCAGGGATGAAGGCTAAGGAGGCAGTGTGGACCCCTGAAGGTTTACCCTTGGATCTGGGACCCCTTTCACATGGTCAGTTGACCCACAAGCATAACATTTTCCAAATGTTTTGACAAATTGGTGCTTCTGCTGACATCCCTCTGGTTTGGCATCAGAGGTTTCACTAGACTGACCTGGTTTCCCAAATGGCTTACCCTTCTTATGTTTGTGGCCCTCTTTTGGATGGGAGGTTTTAGAATTCTCTTTGACATCTTTCTTGTGCTGTTTCCCCTGATCCTTTTTGTGCGTGGCCCAGGAATCCTTGTGAGTAGCCCTGTTGGCAACCCAAAAGTCAGCAGCTGTTGCTAGCTTCTTGGGATCAATCTCTTTTGAGTGCAGGGGCGCCGCCAAGGGGGGGCCATGGCCCCCCTTATAAAGATGCTGGCCCCCCATTGGCCACCCTGCGAAATTTGAAGGGAAAACATTTTTGTTTTCTTCGCTCTGAACTGTGCATGGAAAATAGCATTCCCAGTAGTTCAGTGCGGACAAAAAAAGTATTTTTCTTTTTGCTTTTGATTTTTTGCTGCAGTTTGCCCAGACTGGACGGACCTGGAAATAAATACAGCCTGAGCCTGGAGGCACGCATTTCTCCTTTGGCAATTGGCTCGCGCTTCCCAGGCTGTATTTATTTCTGGGTTTCCAAAGTTCTGGCTGCATGTAGGTTGTTGTGCCATCTGCGCAGCACATACTGTGTTTCACACCAAGACCAGACTGGCAACCCGAAGCTGCATCTGGTAACTCACAGGTATTGTAACTAGCCAAGTGCTTTTCGATGCATAGACACATTGCATTATGCTTGACCTCGAGAAATACGGCAAACAGCCCTATTATGGACAGCTGGAGGCTCGCCTTCTTGGAGATGTTTAGGAACATAGCAGAGCCGTATAAAACACAAGATAAAGGGACCGCCTGTAACTAGAACGTTTGATGCTGCCTATTTAACATCAGACATAGTGTACAGACAGACAGTGGGAGGATTTCACCAATCTCTGTACCTGTGGTTGCAATGGCAGCAGCATATCAAAAAGTACCCCTCCATGTCTAACCTACTATACTGATTTAGGTGCAGTCACCAATGGAAGCAGAAAGAGAATTACTTAGCTGGCACCCTGATATCTATTCATGATAAAGGAGTGCATCCTCAATAATCCCCATCGCCCAGTCAAGGAGACTACTGTATGTATGCCACTATGTCAAATGCTAATTACGTTGCGGATGACCTCTACCCCTAAGGCATACTCATTTCCCATGCACATCCATGATGTCAGCTTCAGTTCTTCTAAAGGGACAACAGCCAGACTAAACATCAGAAAACAGACAATTATTCTAGGTCATTTTATAACTGAACCATTACCTCTGATTCAATAACTGCAGCTGTGAAATGAAACATTGATATGAGCTTATAGTTTTATCGGCCCTCAAGGTGGATCTAAATTGTGTTTCTTTAATGATGGTAGGAGCAGGCTTTGTTTCACAAGTTGTTGATAATTTATTTATTTATTTAGTTGATTTAATCAAATTAATGATTTTTACAACAGATCGAAATCAAAACTAAGTGAAGAATCAGAGTAGAGCTAAGGGCTGAAAGTTGAGGAGAGAAGAAAGAGGTTTTCAGAGAGATAGAATAAACTTCAGAGTCTGTGTGGTGGCGATAGTCCAGGTATTTCTTTCTCCGCTCATCAAACGTGTCCACCACGTTTCTTCTTCCCTGGTATAAGATGCAGAAAGGTGTGGTAGCAGAAATTTCTCGCCTACGGCTCTGGTTCCGGGGCAATTTAAAAGAAGATGGCGAATGGTTTCTACGTGTGTCTCGTTTTTGCAAAAACGACACGTGTTCGAGTTACTTTGTCCTCTGAGTTTTAAGATCTCATTTGTCGGCAGTAGGTTCAGACGCGCTCTCAAGAACAGGTTTCTAGCTGCTTTATTTGGGAACTTGCTCAAATAGTTCGGTACAGTATTTAATTTGTTCTGATAGGAAGGCAAATGACTGACAGATTTTGCTTTAGAAGCAATGTTCAAGGTTTCAATCCAGTCAAGCTCACTGATTTTCCTTTTTATTTTTAGTGCATTGCCGATAAGATCCTGCTCCGACGAGTTTATTTCCACGAGCTTCTTTTTGCGAGCCATTTCCCAGGATTTTAGCACAGAGGGGGAAGGTGTCAATAGTTCCGTGCGTACAATAGCTAGCACATGAGGGCAGTCCGAGAGCAGCAACTTCCTGTACAGTATCATCGATTTGATTTCCACGATCCCTTCCAACGATAATAGGCCAAGCTCTCTTCTGATCAAGGGGGCTGATGTTGACTTAGGGAGGCCTAGAACGGTGCGCTTAGGGAGGCGTTCTAGGCCTCCCTAAGCCCTCAAGCTTCAGCCACAGGTTTGTCGGTGTATGAGGGAGGGCTTCTGCAGCATAGGTGAGGGTTGGCACCACCTTCATCTTGTAAAATTTAATCAAAGGTAACAGGGAAAAAACAACGAACAATGCCCGGCCTTGTGCCGCTAGGTTTTTTGCCTTGGTCATTAAGCTGCTTTGGAGCGTTGCGTTTATACTCGAGCAGTCCAAAGCTGCTCCCAAGTATATAATATTTACAACTTTTTCCAGTGCTGCCCCCTCCAAGTACCAGGCAAGTTTTTCCTTAGGACGTTTGTGTTTTTCCATTATCAAGATCTTGGTTTTGGCTGTATTTATAGTTAGATCGTTTGCTCTGATGTATGTCGCCAGATGGTCGAGTTGACGCTGGAGACCGATAGGAGTCAAGTCCATTAAGATTAAGTCATCAGCATAGAGTAGTCTCGATGTTTTCAACTTGCCCATAGTTGGTGGAAAAGAGCGGATTGATTGCTCCGAGGTTTTGAAATCGCCGAGGTAGGCGATGAAGAGTGACGGAGCCAGTGGGCAACCCTGTTTCACTCCGCGGTCAACTGGGATTTCAGATGATAACAGACCAGCCTGGGTTAGTCTCACTCGCATCCTTGTTTCTTGATGTAAAGCTTGAATCGGTTGGAGGAGTTCGTCCGGGCATTTCCAGAGACTCAGTTTTCTCCATAGGCGCTCACGGTTTACTTGATCAAAGGCTTGCGCCAGGTCTATGAACATAATATTAGTGGTTGTGCCGCTGTTTTTTGTAAATCCTGTTTGAAACGGGTCCGCACATTCGGCCTCCCTCGCCCAGTCCTGGAATGTTTGTAGTAATAGAGAACCAAACACCTTTCCAACCGTATCCAAAAGTGCGATAGGGCGATAGTTTTTTGGATCTTCTTTCCTGCCCTTCTTGAATATCGGGACTATGATAGATGTTGTCCATGAAGACGGGATTTGCCTTGCCTGTTTGCAGCGTTTGAAGATTTCACTTATCAGCCCAGCCCACTGACTTGGGTATTTCTTTAGGTCAAGGTTTGTTATTCCGTCCGGGCCGGGTGCTCGCGATGGCTTTAGTCTATGCAGGATTTTGAGAATCTCAGATTCCCTGCTCAAGTCTATCCATGGTGCCCGTTTAGTATTAAGTTCATAGGCGCTTGACAGTGCTGGTGCTTTGAACAGGTTTGAATAGAATGTTATCCAAGTTATTTCCCCGATAGGATTAGATGGTAGAATCTCGTGGGGCGACAAAAAGGATCTTAGGAGTGCCCAGAATTCACGGGGGTGGTGGCCGCTTACAAGCTTCAGCATCGCTTCGGCATCTTGTTGGTAAAATTTGCTACGGTGGTGCTTAAGCCATGATTTGTAGGATTTCTTTTCTCGATTTTCAGGGGAGGGAGAAGCGGCAAATTTTCTTCTAGCTTGTCTTACCGATCTCCGTTTAAGGACCAGTTCTTGACTGTATTGATGTCTAGCACAGTCGTCGTTGTGTCTGAGGCCGGCAAATTTAGCTCTAAAAGGAACCAGAAGAGGTTGATAGTCTGGTACTTGCGGGTCACTCAGACGGTTATCCTCATTTCCAATTGCCAGATATTTAGCCTGTATCTTTGAGATTGAGGATTCTGAGAGTCTTAAACGATTTGGCTGGTTATTTAGCTCCACTTGTGCTGGCATAACTGAGTTCACAGGCCTTGTAGTCTTCCATTCCAGTACCAGCAGGTTATGGTCGCTGGCCGAGGACCTGCGTACCTCGAACGAAGTGGTCAACGCTGCCAAAAGCCTGCTTACGAAGATGTGGTCCAGGTCCGCTGAGGAGTTACCTCTTTCCCAGGTGGGCGGCCTCTCATCTCTTGGGAATAAATCCTCAGCACAGAGCAGATCACGAGAAGACATCAACGACAGCCAAGCCACGCCACGTTCACTTCTTAGAGTCGAAAAAAGAGGTAGGTCATCGGCAGAATCACGTGGTGACCAGGTGGCGTTTAAATCTCCGCAGATGATCAGCAGGGCCTCAGGACACCCTATTCGTGCTTCATCGATTGAGTCCTCAATCAGTGCTAAGAAGAATGAATCAGTCATTATCGCAGGGTTCCAATATACATTGAGGATGATTAAGGGTTGTGTTCTGGACGTTCTCTTTTCCACCTCTGCCTCACTCCAGGTAACTTCTGTGATCAATAAGTGAGATGTCACTCTCAAAGTGTTTTTTAAGTGTAGACCGGATCCACAGCGAATTGCAGTTATCAGGCCTGATGACGGTCTGCCAAAAGGTCCTTTAGCAGCTGGAGCGAATGTCAAATCATATCCGTCTATGGAGGGGCGTTCTGTCATCCTGGTTTCTTGCAAACAGATGATATCTAAACGTCCCAAGTTTAGGTCTCCTTGTTTCGTTAAATGCTGGAAACCACGTGTGTTCCATGACCCCAGGGAAATATTTGGTTTGCCAGTTTGTTGTGTAGAGGCGAGTGGTGTGGACAGACACGCAACGAATTGCTATTTGTTCTTGTTTATCGTCAGTGCGTTGGGCAACCATGCCCATTGTTCAGCTAGTGGAACTTGTTGTTGAAGTTCATGGGTGCCGGACTCTTTGCCCTCCGGTACTTGATGTATGGTCCTTACAATTCTCAACCTGGGTCCTTGAGGGCATCTTCCTGTACCCAAAGGATCATTTAGGGCAATTCCGTCTATCTTTGTTGCCATTTTAAGACACTGGCTCTCCTCTTTGCCACTGGGATTCCAAAGAGAAGACCTGGGGGAGGCCATCTGTAAAACTGGTTCATTGTGTGTACAAATTTGTCGGAATCCTCTCTCCTTGCCAGGTCTAGAGCACAATTGTGATTTGTTACTTTTCACAACTACGGTGCATGGTGTAGCTGGATTTGTTAATTCTGCAGCTTTGGTGGAAGGGGTAAATAGTGCACTGTCTTCCAATTCAAACAGGTCAAAGCCCATTTTTAATAGTTGTTCCGCCGCCTCTGAAATTCTCACTTTGGCCCAGTTCGTTTGCACGTGCAGATAAGCGCATGCCATTTTTCCTTGGTGAAAAGGTTCGACCCTGGTAAGGTCATTTGATTCGATTTTCCTGAGCGATGGTATACATTTGAGCAGTTGTAGCAGGTAGCTTCTATTTAATATCACGAGTTTCTGTTATTTGGCAGCTGTTCGATTTTGAAATTTCGTTTTGATTTAGAAGCATATGCCGTTGACCCTCGTCCTTTGTTTACATCAGCCTTGGAGAGGTACAGCTTTTGCTTGTCTTTCGTATTTGTAGCTGGGGAAAGTCGATTTTCCGCAAACCATTTGTCCCGGGTTGCGTACACCCATTTAGTTACAGACGGGGAACTGGATCTTGGAGGGGAGTCGGGTCTTCTTACCCCCGGTCTTAAGCGAGGATTTTCGAAATTGGGCTCTCCCCTTTTCACTTCTTGGAAGTTAGTATGGTGCCTTTTGGGGCTGCTGTCTTTCGACGGTCCCGCCCCCCAGCTGCACTTTTTTTGAAGCTTTTTACAGCGACTTTCCAAAGTACAAAAGGGCGAGGGCTCCTTGTCCATATGACGAGAATTATTTGTTGATTCTTGATCATCAGATAGTGTATAAACACTACAGTTCAATAAGTCCTCGTCAATCACATGCTCTGATTCCTTATTTACGGGAGCACTATCTAGTTCGTTGTGCCCCGACATCAGACTTGGAATTTCCCGTTCAGCCACTGATTTTGGTGTTTCGCAATTAAGGGGGTCTCGGACCCGCGGTTCTTTTCACCTTGGTCTTTCGCCGATTGTACTTTGTTAATGGTCGGTTGGGGGGGAAAGAACTTTATAATCGTTTGCTTTTGGGTCGTAGGATGACCTTTTGTTACAGAAGTAGCCTCCTTTACTTTCCTGTCCGGAACATGCCCCTGGTCTATAGTGATTTCATTCGGTTCATCACATATTGCTCCATTTCCCTTGGCCTTGGTGGACTGTGGCTTGGTCGGAGTCAGACCCTCACACCGGGGCACGTAACTGACAGTTGTTCTCGCTTCATCAAGTTGAGGTTGCGGACTTGGGGCCGGGGTCTGGGAACTAGCATCCACCAGGGGGCCTTTCGTTGGTTGTACTGAGGACTGACCGAACTCCTCGTCTTTGGTGCCCTTTTCCATTTTGCTGTTCAGAGCGTTGATGTAGCCTTCCAAAAAAATTAGACGGCTATTCATCATCGCTATAATGGAGGTGTGGTCTCTCATTGAGTCGTTTATTGACTCATATAGTTTACAAAAAGGAGCCATGGCCAGGGTTACAGTTGACATAATAAGTCTTAGGTCCGTTTTTTTAGGCGAGGTGTCTATTGTGGGCTTTCCTCCATTCTCGTTTGAATGTATGGGGCTCGTTAAGCTAGATACCGTTTGGGTGCTCCCATGCAGCTGGCCAATAGAAGGACTGGGGGTCCCATAGCTTGTTTGTGCCACGACTGCGGAGCCCTTTTCTTGCATAAGAGGCTCGGTTGAAACCGAGACTTTCCCTTGCTTCTCTGAACCAGGCACCTCGATGGACCCCTGATCAAATGGATCCGGAGTCGAAGGTGCTGAGACATTGATTTCTGTTTCATTTACATGAGAGTAAGTGAAAGCGGGATCTTCGCCACCGTTTAAGTCGATGAGGGTGGTCACCGGAGATCTTAAGCATGCCTGTTTTTGCAGAAAAGACTTGGCTATCGATGATGTGGCTGCTGAGACCACCGACCCAACCGGCGGAGGCCTGGCAAAGGGGCCCGTTGCTTCAAGGGCCGTGCCAACAGCCGATGCTGATTGGGGGTTTGAAAAGTTAGTAGCTCTCTCCAGGTCGGATGTAATCTTGGTAGGTGGCATTAGCGTGGGTGGTGAACCAGTTCGGGGAGAGCCAAAGTGCCACCTGATGTTTGCTTCTTCCACAGGTCCTGCAAAGGAGAAGCGTGGAGGTTTCAGTGAGAAGGCTGGACGCGAGTCAGGAGAGCCTCCCATAACATTTAAGGGAGCGTTTTGATCCGCTGTTACTTCTGAAATCTCTGCATCCGAAAGTTCCCCTAAGGGTAAGGCTTTCTTTTTTAGGAGATTTGCGAAGAATCTGTTGTTCACCGACAATTGTGTTGTATCATCCTTCTGCTGATTATAGTGAAGGTTTGACGAAGCGCAGGAATGTCTTGGGCGCTGTGTTTGCTGGGCTTTTATCCCCAGCTTTTGGTGTGAATGTGCACATCGTTTCTTGCGGATCAGTTTTCCTCTCTTTTTTGGATGTGAGACATGTGTGGGGACCTGAGCTAATTTGGTTGCCCTGTCGGCTCGCGCAGCCCTTATCAGAGGGTCGAACAATCCCATGTCGGGAGGAGCCACTTCAATTGAAACCGCTCGTTTCGCTCCTTCCAGCACGTCCACCTCCAGAGGGCCGCCAACATCTGGGGGGGGAGGGTGCAAGATCGGTGCCACTATAAGGCGGTTTGCGTCCAAACTTATCGGAACTGGCAGATCGTCTACTGGCGCTGCATCTCCACTGACCTCATCGCCCGCCTGGCAACTGGGGCTGCAGGCTCCTGGGCGTGACAAGCACGGAGGGTCAGCGGGAGGCAGCTTGTCACCCGCCGTCCCTTCTTCACCCACCAGACCCACCAGACCCTCCTCACCTGCGACACACGGCGCTTCCTCTCCTCCGAGGGGCAACTCCGTAAGTGCTTCACACGGCAGACGGTAACTGGCGGTCGCGGGGGACTTCTCCATTGACTGGGGACCGGCAGGAAGACAAACTGGTGTCCAAGCCGACAGTACAGACTCCCGGGCATCCAGCTGGCGTGCTCCCGGACCATGGTTCACTGCTGCAGACGGTCCGGGTATGATGGAAGCCAGCCTTGGCACCGAAGAGTCAGCCTTGAGATCCGAGTGAGGCTGGTTGGGCTGGTTAGGCACCTGGATCATCTTTGGTTTGGCGCTCCGCAATCGAGGACCTGGGGTATCGGGTTGCAGTGGCGTTGACTCCGGGTGAGTGGCGGGGATTGAAACTCCCGCCGACGTCAAAGTCTTTTTGGTCACCGCAGCGGCAGGCAATTGAGTCACTCGGGGAGTGCGGCTTTTCCTACTCACAAGCCGCCCTGCCCTAGCTGCCATAGACTGCAGAGACTGCCACTCTGCAGCCGCTCCGCGGCCGCTCCGTGGGAAAGAGGGGTTTTGAGTGAAAGTTCAACCCTCTCAGTAGTAGAAACTGGAGACAGACTCCAAAACACAGGAAACCAGCAGGAACTCGCAAGACACTGCAGAGACTGCCACTCTGCAGCCACTCCGCGGCCGCTCCGCGGGAAAGAGGGGTTTTGAGTGAAAGTTCAACCCTCTCAGTAGTAGAAACTGGAGACAGACTCCAAAACACAGGAAACCAGCAGGAACTCGCAAGACACTGCAGAGACTGCCACTCTGCAGCCACTCCGCGGCCGCTCCGTGGGAAAGAGGGGTTTTGAGTGAAAGTTCAACCCTCTCAGTAGTAGAAACTGGAGACAGACTCCAAAACACAGGAAACCAGCAGGAACTCGCAAGACACTGCAGAGACTGCCACTCTGCAGCCACTCCGCGGCTGCTCCGCGGGAAAGAGGGGTTTTGAGTGAAAGTTCAACCCTCTCAGTAGTAGAAACTGGAGACAGACTCCAAAACACAGGAAACCAGCAGGAACTCGCAAGACACTGCAGAGACTGCCACTCCGCGGCCGCTCCGCGGGAAAGAGGGGTTTTGAGTGAAAGTTCAACCCTCTCAGTAGTAGAAACTGGAGACAGACTCCAAAACACAGGAAACCAGCAGGAACTCGCAAGACACTGCAGATACTGCCACTCTGCAGCCACTCCGCGGCCGATCCGCGGGAAAGAGGGGTTTTGAGTGAAAGTTCAACCCTCTCAGTAGTAGAAACTGGAGACAGACTCCAAAACACAGGAAACCAGCAGGAACTCGCAAGACACTGCAGAGACTGCCGCTCTGGAGCCACTCCGGATTGTAATTTGTGATCTGAAGGCAACACACAACTTTGAGGCGGGTGCATCAACCCACTGAGCGACCTTGGTTGATAACCAAGCATTATTGCTCAGAGCTACACAGTCTATTATCAGCCCAGAAGCCATGCAGGTCCATGGCAGTAAAGCTATTAGCAACAGGCCGCAGTGCCAGTTTGGGGGCAAAGTTAACACGCTGCCAATATTTTTGGATTGCTGGCACTGCAAAAGGAGATTGAGACCTGGGCTGCCTGCAGCGCTGAGAGATTTATTTCCACCACACTTCACAGAGATGAGGTAAGCAGAGTGTGTCTGTGTGTGGCACCCTGACCTGGTGTTGCTTTATTGGATGACATATGTGCAACTGAGGCAGACTGCCAGAGCCTTCTTTTCCCACAATAGAATCGTAACTTTAGTCAGTTGGGAATCTTTCAATGTATGGCTGTCAGCAGCCCCGTTTCTTGGCCCGGGCGCACAACAGACCAGATGGCAACTCAATGTCACTTGGCACCTTGATTAGGAAAGTGGGGTTCATTTTGTGTCACCATGCAGACAGTAGTCCATGGCAAAACAATGCAGTGATGTGTGCAGCAATGATTTATGCGCTGCACAAGTCACCACCCTGACCCTGTTGGTTAATGGTGTCTGTGGTGCTCCCTTATGTAACAGTACATATACCTGTTTTTGTCTGATTTGCCTAATGTCCAAACAAGAGCACACTGGACTGTTTTGTGTATGTGACTCTGATGAGCATGCCATACTGTGCCCACACTTAAGAAGCAAAAGAGCCCTTGTACGGTGTACCCCATTTGAGTGGCAGATGTTGCAGCCATTTTATACTCGCATCTAAAAACGTAAGCTGTCCAAATGAGCATGCATGGTTCAAGGTACAAACATTTTATTGTTAGGGTGAGTATTGTGAACCGTGATGTGAGCACCAAGCCATCCATCAGTTATGCATTTAGAGATTCACACATACAATCCTTTTATCACAGACTTGTTTATCAAATGTAGAGATCTCTGATCACTGTTATGGTCCTGACATGCTCTGTGATTCAATGCAAAGTATACAGGAATCCCTATTGGTGCTGTGTCCCCTTTTCCACTCTCATAGAGGTATTTTGAAAGAGCACAATAAGAGTGTACCAGACTGTCCATCCTGGAGTTATAAACTTCTATCAGAAAATAATTCATATGATTAGTCTAGTATTGCCCCTTGCAAAATACAAGTGAGGTGGTACGAACACAACACCTGCAACACAGGGCCAGCCAGGTCAGTGGGCTCTCAAACCCCGATAGGCTGTTCACACCGCAGTGTTCCAGTACAGACAGACTGCATTCAGGCAACGCCTTCCCTAAGAGCAGGTGACAGAAAAACCATTTACTTGGGCAGCAACAGCTGTGTTTTCACATTAGAATTATTCTGTAAAGTACTTGAAATACAATGTAATGAAACCAGCTTCATTTATATAGCATTATTTATTCATATTGAGGAGGGGTTTTGTCGCACAGCAGAGGTGTAGTTTGGGATTGACAAGTGCCAGTCAGTCGGGGGGTAGGGGGGGAACCATTCTGATGTTTCGCCCTGGGCACCAAGTTTGCTAGAAACTGCCCTGGCTGTCAGGCGAGGTGCCTCTTGAATGTGCATGAGAAATGTGGCTCCCATGTAAACAACTAGGTCATTTTCCATAATGTTTGCAGCTAGGCTGTGGCAGTTCTGTTTTTTTTTTCAAAATTACTTTTGTTGATTGCTTTCAAAGCGTGTGTAACTGCACCTCTCTTGAACAGCGGTCAAACATTCATCTCTGCAAAAGTATCAGTTTGAGTAACATTTAACATTTAACTTGATTTTAACTCCCACCCCTCTCCTTTATTCCCGCCCCCGCAATGGAGACGAGACAGGCCGTGAGTTTTGGTCCTTGGGTCGCAGGCAAGTTGTTCAATGGGTGTACTTGGGGCTCGGGCTATTCATTCATTCCTTTGTAGGCTTCGAGGAAGGGAGCCCATTCCCTTTCCCTGCTAGGGGATGGATATATTGTGGTTGGCCCCTGTGATGTTTTCCATTACAAAGACTTCTCTGGCTTTTCTGGCCCATGTTTTCTCTGTCGGAAGGACCTCGTCTTTCCAGCCTATGGTGATACAGACCCTGGCGGCCAGGAGGAGGAAGTGAGTCATATGCGGGACTTTACCCAGCGCCCTTCTTTTTCCACAAGTCCGAATAACACCAGCCTTGGTTCCCTGTCCCTGGTAATCCCTTCTATGTTCCTTATCCAGGCCAGTACTTCACTCCAATATGTTTGGGATTTGTGGACACACCCACCACATATGCCAGTAATTCGGCGGGGCTTCTACACTCCCTCGAGCACAAGGGGCTAGCATGACTGAACATCTTGGAGAGTCTGAGGGGATCATACTGCCACCTGTGCAATAGCTTCAGACCATGCAGTTTATATTGCGCTGAGATAGATATTTTTTGCATAGTTTCACACATCCTTGACCACAGTTGGTCTGATAGTGGCAGGCCTAGATCGTTTTCGAATCTCTTTTTTAGATTCTCCAGGTTGTGTTCCCGTTCCACTATCATTGATCCGTATAGACAGGAGGTGAGGCCTTTATTCGAGTGGGTGTTGCTAAGTATCCGTACAAAATTGGTGAGGTCTCTCCGAAGCTCATCTTTCCACTCTGGCTTTGTGAGCAAACCTTTCAGTTGCAGGTAATTGAACATGTCAAGGAATCTCATGTGCAATCATGCCTCCAGGTCCTGGATTGACATGCATCCATCTCGCTTTAGGATTTGCCCCACTGTTTCTAGTCCCACTTCATACCATTCCTGATACCAGTTCTGTTGATGAATTCTGTCTCTGATGGTTGGAGCCCAGATACAACTCAATGGGGAGGGCCAGGTTGTAAGACCTTCCATCTCTTTTTTGTTCCACCATACTTTCAAAAGGGGACCCATCGCAAAGTGTTGCAATACACTATTAGGGAAAGACTTCTTAGGGGCCCATAGCCACTCACCCAGAGTCACCGGTCTAAGTGGGTAGTTCCCGATGGCCAGCCACTGCTTAGCAGTCCTGTTTTTAAATATTAAGGACCCGTACTTGAGAGACCTGATGGGGTAGAAAGTATCATACCTGTTACTCTTTTCTAACAGATTTGCAATTCTTAGTATTTGACGCATGGTGAAACTGTAACCAAAAAAAAAGGCCAGGGAACCTGAAAAAAATAAAAAAGTGGACCACATTTGTCAACGACAGTTTGGGTCTTTTTTACAACTATCTTCAGATGCTAGCGGTCAGTGGTCGAAGTGTACCAAAAGAAGTTGTGGAACTATGTTCCCTGCTGGCCTGCCCCCACTGCTCACAAACATCATTGCCACGCCCCTCCTATGCGCAGTTATGTGTTTGTGTGCCTCCCCCAGATTTCCTGTGGCCTCATCAGCCCACCCCTATAAAAAAATTCTGGGGGCGCCACTGTTTGAGTCAGCCAAGTGCTGTCTCAGCTCAGGAGAGCAGGCACCAAAACTAGATTCCAACAAGAAAAGATTTCTCATTCCTTCAAAAGAGTTCACTCTGTAACCCTAAACCCAACCATCTAAGTTTTTCAAACATTCACACACCCAGGTAGCCCAACGGTAGCATCAGTCCTTTTGAGGGTCCTAAATCTCTTAAGGTACTGGGAAGGATTTTCCCCAAATCTAGCTATCAAAGCTAGCTTCACATTTTCATACTCCAATCTTTCAAGTGCCCCCAACTCCATTACAGCATCAGTTGCAACCTGGGGGAGCCTAGAAAAACGCCAAGGAATCAACTGATTCCCTGTGAAACCTTGAATCCAATAGTTATATTCAAAAGCACCCAACCAATCCAAAATATCAAGTTTCACATCATACATACTAACTGCTTCTTTAGGCATGTGAGGTCTCTTTGGACTGGAAGACCTAGAAGACTCGGGGATAGAAACATTTTCAAGAGACAATGTCTTCGTTTCAAGAGCATGTTGCATTTCCATCCCTTAGTTTGATGTCCTGATGTTTGGTTTCAGCTTGGATTTGTAATCTTTTGAATTCTAACTCAAGTCTCATTTTCCCAAGAGACACACATTCTGAACTTAGTGATGGACCTTGTGGGGTCCCTGTGCACCTAAAGGGTACTGCATACAATCTTGCCTAACACTGGTGGCAGGCGGATACAGGTTGAGGCATAAGGGCCTGTGGAGGTAAAGAGGGACTCTCTTCTTGAGACTCCTCTGACTCTTCAACAATATTAGAGTTAGACTCTGAATTATCCTCATTATCATTTTCCACATTTCCTGGGTTAGTAGGTGTGACAGGCTTACTACCCAGACTTTGATTATTCAACAATCTTGCAATTAGTTCATTTTTCTTTCCTTTAACAGGGAGATTCCTGATTTTACACATTTCTTTCAGTTGCTCTACTGTTAAAATGATCAGGGCTTCCTGCCGGAAGTTATCCATGTCTGGCATGTTACAATTACTTTTCTAGTGGAGCTTAGCCTTCTGAAGGTTTTTAGTTGAACAAAAGTAAAGTAAACCCTTAGTGTAAGAACTCTACAATATATCCTCACCGCCTGCCACCAGTGTTAGGCAAGATTTTATGCAGTACCCTTTAGGTGCACTACAACAACCTGACCCCCTGGCAATAAGAACCCAACCTTTGGTATAAGCGTGTACTACACAGGTTGGTAGCGTGTTGAGCAGCCGGGCTTCTCTCAAGAGGGGTCAATGTGAGCTGCAGGGGAGTTACACAGAGATTCACAGTGACAGGTATTCCAATAAACACTTACACACAAGGTTTCTTGAATAAACAATTATAAATTTATTTATCAGTCAGTTAGAATAAGCCTTCTTCAGAAGGGAGCAATATAGAAGCAACACACAGACACACTCCAAAACTACATACTCTTAGTTTCTAAATCAGTAAAGACCCTTTTGGGATGGCCCACAGTCACAGAGTACACCATCCGGTGACTTCAATAGTTAGGGTGCTGGGGACATTAATATCTTACTGTTGAATTTGGAATATTCTTAGGAATTGGTCAAAGGAAAGGGTTATTAGAACAAACATGAGATCACAAATATTCTTAAACAGGAAAATACGTTTTGATCTCCTAAGCAGAGTCATTCATATAACAGGTTAAGCCAAATGGGCAAAAGTCTGTATGAGCTGAAGCACTTCTGGTAGGTAAGTAGAGAAAGTCTTTGCACAATGTTTTAGAAGTCTTTCAAGAAAAGAGGAATCAATGTAGGGCTACAAGCTGTTTAGACTTCTGAGTAGTAGAAGATGCAAGCAACTCTACAATAAGAGGTAAGTCCTCTCAGACTTTTACAGTACCTTTGGCTTGAAGAAAAAGTGCAGCAGATTACTTCTGTTCCTGTGCAGCTCTGCAGATCTCATTGTTCCTGGGCCTCAGTCATGAGGACTTCTGGGGACTCCTGCACTGCAATGGGACGCTCACCGCTCGCAGCCGTCAATCTTCACACAAGCTTTTTGCAGGCGTTAAAAACCAACCCGCAAAGGGACCAGTGGAGCTAATTACGGTACCGCAATTTGCGGTACCGTAATTAGCGCCTTCCCCATTCCCATAGAGCCCTATGGGGCAAAAATGGGAATGGGGAAGGGCAATGGTGGAAGGGGGAATTACCGCCATGCCAACCTTGGAATGGGGCGGTAATTCCCCTTTCCTCCAAGGCGGTACCGGTAAATTACCGGCATGAACCATGGCGCTAATAGCGCCATGGTTTACCGCCTACCGTGTAATGAGGCCCTATGTATTTCCGAGAAAGGGGAGGAAGAGGGTGAGACACAGGCCGGCTGGGTACCGGGAGAGGCAACTGTGTGCAACAGAGGGGAGGGAGGACATTTTGGAAAAAAGAGATGGAATGACGAATTTGGCAAACTGGGTCCTGACAGCATGCGGGGAGACATGCCTGGACAAAGGGGCAAGAAATAAAATGGATTTCAGAAGGACGGGTGACTGTGCAGTGCGCACCTTAGACGGGGCAGTGAACAACATGCCAGTGAAAGGTGTGTGTGTCAGGCGAATACATGTCAGAGATTGTCAAATCACAACAGAACACTTTCAGGGCATGTGCACCAGAGAAGGACATTGACAGGCCCACATATAACGAAGGGTGTCAGTGTCAGCATGACTCAATAGTGTTTGGGGGGGAAAGAGCACAGTATGGTGAATTACAATCAGTGGTGTTAGCTCTGGGAAGAAAGAAGATAACTGCATCTGAATGAGAGCGGCCCGTGACACCTGACAAAGACCTACAGCCACAGCTAATGGCATCCATAGAAGATGGCATGTGATGGAGGGCCCACAGCTTGAAGTGGTGAAGATTATCCTACAGAAGAGCAAGGAGGAGGATCACAGGAAATGTGGAGGAGGGTGAGAAAGACAGGCAGCAACAATTACTATGCCTGACGGCAATTGAGGTAGTGCCGGAATTTAACAAGAGGAGGGGAGGAAGGATAAAGGGTGAGGGGGAGAGGAGAGAGACAAAAACAGGCGACCAATGTATTATGCCAGATGACCTTTCAGAGTAGAGTAGGAGGGGAGGGGTAGGAGAAGAGCAAGAAAAAAGGGGGGCACAGACAGGCAGCTATAGCAATCACGGCGGCAGAGGAGGGGGCACACAATCACAGGGGGGTAGGGGGCACACAAACAAACACTGGAGGTAGGTGGGGCACACGAGCCATCACAGGGGCCAGGGGGGCACACAAACCAACGCAGGGATCAGGGGGGCACACAGACCAAATTGGGGGGCAGAGGGGACCCACAGACCATCGTAGGGGGCACACAGACCATCACAGGGGCAGAGGGGACACACAGACCATCACTGTGGGCATGGGGGACACACAGACCATCACAGGGGGCAGGGACTTTTGGACATTTGTGTGGCTCACTGGAAGAAAAAACAGAAAGAGGAGCCATAGAAGGAGCAGTTCAAGCAGATGGATGTGAAAGGGATGCAGTGGGAAGACTGGCTCTCCATTTGTTCTCCATGGACTACTGAGAGAGCGGTCAGCGGCCTGGTATTCACCATGCTAGATGCTACTTGGGAGAAATATGACAAGCACTGACAAGTTGTTGCTGACACTGACTCTGGGTGCACCTAGGGACTGGGAAGTATTAGAGGCTGACTATAAAGTGGAAAGTAAGAGAGACTTTGACTTGGACAGTGCACACAAACATGACAGACACCTGAAAGGGGCGTTGCTGAATGTGAGAGGGACAGGGATGCTCAGAGATAGAAAGGGCGGGACACAGAGTTATTACTGTTTTTGGTGTTTTAGATGCACCCTAGAATATGGCTGATGCTAGTAGGTGGCGGTGTTTATGCAATACGGTACAGTGCATTAATGTCTTTAGATGAGTTAAGACATAAATAAGTTGTTTTAATTTGATAATGTTTTTAATTTTTTTGCTTCCCTATTGAGTTTGTATGTATCAGAATAGTTTTATTGCAGTGTGCTTTATGTAGAAGTAGTGCAATGCTTTGGTCAGCGAGTCATAGATAAAATGAGAAGAGAGGGAAATAAAGTGGGCACATGTTACATGTTCCATTTCTGAGTCTGCACTTTCTTTTGGTTCCTTTGAGATTCATCAGATACAAATGGACTGGCTTAAAGACTTGCCTAAGCACTGGCCTAACAACTGAACACCCATGGAAGCAATGTCGCAGAGCACAGCTGATCTGTGGAATGCCGTCAGGCCTCGGAAATGGGCATGAACAGCCCCCCTCCCCTGAGAAGTACACAGTTATGATGCTGTTGGTTCAAGTACCAAGGCTGCTGGAGGCTGCCATGCAGAGACAGTCTGCTGTTACGAAATGTACTTTCTTTCCTCCTGTTCGGCGAAATGACCTGTTTTGTTATGATACGTGGTGAATAAGATCTCCCTGCCAAACACAGTAAACCTCTGCACTCCACAGGACCCCTAGTCCCTGCCACACAGAAACCTCTACACACCACAGGACAGTTAATCCCTGGCAAACACAGTAAACCTCTACACACCCAGGGACCCCTAGTCCCCACCAAACACTGTACACCACCTCCTAATGTGGGACCCCCAGCACCGGCCAGGCTACCACGGTGGTCACACCCACCAAAAACATCCAGAATGGCACACACCACCTTAAAGTGGGACCCCTAGCACCGACTAGGCTACCACAGTGGTTACCCCACACACGCACTATAAACATGCGCTCACTCCAACATGCGCACCCGCACCCACACCTCCACAAAAGACACACAACACATCTTAAATTATGACTCGAGCTCTTAACGCAATGACGAGTGTTCTAAACGAACAACGTTTCTTCAGCTCAAATACAAAATGTGGAAAATTGACACAAAATAAACTGGAAACTCAGCTCCACCAAGTTCCTATGTAGATGAGTCAATATCACCTCCCACAAGTCCCGGAACTGCACCGCCTGTTTAAATACACAGAACGATAAAACTAAATGTCTCCATTACTTCAAAAATAACACCTCTCCCGACGCCATTATCCGAACCCCTCCTGTAAGAAAACATGTTAATACACATGACATTGTAATCTAGCAATTATCCGAACGTCTCCTGTAAGAAAACATGTTAATAAACAGAACATTATAATCTAGCAATTAACGTTGCACCCATACTGGCCAAACACGGAAAGATTTCCTAACAAAGGGGCCACAACACAAATACGCCACTCGCTACAAACAGGCCCTACATCTACAAACACTGTTACTTTATTGCATAATGGTCATCCCCGCACTTGGCCGTCGAAAATTCACCACGCTGTTTTCTCCCATGACAAAATCGCGGAAAAACTCTCCTGCAGTTACTGCAGACAAACCCATTGTCTGCAACGCTGTCCTTACCACCTGCTCCTGGGAAAACTCCGGTCCATAACGTCCTGCCACTTCCATCGTCTCTAACGTTACCATATCCAGAGTCCACTGCCCGCAGGCTACCAACGCCCCGACAGCCAAACCGCACCATGCTGGCATGGACGTTGGACCAACGTATTTCGCTTCCGGGATCAGGAAAGTCGCGTCGGACGGCAACTTGTGCATCAACAATGCTGCGCACTCCGCTACGTCGCAAGATTCCAACCATGGAGAATGGTATACATGGTGATGCCCAAACGACGTCATCATTTTCTCTGCAGAGCCACAGGGGTTGCATCGCCCCGCTTAAAGTACAGCGGCCCCCAAGGACATCCTGTCCTCCATCCACAGAGACGGTGGGCGAACAGTGTCCTCTCATGCAACACACTCTGACACCAAATCTCAGAGGCACGTCCCTTCCTTGCCCCCAGCCACATGTAACACTGGCAACGCCATCTGCTCCCCGCCGGCACCTCTACTCTTCCGCTCGGGCACTGGAGCAAAAGACACCATGCTCACCAGGTCCATCTCCTCTACGCCGGCACCACTATCATTCCGCACCGGCACTGGACTCAAGGACCCACGCCAACAGGTCCCTGCTACAGACGGCGGAATACCGACACAGAGATTGCTGAGTACCTCTGATCCACCTGGCACTCTCAATGCCCTGCTAGGTGCTCCAGCACTCGGCACAGGTCCTGAGGGCAATGTGCTGCCAAACCCCCGCTACAGGCTGGAGGAGAACACGGTTGGGCACTCCAAGCAGTCCAGGCTCCCGCTCTCAGCACACACCTGGAGCCTCCTCCTCTTGTTCAGCACCACCCGGCCTGCTGAACTGCAAACTCCGGTCCGGACTCCAGAGCTGCAATGCTGGCTGCTTCTCAGGACATGGACACTTGGAGGGCGGTGTCCTGTTCAACTGCTGCCCCCTCCAAGACAGGATCCCATCCTCGTTGCAAGTGTAACAAAGTGGTATTGTCATCAACACACCTGAGCCAGCAGGTAAGTTATATGGGTTTATTAGTTATGTAGTATAGCAGAAACACCGGCACGTCCTTGCCAGCCAGCTCTCCTTCACCAACTGCTCCCCATGGAACACATATTCAGATCACAACACTCCAAGCATAGTGACATCACTGCATTCCACACTAACATCACCACATCAGGGGAGGTAAATGGAATGGAGGGGAGACATACATTATAACAGAAACACTACGGCATTTTTTATTCGAATGTGAGCTCATTAGTGAGGAACGTGAAACTTACTTTGGAAAATGTGTATCTCAATCAGAAAGATACTTCCCGGAGGTAATTTGGTGGAACATGATGCATGGTAAATCTACTTCTTTAAAAATAGCAATCGCACGATTCTTATCGAATGTTTGTGGACTTATAGCCTAAATTAGATGATTTTATCCTATTTTAAGATTAATTTAAAGATGAATAAGATTAGTGTGAATATATTCTAAAAATATGTTATGTAATTATGGGGAAAAAAATGCAAATATTTTATCATGTATGATATATGTGGAATTTTATTTTTGTATGTTGTTCTTTTTTATTGTATTGGAATATCTTTTTTTGTAAAGGGTTTGTTTTTTAAATCAAATACAAATAAATAAAATAAAAAAATGCAAAGAACCGCAGTAAACGTCCAAACTATTGACATTAGGAATGCTTGTTTTTGGCACAGCATTTTATTCTGCACCAACTATACTCACGTGGACCAGAACAGTGTGTGGGGGGCGGGGGGTAGGGGTGTGAGGAAATTCTGGGAGGGCACCCTAATCTCGCAGAGGGGGCACCCTAATCTCGCAGAGGGTGCTGGGAGACTTGGCCGGCACTGACTGGGTTAAACTAGCAGAATACACTGGCAGGTGCTGGCGAAACTCCAGGGGGAGCACAGCACTCGCACTCTTCCCCAGGACTTCCGATCTGGGCGCGGCTGGAATGACGTGGTGACTTGGGCGGGTTTTAGTGTCAAGTTTGTGCCGTGTCATAAGAGTTCTTCCAGGAAAAGACACAAAGTGCTGAACGACTGAGGGGTGGGGAAGGCAAGTGTTATGCTCCCGGTTATGCAGCCGCCACAACACAGGTTTTAGGCGTGAAATCGTGCCAGGGAAACTTTTCTTTTATAGGATTGTTTGTCTTCGATAGCTAGTAGTACCCCACTCGCAAAAGAAAGTTGGCGGAAGATTCATGTCTGAACTGGTAAGTGTCGACTCGGGACACATTTGGAAAATACACGTTTGGGAATTCGTGAAGACGAAATCTGTAATTTGAACTATTTCTCATAATTTTTACAAACTTTATTGTATGTCTCACTTCCGGAAGTTTCATCTTAAAACTTTCAAAAGCTGCAACCTGATTAGAAGGTGACCTGTCGGTGCACTATAATGTTAAGTGACTTAACCGCTTATTCGGAGGGTGCCCTCATAAAGGCAAACGGGGTGGCTCCTGAAATTATAGGTCTATTTGCTGCAGTCACATTCCGGACAGTTTGGTGACAAGAGCTCCCGATCATCCTGGCAAACTCTGAACCTGTTTGCTCTTGCATTGTCCATTTTATTTAGGGGGATGGGTGCAAGGCTATCCTGGAGTGCTGTATCCCCTGGTATTTATTTTAGATAGCGAGGCATGTCAATGTGAAGTGTGTGATGAATTGTGTCGTTACCAGTTTTGCCAATAGTGTATTATTGAATTGAATTCTGGTGACATCCTGGAATATATATTTCCATCATTTTGGCAAAGGTGGTCGCTGTAGCTTTTTTTCGGAAGTTTGCTTTGATCCCCTTTGAGATGGGGAATGTGAATATCATTGTGCTATGTAGGCATATAGTTCAACGGGCCACTAATATAAATACTTACTCCCCTAACGTTACTTGTCACCAGTAGAGCATGTGTGGTCAGTGATAAGGGGCCCAGTGGTCCCGGGCCCTTGTGGAAGAGGGCTCTGCTGAGCAGGTTCACTGCCTTGTGCGCAGTGCTGGCTCGGTGCCAAATAATGTGCTGGAGGCAGGAGTCATGGTGGAAACTGACTGCGGAGCGGGAAACCAATGTTGCCAACTCCTCAGCAAGGAAAGTAGCTATTGGCTGTCCTAAAAGTAGCTAGAAATAGCTAAATGACGTCACGACCTAATTTGCATAATTGGCAGTATGTTTTAGCAGCGAGTGGAACCTCAAAAGGCACGCAAATAAAGTATTGTTGTATTGTGTTTAGACATACAGTCATGTGGTCACCCACGTCACCATGAACAGATATTTAGAAGACAGGTGATGTCATGTTTGAATCGCTTACATGCCAGTGACTGTTCTATACACCCACGAGGCACGGTGGAGCCCCTGGTGGTTCACTGAGGTGAATAGTCAGGGGAGCGGCGAGACTCCAATAACCGGACCGCCCAGCCATCACCCATCCCTCAAGGTGGATGGGTGTTACCTGTGAAGAGCCTCGTTGACGTCACTGATGGGGCAGGGGAGACTCCCATTTTAGAGTCAGGCACAACATGCAGCAAAGTACAAATTGTACCGGGGGTGCCTGTGAGAAGTCAATTTAGCGACTTATTGTAAACTTTTGGAGACTCTAATTAGAATCTCCAAAAGTCTCCAATAACAACAGGAAAAGTCGCTAGATATGGTCGGCCATTTCCATTTCCTTTCTCCCCCAGGCGGGATGTACCTCCTACCCATGTGAGGGCCCGCAATCTCACTGGCTCACAGCAGTGCGACAGTGGGGGCGCTTCTCTTCCTTTCCCATCTGGCTTGCTCAGGACACCAGCCCTGCAGCGGATGCCGCTCTCCTTCACCCCCCCCCCCACCGCCACGGGCCTTTCTTTACCTGCAGTCCCTCCGCTCACTCCCCAGGTGGGAGAACAAGATCCACCGGTGCGGCAGCGGGCAAAGTCGCAGGGCTCCCCCAGGCGGGAGTGATTGTCGAGGGGCAGGGCCACACCGCAGGCAGCCCCGCCAGGTGTTGATGGCCAACCTCAGAACCACAATGACAGGGCATCAGACTTGCTACCAAGCCCTGCCAAGGCTCCCCAGGCAGGTGTCGTCCCAGGCAGCAGTACGGACCACGGCATGGGCAGTCTCCCCCAGGAAGGATTTACCATTTTGGTGTGCCGGGGAGGCCAGCATTACACCCGTTGTGGAGGCCAACGGTGGGGCCTCACTAGCCCATGTTGTGCTTTGCTCCAGCTCTAAGCAGGAGCAAGCTTCACCAGGTCCAGGGAGACCGGCTTCCTGGCAGAGGGAGCAGGCTGCGTCCCCTTTGCCCTTGGCGCGAACTCCCTGTGTGGGAGTGTTAAAATGGATTTCTGAACCTCGGACCTGGAGGGGCAGAGGTTCAGAAGGCCAGCCTAGTTTCCTGGAATAGGGTAATCTCTGGACAAGCCAGACCAATCAGGGTAGTGATGGCGGCGGTCAAGACTAAGTCTCAAGAGGGGTGGGGGTGACGGAAAGACCTCAATGAGCACACAGAGCAAGGACACTTACAAATTACTCCCGACAGGTGTTATATTAAAAATACAGACACATTTATTACAAGGCCTTTGTAACATCGACCATAGCAAAGAATCGCAATAATACTAAAGTAAACCAACACATCACAATCAATACAATATATATACAAGACCGAGGGGTCTAAGGAGTTAGGAGCACGTAATATGTAGACCACCTAGATGGGGAGGAAAACAGGCAGTGCAATCATTAGACCCAGTTCGACATCCGAAATACACCTAACTAGGAGGAAGTCCGAGCCCTACGAAGAGAGGAGCCTTGTGCTCAAAAGTACCTGCACGCGCTGGTGCCAATGGACAAAAGAGCCTCTTCAAGGCGATCAGGCAGTTCAGGAAGGTGAATGAAGCGATGCAGAACAAGTCCCCACTACTCAAGCAAGGCACTTGTGGGCAGAGGCCGGGTGAGAGTGCGGGATAGAGTTGCTATTTCGCAACAGCGGTAGAAAAGAAATGGGCTCCTGCGTGAGGGGCCACCGGTTGGGGTATGGACTACTCACCGGTCCCTGACGCAGGCAGACACAGACTTCTCCAGTTCAGTTCACGTTGCTGGCAGGTTCAGCTGCAGTGTTCAGGGCGTCTCGACACTGTGTAGATTCTGCGTAGCAGGATGCAGGGTCGAGGGTGTCCCAAAGGCAGCAGACGTGCACAGGTTGTTACCACAGCAGGGCAACACGGCAACCGCGTTTACTCCGGTCCGGGCGCACTCCTCTCACTTCAGACCTGGGAATGCCAAGTGTACGAAATTCGGTGTGAGGGTGCCGTGGACGCAGAGCAAGCAGTAAACCAAGTTTCGAGGGATTCCCCGAAACGGCGGCGGTGACAGAGCAAAGCGTCATGCGTAAGCTGGTCAGCCCACTGGTTGGCCCAGGGACACTTCCGAAGAGGCTTACTTGCAGGGTTTGATGAAGGTGCCGGGAATAGTTGATCCCACTATTCCAATGGGTCGAAGCGCCTTCGTAGACCTTCTAGGACGATCAGATGCAGAGGGGTCTCGCAGGACGACAGCAGTTCAGGGTGCCAAACCTTCAGTGGGTCACCAGCGGTTCCTCGACTCAGCTTCTTGTTGCAGGATACTTGGCTCCTTATCCCTTGTTCGGTGTGAACTCAGGAGATTGACATGGTACTGGTGTTTCCGGCTTCCTCTTATCCAAAGTTCCCTTCGCGCCAAAACGGAGAGGACCCAATGGGAGATCTGCTCACAAACACTCACACCATATGTGGACCTATCACGGACCACAGTGGTCCCAGGCATTCAGGACACTCCAGACTCTCTGGCACCCAGGATGTGTATTGGGACCAGACATCCCAGCCCACATCCTGGAGGCACACATAAGGCATGCAGAAGCCCGCGAAAGCTTTGGGGTTTTGCGGGAAAGTGCATGACCAAATAAGGACTGCCCTGGGTCGGCTCGACCTGGGGGAAGGTGAAGGGGCAAGACAGGCAGCGGACAGGACAAAGAACCTCGTGGCATGGCCATTTCGGAGCCAGGCCACTTACTCGTGCCAAACGCGGTAAGCGCAGATAACATGGCAAAAAAGGGTTCAAAATACAAGAGAAACGATAGCTGCCACCAGTCCCGTCCGTGACACACTTGCACAGTTCATAATAAGTCCAGCGAGAGTTTCTAGGGCCTTTGGAATGACTAGAGACCCAAGAGCGCGGTAATGTAATTTACGGTGCACTCTTGTTTCATGTTGCACAAACGCTGCAACATGAGGAAAGGACTAAGGGAAACAAAGTCTCCCAGTACTGACTGTCTCAAGGGCATGTCAGTTTCCCCATAAGAATTGAGCGAACGCCCAGAGGAGTGCTGCGGAAGGCTGCGCTTCTCTGGCAAAGTCTAGATCAAGGTGTAAAACAGCAAAAAGTTTGGGGGTTGCCACATGGAGGGAAAATTACATACAATATGAAATCTTTCCTAACGGGGAGCAAGCTTTTCCACCATGCTGGCAGGACTGGCCAAGCCCCTCTTGTGCCTTGCTCCAGGCAGGAGCGAGCTTTACCAGGGCCGGGGAGACCAGCTTTCTGGCAGGAGGTAGGCTGTCTCCCCTTTGACCCAGGCCGTGGTGGTAGAGGGCTCTGCTGGGCAGACCCACTACCTCATGCGCAGCGCTGGCGCCGCACCAAATAATGTGCGGGATGCAGGATTCCTGGTGGAAACTGACTGCTGAGCGAGAAACTGCTCAGCTCTTTATCGACAGGATGACGCGGCTCCCACGTGTCGCATAACATCTGCATGAGCCCAGGAGGAGCGTTAGTCACAACATCCAACAGCATGCAAGGCATGTGGAAGTGCACTCTTACACTTTATTATTCATTTCCGCTACCAGTATTTCTCAGAAAGGCTGCTTTTGGAAAGTGTGATGCCTAAGTAGCCCTTATATGCCATTGCCATTGAACTGAGACTTCAGAGAATGTGTGCAAACTAGCTCGTGCCTTTTCTACCAGACCTGATTCCTGTGCAGACTTCTCTTTTGGTGGACGGGCCGAATATTTGTTCTTTTATGTCTGCCAGCCGTTGCTGGTGTATGAATTGGTGCGATTCAATGTTGGATCAATCCACTGTGATTAGCTATTCTTGCTTTATAGTAGTTGTTTTATAGTAGCAATGACACATTCATGTCTGCCCCAGTCTTTGTTGCTGATTTCTGACAGTCATGTTTATGTATTGGTCATCAGTAATGCAAACTAAACTATCTTTTTCATCACATCCATCCAAATTTGTGGCTTTCTAAGATCCATTCTGTCTCTGCACATTGGGCCACATTGCTCACAGGCCCTTCCAAGATGGCTGCATCTTTTTTTGTGGTAGTAAGGCTCCTTGCCTGGCCTGCACTCCCTCCTCCAATTGGTTGCCTGGGTTTTGATAGCCCAATCAGCGCAACCGGGAAGCGGGAGCCGGCACACCAACTAAGGCCCATGACAAAGGCCCCTGTCTGCTCCCTGTCCGCTACTTGGGGTCCTCTCTGCACCCATCACCCTAACTTCAATGATGCTGCCACCTCACTCTTCTAAGCAATCCGGACTGCCTTGACATTATCACCTCTTTAACTTTGGGTTAGTTCCCTCCTTCTGGTCTTCACTCCTGCCCCATTTTGACTTTCTCTGTCCCTTCTGCTGCTTTCTATCATGCTTACATTCCGATTTGCATTGCGTATTTAGACCCTTTACTAACATCTAAACCCAATTGGAAAGTCAAATCTTGCTGTTTTGCTTTTTGGTTCAGAAGTCAAAACTTGCTGTTTTGGTTTTTGGTACAGAAGTCAAATCATGCTGTACTTTGTTAACTTGCTCTGGACTTTGCTTGTACCTTTTTGCTTCTCTGTAATGTTCTGGCTCAGTGACTTCACTGCTCTCTTTGTTCCACTCCTACCTGCCCCCCCACCTAGCCCCTCCTTCTCCCTCCTCTCCTCGTTACCTCTCCCATGGCGCTTTCTGTTTCTCCTAGCTTTTCCAACTGCTTTTCAATTGACTATCCTTCCCTTCTCACTAAGTCTGTTAGGAAGAAGTTCAAAAAAGATAACCTGGCCTCCAACACTGGTCTCCCTATTGCTGACACCTATTCTAAACATTTCCTCCAGACAGACACTCACCGACATCCTCTTTGTCGTTCCTTCGCCAGATCGATGGACTCTTCATATGATCTCTGTGCTCTCTCCTGTCTCCTCCTCCCCCATTAATGGTGGTACCCGCTGGGAAATTCTCATGGCTTCCTTCGACTCCTCTAAAGTCACTATTAATGTCTACCTTAATGGCACCGTCATGGTCCAAGGCCCTCAGGCCAATCTCCTTCTCTTTGATAGGCGCTTCCCTCACCTCATAAATTTCCTTTCATCTCCTGCTCCCCCCTCCACTCCTCCTTGGCTACCTTGCCCTCGCTTTCCTCCTCCTCTACCCCACCTCAGGCTCCTTCTCCTCCCCAGGGCGTACCTCTGATTTGTACCCCTCCCCGGAAGGTCTTTAAGGCTGGCAACCTTCTTCATCTTGCCACTCCCAACTCTCGCTCTGCTGTCAAACACTCCTCTGACATCTGCCACCTCCTGGAAGAAGTTGACCTTGATGTCCTCGGTCTTACCAAGACATGGTTCACGGCCAGCTCTGTCACAAGCTTTGACACTCTCCTCCCTGATGGCTACAAGATCCTCTCCACACCTAGATCCACCCGGTCCGGAGGGGGTGTAGCCCTGACCTTTCTTGAGTGGATTCCTGCCTCTATCATTCCCACACAGACATACTCTTTCGAATGCCTTGTCTGCAGGCTCTCTCTCTCTCTCCTAGCCATTCTCTTACCGTGGCTTCCATCTACTGCCTCCTGGTCAAATGACCTCATTTCTCTCTGAGTGGGCAGACCTCTCTTCCTCCCTCCTGGCCTCAACCACTCAACTCCTCCTTGGTGACCTCAATATCCATCTATACTCTCCTTGTTCCTCCTCTGTACTCTTCCGTGACTTCTGTGACTCCCTCTCTCTTTCTATCCTCCCCTCTGGCCCGACTCACTCTGCAGGGCACACTCTTGATGTCTTGATCTCCCCTGACCTCCCCCTCTCCATCCCTCTGACCACTCCTCTCTCCTGGAGTGATCACTCCCTCCTCTCCTCTCTCCCTCTCTTCCTCCAGGCCAAGCCTACCCCAACACTGCCACCTACCTTCTCAGATATCCGGCCCATGAAGCGTGTGTCATTGGAGGCTTTCGCCGCCACCTTCTCTCCCCTGCACCCCTCCACCTCTGGCTGACTCACATCCTGACACAGCCCTGTCTTTGCTCCACTCTTCTACCTCTGATTCTCTTGACGCTCTTGCCTCTTTCATGAGGATCCGTTTGAAGCCCAAAGCCAAGTGCAATTCTTGGTATGACCTAGCTGCACTTAAACGTAAGTGTAGGGTGGCGAGAGAAAATGGTGGGCTTCTTGTTCATTCTCTGACAAACTGGCCTGTCGCCTGCTCCAAAGGCAATACCGACTCTCTGTCCACACCAAGAAGAGAGCCCAAATCCAAGCCTGTGTCTCTGTGGCATCTAACAACTCGGCCGAACTCTTTCAAATCTGCGAGGAGCTGGCCAACCCTGCTGCAGTCTCTACCCCTCCCGTCGCTGCCCAGGCCCTTTGCAATGCCATTGCCTCTCACTTAATCTAAAAAACCCAGGACATCCTGTCCATCCTCTCCTCCCTTCGCTCCCCTCTCCTTCTGTGAACTCTGACCCTCCTTCAGCCACCCCCCCACCCTCTTTCTCACCCTTTCCTTTTTTCTCCCCTGACAAGGTTGTTACAGCGACAGGTCTGATCTATGAAAGCCTTGTCAAAACAGGTTCATCCCTGTTCCTCTAAAACCAACAAAGCAGGACCACATTGATACCCTCTCCCCGGCCCTTGCCGATTTCTGCAACCTTTCCTTTTCCTCAGGAGCCTTCCCCTCCCCTCTAAATCACTCTTTTGTGCATCCTCTTCTCAAGAAACCCACAGCTGATCCTTCTTGCCCGGCTAACTATTGCCCAATTTCCATTACTCCTTTTCTGGGCAAATTCCTGGAGAAGCTGGCCATCTCACAGCTTAACCATTCTGATTCTGTTGGCTGTCTCCATGACCATCAGTCTGGCTTTAGAGCTGCCAGAAGCACGGCAACTGCTCTCCTGAACATCTGTGAAGATCTGCTCTCCAACCTTGACTCTAACATCCCCTCTGTCCTCATCCTACTTGATCTCTCTTTTGCCTTTTACACGGTCAACCATACCATCCTGCTCAGTCGTCTCTGTGACAACCTGGGTATCACTGATCAGGCTCTGGCCTGGCTGACCTCTTTCCTCTCTGATCGACCCTCCCCGGTCCAACTTGGGCCCTTCCTTTCATCTATCTCCCTCTCTACTTGCGGTGTTCCCCATGGGTCTAACTTCTCACCCTGGCTCTTCAACCAATACCTGTCAACTCTCGCCCACCGCCTTGCCATTTTCTGCTCCAATTTCCAGTGCTATGTTGATGACACTCAACTCATTTTCAGACTTCCCTCGGCCACCTCCTCTCCTTCTCTCATCTCTGATTGCCTATCTGCCATTCAGGATTGGTGTGCCGCCCACGATCTCTGCCTGAATGTCAGCAAGACGGAGATCTTCTTCATCGGCACAGGGAAATTTCTTTTCTGTGAAAGGGACAGTGCGCTTAAGACTTGGTAGAGTCTCTCCTAGGGGTTACTCACCCAAGAACAGGTCAACTGGCTGTGTTCCTGCTGGTAGAGAAATTCCCAGACCCCCCCCACCACTGTTTTGCATAAATTAACTTTGGGTCTCACCGTAGGTTAAAAGGGCAATCCAGATGTGTACCCCTTGCTCACTGTTCTTATAGTGGCGCAGCTGCACCTCACTGATGATGCCCAACAAGGCTGAAACACGTGTATGTGGTTGCTGTTGGTACTCTTGTTCAGAGGAGAATTGCCTAGTATTTCGGTGCTGGACTGCCCTTGGGCAGGACAAAGACTGATATGCAGGGAAATTTCTTCTCAGTGAAAGGGACAGTAAACTAAAGACTTGGTATAGTCTCTCCTAGGGGTTACTCACCCAAGAACAGGTCATTGGGCTGTGATCGTGCTGGTAGAGAGATTCCCAGACCCCCCCTTGTTTTGCTCTCCATCGGCACACCTGCTCCCTCCTTTCCCCTCACTCTCTGGCCGGCCTCCCCTGGCCCTCCTACTACCCCCACCTGCGAGGCTAAGAACCTTGGGGTCATCTTTGATTCCACGCTTTCCTTCTCTGCCCACATCTCTAATGTCTCTAAAAAGTCAAACTTCCCACTGCACCTCCTCAGAGGTACTCTGCCTTTCCTCTCCTTCCCCCAGAAGATCACTGTCTCCCGAGCCCTGGTTCTCTCTAGGTTGGACTATTGTAACAGCCTCTTTCAACATCTCCCTGCCTCTACTCTCCGCCCTTTGCAACTCATCCAGAACGGGACTGCGAGACTTGTCCTTGACCTCAAGCCCTGGGATTGCATCTCTCCAGCCCTGAAATTTCTCCATTGGCTGCCAGTGGATGCAAGGATTAAATTCAAAACCCTTTGCATTGTCCACAAGGCTTTCTGGGGCCTGGGTCCAAAATTCCTCCCGCTGTCGCTACGTAAATACCTCCCCTCGAACTCTTCGCTGATCTACCTCCCAGGAGGATAGCTCAGTGGCAGCGTGCTCGACTTGGAAACAAGACGACACGGAGCAACACAGGTTCGATCCCTGGGTCCGCGCTTAGAAACCTCTGGGTATTACGTGCGTTATAAATAACCTATCATATCATAACTCCCTCAGGGTCAGTCGTTTCTCAAAGAAACACGCAGGGGGTAGATCTCTGTCTTCGACGGGGGCCTCCCTCTGGAACAGCCTCCCTACCACTCTGAAACTTGAGGAGAACCATCTTCGGTTCTGGAAGCACCTCAAGACCTTCCTCTTTGCTTCTGCCTTCGCCCCTCCTCTCCCCTGCTGATCTCTCTCTCTGCACCATGCCTACCCTCTGACTTCAGGGCCCAGGCACCTGCTCACCCAACTGCACTGCCTCCTGGCAATCCCTTGCACTGGGGTCTGTTTCTTTAACCATACAGCCCCCCCACTTTTTCCTGCACTTATCAGACATACCATGTCTGCTGCCTTAAACCCAGCACTTACCACTTTCTGGCTGCACTACCACTGTTTGTTGCCTATTTATTATTTATTTATTTTATTATTTATCTGTTTTTCCTTTGCTCCACACTTTCCACTTCTCCCCCCTTCCTTGCACTTTTACCCTTTCCCTCTCCCATGAACTTGCGCATTTCAATGTCACTGGGCCTAGTAAGATTGTTGTTTTTGTTCTCCCTTGTTCCGCCTCCCTTGCCTTGTCACGCTCTGAAACACTTGTGTACGAGCGCGATACAAATAAAATAACAATATCAATACAGCAAGAATTTTGTTTCGAGGTGCATCAAGACAGCGGGTAGAGGGGGAAGGGAAAAGGATGGAGCTATAAAACAAAAACAAAACGTTCTTAAAAGGTCTTGAAACATTCAGAATTTGCAAGTGGTATAAAAGAGCTGGGGAGAGGGGGAGGAAGGGACGTGCAACAGGGGGGTATAATGGAGGGAAACGAACAAAAAAAAACATGTTTATTACTCTTTCCTGGGACATCCTCTGTTTTAAATCCCAACTCCTAATTTACCAGCTACATAAAATTCTCTGGCCCATATGTAAGTTTGAAAATGCTCAGTGGCTCATACGCATGCCAGAATCTCCCATTCAATAACTAAAGGGTTTTGTTGGGATCAGTCCGTGAACAAGTTGCAAAGTCAATTTCCCCCAATGCCACGTGACTGGCCCTAAACCATTGGCACTGGCGTCAACAGCAGTTCTCCCATTTTGCACCTGCAGTGGAACAAAGCATGGGGCCAGAATGATGTCAGGTTTGATCACCTCCATCACATTTTGGCACTTCCCATCTCCCTTTAAGAGGACATCTTTCTTCAACGTAGTATGGGGTTGCTGTTTTGGCCGTGAATCTCTCTTTGAATGCTCGATAGTACTCTGTCCTGTGAATAATGTTGTTGATCTTTTCTGGAAGGCGGATGAGGCTTTTGAATGGCTTGGCTTAATGCCATCCAAAAACAAGATGGCAGAAAGCACACCTTGAGTAAAGACGCATTTTTGGAGTGTCTTAATCGTAAAGGTGCAAGGGAGAAAAGCAAACCTGGTACTAGGTTGCATCAACATATAAACAAGCAAAAGGTGCTGACAATAAGTGGGACTCTCGCTTCCCACGCACAACTTTAATAACTGGATACCAGTCAACATTTAAATTTATAATTACAGAATTTGAATAAGTGACTCCGTGAGTTAGGGAATCCTAAGTAGTAATTGCAGCCGTTATTAAGGTTTGCCTTGAAAATATATTCCCTGAAAATTTGGACAAACGAATCCTCTTTACACTATTCTTGTAACCCAATAAACGGATAGTCTGTGTATTTTAATTATTTTGAAAAAAAGTATATTTCAATATTCAAACATCAAAACATTAATTGACACTGTATACAACAAATAGATCAATGAACACAGTCCAATAATTAACAGCTGAATGTGTTTCGGGGAAATTCCTCTTCATCAGGAGCAATTGTTATCTCTTCAATCACCAAAATTCCTCCTATTGTGAAAATATCTGAAAGACATATTTACATTATGTTAGGGTCTTGTGTCACTTTTCAATTCATCATATCATTAATGCTGATTTTTTTTGCCTGTCATGATTTGTATGGAACTTATTTACCTGATGAGGGTGCAGGATCGAACATGTGTCAAAGGTTGTCTATCCCACCACTCTTGCAAAGCTCAATAGCAGGTGAACAATAACCCTGTTAAATATAAGTGTGCTCATGTTAAGGATCTGTCATGAAAATCCTTCTAAGGCACCTTTAACTAAATAACTCGTAATTGTCTCGTGATGCATACCTTGTTCAAGATGTTGCCGCTACTATTGGTTTAAGGCTCACTACTGGTAGTCTGTGGTTGCTGGTCTTAACCCTCGATCATAAACCCCATTCTGAAATGTAAATAAGAGTGTAAATCAGTATTTATACGTCACCCCCATGTTCATTCACCCTGACAACCTCAGTGTCTTTAAAGGCGACGTATATCAGCTGGGAACATGCAGTAGGAGAAAGGATTACTTGATGAATGCACGATTTAATCGCAAGTGCCTTTTTGTCGCGGGCGTCTGCGGCCGTCATGCGCAGTTCTGCGGGATGGTAGCAATTCATTGGCTAAACTTGTAATGGCCTAGATGTATAGGGATCACTAATAAACACTACCTCTAGGTTGCAAAAGGTTACAAGGGTTTTGTGTTAGGGCTACTATGGGGTTTATGCAATTCCAGTTCTGTTGTTTTTAGCCCTCCATCTAAGTAAGTCCATGTCAGATTATGCTCACATTTTATTGGTTTAAACTGTGGAGGCTAAAGTCCATAGTATCTTGATAATCATGTTACTCATAGGCTTGCATCTGTTCCAATGATCTACCACATTAAACATTTATGTTGACACCATCCAGGAAGGACACATTTTCTACTCTTTAAGCCACATAATGACAAATATCAGTTCGACATTTAAATGATTACAGAAGCACACACAAATGTAAATCCTCATTCATCCAATGTGGGGTAAGGCTGTCTAATTTCTATATCCAGTAGAGCTCCATCTGATTGAATTTGTTGCCAATTTTACCCCCTCTTGTTGGTCTACCGACCAATTCTAGTATGAGTTTCAACTGTGATATGTTGTGTCGCATAGTAATAAAATGTTGTGCTACAGGAGACTTGCTGTTTCTTGTGCGGATATTACTTTTATGCTCATTCACACGTTGTTTAGCCTTACGTGTTGTCTGTCCCACATAGTAAATCCGACATGGGCAGCTAAATCCATAGATTAGTGAACTCGAATCGCCCGTGGCAAAATCCCTTAGTTAGATTTTTACTCCAGAGTGTGGGTGTTTGACATAGTTACCCTTCATAACAATATTGCAGTTACTGCATTGAAGACACAGGAAAGTGCCACTCCTCTTCTTCCCCGATGTGAGTTCAATATCTTTTGGTCTTCTTTCCGCTTGTACCAATTGGTCACACAGATTTCTGCCCCTTTTGTAGGCCATCAGGGGTGGTTGTGGGAAGGGTTTGTGTAACACAGGATCTAGTTTGATCAGCTTCCAATTCTTCTTGATTAGTCTTGTAATTTGATGATTTTCACTAGAGAATTTTAACGTGTATAGGAAAGGTATTTCGCTCTCTCTTTTCTTAGTAATCAGAAGATCCTCTCTCCTGAGATTAGCACTTCTGTCCTGGGCTGTTTTTATGACATCTGTTGGATATCCTATTTCCTTATAAAGATTGGTCATTTTTTCACACTCCATTCTCAGCGTATCCTCCTCAGATACTATCCAATTCAGTCGTAAGAATTGGCTGTAGGGCTGATTATTCTTCAGATATCTGGGATGTTGGCTTAGGTAATGGAGGCAGTTGTTCACGTCAGTTGTGTTTGTGATCTGCACCTGCCAAGATATAAACAGTACAATTGAAAGCAGCCAATGACTGGCCGGGCAATTGAATAACGACAAAACATTACACATATAATCAATACTTCAACTTACATTTTTTCCATTCAGTGCAAGACATTCTATCTTTACGATTGCTAGGGTGGGATAATGCTTTGCCTCTGTGTATTTAATAGAATCATGACTTTCGATTATGATAGTATTGAAAATCTGTATTCTATGTCAAAACCCGGGGGCTCGGACTATGCTTGTTTAAAGCTTACTCACCACCAACGTAGACACATGGTCGACCGGTTGAAATAAAAATAATTTAAAAGTCGACTTATTCGACCAGTCAGCTGCCTTCGAAATGTCCTCCAAAAGTGTAACCATCCAGAATGCTGTGGATGCCACGGCACCTCTCCTCCAATCGAATGTGCCCCGTATTGTTCCAAATCTATGCTAGCCTGTCGCATGCACAATTTTACCCATCTTGCCAAGGTAGCTGGAGAAACTGCTTTAAATAGTTTTCTGACCGCTATTAATAATTGGGATTCCCCTGTGGGTCTGGGCTGTGTTGACATGATTTCATAGGCCTTCAGCCATCTAACCGGACACAGATTAGGCCGATCTTGAAATGCTGCATAAACTACTGTCTTTATCCCAGTCACTGTCCTTTTTGTTATTTAAAAAGTGACACCTGTTGGCAAAAAAGATTTTCTTTCCACCTCTAGTGCCATGACATCCAAGGCCCTTTCGCATGAGATATGGCCAAGAAGGGTAGTCAATTTTGCCCATAAAGCCTTCCTGGACAAATGTGTGTTGTCAGGCCATGAATCAAATAACCTCAACACCTCGCTAACATTCCAAAGACAAACATATCTTGGAGCTGGTGTTTTTATTATTTGTATCCCTTTGACCAATCTACATACCAGCGAATGTTCCCCAATAGAGTTACCTTCCACTCTCTCATGTCCAGGTGAAATCGATGAACGATATGTGTTAATTATTCGGTATGCCTTAACCTGTGCCGCCAGCGTGGCTAAAAAATGCACTACATGGATTTCATCAGCTCAAACAGGATTATGCCACTTAGACCATGCGCCTTTGTAGGCTTCCTTGGTTCTGGGAGCCCAGCATTCTCTGATGAATTTCTGAGCCTCTCCCGAAAGTCCTGGCTTAGTCCAGGCTCTCCTGAAATCGCCCACGCTAATAGGTTCATAGAACCAAAGGGTGGTTCTCCTGCTGGTAACCGTAAGATACCTTCTATACCGGGCAGTAAGATTGCCATGCTGTATGACATTTCTAATTTATTTATTTCAAATGTAGTTTATTGTCATTTATAATCATACATTAGTACAGAAAGTAGACTTTTATGCATTAGTTCCAAGCATATTTGAGCTTATAATCAACATAGTAAACAAATAAACAGAGCCTAACAACATAACAGAGATTCTCCACACATGTAAACTAGGTTTTAGCATTATTTAGTGCTGTAGTCAGGTCTGGAGTGTGTAGACCAGCAAAGGACCGCCCTTACTTGCTTGGGCCATGGTATCTATGTTCGTACCTGGACTGGTGGTATTGGAGCACCTGGAAGGGGCGAGAAGGGCAAAGAGTCCGGCTAACAGTGCAAGACCTTAAGGAGTGGCATGGTACTCACAGCGGTTTATCATCTGACAGGTGAAACATATCCCAGATCAATAGCCTCCAGGACTCATAGGCTCCACCTGCGTGCACCTGCGTGCTCCACCTGCGTTGCATCCAGATTCCGTGTTGATCTAACACACACTCTGGTCTCCGCCTCAGCCCAAGTCTCGAAGTCCCTGTGCCTAGCATAAATATTGCGGTCCCCCAGTTGACTTCGAGCTCGTGGCAATGCATCGCTTAGCAAGAATGCATGCCATGTCCATGAACTTAATAACCTGTTTGTGCTTGCTGTTCCTCAGGTATGCTCCCAATAGTCACTACATCGGACTCCAGGAATACCTTGTGACCCCAGCCTTTCTACATGCTTGCTCAATGCGGGACCCAAAACCCTGCACCTCTCTGCACTGCCAAAACATATGTATCAGACCAGCGCCGATAATACCACACCAGGGACATGTCGGCTGTTTGCCACTGTTAAACTTGGCCACCTTGCTAGGTGTCATATATGTGCGATGCAGCACATTCATTTGGATCAGTTTGAAAACGGGGGTTCCTAGACACCTCCCTGGGGTGACTGAGTAATGCGTACCCACTCCCGCTCCCCGATGTCGGCTTTCAAGGATGACTTCAACTTACAACTCTGAGGGTTAGGTCTATTTGTTAAACTAACCATACAATCTGGACACCGGTCGTCAGCCATCCTCTAAGTAGAGACAACCCAGCCTTCCCAGCGTTGTGCCACCGCAAGAGCATCCCTGTTCCTACATACATCCGCAACTATCGGGACCTCTGGCGAGTAAGGGCAGTCAATCTTCAGTAGTTTCAGCGTCCTAAACCACACCTTCCTACCCAAGTTAACTATAAGGGTGTAGAGTCCAGGCAGCAGAGCTGTCGCCATGGCACTTCTTTGAGGTGGGCAGGGGCCACCAGCTGTTGCAGTAAAAGCGATTAAGACGAAACGTTGTCTGATAGCCATTTCGCAGTGAAACTAAGTTGCGCCGCCAGGTAATAACATTCCAGTTTAGGAGACTGCACATCTCCCCCGTTGTAAGGTATGCACAGTGTTGCAAGGGCAATCTTGTGACAGGATGAACCCCAAAGGAATCCCCTGACCAACAAGTCTAATAAGCAGAAGAAGGAGGCATTAATATAAGGATGGATGTTACTAAAGAAGTAAAAAAATCTAGGCAAAACAATCATTTTTATAATCGCAACCCTACCCATCAGTGACAATGGAAGCCTAGACCAGAATGTCATTGACCTCCTCGGGCCTTTCACCACCCCAACTGTTTCGCATGTGCATGCCTTCGGGTGTATTCATGATGTGCACACCTAATTATTTAAAGGATTCCACATTCCACGAGAGCCCCAGTTCCGGTAGAGCATCAGCCTCAACCCTGCGGAGCCTCGCCAGTGGGAATAAGCAAGACTTCTCCCTGCTGAAAGATATTCCAGACAATTTAGCAAAGTTGTCCAGTACATCCATAACCATTGGCAGATTGTACTGCGCCTCCGTAACATAGAGCATAACGTCATTGGCATATAGTAATACTAAATGACTAGTGCCGCCAACCCAAATACCTGCCGCTAGGAATTCTTGGAGTAGATAGACCGCTAAGGGCTTGAGTGCCAATACATACAACATGGCCGATAGCGGATATCCCTGCCGCGTTCCCCTTTGTATGTCCCATGCCGCTGACACCTTTTTCCTTATTTGACTCTTGCAGTCGGGATCAGTATAGGATCTTTACCCAACGTATAACACACTGGCTATAACATCTCCCCTGACCACTTTTAAGGCTTCCCACACTGTACCCCATTCCTTTACACTGCCTACATTGTGCTCTAAAAATTCAACCAGTGTCGTCTGCAGCTTATCCCTGGAAATCTGGTCAGACAAGGCATCCGCTGGCATACGCCACATTGGGATGGTGGGCCTGGGACTTCTCATGTTCCACGCCACCATTAGTAGGGAGTGGTCGGATATTGCACGACCCAGGTACTCTGCATCACCAATATCAGCCATCTGATTCTGCTTCACAAAGATGTAATCAATCCTGGTGAACAGGGCATGGGGTAAAGAGTAAAAAGAGTAACTCCTACTCTCAGGGTTCAGTTCCCTCCAGACATCCACTAAGTCAAGGTTAGTCATCATCGTATTGAGAGCTGCAGACGCTGTCGATAGACCTCCCTGAATCAGAGAGGATCTGTCCAGCAAAGGATCTCTAGTACAATTAAAATCACCTCCCCATAGGAAAAAGCACTTCCAGTGGTGCGCAACCCGAGCACAGTGTGCGAAAATGAGGTGGAATGCCATGATTCGGGAAATAAGAATTAACTATGCACACCTCAATGTGATCTATGGAACCCCGCAAAATGAGGTACCTCCCGTCCCTATCCTCGTCCACCTCCATCAGCTGGAACGGCACAGAGTCATTTATCCACGTAAACACCCCTCTAGCATGTTTAGAGTATGCCACCCCATAAAACCCTCCCCCCCCTGTCCCCAACGTTCCCGGACCCCTTCCAGTTCTTCAGCCGTCAAATGGGTCTCCTGGAGTAGGGCAATGGACACCCTCTTTCGATTTAGGAAATATTTCACCCTATTTCTATGTCAGTACTTGCCCAGCCTCCACATGTTCCAAGTCAATACTTTAATGGGGGGTCATACTGCAGATGTCTACAAACCAGTCTGTGCACCAAATCAGCCACCCCACCAACTCTTCATGGCTGACACCAGATCATGCATCCCCCATCTCCCTCCCGACCAGTGAATCCTTAGGTGTGACATGTGTACCAAAATGCATGAAGGACACAAAACCAATAACATAACAAACCAAACAATATACATTTGCCCAGCAACTGCACTGTGTGTACAGTGCTCGGACGTACCTGTACCACCAGGGCCTGTCCAGGCCATTGTATATCGAGTAGTGGGTGTCAGCAACAGGCCAACACCAACCTACGCGCGGAACAGGCCAATAAGGCCAGTGATGGGTGATCAAATGTTGCCCCCATCATATGCAAGAGCAGTTTGTTCGGACAGAGGTAGACTTCGCATAACACCTACGTCTCAGCAGAAGGCCCACAACTAAATGTCCAAGTGCACCATTCCATCAGTGAAGCCAAACAACCTCGATGATGGCGTCCTTTGCATCATGTGTTAGGTTCCTCCCCGCTGGCCAGGTTGTTGTGCTCCAACCACATATCAGCAGCTGCAAGGGTTTCAAGGAAGTGTGCTCTGCCCTTATAGATGATTTTGAGCGTGGCAGGATACATAAGCATATATTTGACATTTAGGTGCCTGAGTCTCGCCTTGATCGGTACGAAAGAGTTCCTGGCCCTCTGGACCGCCGGTGTGTAAACCGGATAAATGGCAATTTTGGAGTTGTCCTGCTGGATTTCACTACCTTCCCTGGAGTGTTTCAGTATCACCTCCCTATCTTGGAAGTTCAAAATCTTCGCAATAACAGGCCTGGGATGTGACATTGTTGGGGGCCTCTTCTGCAGTGAGTGGTGAGCACGCTCGACCGCAAATCCCTCTGATAAGTTCCCAGGACCTATTTCTTGCAGTAAAAAGTTCTTAACATACTGAGTGGGGCTCGAGCCCTCGAGGCCCACCGTAAACCCAAGCAACCTGGCATTGTTTCGACGGGCCCTTCCCCTCAGCATCCTCAGCCCGCAGCTCCAAAGCGGTGTTCCTTCTCTCCAGATCCCGGACCCGGGTTTCCAGGTCCTTCGTAGACTCCCTCGTTTCCTTCAGCTCCATCTTAGCCGACATAACTCTCAGCCAAATTACGGACGTCCTGTCACAGAAGCTGAATATCTACCTTGACTTCGTCTGTTTTCGTCTCCAATGAGGATCTATTGCGGCCAGCACCAGGTCTTTCTGGGGGCTCGCTCCAGGAGCACATCTCTGTCTGTGGTGCAGGGGTATTCTGCGCAGAGTAACGGGACCTACCCGCATTGTTAAACATATCCATAATTGTGGGTTTGCTCTTGCCCTTGGTGGGGGACATATTTCAGATGAGGGCAAGTAAGCCCGTGGCCAAAGTCCAAGCGTGTGCACCTATGTTTCAGTGAGCCTGCGCACAGCACCCAGAAAACACTGCAGCAACCAGACAGAAGGTGGCACTCAGCGCAGTCCCCAGTTCCTGCGAGGACTGTCAAGTGCACTCCCAAAACCACCAAAGCCAGTACAGCATGCTGGGGAGACAAGCCCCACAGAACTATTGCGCCTTAGGCGGCGCAGGGAGCAGACCACCCCCTCAAGTGTATGAGACCCTAAGCTGTGACAGGTATTACTCATCAGCGTAGCATTGGGTGCCAGTTCCTACACATTGCATCACCTCCATCTTCCTCCTCCAGGTGCAATACAGGGGAGCGTCAGCGGGGCAAAATTCAGAGGTTCAACGCTTGTCATCAAATGTGCCGCTAGGGATAATCAAGAGTGAGTCCACCCCACCCCGTGTCCGGGGTACTGTTCATGTTGAGTGTCCAGATCTTAGGATCCCGATAGCACGGCTGTCCGCCCAGCCAACCACTCTTTCTGTGTTTTCGATCTCAGGTATTTCTGGCAGAGTGCAAGCTGTTCCTACCTCGTGTGCACCTCTATCCTGCACTTGTAGGTCCCAGCATCAGTATTAGCTGCTACTTTTAACTTATGGCAGCTGCGGTCCACTGACGTGCACTCTCCGAGGGCCCCAGTCCTGCATAATTGATGCTCTCCGCACACCACACGCTCTGTTATTATGCTTCCAGGGGGCCAAGTTGCCACCCCAGGAGAAAGCAATGGAGAAAGCAATTTGTCCAGGTCTCTCTTCTACCTTTTGTGACTTGTATGCAGCAGGAGTCCCAGGGCCTTGCTCACGCCAGCCACGATCCCGGTGTAAGGGAGATGTAATCCCCACCTCGCTGCCGGGTGCCAGGTCTCCCCAGTTAGGATGCAGCACTCCCGCATCGGAGTATGGGCCGCAGCGGGGGCCACAGCGGGGGCCACAGCAGGGCTACTGCCAGCCCAGACACTGCAGGGTAGCTCAGGCTAAATGGATGCGGACTCGCTCTGGGCGTGTACCAAATCTTTCTCTGCTTAGCCTTGCAGCGCTGTGATTCTGTCCCAGCGCCCAGCCAAGCCGCCTCAGGGCAGTAGGTCCTGCAGATGTTGCGGTCCGCTTCTCGTCCGCACTTGACCCTTGTCACTCCTCCAGCAACGGGCGTCCCACTTCCTTGCCTCTGATCTGCTCCAGGCTCCCTCATATACAAGAGCAAGCGCATGGTCCACCGCGCCACTCTGGTTCGCTCTCCGCCCCTCAGGTCTGGTCCTCGTGAGTGTCAGCCGCTTGCTCTGCAGTCTGGTCAATACTTAGGCAAGGGAACAGTGTGTGCCTCAGCCAGCTTGCGCTCTTCTTTAGCCAGCAGGCTGGTGGCCCAGGTAGTTCCTTATGGTGGACGGACCGAAATTATTAGCCGGCACCCAGGCCATGCATGGAGCGTTAAAGCAGCTTGGTCGCGTCTTCGCCCCTCCTCCTCCACTTCACTGCGATGCGGTGCCGGCCGCCATCTTCCCTCACACAGGCCAGATTTCCAACAGCACTCACTCCGGCACAATAGTCCGTTTTCAACTGGGGCAACGACTAATTGCAGGGCGTAGGTATCCCCAACAGTTTGCTGTTTTTGTGAGTGGTCAGGGTTTCCCACAACTGGCAAACGCAGGATCAATTAAGGATCACGATAGGAGCTCCTCGGTTTCGCAGCCTTACCACATGGGCTCAGGCCACGCCCCGGGGCTGTACGACATCTGTAATAGGTCCGGAAACCAGGCCTATCTTCTCCATTCTGGAGTCACTATTTTTAATCTCGCTTTCTGTCTCCTTACTTGTGCGAGTGTTCGTGGGTTCATGGCAAAACCGAGGGAATGCATACTCTGTGGTTGGGCCCCAGACCTGGAGAAAGTCATCCGTCGCTGTCACTTGCCGATCCGTTCTCCAGCGAAAGAACCGTGCTAGCTTCCTGTTCAATATCGATGCGAACAAGTCCGTTGGACAGGGGCCCCGCCGTTTTTTTATTTCTTGAAGCACTATCTCGTCCAGCTGCCGATCGCTGGAGTCTCTCAGGTTTTCAAAGGAAATGGCCACCGGGGAGGGAAAACTGAGCCCGTTTTCCCTTTCTATGGCGCCCATCGGGAGCGGACGAGCTTGGGACCGAAGTGTTCCCAGCGCGTTCGCTCCCGAAAAGGAGAAATACGAAGGTAAGTGGGGTTGGGGGGGGGAGGGGATTGTGTACAGGGGAGGGGGGAGAAAAAAAAAGTACCTGAATCCCTCGCGGGGGACGATGGCGGCTTCCAGCTGCATGGAGGCTCAGAGCGGGGATGGCCCTGCTTCGAGCCTCCTCATTGGCTGAGGGGCTGCCACGCCCCCCCGCCGGGAACAAAGGAGTGGAATCCTGGCCGAGGGATTCCCGGCCATATAAAGCCCTGCCAAGGGCCAATCAGAATGGTTGTCATATTCTGGTTGACTATCACCGGGTACTAATAAAAGTTTCACTTATCTGCTGCTCGAGCAGCAGAGGAAGAAGGAAGGCGGTCAAGGGATCTTATATTGGATTAAGGACTGTGATTAGATATAAGAAGTCACGTGAAAGCAAGAACCAATTAACAGCAAACTACAAAATCACTTCATGTTCGAGGGAATTGTAGTTCTTTTATTGTTTGTTATTATGGTTGTGATGTTTTATATGGGCTGCTCGAGATGTAAAGTGTAGAGTTAAGCATAACCCGAGCCTCTGGATCTTGACAAAGAATTAAGAAGTCATCCTGGGAATATATTTAATTTTGCATCCCTTATAAGGAGATACCCGATGAGCGGTCAGGAAACAGAGGTTGCAGATGGTAGGTTATGTTCCATTACTTGCATTTATGCCGCACACTGCTGACATTTGTATGGTCTGCAGGCGCTCTGGAAGTTCTGAAAGAGAACGGTGGCACCAAGATGTACTGCAAAATACCTTCAGGAGTGACAGTGGTTGTCAAGGATTGGGACTCAGTGAAGTCTTCCCAGCGGCTAGGAACATTTCTTCAGCAGTTAACCTGGAAAAGCGGTCTGCCGATTTGTTGCACCACCCTCGGACAAACTCCTTCTTGAAGATGGATTCCTATAACTTCACAGCAAGTTTTGTTTACCCGGAATGTTTTCTTGTGTCACTGAAGCCAGTACGTGGTTGGATGATTTGGGGTTCAATACGCAGACGGAACTGTCTGTCCTACATGTAGGTTACAAAATGCTCTGTGTCCCAGGCAAATGCCCGCAAGCCAGAATTGGAGTGTGGGGTTGTTACTCATTATGGGGGATTCCCATGTGTTCAATGTGACTTTTGCTGTATAATAACAGCCGAATAAGGACCAAGTTCAATTATTTTTGGGTGTTGGTCTACTTTTGGGTTTTCTTCTTAAAACTGTTTCCGAAATTATTTCCATCAATAGTTTGATTTCTGAAGCAGCCCTAGAGGGGCTTTTAACTTCAGTATGTGTGACACAATTTAAGACAGATACAGTTTCCTAAAATGTGACCTCTAACTCGCCCTACTATGTTTGTGCCTCAAATTTTCTCAACGTTTTTTAATTTAAATTGAATAATTATGCCAGTTTTCGCGATTGCTTGTCATTGGAGGGCCAGGAAATCCCCTAGTTGTCACTTGTGAACCTCCTGCATTGCACTTTCCAAATGTTGGCAACTCGACGTGTTTGTGTCCCACCTTCCAACATATCATTAGAAGATCCCACACCCAGGCTCCATCTGCCCTTCTCTCCCTAACCTCTACCACCTACATGTAAACATCAGTATCCACTCTTTGCATAACCTTCTAAGGATTCCTTTTAATATCCAATGCATCCTTCTTATTGTCTGACATTATATAACTGTGATCTGCAACCTAAGGCTCTCTGGATTCACTAATACAAGTTGTGGGACATGTGGAAGCAGGGTGATGTCAGTGCATTGGGTTTGCTTTGCTTTGCTTTGGTGTGCTTATGCATCGCAATCTTAGGTGACATAGTGATGTAGGGTCCATTTCATTGTACTCCTGGAGAGATGCAAAGAAGTTCACTGGAGATACATGGCCAAAGGTAAAGCTGTAAATTAGTATCCGGCAAGGGGGGGGTGTAACGGCTGCTCAGCCAATGAAGAGGCTCAGAACAGGGGCATTACCAGACGGACCCCCGTCGCCCTGAGCCTCCTCAGGGCTGGAGGCCGCCATCTTCCCCACCGGGTAACAAGGTAAGTGCCCTGCCCCTCCATCCCTCCTGCTTAATAGAATGCATGCCAGGCAGGAAATATACACAACCCTATAATATGGCCTGTATGTAGTGGCAAGCTGGCACCCTTTTGTGTGAAAAGTCCCTCTGAGGCAATAGTTATGGGGCACTCGATTCCTCTTAGGAGAGGCTGGGCTCTTCTGGGAGTTCATTTGAATGAACCAGCTGGGATTCTTTTTTTCAACCTGGGCTGCCATTACCTAGTTTGAGGCCAGCAAAGGCATCTTCATTTCAGCAAGGGTGCAGAGTCTGCTCACCATTTGGCCTTTGTAAGTCTCCTCTAATGAACTGAGTGTCACTAACGTGTATTATATATTTGGGGAATACAAATTTGATTTTTCTTTTTTAATAAGAAAAGGGCATTGCCATGTTAGTTATTTTGGGAACCCCCTGCAGACACTCCTTAACCGGTCCCCCTTTCTCTCTTTTGAAGTCGGGCCTGCATTCATGCAATGTGGCTTTTTTTATGAATTCTACTGACATTAATTTTATGTACGATGTTTCTCTATTTTTAACTGCTGCTTTCAGAAGTTGTGCACTGTCCTTTTGAGAGATTGCTATTCTGGTTTGATTGTATTTTTGTGTCTGTTTATGTTGTTTGTCAATTTATAAAAACTGCTTTTAAAATGTGTGTGTGAGATTGCCATTATGTTTTTTGTTGTGTTTTGTATTTCTTTATAATGTGTGTTCTTTCCTAATGGCTGTTCCCGAAATAATTGCTTTTCTCTGTCTGTCTCTCTTTCTATCTCGGTTTCTTTCTCTTTCTCAGTTTTCCTCTTTCACTCTCTGGGTGTTTTTCTCTCTGTCTCATTCTGTGTGCACAAGAATCGCTTTGCCAGATTCGTTTTTTTCCAACCCAGCGGTTGCTGGCACTTACGCGACTTGAAGAAAAATCAACCAATATCTTGTGGGGGTGCTGTGTATTATCTTGCGGAAGTGCTGTGTATCTTGTGGTGGTGCTGTGTATTATCTTGTGGTGGTGGTGTGTATCTTGTGGGGGTGCTGTGTATTATCTTGTGGAATTGCTGTGTATCTTGTGTGGGTGCTGTGTATTACCTTGTGGGGGTGCTGTGTATTATCTTGCGGAAGTGCTGTGTATCTTGTGGTGGTGCTGTGTATTATCTTGCGGAAGTGCTGTGTATCTTGTGGGGGTGCTGTGTATTATCTTGCGGAAGTGCTGTGTATCTTGTGGGGGTGCTGCGTATTATCTTGCGGAAGTGCTGTGTATCTTGTGGTGGTGCTGTGTATTATCTTGTGGTGGTGGGGTGTATCTTGTGGGGGTGCTGTGCATTATCTTGTGGAAGTGCTGTGTATCTTGTGGTGGTGCGGTGTATCTTGTGGGGGTGCTGTGCATTATCTTGTGGAAGTGCTGTGTATCTTGTGTGGGTGCTGTGTATTATCTTGTGGGGGTGCTGTGTATCTTGTGGTGGTGCTGTGTATTTTCGCAAAAGCTGCTATAAAGAAAACTAAAAAGGAAATGATTAACATGGTTAAGCAGCTCTTTAAAAAGTTATAATGTTCATTTCACTTCCAGTATAAATTTCAATGATAACAAGAACATTACAATTGTTTTACTGATCAAAGAACCTAAAATAATCATACACATTCTTTTTCAATAGGTTATCATCCCAAGATTAACAGTCTGGTGCATTCCTATATTTTTTTTTAATTCGATTTACCCTTATGAGAAAGGGAACTAATGGCACCAGTGAGGGTTCCATCCTGCTTTGCAGAAACTCAAATAGCGTTTTGGGATCTTAAGAATTAACACGTATTTTTGTATTTGACCAATTTGTCTGTGATAAAAGGGCTGTATACTTGAATCCCTAAACACATAATGCATAATGGAGTTGGTACCCATTTCATTTCTCACAATTTCACGTCACTGAGCAGTTTTGAGAGCAGCATACTGTGACAAAGCTGTAGATTGAGTGCTTTTTTTATTTTCACAGAAGTCCTTTTATGAAATTCATATTTGGATAGTATGTAAACTGCTTTCACACATCTTAAAAATCCACGTCTTGTAGGTTTTACAACTCATGTATTTCAATTAATTTCTGTGGCCAAAACATGTACACAGGCTCATTTTGACAGACATTGTTCTGCTGTTACAATTCTCAATAAGAGGTGCACACACTGTAGACGAGTCAAAGAGTCGTCTTGTAGTGTAACAGATGGCTTCACAAACTCACAGACTTTACATTATGGTTCAAGGGTCTTTAATTGAATACAACTCAAAACGTTTGGTATTTTACTGATTTGTTTCACTGTGGGACACTCTAATGGGCTTCAGACCTCCCAACCTCCCACCACCCTAGCCCGTACCTTTTTACAACCCCAAGATGACTTCAGGCTAGAGATCGGTAACACCGAATTATCTATTCAGTCTAGCTGCAGGGAGTGCCTAAAGGCCTTATCTAGCTAACTCCCTCTGGGACTTCCTTAGGGTTTCCTAGCTGTAAGTTTCTTTCACAGGTTTGATAGTGTTGATAACAAATACCCAGATCCTTTCAAACTCTCCTCCACTTGCTCTCTTTCTCTCCTGTCCCCGATGTGTCTGTTACTCCCCTCAACTCTTCCCATCCTAGTCTTACTTGCTCCCTCTCCTCCCTTTCACTCACTCTCCTCTCTTCACTTTTCCTGCTCTTCGTCTCTCCCTCCAATGGCATCACTCTCTCTTGCCTTCCGTTACTCTGCTCTCTTTATATCCCCCTCTGTTTCTCTCACTTCTCCCTGCTGCTCCTCTCTCCTCTGCGCCTCTATATCACTCACCCCCTCCTTAACTACCACTCACTTTTGGACTGCCCTACCACACTCACCTATTTATTACTTCACTTTTACTACCTGGTACCACTCTCTCTCACTAGCTAACTAACCCCTGCACCACCAAAAGCTCCTTCGCATTCCACTCCACCAACAGTCTTCTACCTGGTCTCTCAGTCCACTTCGACTCCACCTGACCTCACCCGAACTCCTTTCACCATGTCTTCTATTCACTGACCTTTTATACTCCCCCGCCCCGTTTCCTGTTTCTGTCCTTACTCTCCACTTCCATTGGTCTGCCATCTGACCTGACCCTAAGAGCCAATCTGTGTCTGCTCTTTCTTCGGGGTATGGGTCTTTACATGATAATTCTTCATAAGCCCTTGTTGGGCCCGCTCCCTTTTCCTGCATGGAGTTAGAGTTCATTGTTGGCCCTTGTGTGGTCAGGGGTTCTTACCATGTTTCTTTCTCTATTCGCCACAGTTAGATTTGCTGAGGTGGTAAGGTGCGTGGCTCATTGAAAGTGGGGGTCCTTGTGGGTGAGCTCGAACCACCAGTTTCTCACTCTGCTCCGCTATGGTCTACAGTGGTTGCTTGGCATACAGGTACTGGACGTTCTGAAATAGAGCAAAAAGAACTTTACACCATCAAAGCAGTAAGGCATTTGGTGATGGAAAATGGTACCAGGGTAGCAATCATGCCACATAAAGAGGAGGCAGAAACTGGGGCTGTCCCTACTCCCTCAGAACCCCTTCTTGGGCAGGACTGGCTGTGGTAAAAACCCCGGTAGGCCTCCTGCCTCTGGAGAGGTAAGGTCCTTGGTCCCCCTTGACTGGGTCAGGTCCCTAATTCCATCACACTATGCAGCAGAATGTGCCTCAGCGGCTTTATCTGCATTTTGTATCTAAAGTAAAATGTTAATGGAATAAAAGCAATATACGTGTGCAGGAATTTGTTTGCATGTTCTAGTTCACATGCAGGATATTATAGGCATATGTACACATATATCTCGTTAGATTGTTTATTCATTTTGAAATGTACTCCATTTTAGTTGTCAGAGATACATTTGCACACACTGGCGTTTTATGTTTTCACTGAGCAAATCAAATAATGTGAGGTCATATTTTTACAAAGTATTGCTAAATAGCAAGAATTCAACTGCAGCCCGATGACGGCCACCATCCTGCAGAAGTACCGCCCCGCAGAAGATCCCATCCATTTATTGTTAACTTTGAACAAGTCGCCTGAAATGCTGCATGGCCTCTCTAAGCTCAGGCCTAACAGGTCTACTCTTCCTTTGAATGCCTCGTCTGCAGGCTTGATGTCTCTCTAACCATCTCATTAACTCTCGCCACAATCTACAGGACCCCTGGTCCGGTCTCCCTCTTCCCCCCCCCTTTCACTTTTGAACTGGATAGACCAGCCCCTTTGATGAGTAGCAATTACCCTTTAGATGGATGGGGATGCAGGCTTTACTCATACATCAATAATAGAGCCGACTCAGGAAGTTGACAAAAGGAAGACTGGTTTATTAACAACTTTCTAAAACAGGGAGCATAACAAACATCAACGCAATCGCTCGATCCTCTTACTCGATGCATGTATGAAAAAACTAAACTTTTATAAGCAATATTCGTCATCAATGACGTTAACCTACGTGTGTACTAACGTCACCCTACGTGGCAAATTACAAACACTTATAAGCATGGGTGATTGATTCTGAGTGAACATCTAAGTATATGATGCATACCAATGTAAAAAAGTGTAACTATGTGATTGGTTATTCAACATCAGGTGGGGTAACTAAGCCCTTCCCTAAAAAGGACCACTATGAACACAACTAAATACACAACGTCCCATTGGTTTACACACTATAGGACCCCTCCACACGCAGGTCCTCTGCAATTGGTTGTCACTCCATCCTCCTTCAGTACTTTTCCACCTACATTAGCAGCGTGCAGGCTGGCCATCCAGGTGCTGGTGAGGTTGCCTTAACTTTAGCTTTGCACCAATTAGCATATCAATCCATCATCACTTCAGTGGTCTACTGTCAATTAGGCTTTTGAAGCTCGTCCTTGAGAGTGTTCTTAGCTCTGAGAAAATTAGGGAGCGAGAAGCACAGTCTACCTTCGTGCGTAGGTGTGACCATCTCGTTCTTCCACCTTCATGCTTCCATGTGACTGGAGACCATGGAATCGAGCCTTTTCATGCATTTAATATTACTTTTTAATAAACCTCTGACGTCTTCCCTGTTATGTTTGTGCCTTCTGAACAGGAGTCTTGTTCTTTCACACCACTTTGTAGCCAATGCCAGTTCACAGTTTGATAAGACCTTGGTTTCTTGGCTCGATCAGCCTCGCCTCTGAAATACACTTGAAATTCAACTTCCTTTTTAACTGCTACACACTGAAATGAGGCCCTCTTTGCTACTGTCCAACCTGCTATAATACATTTAGTGGAAACATCCATATTTCTCTCATTCCTATTCCATTCACTGTAAGCTTAAAGCTAGCTTTAAGATTACTTTGCTGCTTGCGTTTCTTTTGCATCTGTAAACATATAAAATAACTTGATATCTTCATCTGTTTCTGTGGCATGAGTTTCTTCACCTTGAGCCCAAGATGTCAGTTATCCTTATTACTTTCTTGATGCCTTATCGAATGTCTGCATTTTCTGGTCACTGCATCTCTTTTATGTACGTCCTCTTCAGCTCCATGTAACATATACTGGCAATGGTTAGTGACACTACCATTCATCCTTGCCGCTTATTGACTCTGCTTCTTCAGGGATTTCATTCAAATGGCTATCATATTTCTTTGTATACAGATATGGTTTTCTCAATGGGTACTTTGGCTCTCAGATTCTCTTAGCTACTGGCCCTTTCACTGGTACTGGACTAAGTCCATACTCTGCTCTTTGTCGATTCAGCTGTTCTGTATACGTCACATACTCTGGTTTCCAGCATACAGGTAAAAGGGGCGGGTCATTTGAGGTGGGGGTACTTGGCTCCTCCTCTATACTTTCACTCTCACTCTCTCCTCTTACCCTGCACTTCCTTTCCCGCCCTAACACTTTCGCATTCACGCAGAACGGCAGCCCCCACCACCCTCACACTTCTTGTTACTGCACTCGTATGATCTGGATGCCACAAAGCCTAGTCAGACTGTTATTGTTATCTTTCTCCCTTGTCTCCCCAACCCCTTTTTTTTTCTTGTGGTGCCATGAAACACCATTTGTTGTATAGGCACCTTACACATATCCAATACAATAAAAAGATGGGGGCAGTACATTGCCCCGGTCATGATGGGAGAAATGCAAAGTTCTTACCAGATGACAAAACCGACGAGAGAGACACCGTATGTAAAAATAACAAAAGCTGTCCTCGAGTGGCTAAGAAAGCATGAAGAGTTGTATCAGATCAAGTTTTGAGATACCCAGTTTAATCACAGAAAGACCCCCCCAACAGCTATTCTTCTGAGCAAAAGACTTAGCACATACATGGTTGCAAACACTGTCTTCATCCATAGCTGAAATGGTCGAACGCATCATACTGAAACAATATGTTGAGACCCTGCTGCATCCCATTCAATGCTGGGTGAAACGGCACGACGGCCGCAGCCTTGTGGAGGCCATAAATATGTCCTCAGCTTACCAGAAAGCAGGGATGGGGCGCCTGGCCACGATGGCACTCGGAAACTGCTCAAGTCATCTTGCCTTGCCAGAGACAATTTCCTTTGGTATGCGGACGCATGAAAATAAACCTGGCGACCAACACAGATGCCCAATCAAAGGGCTGAAATGGAAACTTGGAAACCAAGATATTCCCAAACTCGAATATCCCTCCCTCACCCAGCCTGACCCAACACCTTGCATACCCTAGTATTATGAGTGGGTAGAATGGGGACACATTGTACGCAATTGTGTGAAGAAGATTAAGCCAGAATCTATGGACATTGACTTATATGAGAATATCCAGGAAAAGCCAAACAAATGGGTCTCAATAGCAAAGGGGAATGCTGGATATCCCTACGTATGTGAAGCCAAAGTGGATGGTCTAAACACCTGAGCACTGGTGGATTCCGGAAGTCTACCAACAGCCGTAAGCAAAGTGCTAGTAGGAGCAACAGAGTATCAAAGCCCAGCTGTAGGTATCCGATGTGTGCACAGTGACCTAAAATCCTACCCCCTAAAACTCATACACATAAAGATATTGGGTTGGGTTATGCAGTTAAATGCAGCAGTTTTGCCCTCACTTCCTAAACCACTCATGCTGTGGTCGGCTGTGTGGTATATGGGTATAATGAGTATAATGCGGACAGTCGAAGATGAGTGGTAGAAGAATGCACCTTTTGCCCACGTAGAGACAGACTGACCCCATGAAAGAGAAATAAAGACCCAGAAGACGAAGAGTCGACAAACGTACGTGGAACACTCAAGCAATGTGCCCGCTAGTTGTTGTATGGAGAATCAATGAACAAGGCAATGGCTACAGAATGGCCCAGGAGCTAGACCTAACCCTCAGGCACATAAAATGAAAACACAAAGGACCATCTCCCCACAGACCCCATCACCCGGAGTACAATTTGTGAAAGAAAAGTTCTAGTTTACTCGGTACAAAAAGAAGAGGACAGGGAACCAGTTTTCCAATTACTGGTCCCCCTAAAGTTCAGGAGAATGATACTGGAAGCAGCCCTCAACCAGGTGGGTGAAGGCCACCAGGGCTCAGAGAAAACCATCAGGAAAATATTACTGGGATTTTTTGGACCAGGCGTTTACAGAGAAACGGCCCACTTCTGGCGACAGTGCCCCGAATGCCAACTTAAAAACATGCCCAATGAAGGGGGGCGTTGTTGCACGCCATCGAAGATGGACGCCTAGTCTTTGAGCTGCGTTAACACACACATCCTGTGGCAAGAAATCCTGCGATGTGGTGTACCTCCATTAGAGAAGGTTTACGGAATACTGCGTCGGAAGATCCGTGGACTTGACACGACCTGCTGCGGCCCCCCGGCGTGACCGCAAACCCGCCTAAAACGGCTGTGGTGGCGGGCTGAGTGCGGCTCGGTGGAGAGGAGAAAGAGCGTGGAAATCATCCGTCCCGCCCCTCCCCCTACGGCGCTGAGGAGAAGGCTGAGAAGAAGGCGACGGGAGACCCAATGCAGTGACCGCCGTGGTCGTTCGGAACGCATAGGCGATTGCTGCATTGAGGTAGGGGCCATCCTGGGCAGCTCAACAAAGATTTTCTCCGCTCGGACGGGGGACGCGGAAGCAGAGAAAACCAGCTGGTGCCTGTGCCGGGGTGGTCAACGTCTACAGAAACACATAGTGCCTGGACCTGATAGCGGTCTCCCACACCCCCGGCGTGTGCGCTGAGGAGCGAGTGGGCAGGCGGGGGGAGCAGCGGAGACAGCAGATCCTGCTTCCATCGGGAAACCAGGAAGAGGTACATGCGGAGCAGGCACCTGGTGAATAGCGCATACCATATTGAGACACTGAGGCACACGTCGGCCCCGGCCTGCTTGAGCCTCTGGTAACAGAGCCTACGCACGGCGGAGCAGCGTGGGCTCTGGAGAGATAGATAAAACCGGGACACATCAGAATATAGACTTGTCCAAGACACGGGTGATCCATCCGTAGAGGCACAATCTGACCACTGCAAAAGGTCCCTAGGTAAATACTCAGAACTGAGGCTAATTGGGTCCAACTCAATAACCTGCAACCCGAGGCTCAGCAGTACAAGAAATACAGCCAATGAGTTGTACATGAATACTGAAACTAGAAACTGTGCACTGCTAGCGTAGGAGGTACCCCGAGGGTCAGTAATAATAACTATGCCACCAACAGCTATCACCCCCTGGAGGGTATGATGGACGCTGTTCAACATTGAGATACACTGAGAAAGCTCACACTCCTCATACTAGCGACAACCAGAACTACCCTACGTATTTGAAGGAATCTTAAGCTCCAGGCGTATAAAGGGGGGCACTCTCAGCTGCCGGGCATAAATATACATGCTTATATAACAACCTCAGGCCATGCCTAGGGGTAACAAGGGACCTAGGAAAGGCCCTATGGGTGCATTCACCAATCCTAATGTGGAGGAGGACCACATGAGACCCCCGACACCAGGCATATCTACTGCCCCGCAAGCGTCAGAATCTACTATGGACATCAATATGGCAGCACTCCAGGCAGGATTTGCATCCGTCAATAGCAGACTGGATGACAGTCAATAATATATCCTCCATTAGATCAGATCTGCAGTCGGTGAACACAAGAGTCTCGGAAGCGGAAACCAGAATAGGGGCACTAGAAGACTCCTCCATAAAACAGGCCAAGGACATGGAAGAGGTAAAGAAAACCCTGAAGCAAATCCAATCTAAGTGTGAAGATTTGGAATCACGCTCCCGATGTAATAATATTAGAGTAGTAGGTCTGGCCGAAAAAACACTTAATGTGCCCATGGAAACTTACATGGAAGACGTGATTCGAGCTATCCTGCCCGAGGCCCAGTTCTCCCAACAATTTCTGATCGAGAGGGCCCATAGATCTCAGGCTCCACAGCCCAAGCCCAGAGCGCCACCAGGTACGGTTATTGCACGTCTACTAAACTATCGGGACAGAGATCTCATCCTCCGCCTGTCCTGGGAGAAAGGCACATTGACATATGACTCTGCAAGGATTCACATCTACCCCGATTTCTCAGCTGGAGTTCAGTCGGCCCATCGCACGTTTGACCAGGTTAAAAAAGCGCTCAGAGAGAGATTTGTACCCTACACTATGCTTTTTCCAGCAAAAGTTCGCCTTCAACACTCAGGAAGGGCACACTTCTTTGAGACAGCAGAAGAAGCACTGAATTACGTAGAACTGAATATCCCGATTCCCCAGGGCAGGCAGCACCAGACAGCCCGATCCTATACTTAATAATAAGGGGTAATATCAAAACATATATACGTACATCAAAAAACACCAACTCGAGAAATATTTAGTGCACAAGCTATTAGGGGTGATCTGATACGCAAAGAAAGGAAATGGCAAAGCAGATGTCGCCACAGAAGCAAACGTTGCAGATTGTTTATGGGAGTACACTGTCCAGTTGGTGGGATGGTGAGGGAGGAGGTAGGGGGATGGGACAGGCGTGTTGCCGGTTAAATGTTGGGGAGTTAGATGTTGTTATACAGCGAAAACAGTCGAACACAAAGCTCACCGACACTTCTAGTGTGGTCCAGGATATACTAAGGTACACAATCCATACTGAACAAGACCGCGAAGGGTAAGGCCCATGGGCTGAAACTCCTAACCTGGAACATTAGTGTCCTAGCAAACCCCATCAAAGCGAGGAAAATCTTGGCTTATGCAAATATGCATAAAGTGGACTTCCTTCTCCTGCAAGAAACACATGCTATTAAGAAGGTTACCGAGACATTTGCACACAACTGGGGCCAGATACATATAGCAACAAATTACTCGTCGCAAGCCAGGGGCGTCCTAACATTATTGCATAAACGCACTGGTTTTCAATTGTCCAGAGCGGAAATAGACCTGGAGGGCAGATACGTCATAATATTGGGGGTAATATCTGGACAGGAGTTAATGATAATTAACACTTATGGCCCCAACACGGACTCCCCAGACCATTACCTGCAGGTATTCGCACAGGTCACGCCAACGGGATCTGCCAAAATAATGTGGGGGGGGCCTCAACACAATCCTTGATCCCGCAATGGACCGGTCAACCACGGTTCAGAGAGCCCACATGAAAGCCGCACTGGTATTACGACAAATTACGGAAACGCTACCCCTTGTAGACTCGTGAAGGGAACTACATCCAGGACAAAAAGAATATACGTTTCACTCCTATGTGCACGGGTCAAGCTCCCATATTGATTACTGGTTATGCTCGCCCGAGTTTATACCAAACCTGCAAGAATGCACAATACTTCCATGCACATTATCGGATCACTCCCCCGTCCTGCTGGAAATACAAATGGACAACACACAACAAAACCCACGATCCTGGAGGATTCCCCCGGCATTGCTCAAAGACGATACAATAGTAGAATCACTGAGGTCAGAGATTACACATTCTTCGAACGTAACACAGGATCAGTGCAATCGTCAGCCACCGTATGGGAAACCTTTAAGGTCTGGCTGAGAGGTCATCTAATATTAATGACAGCAAGCACACTCAGAGAAATAAGAAAAGATCTCAACCAGACAGAGCAGCAACTACGAAGACTAGAGGTTGTCCACTCACAGACGCCAGGGATGAACACCCTACGACCACTGCAAGAACAAATGGTCAAATTTAATGCACTGGTGGAAGGAGAAGTATACTATATGGTGCAACCAATACGGGCCAGAAGATACGGAGAGGGTAACAAAGCCGGTCGCACAACGGCTCACCTCATCAAAACCGAACAGGGAATTAGACAGATCACGAGCATAGTGGACCCAGAGGGAATCACCCACAGTAACGCCAAAGCAGTAAACCAGGTGTTCCTAGAGTTCTACACTGAACTGTATTCGAACCGGACCAAGTATCACAAGAAGAGCTCCAGACCTTCATGTACTCGTTCCCTCTGCCTGAATTGAACCCGACGGACAGAGAGGCACAAGACCTTCCACTGACCACGGAGGAAATTACACAGGCTATTAAGGATCTACAATCAGGTAAAGCGCCGGGCTCAGATGGGATACTGGTGGACTTCTACAACATTTTCAAAGATGAACTCGCCCATAGACTTACGGAAGTATGGGAGGAAGCCCTGGGGAGGGTGGAGCTACCAGCCACAATGAGAGAAGCTATAATAATGGTCCTCCTAAAGCCTCAAAAATCCCTGCAAGACCCCACCTCATATCGCCCCCTCTTCTTGATCAATGTGGACGCTAAGATTCTTTCAAAAACAATAGCGAATCGCCTCCAACCCTACATGAATACATTAGTACATCCCGACCAATCAGGTTTTATCTCCACCCGCTCCATCTCTCTAAACCTCCAGGGTTTTTTTTGCAATAGCCTCGCAATTGGACCCAAATGCGAAAACGGTGGCAGTAGCCCTCGATGCAGAAAAAGCATTTGACTTGGTTTCATGGAAATACATGTATGCCGCCCCTTAAAAAACTGGGGTTCGGCCCTGGTTTCCAGAAATATATGAGTACTATACAAAGATCCCAAAGCAAAGTTCAGAATCAACACCACTCTTTCGGCAGGATTTACGCTACAAAGGGGCCCAAAGCAGCGCTGTCCACTCTTTCCCCTCATCTTTGCGCTTACCTTAGAGGGAATGGCGGCTAGCCTCCGACACAAGCATGCATGGCGAGGAATACGCAAAGGGGTCCCCCACAATTTATTTCACTGTATGCAGATGATACAATGCTATATCTCAGGAACCCATAAATTAACTTAACGCCAGTAATGGAGGACATTACGAGATTTGCATTATACTCTGGATACAAAATAAATAAGCAGAAATAATTCCCCTTACAAGGGCCACTGTACAATCTCCAGCCACTGCTCAGTACCGATGGTCCCCAAACACAGCACGCTACCTTGGGATCATCTATGGCCACAGACAGTCACACACTATACTCTGAAAACTATGAACCATACCTAACAGTACTGGAGCAGAAACTCAAAGTTTGGGACAAGCTCCCAATATCGATATATGGCCGCATTGCATTGCTGAAAATGGTAGTAGTGCCGAAATTATTATATTTATTCAGCAATATACCAATATGGCCTGGCAGACAATTCTTTACTCTACTACAGAAACTGGATTCCACTTTTGTATGGGGAGGGGGCACCGTGAGACACAGTTGGCCCAAGATGTGCGAGAGATTTGAAACAGGAGGGCTGACGGCTCCGGACTTTCTACTATATTACTACACAGCACAGGCACACTTTGCAAAGCACTGGTCCGAAACCACCGAACGATATGCACATATACAAGCGTAGAAATTCGCAGCCTCCCCGATCATATTGCAATCTATGATATTTGCCGAAAGCAAAAGAGATAAAGGGGAGATAGATCCATTGAAATCCACGGTGAGAGCATGGGCATATTTATTCCGAAGATCCCTACTGGCCTCATGCTTCCCTGTGGCACTACCCAGACCTAATACCTACAACGGACTCAACGACACAAAAAAAATGGGATCCCAACACTGAAATGAAGTTGGGAGACCTATACCCAGACGGGAGGTTTTGCAACACTAGGGATGGTCCAAGGAAAGGTAGGTCGCGGGCCTCACTACGGCACTACAATATCATCGCCTTAAAGCAGCTATGACAAAGAACTGGCCAACATTCCCAGCGGAACCGACCTCACACCCATTCCTGATCACAACCATGTCGCCTGAGGGTTTTCAATGAGGCATATCTACATTATATAAAGCAGTGCAAGCACACACCCCATCCATTAACAAAATGAAGGAAAAATGGGAAAGGGTTCTTGGTATTAGTATACAGGAACCACAATGGGCCAGATACTGCCAATACACTAAATCCATCTCCATGAATTCCAGCCTTAGACTAATACAATTCAAAATCCTGAACCACCTGCACATTACGCCCAGTAAAATGGCCAAATTCGACACTTCCAGGCAAATATGTTGTCCCAAATGCAATGCCCCTGATGCTAACTCTATCCACATGTACTGGGAGTGTCAACCGGTCAAACAATTCTGGGAAGACGTTGCCAAGACCATGAGTGAGACACTAGACAGGCATATACCGGGCACCCCACTGAAATACTTATTGGGAGACATAGGCAAAATCTCATCAGGTCCCGCAGATTCTTCGCAATATCTAACGCAGTGGCCAAGAGGAACATTCTCGAGGCATGGAAAGCTAGAACTGCTCCTACATTACACGAGTGGCTGAAGGACCTCATAAGGGTACAAGACTGCGAACAAACCTACATAAGAGGGATAGTTACCTCCTGCAGGCTGAAAGACATTTGGGGTCCCCTGAGACGATATCTTAACACTGATGGGGAGGAGTCTGAAGAAGACATTGAGTAAATTATACATGGCACCAGAAATTGCGAAATGGCCTGAATACATGCCTTCATATACACCTCAGTTCTAATGTTAATTTATATTTTTGTGCACATTGAGGTTTGCAGATGTAAATATTGACTGTGTGTGAGTTAGACTGCGTTCGACAGCAAAAAATAAAGGTTTAAAAAAAAAAGTGGCCAATGTACCTAATGCTACCCTCCAACCTTTGCCCCTGATTCAGGAATCCTTCCACCACATATGAATGGACATTGTGTGCCCTTGTGGACCCCTCCACTAGGGCACATAAATATCTCCTTGTGTTGGTTGACTACACAACAAGGCACTGTAATGAATCAGCAATAAGACTCGGACACAAGGGCATTATGTTGATTGATACAAACTTTTATTAAAGTAAAAAGAGGGTTGGAGAATTACCTATCATCGCCCTACCACTATGAGGGGTTTCCCTGCCTCAATGAACTAAAGCATGCCAATGTCAGAACCTCTACAAGCAAAAGAGTTCTCCGTCCTATGTCTGAAATCCTAACTTGACCCTTACATTCTAAACCTAAAATAATGTGAAATGGGATATAGTCTTTCAACTGGTTAAAGGTGGTTCTTTCCACAGTTCCAACACAAAGTTCCAAAAGGGTGCAGAAA